>NC_092707.1:409899370-411099370 GCF_047496885.1 Scyliorhinus torazame | reverse complement strand
GGTGGTTGATGGTATCCTCCTCAAGCTGGACCGCATTGTCATTCCATTCAGTCTCCAGAGCTTGGTGATCCGGCAAATCCACGAGGGACATCTGGGTGTCGGAGTGCAGGCGCAGAGCCAGGCAAGCTGCTACTGGCCTGGGATTAGTCAGGACATCTCAATATGGTCCTCAACTGACCGACCTGTCAATGCTTCCAGACAGCACAGAGCAAGGAGACGCTTCAGCAGCACGGAATCGTGACCTCCCCGTGGTCCAAGGTGGGTATCGACCTCTTTCACGCCAATGGTCGTGATTATGTGTTAATCATTGATTAATTTTCCAACTACCCAGAAGCTCTCGGACCTCACATCCAAGACCGTCATCAAGGCCTGGAAGGAGACGTTCTCCAGGCATGGTATTCCACTCACTGTCATGAGTGACAACGGTTCTTACTTCAGCAGCCAAGAGTGGTCAAGATTTGCCCAGTTATATCAGTTTCATCACGTCACTTCCAGCCCACATTCCCCGCAGTCCAACGGGAAGGTTGAGAAAGGGGTGCACATAGTGAAGCAGCTCATCTGCAAGGCCGCGGATTCTGTTTCTGACATCACCCTTGCGCTGATTGCATACAGGGTAACCCCTCTGTCTACCAGCATGTCACCGGCTCAACTCCTGATGAACAGGGACCTGCGGACGACTCTTCCAGCCATCCACTTGCCTGACCTGGATCCCGGTGCTGCAGAAGGTGCAGAAACTCAGGGACCGGCAAAAGCAGGGCTCTGATGCTCATGCCACCGATTTGCCTGCGCTATCCCCGGCGGATGCTGTTCGGATCAAGCTACCTGATGGAGGCTGGTGAGTTCCAGCTGTTGTTGTTCGACAGGCGTATGTTGTGCATGTGGCTGATGGCTCTGTTGTGCGGCGAAACAGACGGGCACTGCGCACAGCTGCCCGCCCGCAACCACATTCTTCGTTGTTTCCATCTGTTATTGTGCCACCTCCTGATACCTCGAACCACGAGGCCACCAGTCAGGCTTCAATCCCGCCTATCAAGGTGCCGTAGTCCCCACCACCACCTCTCCAGCGGTCGACGAGGATCAGACGCAAGTCCCAGAGACTGGACTTATGAACATTTGTTTTGTTTGCTCTGTCCTGTTTTCGCACATAGGCCACCTGTTTTCACATTTACAATGGCAGATGGGATCATATGTATGTAAATAAGTTAGTTTTTCGGCCTACACATGTAAATACTTTCATATATGCTATAGAAAAACATTTCAACAGGGGAGATGTCACGATATGCAGACATGCACAGAATGAGATACAGACAGGCAGCTAATGAACACAGAAAACAGGACATAACCAATCAGCAGGCAGAATTCTTGGGGATGGTTTCCCACTATAAAAGGCACGAGGCACTCACACTCCGCCTCTTTCCACTGGGGACACCTACAGAGTGAGTCAGGTGTATATATCCCATAACACCTGCAGCATGTGGCTAAGAGCTAGTCTGGTTCAATCAGACAGGGTAATCACACAAAGGTTAGCAGAGAGTCGAACTCACAGAGAACTGAACTAACTGTTAGACAGACTCAATAAATCAAATTGAACTAACTTCAAGGTCTGGAGTATATTTCAGTGCATCCAGTTGCAGCCCGTGTTATCTCCGTATGCTTCACACGACAGACTTGGAGGCCAATCAGCTGCTCTTCGAGCTCGAGAAGCCACCCAGACATTTTCCTGCAGCCTCCCAGAGAACAATCATTTCCACACCAGGGCTGACATCACCTGTCAGTTCAAGCTGATATTAAACTAAAAGGCAGAGACAATAAAAAATGTGAAAAGGAAAGAGATACAGAGAGAGTGAGAGAGAATAGTGAGGAAAGGAATGCAGGAAAAGACTGTGAAGAATGATCGATGAGAAGGAAATGGCAGGTTTGTTCACTGAGAATGTTGCAGTCCTTCAGGAAAACAAATTGGATTTGATACGGGTAAAGGCAGTGACTGTGGAGTAAGTGTTGGGATTTAAGATCGATAAATCTCAAGGACCTGATGGTTTCCATGTCAAGTTATCAAAAGAACAGGTGAGAAAATTGTAAACGTGTTCCTCAGAAGTTTCCAAAGCTCGGGAGACCCAGGGGTAGTATTTGCACTGGAGAGTAACAAATGTCACTCTGGGTGGCACGGTGGCACAGTGGTTAGCACTGCTGCCTCACAGTGCCAGGGACACGGGTTCGATTCCGACCTCGGTGACTGTATGGAGTTTGCACGTTCTCCCCGTGTCTGCATGGGTTTCCTCCGGGTGCTCCGGTTTCCTCCCACAGTCCAAAGATGTGCAGGTTAGGTGCATTGGCCATGATCACGGCACGGGCTTACGGGGGAGTGGGCCAAAGGAAACAATTGGAATTGTTCAAACTCTCCTCATTTCCTCTGTTCAGGAGGTTCTTCTTTCACAATCCGTATTCCCCGGATCTGCTCCAAAGCTCAGCTTCTCAGTGATTGCCGGGAAATGTAACTGTGAAGCAATTCTTTAGCAAGAGGAAGTTGTGAAACTGAAGCAAGGAGGATATTGTGAATTCCGGCATAACCACAATATACAACCTGGCCAGCACTCAATTTCCTCTCCCGAGCTCAGGTAGCAGTTGGTCGGGTCGATATCAGAGGGTGTTGGGTGTGGGGCTGGGGGTGCCAGAGAGCAGAGTTGACCATTTCACACTACGATATGTGTTAGTTACTAACCCTGCGCTCCCCACCTCTCCCAGGGGTTAAATACATTTTACATTGGTACCGCTCACAAAGTCAGGAATTGACATTGAGTCATGATGTAAATGGCGAAGTTTCCCGGGCGACAGGTCTGTCTGATCGGTTTCAGCCTTCCAGAGATGTTCCCGGTAACAGCTACATTCTGACAGTCAGAGATGTGAAGCTCGGTGACTCCACTCTCTATATCTGTGGGATTTGGGGAACAATCTTTGGAAATGGAACCCGGCTGAATGTAACCAGTGAGTAATGTCTATCTTATATTGATTTTATTCCATATTGACCATATTAGAGGAATATGATGGAACCTTGGCAGCCTCGGAGGCTGTGACCCAGAGGGAGGAACAATCTGGGAAGAAGCCTGAAGTCTGTGAAGTAAAAATGTACAATTTAAACACACACACAGACGTAAAGCGACAGCGTGAGTGTAAAGGTGTGACATCAAAGTTTCACCCCTGAAATCTCTCAGCGCTCCAGGGGGTGTTGTCCGGGATTTTCCCGTTCAGATTCCTGGTGGGGATTCGGGATGGATTTTGACAGAACTGAAAGTGTGAATTTCTGTCCTCTCTCTCTCTCTCTCTCTGCCTTTCCCCAGCTGATTGGAATTAAACTTTACCGTGCGGGCAGTGTGTGCACTCTGCTGGTCTATGGGCAGGGAAGCTGCTGATGTGGCACCGATAGGTGGGCTACAGAACCTCTGGTCAAACAGGGAAGCTCTTCCATAATGTCCTCCCTGGATGGTTACATCCTGGCCAGCCTCTCTGCCGCTGCCATTGCAAACCCTCTTGTTGACCAGCGTCACATCCCCGCCTCCTGCTCCTGAGGTTACGGGAATATTGGGTGTCTGAGATCCAGACGTGTTCCAGTGGCCAAACTGTGTCTAGAGGGAAGGCCGTGATTGTCACTGTCTACAGAGGCTGCTGCGTCTCCTGAGCATTCATTCCCAGCATTTTCTGAAATCCTCATTGTCAAAATCTGCAGCACTTTGCTTGCGGTTTATTGTAACAAGTTAGTGCGGATAATACACAATATCCAGGCATCAATACACAGGAACTGGACACAATATTCCAAGTGTGGTCTAACCAAGGTTTTATAAAGTTGCAGCAAAACCTTGCGGCTCTTAAACTCAATCCCCCTGTTAATGAAAGCCAACACACCAGACGCCTTCTTCACAACCCTATTAACCTGGGTGGCAACTTTGAGGGAGCTCTGTACGTGGACCCCAAGATCCCTCTCTTCCTCCACGCTTCCAAGAATCCTGCCTTTAACCCTGTATTCAGCATTCAAATTTGACCTTCCAAAATGAATCACTCCACATTTATCTAGGTTGAACTCCATCTCAGCCCAGCTCTGCATCCTGTCAATGTCCTGTTGTAACCTGCAACCACCCTCAACACTATCTACAACTCCCCCAACCTTCGTGTTGTCGGCAAACTTACTAACCCACCCTTCCACTTCCTCATCCAAGTCATTTATAGAAACCACAAAGAGGTGAGGTCCCAGTACATATCCCAACACTTAGCCTCAGGATCAGAGAATCCCGCCCCCTATCTCTCAGAATCCTGAAGCAAAAATACTGAAGCAAAATATTTATTCAGGGCCTCCGCTATTTCGTCTGACTCCAGGCACAAGTAATAATAATAATAGCTTATTGTCACAAGTAGGCTTCAGTGAAGTTACTGTGAAAAGCCCCTAGTCGCCATATTCCGGTGCCTGTTCAGGGAGGCCGGTATGGGAATTAAACCCGCGTTGCTGACATTGTTCTGCATTACAAGCCAGCAGTTTAGCCACGCTGCTAAACAGCCTCTGCTTCCTCCACTATCCCTGTTCGGCCCTAATCTCACTTTGATCATCCTCTTATTTCTCCGAGTCATGTCCTTGCTTGCTCAACCTCACGTAAGTTTCCTTCTTCCTCTTGACTAGAAGCTCCACTTCTCTTGTCATCCAAGGCTCCTTCACCTTTTCCATTCCTTCCTCATCTCAGTGGGACAAAACTATTCAGCACTCGCAGCAAGTGCTCCTTAAACAACCCCCACATTACTGTTGTGCATTTCCCAAGAACTGTTCCCACTTTATGCTCCTCAGTTCCTGCCTAATAGCAGTATAATTTCCCCTCCCCCAATTAAATACTTTCCCATTCTGTCTGTCCCTATCCCTCTCCATGTCTGGGGTAAAGGTCAAGGAGTTGTGGTCACTGTCACCGAAATGCTCTCCCACCGAGACATCTGACACCTGGCCTGGTTGTCAAATGTTGGGGTCTGGTCCGGACCCAACAAATGTTGGTGTTTGCTCCGGGATCCTAACAAATGTTGGGGTTTGCTCCGGGATCCTAATAAATGTTGGGGTCTGCTCCGGGATCCTGACGCTGTATGGATTTGAACAGGTGGATTTGAGATGGTTTATGGGTTGAGATTAGATGAAGAGTCAGCAGTCGGGGGGCAGATATGTCTGGATGGTTTCTCTGAAGAGAGGATTGATGACAATGGTTTTGAATATTTGAGGAAAGCCCCCAGTGTGTGACCCGAGATTAAACAATGACAAAGTGTCACGAGAGGTAAGAAATAGAAATTAACGGGGGAGGGGGGCATTTAGGAAATATGGAGAGAGGGATTGGGAGGGAGAATGGGACAATTCTGCAGTGATAGGGATCAGGGAGGAGGAATAGGGAAGTTGGGAATGGTGGGGGGAGTGGCAGAGACAGCTGAACATGTGACCTTAAACAAATAAATCTTTAGCTTTTTCAGATCAGAGCGTTTGATAATTTCTTTACTTTGTCCCCAAGGTAACATCAGCGGATACATTTCTCCTTGAAACATTTGCAGATATTTGCAACCTTCAGACTGGTTATAACTTGTTGATATTTTTCTCTTAAAGGTGCAAATGCTCCAGTCCTTATCCAGTCTCCGCGTCTGGAACGTGTCACAGAGGGTCAGACTGCACGGTTACAGTGCAACATGCGGAACGCCGCAGTGACACACACCGATGTTCACTGGAACTGGGAGCTGCCAGGGAAAGATATGGAGAGGGTTCTAACACATGGGGCGAAATTCTCCCCCAACGGCGGGATGTCCGCCGACTGGCGCCAAAGACGGCGCCAATCAGACGGGCATCGCGCCGGCCCAATGGTGCGGAATGCTCCGCATCATTGGGGGCCGAGCCCCAACATTGAGGGGCTAGGCCGGCGCCGGAGGGATTTCCGCCCCGCCAGCTGGCGGAAATGGCGTTTGTTGCCCCGCCAGCTGGAGCGGAAATGCGGCGCATGCGCGGGAGCGTCAGCGGCCGCGGTCAGTTTCTTGGCGCATGCGCAATGGGGAGAGTCTCTTCCACCTCCGCCATGGTGGAGACCGTGGCGGAGGCGGAAGGGAAAGAGTGCCCCCACGGCACAGGCCCACCCGCGGATCGGTGGGCCCCGATCGCGGGCCAGGCCACCGTGGGGGCACCCCCCCCCCCCGGGGTCAGATCGCCCCGCGCCCCCCCCCCCCAGGACCCCGGAGCCCGCCCACGCCGCCTGGTCCCGCCGGTAAACACCAGTTTTGATTTACGCCGGCTGGACAGGCAATTTCTGGGCGGGACTTCGGCCGGAGAATTGAACGGGGGGTCCCGCCAACCGGCGCGGCCTGATTCCCGCCCCCGCCCAATCTCCGGTACCGGAGACCTCGGCGGGGGCTGGGGCGGGATTCACGGCGGCCAACGGCCATTCTCCGACACGGCGGGGGGTCGGAGAATGTCGCCCATGATATAAAAAACACACAACGGAGTCCAGGTTTCACTGGGCGTTTCCATCCTTCCCGAGACACGTCCAATAAAACCTTCATCCTGACAATAAGCAACGTGCAGCCCAGTGACACTGCCGTCTATTACTGCTCCGTGTGGGGAGATATCAGTGGGAATGGATCACAGCTGAGTGTACCCAGTAAGTGCATTCACAATGACATCACTACATAGAGGGGAATCCTGTAACCAAACATTCCCAGTGAAGAGGACAATGGGCTGGGGAATTGCCATTGTGATGTTCTAACCCAATATTCCATGGGACTGTGACTCCTCCCTGGGAGCACGGCATTGTCAAATCTTTCTCCTGCACACATATCAGCTCTGAATAGAGGTGGTAACCCCAAAACGTTATTTCTGTTACTCAGCAAAGTTGTGAAGACTGGTTTTATGAAGTGAAATGATTGGAAATAAACACCCACATAGCAGCCAATTAAATGTGGAGTTAGAAACACAGGATTGGGAAATGGGACTGCTGTTTGCCTGGCTGAAATATCCATTATTCCCAGAACTCCAGAGGTACGCCCACTCCTCTGCTTCTGTCCTCTGAAGCGGCCCAATTTTAATAACTCCACCACTGGGGACTTTGCCTCAATGGATGAGGATGAAGTTTACAATTCCCTCCCTACACCCCTCTACATCTTGACCTATCTCTCCGTTTTAAGATGCTGTGTATTACCTACGCTTGTTGACCAAGGTTATGGTCACCGGGAGAATATCTCCTTGTGTGGTGCAGTGTCAGACATTTTTTGATCAAGCTCTCACTGAAGCTCTTTGTGTTGTTTACCATGTCAAAGGCGCTACGTAAATGAAAGTCATTGTTTTAATTGTTAGGCTGTTCGATATCACAGAGGCCTTCTGTCGTGCTTCTCCAAAGTACATCTCCCTCCCTCCTCTCAACCCATTTAACTGCAAACATTCCAATTCTACACAGAATCACAATAAAATCATTGTGAAAATAACTGGGAAAAGTGGGGCCAGAGAGATGTCTCTTTGTGGATACAGAAATGGCAGAAAATGGATTTTATGCTGCAAGATTGAATTTTCTGTGCCTGCGTGACCTCACAATATTGTTCGTGGACCATTTTGCAGGTTAAGAGTGTCTTGGGTCCTGAACCCACCCACACACATCCATTGATGATGGGGTCACCAAAACAAGGCCCATAGGAAAAAAATAATTCCTGTCTCCCAGTGTTTTTGAAATCGGTTTGGTCGGTGTTTGATAGACTTCTAAAACCCAGCAAGTAAGACAGCTTGAGAACCTGGAGGGAAACCTGACGAGGAGCCAGGGACGTTCTGACAGGTAAGTGTCAAATGGTTTGATGGCTTCAAGTGGTCTTGCTCGGTGCTGAATTGCAGGGTAGATGTGTTTTTACTGAAGTGATTGAAAATGGGAGTCTGATTTGCAAAGGGAAGCTTACCATTACCTTGAACAACATTTTATAAGTATTGAGATGCTTTAGAGTACTTTGACCATTTGGAAAAATGCTAGACTGCAATCAAAACTGAAGAAAATGCTGTTTTTGATCCCAGGCGCCATGATATACAGTTATTTAAATGTCCAGAGCCCTTTTGAATTGAAAAGAAAAACCTTCAGGTTTCCTTTGGATTGTCCTGATTTTTGTTAATGTCCATTTTAAAGACGTGGTTCCTGAGGAAGCCCCTTATGGATACTGGAGTGTGTGGCTACATATGAGAATATAGGTAGAGATATAGGGATATAAATTATATAAATGACATGGAGGGGGCAGGTAGGGTGTGGAAGGTGACCAGGGGGTTGATGGGGTCAGGATGAGATGGTATAAAATCATTCTTGGAGAGCTGGCCTGATATCCCAGTGAACTGACACTGGCTTTCTAACCAACCGGCATCACCAGCTGCCCTGGGCCTCAGGAAACCTGGACCTTACCAACAGCACCTCCACAAGGTGAAATTCTGTATCTCTGGGCAGAGGTGAGGGGCTCAGGTTTCCAAAGGCAGGAATTGGCCTGGATCACGTTGTCCATCCCAACATGAAAACCCAGTCGGTGGTGTCAGGAAACTCAAACCCACCCTCCGATGCATCACATGAGAGAAAGTAACATCCTCACAGACCAACTGAACTCAGCCGAGTGAGTCCAACTTTCTCATAATCTGCAGCCGTGTTCTGACCATCAGCTGCTCCCGGGGCAGCTGGGAAATGAATTATAAAATCGCACCAACATCAGCCACAATATTCATCACATTTATCAGCGGACAACAACATTTCTGTCCTCACCAATTACTTTCCTTTTATAATGGGGTGGGGGACGCACTGACACAGCGATGAGTCATTGCTGAGGCCCAGGCTCATTCTCTGTTGATAAGGTTTCAAATTCCACCATGGCTTCCGGTGAGATTTAAATTCAAGTTTTTAATTAATACAGACTCTGGAATATAAAGCTATTCTCCTCAATGGTGACCTTGAAACCATCTGTGACTGTTGTAAAATCCATCTGATTCTCTGATGTCCTTTAGGGAAGGAAGTCTGCCGTCCTTACCTGGTCTGGCCGACATGTGACTGCAGTGTGGTGAATGTAGGAATTTCAGACATGTTGTACTGTGGGTATTTGGTGCAATAAGGGTTAAAATCCGGAGTTAGTGTGTGTGACTGCTGCAGTCATGTTTTTATAAATCCTGGTTTTGGATCCATGGGTGCAATTAAAGCATAGTTAAAAGCTTGGGCTAATGGAGTTTTGTTTGGATTAAGGGGTTTCCCTGTGGAGTTAATTAAGATTTTAGCTTGGTAAAATAATGTCATTTCTGGGAGTAGCAAAGATATCAGGCATTTTGCGGAGCAGCAGAGTTCAGTTGAGTTTCAGATGGAGATGTGAGCAGGCAGCAAGCATCTCAGTTCAGTTCAAAGATTTATGCCTGTGACTAGATGAGCACTTTCTTTCCAAGCAGTTCAGATGAGTGTAATCAGAAGGTGAGCTAAAACAAGCTGAAGTATCTTCTGAAGAAATACAGCCAGACTTTCTGCACGGTTCTGACAGGGTTCAGATCTTGTCTTCAAATGATCGCTCTTCTTCAAAGAACATCTCTGTGAAGCAGGTATTCTTGAGGGCTAACTGTATTTAACAGTGGATTGAGAGTTGAGATGGGATTTTTAATTGTTTGAGTGGGAACAAAGATAGCAGTTAAGGGTTACTGTATTCACCGTATTGATTAGCATTGTTTACGTGGCGATTGTCAGCTATTTCCTGGTGTGATGTAAAATATAATTTCATACTCTGTAAGTAATCAAGTTTGTTTAATACACCATATCCCTATTTTTCCCCAAATCACTCCTGGAGTGAGGTGTCATTTCATCACAGTTTTACCAAATTAAGATCAAATATTGGGGTTCCTGTCCCGTATTTCATCCACTGTTTTTGTCTGGCCAGGATTGCAACATCAGATCCTCAACAATGGGGTTGACTGTTAATTGCTCGCAAGGGAAATTAGGGATTGGCAATAAATGCTGCTCTTGCCAACAATGCCCACATACCATAAACAAACAAAACAAACTACACACAATAACCGAGATAAACGGAATTATTCTGTCAAAATTACGGGATTGTTATTTCCGAAGCAGTATGAATCCGATGAGCAAACTAATTCCAGCAAATCCCGTAAGAGTTCCCAGAATGATCCAGACAAGCTTCATCTTCTCAGCGTCAGCCGGGTCTGTGAAAGGAAATCACATGTTTACGGTTAAAGGACGGGGAAAGGATTTGATTCTCGTCAGTCGGTGACATTTGAAATGGTAAAGTAGAGAAATGACAGCAGGTGGAATTCAGACTGAGCAGATATTTCTATCTGCTGGACACCTGGAATAACAATGTCAGTTTAAACTCAGATCAATTTGAATTATTGATAATGCGGCAGGCCAATCTTATATTACACACTGACCACTTGCTGGCCATTCTGGCTGACTTGGTAACAGTGCAGCAAAGTTCCACAGATGGAAAGAAAACCACCAACAGATCCCCAGTGAGTTCCGTTCTGTATCCTCCTCCGTCCACACCAACATTACACTGTAGGGGAGTGACTTTTGGATAGGTGGTGTGTATTGTGTGACCGACACCACTAATGTGAACAGGCGATCCGTATAAACAAGATGAATTTGTTTTTAAACATGGAGGAGTTGAGTTGAGGAAAGGCTGAGCAATGGGGACTGAGATGAAGGTAAAGTTCTCTATATTGGAAGAGGAAATGTCAATGACACATCAGTTAGCAAGATGGAGTTTGTCTAAAAGATTGTGATTGCAAAATTAACAAGGAAGAGTGTAGAGAGTTTTAGATTAATGGAACACCCTCCAAAGAGAATTAACCCATTCAAAAAAGTGATTTAAATGTGTGAGTGGGATTGGGACTAAAGTTCAGAGTAATTGTGTTGATTCAGGTCATTGCCAATGTTGGCTGTGATGGGCAGCGTGCCAGGCTGAAAGGGAGCTAATGGGATGGGTTTTGTTTAGTTTATTCCCTCGAGTTACTGACTGGGGTGAACTCTCCTGCTCTTCTTAAGCTACTGTCATGTGGCCTCCTGCATCTCCCAGAGAGAGCGGACCAGGGCTTGGTTTAAAGTCTCGTCTGATCATCCTCTGATAGAATTGTTCCGAATTCTCAATCATTTTGCTGAAGCAAATTGAGACAAACTATTCCGACTTGTGGTATTCATTCTTCAGCACGCCAAAGATGATATTATCAGGCCATTATCACATTGTTATTTAGGGAGCTTGCTGTGCACAAATTGGCCAATACATTTCCTACATTTAAATAGGGCCCAAGCTTTACAAAGGGTTTAATTGGTTGTAAAGCACTTTGGGACAACTGGAGATGTCAGTAAAGGTCCGTATGCCCTGGATTTTATGGATGGTGAGAGTTCCTTGCTCATCATTCGGAGAGTCGGCGGGGACGACTCGACAGCATTGCTGCCATTTCCTGCTCAAATGAACTCCGGTCCGCATTTGGAAAGAAGTCCCAGTACCTCCATGCACAGCGCTACAGTGGCTGTAAGAGGTACTGCAGCACTGTGCCTGAGACAATGTTCCAGGAACTGCATTGATGGTAAGTAGCAGTGTTCCCAGAAAGGGGCAGTCCAGTGGCAATTTTGGAGTTTTTAAATTTAAACCTCCAAGATTTATTGAGAAGAAAAGAAAATTTAACCACACACAATTACAATTACACAGTTAAAATTGATTTCACAATATTTTCCCCCAAAATACTCCCTAATTGATCAGACTCATAAATACAATTCTTCCAGGCAGTACTCCATAATATATGTTTAAATATCAACATCCAGTTAATATTAACCAAGGCACAACTGCTGTAACTTGACGAAAAGTATCCCACATGATCTCTCAAACCACGTTGCACTCAAATGTGAAAATCAAAGACCTTCAGAAACTGCTTTTCACAGTCCAATACATTTCCAGACTGCCTGGATGGTTGATTGAAACATCACCTACTCCCAGCCCAGAGCTGTTTCCAAGGGATCTTTCCCCAACAGCCAATCCCCAACCAGTTCAACAGCTCTCCTCACATGTCCTTTTCCCTTTCATCTTCAATTCCAGTGTGTTCACTCTGTATGGACATTGTGGGCAATTCCCTTTGTCAGAGCAGAGCAGCAGGAGTAGGCCATTCAGCCCCTCGAGCCCTCTGTGTTATTCAACTGGGCTATGGCTGAGTGTTGACCTCAGTACCATTTTCCCTCACTATCCCCATAACCCTCAATATCATTGGCACCTAGAAATCCATCAATCAGTATGTCCTGCATAAGATTATGTGCTCGAGTCTGTGAAGTTGGATAATGTAACTTGTCCTTACTTATTACAGTGAGCTGGGTTCCATTCCAATCGATATCTCCCCTCACTTCACAATAGTAGATGGCAGCGTCACTGGGCTGAATGTTGCTGATTGTCAGAATGAAGCTGTTACTGGACATGTTTCGAGAAGACTGGAAATGCTCGGAGAAGCCAGGACCCCATCATGTGTTGTTCAGTATCTCATCTGTTAAAATCCACTCGATGTAAGCTGGTTGTTGTCGGTACCAATGAACATCAGCGTATGTCACAGCGGCGTTATACAGGGTGCACTGTAACCATGCACTCTGACCCTGTCTGATAGGTTCTGGGGCAGGAGACTGGATAACCACTGGGGCATCTGCACCTTTGGAGAAACAATATTCATAACTTAAAAGAGTATCTGGATTTACAAAGTAGCTCTGGTAGTTAACCATAGAATCGTTGGTGCTTCACGGCGCTGAGGTCCCAGGTGCGATCCCAGCTTTGGGTCACTGTCTGTGTGGAGTTTGTACATTCTCCCCGTGTCTGCGTGGGTTTCACCCCCACAACCCAAAGATGTGCAGGGTAGGTGGATTGGCTACGCCAAATTGGCCCTTAATTGGAAAAAATGAATTGGGTACTTGAAATTGTAAAAAAAAAACCAGAATCACTGCAGTGGAGAAAGAGGCCATTCAGCCCATCCAGTCTGCACAAACCCTCTGGAAGAGCACCCTGCCTCGGACACTCCCCCACCATCCAAACAAAATCCTTAAATTGGCACCAATACCCATTTGAAGACTGCATTCCACCACCAGCATCAGGAGGGGGACTCCCCATTTGGATAAAAACTAACCCACTTCGTGTTTCTAATGGTGACCTGGGGGAGTTCCTCATTGTCAAGTACTGGTTGCCATGACATCAGGAAGGGGGAGGGGGGCCTGTGAAGAGCTACCACCCTGTCCAGGTTGCTAACCCCTCTTCCCACAATCTCAACCTATGACCCCAAACCCTCCCACAATCACCTTTGGTCCGAGTCCCTCAGCCTGAGCTTGTTGTGGGCCACTGGTTTGACTGGTGTTTGCGATGTGCAGCTGCCTGTCTCAGGCACCATGGCCATGTGGAAGGCCCACCGCTGTCTATGTATGTGCCTGATCCTTCACAAAGGAAGCAACATGGGCCTCGCCCTGGATCTCAGGCCAGTGAGTGAGAGACCCCATCACCTGTAGCAAGAAGCGGGCTTTGTGTCCAAAAAAGTGTGAACATTTGAGACTTCTGAGAACCACAAGACAGAACATGTGGTGAAGATTAATGAGAATCATGGAAACTGTACTTACTGGTTACATTCAGCTGTGATCCATCCCCACTGATATCTCCCCACACTGAGCAGTAATAGACGGCAGTGTCACTGGGCTGCACGTTGCTGATTGTCAGGATGAAGCTGTTGGAGTCCATGTGTCTGGAAGGCAGGAAACGCTCAGAGAAACCCGAATCCCGGTCTACATAAATCTTTGCATCAAGTGCTAAAATCCTCTCCCTCTCTTTCCCTGGCAGCTCCCGGTACCAATAAACGTTTGTGTATCTCACTGCGGCGTTCTGCATGGAGCTGTGGAACCGTGCAGTCTGACCCTCTGGGACACGTTCCACACTCGGAGACTGGATAAGGACTGGAGGTTTCTCACCTTTCAGAGAAAAATATCAACAATTTATAAACAGGTGCTGAGGTTGCAGTCTGGGCTGATTCTCCGCTTCCCCAGCTGCGTGTTTCTCGGTGGCGCGCTGTTCCCAGGCAGCGCGATTCTGCCTTCCCGCTTGTCAGTGGGATTTCCCATTGAAGTCACGCCACAGGGAAAGCCCCGGGCGAGGGGGCGCTGCCGGCGGCAATCGCAACGGCCAGAGAATTGCAGCCTTTCTTTCTGCTTTTAGTAGAAGTGCCACCCTCCGATCAGAGACTCCGGGGTCCTCGATCACAGGGTCAGACCCATTATTGACCTGTCAATCCCTTCATGCTCACATAATCCAATGGAGCTTCCCAAAAAGAAATGATGTGGGGGTGTGGCTGCCTCTCCAGCCACCCGCTGAGTTCCCATCACCTCCACAAGATTCCACCCATTGTCCCGGCCGCACTGAAGCCGCCAGTTAATGTGTTCCTCACTCACATTCAAAGTGTGGGGCAACTATTTTGTGGCCCTTGTCCTATTAGCTGAAGGAGTTGCTCAATTCAAGAACAAACCTTTGTTTCTTTAGTCCACATTCCAGCAATTCTCATTGATGATTGGAAAGTGAGCATTGAGCTGCTCAATAGTTTAATAAATCATTGTCGATGCCACCAATCTGTGTGGATAGGACTGCAGGGAACAAAGCTCAGGAAGAATTCCCACCTTCGGGAGGGGAGGGCAAAGACAACAAGCAGGAAAATCTCACACACTTGATGGCCCACACGCTGTGATTCTAAAAGAGATCGCTGCAGATTTAGAGAATGCACTCGTTACAAATTTCCCAAATTCCTTCACGGGGACATCGGCCGGTATTCTGCGCTCTAGGCCGCTGAGATCGGGAAACCCGCTGGGATTGGCGCCGGGCGACAGACCCGTTCCCATTCTCTACCCGCCTCCACCCTCCCCCCCCCCCGTGCTGTGCTAACCCCCCCTGCAACCTGAAACCTTCTTCCTCACTATTAACCACCAGCTCAATCTTTGTGTCTTTCACAAACTTACTGATCCTCCCTCCACATTCTCATCTGTATCAAACTTCAGCAACATCGCTCTCTTTTCATCAAGATTCAAGTTCTGGGCGGTCAAGTCACTGTTTTTAAACTCAGTCTTTGTGCAATAACATTATTTGGAATAAAAGTAATAAAGCATAGACATTACTCACTGGTTACATTCAGCCGGGTTCCATTCCCAAAGATTTTCCCCCAAATCCCACAGATATAGAGAGTGGAGTCACCGGGCTTCACATCTCTGACTGTCAGAATGTAGCTGTTACCGGGAACATCTCTGGAAGGCTGAAACCGATCAGACAGACCTGTCGCCCGGGAAACTTCGCCACTTACATCATGACTCAATGTCAATTCCTGACTTTGTGAGCGGTACCAATGTAAAGTGTATTTATCCACAGTGTGCCCTACATGCTTGCTCTGTAAGTCACACAGAAACGTCACTGTTTCACCCTCAGGCACTTTCACAACTTGAGGAGATTGGATAAGAACCGTCCCTGTCACATGACCTGTGAACAGAAAATAACTGAAGATCAGAACAAATAAGAAAATACAAAATAGAAGCTGAAACACAAGTTATTATAAAATCCCGTGTAGATCAGGAATTAATATTGTGCATTGTCATCAGTAACTTGTAGCCCAGTTGCTTTATCCACACCCTGAACTTCACTGTCTCACATCGCACTGTACTGACCAATAATGTCAGCCCAGCATTTTGTGCTCAAAGCCTCGCGTCTCAAGTGGGATTTGAACTGAGCCAAGATGGACACAGTGGGGAGGATTTGAGGGATAGAACGATGTCCTGGAGGTGGGTCAGATTGACCAAATGTGTGCTGGTGTTGTGAATGGCTGCTTGCAGGCCTTAGAGCCAGGAACAGAATGTATTCAGCCAGGAGCAGTGCAGTTTCCTCTGTTAAGCGTGGTCCAAGTTTAAATTATTGATATGAATGGTAAACAAGAGTCATCCCAGCACAGAACATTGAAGAGCTCCAATTCCCGTCTTCTCTCATTCATTTGTTTATTACCTTATCAAAGGAAATCTAAATATATCACATCTACAAGTTTACCTATGTCTACTCTCTTAGTTAGCTCTTCAAAGAATTCTGGTCAGTGGCATGGTAACACAGAGGTTAGCACTACTGCCTCACAGCACCAGGGACGCAGGTTCAATTTTGGCCTCGGGTGACTGTCTGTATGGAGTTTGCATCATCTCCCCGTGTCTGTGTGGGTTTCCTCCGGGTGCTCTGGTTTCCTCCCACAGTATAAAGATATACAGGTTAGATAGATTGGACATGGAAAATTGCCCCTTAGTGTTCTGTAACGGGGATAGGGTGGGGGCCTGACCCTCTGTCATGTGCTCTTTCAGAGGGTCGGTGCAGGCTGGATGGGCTGAATGGCCTCCTTCTGCACTGTGGGGATTCTCTGAGTCTATGAATTGATTTGGTCAAGAATGACACGTCCATTTCAAGTCCATGTTAACTATTCATTCTTCTATTTGTTTTTTAGAGTCTAGATTTTTTTAGTAGGAATTCCATTATGTTTCATACAACTTATGTGATACCAAATTGTCTATAATTCCCAGGACATGTTATATTTCCTTTCTTAAGTGCAACATTTCTCTTAATTTTATTTTAATTGAGATTTCTAATCACATTGTTGGATGTCATTTCCTGTCTGACTTCACTCTCTTTCCTGGCTTCTTGTGGTTTTGCATCAAGGATCCTATCAGAAGCTGAGAAAGATAAAATCCAAAAGTCTATGAAAATTGATAAAATAATCATCTCCCATTGGGCACAATGGGTAAACTGATCTCCTGACCCAACGATCGTCCAACAATCAAACTGGATCTCGAGAATTTCTGACCCCTTTGAGTTCCCAATCCCCCCTGCAGCCTGCGGCAACGTTACTGGATTCAGGAGCCTCAACGCAAGGGGCAGGGTTCTGACCCTCTGGTGGCCAGAACATTCCAAGGTGGCTTTCTGAGATTGTCAACTCTGCTGAGGCACCGAGTGGGACCTCTTCACATCCCCCTCAACATCACCACAGGATTCCCATTGGCAAGCTCGGATCACTCACACTAATTAGATCAGGAAACATGCTCACAAAATTCATGACTGAAGCATAGAGGCAGAAAAATGCCTGGAGTTGTGTCAGAGTCACTTCAGCCTTCAGCATCTGTACATTAAACATCCTCCTCAGTGTGCTGACCCCCTCAGCAATCCCTACACCTCCCATTCCCATTCACACAGACAGCAGTAAATAGGGGCACACATTTGGGGGAAAGGCTTCAAGGGGGTGACTGTTCCTATGAGACGGATCAGGCTCCTCACGGACATGAAAGGGGTCTGAAGGATTTTGGGATGATAATTCAGGAGCAGTTTATGAATGGTGGATTTGAGGAAGAAATCCTCTGGCAAATTAATTCCCTCCATTTAACATTCCAGGACGGAAAATAATCCAATGAAAATCATCGTGCAAATCAGGAGAAATGGGAATTAAAGAATCAACGAGGTTTTGTTAATTTTAAAATTAAATTTAGAGTACCCAAGGAGCAATTTGGAATGGACAATCCATCTACCCTGCACATCTTTGAGTTGTGGGGGTGAAACCCACACAGACACGGGGAGAATGAGCAAACTCCACACAGACAGTGACCCGGGGCCGGGTTTTAACCCAGGTCCTCAGCTCCCAAGGCAGCAGTGCTAACCACTGTGCCACCTTGCCGCCCAACGATGTTTTGAACATGAAGAGTGAGACAATTGTGTCTGTGGATTGCCGGCTGCTCGAGTTTCAGAGTGGGATCACTGAGCTGGGGGCTCAGTGTTGTCTCTGACGCTGTATTTTCCCATTGAACCATGAGAACCCCAAACTATCCCAACTCTTATACAGGAAAATCTGACTAAAAATACACATCACCCCCAATAACCAGAAAATCAACTCAAAAACATAACGATGTGCAAGCAGCCCCAGGTTACTTACCCACCGCCATACAGAGGGTGAGAGTCAGAGCAGAGAGAGCTGGGCAAAACATTCCAAACAAAGTCCTTTTGCAAACACACAATTCTTGTTTCTTTCACATACTCTTCTATTAGATTTTGCTGTGAAAGATTCCAGAATGTCTCAATATTACTTCCTTTTTTTACTTCTAGAGGTGTGACAGCACGGTGACATTGTGGTTATGACTGCTGCCACACAGCGCCAGTCACCAGGGTTAGCAATGCTGCCTCACAGTGCCAGGGACCCGGGTCAGCTGCTGTCTCACAGTGCCATGGACCCAGGTCAGCACGGCTGTCTCATAGTGCCAAGGACCCGGGTCAGCACAGGTGTCTCATAGTGCCAGGGACCCGGGTCAGCACAGCTGTCTCACAGCGCCAGGGACACAAGTTCAATTCCAGTCTTGGGTGACTGTGTGGAATTTGTACATTCTCCCCGTGTCTGCGTGGGTTTCCTCCGGGTGCTCCGGTTTCATTCCACAGAGAAAAGATGCACAGGTTAGGTGGATTGGTCATGCTGAATTGTCCCTTAGTGTCCAAGGCTATGCAGGTTAGGTGGATTGGTCATGCTAAATTGCCCGTACTATTCAAAAGCTTACATGGTGACATGGGGATAGAAGTTGGGTGGCACGGTAGCACAGCGGTTAGCACTGTTGCTTCACAGCTCCAGGGTCCCAGGTTCGATTCCCGGCTTGGGCCACTGTCTGTGCGGAGTCTGCACGTTCTCCCCGTGTCTGCGTGGGTTTCCTCCGGGTGCTCCGGTTTCCTCCCACAAGCCGCGAAAGACGTGTTGTTGGTGAATTGGACATTCTGAATTCTCCCTCTGTGTACCCGGACAGGCGCCGGAATGTGGCGACTAGTGTTAACGTAAGCCTACTTGGGACAATAAAGATTATTAAAAAACAAAATTAAGTGTGGAGGAGTGGGCCTTGGTGGGGGGCTCGTTCACAGGGTCAGTATAGACTCAATGGGCCCAATGGCCTCCTCCTGCACTGTCGGGAATGTTTCTGTGCTTCTCTGATTCATTCCCATGGAACAGATTGGGTTACTGAGGGATATTAAAGTGGTTTTGGGGATGATAATTCAGGAGCCCCAGCAGCAGACTTCAGCAAGGTTCACCCTGCGTCTCCACAGATACTCGGAGAGCTCGCCAGTACTGACCAGTGGAAATGGCTCCATTTTATTCTATAGACAATGGTCTCCATCCCCTCACTCTGATGATGTTTTTTTAAAATAAATTTAGAGAACCCAATTCATTTTTTCCAATTAAGGGCCAATTTGGCGTGGCCAATCCACCTACCCTGCACATCTTTGGGTTGTGGGGGTGAAACCCACGCAAACACGGGGAGAATGTGCAAACTCCACACGGACAGTGATCCAGAGCCAAGGTCAAACCTGGGACCTCGGCAACGTGCTAACTGCTGCGCCACCGTGCTGCCCTCCTGATTCCAGGGATGGCAGGACTGACGTATGAGGAGAGATTGATTAGGTTAGGATTGTTTTCGCTGGAGTTCAGACGAATGAGGGGGGATCTCATAGAGACTTATAAAATTCTATTTATCTAATTCTAGTCGCCGTAAATGCCATCTTATTGATCGAGATCGGAACTCCTCTGAACCTTGAATGAAAATTTGAATGGAACCTCTGCCCCTCCCACCCTTTCCTCAGTCTCGTCTGATCCCTAATTGGCAAATATGTCTCCTGCAAGAAGACTAATTCTGCGCGGAGAGTCCGCAAATGAGTAAACACCCGAGACCTTTTAACCCGACCATTACCCCCTCACCTTCCCTTTCTGTGGTCCACCTTGAACTTGAACACAAGGAAGTGCGTGACAATGAGCTACCTGTGAACCACTGACCCGAGAATACAGGAAGAAAGAATAGAATTGTACATTTGCAAAAGGACTTTGTTTGGAATGTTTTGCTCAGCTCTCTCAGCTCTGACTCTCACCCTCTGTATGGCGGTGGGTAAGTAACCTGGGGCTGCTTGCACATTGTTATGTTTTTTAGTTGATTTTCTGGATATTGGGGGTGATGTGTATTTTTAGTCAGATTTTCCTGTTTAAGAGTTGGGATAGTTTGGGGTTCTCATGGTTCAATGGGAAAATACAGTGTCAGAGACAACACTGATCCCCCAGCTCAGTGATCCCACTCTGAAACTCGAGCGGGCGGCAATCCACAGACACAATTGTCTCAGTCTTCATGTTCAAAACATCACATTGTCCCGGTTCAGTGACGAGGAACAGTTATTGAAAAGAGTTATTGGAAGACTGATGCCACCTGTGGGATCACTCCCCACAGTGAGGTCAACACCATCAGGGTGAGGGACAGCACGGTATCACAGTGGGTTAGCACTGTTGCCTGACGGCGCCAAGGACCCGGGTTCGATCCCGACTCTGGGTCACTGTCCGTGTGGAGTTTGTACATTCTCCCTGTGTTTGTGTGGGTTTTAAAAGTTTATTTGAAAAAAACTCCCTGGAATCAGTCTGGTAAACCTTTACTGCTCACCCTCGAGAGCAAGAACATCCTTCCTCAGAAAAGGAGGCCAAAACTACACACAACATTTAATAAATGTTTCATTAAAGTTTTCCAATGAACGTTTTACATAACAAAAATAGGAATACAGATAGTAATAAACAATAACAAGAAACATATCCCAAAGTTTACAGTGAAACTACTGACACAACAGAATTAAAAAAAAACAGAACAAGGTGGGTTTTGTCTCCATGCCCAACTCACATTGTATCAACACTACCCCCACCTGAACCCCCCGCCCCTCCCCCCCAGGATGCTGCTGCTGCTGACACTTACGGCTCCCCTCGAAAGTCAAGGAAAGGTTGCCACCGCCGGGAGAACCCCATCAAGGACCCTCTCAAGGTGAACTTTATTCGCTCCACGCTGAGGAACCCCGCCATATCGCTAACCCAGGTCTCCACACCCGGGGGATTTGAGTCCCTCCACATTAGCAAGATCCGTCACCGGGCTACCAGGGAGGCAAAGGCCAGTACCTCGGCCTCTTTCGCTTCCTGCACTCCCGGATCCTCCGACACCCCAAATATCGCTACTGTTGGACTCGCCTTCACCCGAGTGTTCCAAATCCTGGACATCACCCTCGCAAACCCCTGCCAGAGTTCTTTAAGTGCCGGGCATGCCCAAAACATATGGGCATGTTTCACCGGACTCCCTGCACATCTCGAGCAACTGTCCTCCACCCCAAAAAACTTACTCATTCTTCCCGCCGTTATATGCGCCCGATGCACCACCTTGAACTGGATTAATCCGAGCCTGGTACATGATGAGGAGGAGTTCACCATGCTCAGCGCGCCGGCCCATAGACCCTCATCCAGCTCCTCACACAGCTCCTCCTCCCACTTGCCCTTCAAATCCTCCTCTGAGGCTTCCTCCACCTCCTGCAGCTCCTGATATATGTCCGACACCTTCCCCTCCCCTACCCAGCTGCCAGACACCACCCTGTCCTGGATCCTACGAGGGGGTAGCAGCGGAAATGTCCCCACCTGTTTTCTAAGAAAGTCTTGAACCTGGAGGTACCTGAACGCATTCCCCGGGGGCAGGCCGAACTTCTCCTCCAGCACCTGCATGCTAGGGAAAGTCCCGTCTATAAACAGGTCTCCCATCCTCCTAATACCTGCCCTATACCAGCCTTGGTATCCCCCATCCAACCCACCCAGAGCAAATCTGTGGTTATTCCATATCGGGGTCCACACCGAGGCCCCCTCCTCTCCTGTGTGTCTCCTCCACTGCTCCCAGATCCTCATTGCTGCTGTCACCACCGGACTAGTGGTGTATCGCGCCGGCGAGAACGGCAGCGGAGCCGTAACAAGTGCCCCTAGACTGGTGCCTCTACACGACACCACCTCCAACCGCCCCCACGCCGCCCCCTCCTCCATCATCCATTTCCTGATCATGGCCACATTGGCCGCCCAGTAATAACTGCAGAAGTTCGGCAGAGCCAGTCCACCCACCCCCCGCCCCGGCTACGCTCCAGGAATACACTTGTGACTCGCGGGGTTTTATTCACCCACACAAATCCCGTCACAATCCTATTCATCCGCTTAAAGAAGGACTTGGGGATGAAAATGGGGAAGCACTGAAATACGAAGAGGAACCTGGGGAGAACCGTCATCTTCACAGTCTGCACCCATCTCGCCAAGGAAAGTGGGAGCATATCCCACCTTGTAAACTCTCCCTCCATCTGCTCCACTAGCCGGGTTAAGTTGAGACTGTGCAGGGCATCCCAGTTCCTGGCCACTTGTATCCCCAAGGACCGAAAGCTCCTCTCCACTAACCTGAGCGGGAGCTCCCTCAGTCTCTCCTCCTGGCCCCTACCATGGACCACGAACAGCTCACTCTTCCCCACGTTCAACTTACACCCCGAGAACCTCCCGAAGTCCCCCAGGATCCGCATGACATCCCCCATCCCCTCTAACGGGTCCGAAATATACAACAGCAGGTCATCCACGTAGAGGGAGACCCGGTGCTCCTCCCCTCCACGGACCAGCACCCTCCAAACCCCCGAAGTCCTGAGCGCGATGGCCAATGGCTCAATTGCCGGGGCAAACAGCAATGGGGACAGGGGACACCCCTGTCTCGTCCCCCGGTGCAGACTGAAATATTCCGACCTTAGCCGGGTTGTGGACACACTCGCTGCAAGGGCCTGATACAGCAGCTTGACACACCCTATAAATCCCTCCCCAAATCCAAACCTGCCTAGCGCCTCCCACAGATACTCCCACTCAACCCTGTCAAAGGCCTTCACCGCGTCCATCGCAGCCACCACCTCCACCCCCCCCACCCCCCCAAGCCATCATGATAATATTCAGGAACCTCCTCACATTCGCGTTCAGCTGCCTGCCCTTAACAAACCCCGTCTGGTCCTCCCCAATCACTCCCGGGACACAGTCCTCTATTCTGGTGGGCAGAATTTTTGCCAACAGCTTGGCATCCACGTTCAGGAGCGATCTCGGCCTGTAGGACCCACACTGAAGCGGATCCTTCTGCTTCTTCAGGATAAGCGAGATCAATGCCTGCGACATTGTCGGAGGGAGGATCCCTTTCTCCTTTGCCTCATTGAAGGTTCTCACCAAGAGCGGGCTCAACAGCTCCGAGAACTTCTTATAAAATTCTACGGGGAAGCTGTCCGGGCCCGGGGCCTTGCCCGTCTGCCTGCCTGCCGGCCCCCTGACTACCTCCTCCTACCCAATCTGGGCCCCCAGTCCCTGCACTCGCTCTGCTTCCACCCTTGGGAACCTCAACCGGTCCATGAACCGTCTCATCCCTTCCCCCTCCCCGGGGGGGGGGGGGTGGGGGGGGGGGGGGGGTCCGACTTGTATAACCTTCCATAGAACTCCCTGAAGACTTCATTGACCCTCTCTGGGCTCAGCACCATGTTGCCTTCCCTATCCCGCACTCCCGCAATCTCTCTGGCCGCCTCCCTCCTGCGCAGCTGGTGCGCCAGCATCCTACTCGCCTTCTTCCCATACTCATAAACTGCCCCCTTCGCTTTCCTCAGCTCCGCCTCCGCCTTCCCCGTGGACAGCAAGTCAAACTCCGCCTGTAATTTCCGGCGCACGTTCAACAGCCCCCCTCTGGGGCCTCCGCGTACCTCCTATCTACCCTGAGTATCTCTCCCACCAGTCTCTCCCTCTCCGCCCTCTCCTTCTTCTCTCTGTGGGACCTAATGGAGATTAACTCTCCCCTACTGACCGCCTTCGGAGCCTACCAAACCACTGCCACCGTCACCTCTCCTGTGTCATTCGTTCCCACATAATTCTCAACACTCCTCCTTATCCGCCCGCACACCTCTTCGTCCGCCAGCAGCCCCACATCCAGTCGCCAGAGAGGGCGCTGACCGCGTTCCACCCCAGTCGCAGGTCCACCCAGTGCGGGGCATGGTCCGAGACTGCAATGGCCGATCTTTCTACCCCCTCCACCCTCGGGATTAACTCAACACAAAGAAGTCTATTCGCGAATACACTTTATGGACATGGGAGAAAAAGGAAAACTGCTTCATCCTTGGCCGTGTAAACCTCCAGGGGTCCACTCCCCCCATCTGGCCCATGAACTCCCACAAGGCCCTGGCCTCCTCCGGCCTCTTTCCTGTTCTGGATTTGGAACGATCCAAGCCCAGATCCAAGACCGTATTAAAGTCCCCTCCCATAATCAGTTGACTTATCTCCAAGTCCGGGATCCTACCCAGTACACGCGTCATAAAGTCCGCATTGACCCAGTTCCGGGCATATATATTCACTAACACCACCCGAGCCCCCTGCAGCTTGCCACTCACCAATATATACCTGCCCCCCTTGTCCGCCACGATACTCCCCGTCTCAACCGCCACTCATTTACTGACCAAAATAGCCACTCCACTGGTCTTTGAGTCTAACACCGAGTGAAACACCTGTCCAACCCATCCTTTCCTTAGCCTCGTCTGGTCCGCGAGCTTTAAGTGCGTCTCTTGCAACATGGCCACGTCTACCTTCAACCCCTTCAAATACGAGAACACGCGGGACCGCATGACTGGCCCATTCAGGCCCCTCACGTTCCATGTGATCAGCCTGCTTGGGGGGGGGGCGGGGGGGGGGGGGGGGGTAACCATCCCCCCATCCCGCCGACTAGCCATCTCCCTTTTTCGGCCAACCGCGTGCCCCGGCCTCCCTCCTCCAGCTCTCCCCCCGGCCGACTCTCCATCCATACGCCTCACCTGGCTCCCCTTCAGTCAGCAAAGCAGCACCCCTCCCCCTTCCCCCCCCAAACCCCCCTCCCCCCCCCCAAACGCCCCCCCCCCCGGCCAAGCATCCGCTTAGCTCTGGTTTCCCCCCCATTTTGCTTCCGTGAGTCAGCTCACCCATGCTGACCCCGGCCGCTCCCGCCTCTATATATCCACCCTTAACTTGTTGCCCCCTTCGGGCCACCCTATCAGGGTAGAGGGGCAAGCGCCATCTGGGACCTCCCCGTGCCCCGGACAGCCCGTCCCGGGCGATTCCCACCCCCTAGCACCGAACACCTGTAAAACAAAACACCTGGAAAACAAGCAAAACAAACAACAAACCCCAACCAAACTAGGGCAGACGTGCCCATAAACTTATGCTTTACCCGCAGTCCTCCCCTCGGTCCCACCCCACCCGCACATTTCACCCCCATACAACAGTCCCTTAGTTCAGGTCCGGCTTCTCCTGCCTGATGAACGACCACGTCTCGTCTGGGGTATCAAAATAGTGTTGCCTGTCCTGGTATGTTACCCACAGTCTCGCCGGGTGCAGGAGCCCAAACCTCACCCCTTTAGCGTGAAGGACCGCCTTTGCCCGGTTAAACCCTGCACGCCTCCTCGCCAGCTCATCTCCCAGGTCCTGGGAAATTCGGATCTCGCCACTCTCCCACTTCCTGCTCCGCTCTTTCTTCGCCCAACGCAGGGCTCGCTCCCGGTCTGCCAAGCGCTGAAACCGTATCACCATCGCCCTCGGTGGCTCGTTTACCGTCGGCTTTCCAGCGAGAACCCTGTGCGCCCCATCCAGCTCCAAGGGCCGTGGGAAGGCCCCCGCGCCCATCAGCGTCCCCAATATTGTGGCCACGTACGTGTTCGCGTCCTCCCCCTCCGCTCCTTCAGGAAGGCCCAGGATCCGCAGATTGTGGCACCGAGATCTGCACTCAAGGCCATCCAGCCTCTCCTGCCATCTGTTATGGAGCGCCTCGTGCGCCTCCACTTTCACCGCCAGGCCCAGGATCTCGTCCTCGTTCTCCGCCACCTTCCTCCTCACCTCCTTGATCTCCTTTTCTTGCGCCTTCTGGATCACCACAATTCTCTCCATGGAGGCCAGCATCTCCCTTTTCAGCTCCATGAAGCAGTTTTTCAGGAGCTCCTGCTGTTGTCTGGCCCACTGGGCCCACACCTCCCGATATTCTCCGGCCGCCATTTTGTCCTGCCGGACCTTCTCGACCTTCTTCCCCGGGTTCGCGCATCTGCCGGCTCCGCACCTGGTCCTCTCCATGCACCAGCGGGGGGGGGGGGCTCTCCCACGTCTGTTCCCATGCCGGTCCCTCCTGTTAATTGCCGCCGCCGCTCCTTTTAGCGGCCCGAAACACCGATCCCGGCGGGAGCTGCCGTTCGCGTGACCTAGCAGGTCATGGCCGCTACTGGAAGTCTACACACAATATTTAGGTGTGGCCGCACCAAAGCCCTGTATATTTGCAAAAACACATTCCTGCTCCTGTACTCGAAACCTCTCGCAATGAAGGTCAACATGCCATTCGCCTCCTTTACCGCCTGCTTTACCTGCATGCTTACCTTCAGCGAATGGTGCACAAGGACACGCAGGTCCCGCTGCACACTCCCCTCTCCCAATTTACAACCATTCAGGTAGTAATCTGCCTTCCTGTTTTTGCTTCCTCACACTTATCCAAATTATACTGCATCTGCCATTGATTTGCCCACTCGCCCAACCTGTCCGGATCATGCTGTAGGATCCCTGCATCCTCATCACAGTTCACCCTCCCACCCAACTTGGTGTCACCTACAAACATTGAGATGTTACATTTTGTTCCCTCATCCAAATCATCAATATCTCTTGTGAATAGCTGGGGTCCCAGTATCGGTCCGTGTGGTACCCCACTAGTTACTGCCTGCCAATTTGAAAAGGACCCAATAATCCGTGCTCTTTGTTTCTGCTCTCCCAACCAGTTTTCTATCCACCTCAATACACTTCCCCAATTCCATGCACTTTAATATTGCACGATAATTTCTGATGCGGGACTTTGTCAAATGTCTTCTGAAAGTCCAAATATACCACATCGACAGGCCCCTTGTCAACTCTACTACATACATTTTCAAAGAATTCCATTTGATTTGTCAAGCATGATTTCCCCTTCATAAATCCCTGCTGACTCTGACTGATCCTGCCACTGCTTTCTAAATGTCCCGCTACAAAGTCCTTGATAATGGATTTGAGAATTTTCCCCACTGCCAATGTTAGGCTTACTGGTCTATAATTCCCTGCTTTCTCTCTGTCTCCCTTTTTGAATATTGGAGTGACATTAGCCACCCTCCAATCAGCAGGGACTGCTCCAGAGTCTATAGAATCCTGGAAGGTGACCACCAATGCATCCACTATTTCCAGAGCCACTTCCTTCAGTATTCTGGGATGTAGATTATCAGACCCTGGGGATTTATCCGCCTTCAGTCCTATCAATTTCCCCAACACCATTTCTCTCCTAATATTGATCTCCCTCAGTTCTTCCCTCTCACTCAGCCTTTCAATCTCCAACATTTCTGGTATCTAATTTGTCCTCTTTTGTGAAGATAGAACCAAAGTATGTATTCCATTGCTCAGCCATTTCTTTGTCACCAATTTTACATTCCCCCATTTCTGTCTGTAGGGGGCCGACATTTGTCTTTACCAATCTCTTTCTCTTCATGTATTATAGAAACTGTTATAGTCTGTCTTTATGTTCCCTGCAAGCTTACTTTCGGACTGTATTTTCCCCTTGTTAATCAATCACTTGATCCTTTTTTGTTGAATTCTTTACTGCTCCCAATCCTCAGACTTATTATTTTTCTTGGCCAATCTGTGTGCTTCTTCCTTGGATCGGATACTATCCCTAATTTCCTTTGTAAGACAGAGATTGGTCCTCTTACCCAAGCGAGACAAGCAAGGCCAGCAGCGCGGGTTCAATTCCTGTACCAGTGACAAATCCCAAATTTCTTTACCCGTCAGTCTGGCCTCAATAAAAGTCGAGATGGATTTGCAGTTACAGCATTAGTTATTTTATTTAGCTTGCAAGCATGTTTCATTTCACAGAAGCATAGGACACATCTAGTCTCCTACATCCCGGAAAGCGAATGAACAAAGAGACAAAGGGATCTCTGCAAATCAATTCAAATGGTATCAAGTTTCACATACACGATTCCCATAGGTCAGCCTATACCCCTCCTGGCCTAGTCAGACATTCTGATTGGCTCACTTCCAATCCCTTCCTCTGGCCCCTATTACCCAGCATCCTTTTCTCCTCCTATGGTGGACACACCTCTTCCTGCTTTGCCATGCGGTCTGAAATCCTTTGTCTGTTAACTCACCAGAATGAGACTGGCCTATCTCTACATTACAGTAACTAATATCTCTAAAGTAACTATTTTATATCACATTCGAACTATCCAATCCATAGCTACGGTCCCTCATCTAAAAAGATCTGTCACTGCATTTCCAATTCCTGGCGTGGCCCCCCTTCATCTGCTGCACCCTCATAGATTTTGACAGCTAAGATTTTAGGGGCGTTGATCTGTTCCAGTGTACCCCACATTCTACCCATCACACATTTAAGGATGGCTGGGCCCACAAAGATGCAGCCGATAGCCACCACTAAATACATGACCATATTTATCAACCAGCCCTTTCAACCTCCAAATCCCCAGTTACCCCAAATGCCAGGATCCTGCATTCCGTCCAGGTGATCCCGTATGTGATCCATTAATTTAGTGATGTTAGCGGTCAAGTCCTGAACTCCCATGATACACTTGCCCTGCACTATGGCGCATACCCCACCCTCACGGGCCAGAAGATAGTCAAGAGCATACCGGTTCTGCATTGCAAACAACCGTAGCTGAGACAATTCCTTGGTTATTGCCTGAGGGCTCCCAAGGTTTCATTTCCCAAGATGGTAAGGCCACAAATAAAATAATTCCTATCGCTGACAGCCAAGGAACCCCCCACACCTCCCAGTGTCAAGACGCTCAGAGTCCCCCACCCGGCTGAGTGGCCCCGGTTGGGTGCGAGAACCTGAGGTTTTTTCCAGTTCTCGCAAAATTCAGCCGAGACTGCCCGGCGTGCTAACTGATTATGCAGCTTCCACGCCGCAGGGCAGGGGACTGTGGTAGGGACTAGAGTCCCTATAGCAATTTGGCGGGGAAATGGGGGTGACAAAACATTGGTCGCTGTGCCATTAAATAAAAAGTAGTATCCTTGTTCCGTGTGCAGGCTAGCATCACAATCAGTATATCGGTTGTGTAAGGATCCCCCAGTAGCCCAGTTTATCCAGCTTCGAAACGCCCATTTGGGCCGCCTAGCAATGCGGAAAGCCCGAGTCCCAACAGTGATATGAGAGACATTCGCCCAGCCACAAAGGAGCTGGAGGCCGGCGTTCAATGGAACGCAAGTGGTGTTGTAACAAACGCATTGGCCAGACGCCTGGGTGATATGGCACCTCCTGTCCGTACAGGTGGGGAACAGACATGTTATATTCGTTTCCACCTCTTCCAGCAAACAGCCGTATCCTTCACTGCTGAAACAATTCTCGTACGACCGGGAATCCCTATTGGGAGTGAAGTGGCTAGGTATATACGCCCTCCACCGTTGCAACCTATCATACTGTGAATGGGAATTATCCCGAGGAAGGGGAAGGCAAATAGCCGGTGGTGCTGAACCCGGATCGTAAGGAAGAGTGACTTGCTCGGGCAGTGGCTCGGAATGCTGACAATGAACCACTGTTTGGGGAGTGCCCCAAAGCGGTGAAACAGAAAATAACCTAGACACTGCTGCGGGGTTCGGATAGCAGACAACCCGTCCGTGGCCATACAAGCGATGGTAAATCTGGTAGAAGAGATTCATACTACCCAGGTTTTCCTCAGTTTGGCCTTTAACTAACTTAAGTGTATCTCCCGGTAACCTACGTTCTAGCTGTACTTCCCTTCTCACACGCCCCGTCCTCTCTCTAGTCCCTCTCTCTTTCTCATAGCCTCTTCCTACGCTCTCCTGACGGCCTGATGTTACCTTTATTGCACCAATCTTAACACATCCAAAATCAAATTTACATGTACTCCAAAAACAAGGCAATGTTTCCATAAAATATTCCCTTCCCATCGCCGGGACCGGTGCAATTGCTTCATGAGTCCTGCATTCTCCTTAACTTTGACGACCTTCCATGAGTCGATACCATGTCCTCGTATATGGGGGCAGCGAAGAACGTCACCTTTGCATAGGTGATGTATCCTTGTAGGTTGGTTGGGGTTACAAATATAGATAATATTCCCCTTTTCCATGTCCATCGCCAATAACACTCCAAGCGAAGTGAGGCCAAATATCACACAGACGGTGCGTAGCCACCCCATCATGCTCCACACCTGGAAAATAGCACAGGGAATGATTTTCCGCATCAAGACTTTAACCACAGTAGCAGCTTTATTATCGATAGTCGGATACGTCTTGACCCATCTGCTGAACACATCCACAATGACCAAAACATATTTATAACATTGACACCTTTCCAACTCAATGTAATCCATTTGGAGCGTCTCAAAGGGACCACTGGGCAACGGGGTTTGCCCCATCCCACAAGGGATACCTTTTCCGGTGTTATATTGCTGACAAATCAAACACCGATTACTGATACTCTGGGCCAACCCCTGCATTTTAGCACATTCAATGACCCATTAAGCCAGTACATCAGACATACAAGTCTGATGTGCTGGCGTGGTCCATAAAGAGGAAACAGAATCATATGTACAACCTAACCGTTTCCACATTTGTTTATCACTCTCAGGAGCGTCCTCCTGTAACCTTATGACGTCTTGGATGGTTGGCATTGACTTGTCAGAAGCAGACATATTTATAGTAGATCATTTAGTCTGACTTAACATTTTAGGCACCATCACTTGCTGAATTTGCACGGCTGTCTGCGCTGCACAATCTGCTTGTTCATTACCAACGTCAACTGGGGTCTTACCATTTGTGTGGGCAGCGCATTTAATAACGGAAATCTGTGCGGGCATAAGAAGGGCCTGCAGTAAGTCATTAACTAAACCCCGGTGGGATATTTGACCACACATAATCATGTCAGGTTGTTCTGACGAAATGTCACTCAAATCGCCCCTTATTGTGGTAGTTTCCTGAATCAAGGCTAAACAGTCGTGGCCAGGTGCGTCTTCATGGACAGGGGGACCACTAAGAAAACAGGCTGGATTGATAGTGGTACAGTGGTTAAATGTCGGACGTGGATTGTTCAAAAGGTATACCTCATACCTATTCTGACTAGCTGCGGTAAGATGCTGAGTCTGCAGTTGCCTCAGGAGTGTGATGACCGAGTGGGAGCTATACACTGTAATATCCTGTTGGAGGGTGAGAGCATGTAACGGCTATGCGATGGCATTGATTGAACGTAAATCCTGTACTAATCGGTACTGGTCTGGTTTGGCTGGTTTAGGCACAGCAAGTATGAGGGTGTTACATTCTGATTGGCAAGGGACCAAAATACCCTGTTGCAACAGCTCATGAATTAATTTGTCTATAGACGGAGCAGCTTGGGATTTCAGGGGGTATTGCCGAATGGAAGGTAGCTTTACATGATCCTTAATCGTTCCTTTATAGGTGTAACATTTGTCTTTCCCACTTGTGATGGGTATTTCGCCCAGACCTGTGGATTGACATATTCCAAAACATCATGTCCCCAGTGATGCTGCAGTCGAGTGTTAATTGTTTCAGGGACCTCAAAATATGTTCTGGCAGTGCCGTCTGGCATGACTTCAAGTGCGTACTCTGTTGGATCTGAATGATCCACTGCCCTCCTTACCATTTGCCCCAGATCCCTGGCATGGTACTGGTCGTGGACCTGACGTGTAATATGAGGGCTTACCGAAGCTGACTGTGGCCATAAATGTGGTGGTATTGTAACAAAATTGGCTGTACCTTCTTTTCCCGTGACTGTGGCTGTAACCTTGACTGGCCATTCGGTCCCAATTAATGGCCGGTATTTGTCCTCCAACTCCCTGTTTTGTCCAGTTCTGTCATAGGCCAGGGTAACGTGATGCAGTGAATGTTCAATGTCTAACGTCCACCACTGGGTGGTGATAGAAATATAGCACTGTTGTCTCATCCTCCATGATTTAACCGTTACCCCCTGGTCTCCGCACTCTAGCTGTAGCTGGAAGATACACAGTAAATCTCGGGCCAACAAGTTACAGTCCAATCCAGTAGTCACTACAAACTGATGATCTGCAGACTTATTCTCGTAAGTGACTGTCACAGGTTCAGAAATAGGATACTCACACACCTGTCCTTGGAACCCCGACAATTGCTGCGTGTGGTCGGATAGTGGTAGTCGAAGTTCTGATTGCACAGAAGACTTGGCTGCTCCAGTGTCGATTACAAATGTGTGATGTTGATCTCCTATCTGCAGAGAGATAATAGGTTCCCTGTCCGATTGGAGAGTCCTTATGACTAAATTAACTAGTCAATCCTATGTTGGGAAAGGGTTTGCCTGGGAGAAGTCAGTGTATCTCGTCTGTCTTCCCCTTGGTGGGTACCCCCTCCTTTGGGTCGGATAATCTCTTTCTACTGCCTGTCTTTTAAAGGGGCATTTCTGTTGCCAGTGATCTGCACGGCCGCAATTAAAACATGCATTGCTCCCTCTATATCTGCCCCGTCCTCTTCTCCCAGTAGACCAATGGCCCCTCAGAGGGTCGGCGGTTGTAAAGCTGTTGCTGCATACGGTGGGCCATAAAAAGGAGCTGAGGGTCCCTTTGGGTGGGTATGGTTTCCTCCCTAATCGGCAACTGTCTCCAAATCTCACCAGGGGGCACTCTAGCTATTTCCTCTGGTTCTTCCAAGACTTCGACGTCCCTCCCTGTCACTAGAGGGAGTTCTTTCTCTTCAAAATCATCTGTTGCAGCTCCCTTTGTTCTCGAACCTTGCAGTTTCCCGTTGGTTTGGAGGGATTTAGGTGGTATGCTTAATTGTTTTTGGTTAGGATCAAGCCCTTCTCTCGCTGTCCAAGATCTGGTCCTAGAGCTAACTGGGCTTGCGGAACAGAGCTCCTCTTTCTCTACTGATCGTGAAGATGGTAAATCAGGACCCACACTATCACCCAAAAGGGCTTGAGTTACTAGCATAATTGGAATCTGGGGAGCAGTGACTGGATATCAATTATTATACTCTGGTGGTTCTGGAATTAGTGCAGACAATGCTACAGGTGCAGTCGGAACTTTTAGTGACTTTTCTAAATTATTGAATTTATCATTTTCTGTCAATTCAAGGCCAGCCATTGAACTACGTAGCTCATCTTTTGTTTGACCCTCGCCTTTCCTGTCTCTACTTGCGCGTTTTTTTTTTTTCTTGGCAAAACGATTGAAAAGGTTCTAACAGTGTTTTTTTTTAAACATAAAAATGTTTGAAAATTCAAATTGAATTACTGCAACTTGCAAGCTTAGCTCTGATCTCAACTCAGAACTAAATCTACGATTTGCTTAACACAAACTTGTATAACATTTACAACTTAATTAATTCTTTATCTTAACAATTTTTCTTTTAACAAGTTTTTCTTACATTCACAAATATGTTGGCAAAGTCAACTATCATCTCCAGATTTACACTTTTTAAAATGGTGTCAGTGATCTTCTTTAAGTTTCTATTCATTCACAAATAAAATGAGATAAACATTATTTCAAGTAAGTAAAACTTAAGAATCTGGCAATTTCAATCAATTGCTTTCGAAAATAATAACTTTTATCAAAGAGGTGGAGAAACCCACTGGTTTCCTTTAATTAATTCAAAACATAACTTTGCTGGAGTTCACTGACTCAAAGGAAAGGTATCCGATTACACGACAGGCTGCTGCTGTTATCTCAAGGCCTGAGTGAGAAGCACAGTCTGTCATCTTTAACTTTGGCTGCTGCTGGTAACCCTTTGAGAGACTTCTGCTTCAACCAATATGCAGCATTCCCCACAATCTCAACTAGTCCTCAGAACTGCGCCCTTCGCCACCACAGTCCAAGGGTACAATTTTAGCTTAATCAACTATATATTTAAAACACTCACACATGGAATTGAATCATCTTCAAATTTAAAAACAGTTATACTGGACTGAACCTTCACTACTGAAGTCCCATCAACCCTTAAACACATATACTCGACCGAACCTCCACTACTGAAGTCTCATCAGCCCTTAAACACATATACTGGACTGAAACTCCACTACTGAAGTCTCATCAGCCATAAAAACACTTATACTTGGAATTGAATCATCATTTTAGATGTCCCATCAACCCAAAAACATAACCCAAGCCGAATCAACAATATGAAATCCCATCAATTAAATTTCTAATCCCCAGACTGACCTTTGATTTCGTCGAGACGATCTTTCCGTACCAACCGCGAGTGACCAGACTAATCAGACGATAAGAAGAGGGGAAAAAGCAATGCGCGGTGATTTTCCAGCTATACATTGTGGGCCCCTTCTTCCCACTCTCCCTGTTCATAATCAGTCTAATTCTGATTTCGCAGTTGGTCAGAACCGTCTTGAGAAATCCCGGGTTTTCGGCACCAATTGATAAATCCTAAATTTCTTTACCCGTCAGTCTGGCCTCAATAAAAGTCGAGATGGATTTGAAGGTACAGCATTAGTTATTTTATTTAGCTTGCAAGATTGTTCCATTTCACAGAAGCATAGGACACATCTAGTCTCCTACATCCCGGAAAGCGAATGAACAAAGAGACAAAGGGATCTCTGCAAATCAATTCAAATGGTATCAAGTTTCACATACACGATTCCCATAGGTCAGCCTATACCCCTCCTGGCCGAGTCAGACATTCTGATTGGCTCACTTCCAATCCCTTCCTCTGGCCCCTATTACCCAGCATCCTTTTCTCCTCCGATGGTGGACACACCTCTTCCTGCTTTGCCATGCGGTCTGAAATCCTTTGTCTGTGAACTCACCAGAATGAGACTGGCATATCTCTACATTACAGTAACTAATGTCTCTAAAGTAACTATTTTATATCACATTCGTCACCAGCTGAGGTTATACATTCAGGCCTCGCCTTCTCAACCTTGCCCCTCGCCTGAGGTGTGGTGATCCTCAGGTTAAATGGGCTGACAATTGGCAAATAACATTTGCGCTACACAAGTGCCAGGCAATGACCGTCTCCTACAAGAGAGGATCAAACCATCGGTCCTGGACATTCAATGGCATTACTATCGCTGAATCCCCCACAGTCAACATCCTGGGGGTTACCATTCATCAGAATCTGAATTGGACTAGCCATATTGATATTGTGGTTACCAGGACAGGTCAATGGCTAGGAATCCTATGGTGAGTAACTCACCTACTGACCCCCAAAGCCTGTCCACAACTTACAAGGCATAAGTTAGGAGTGTAATGGAATACTCTCCACTTGCCTGGATGAGTGCAGCTCCAACAGCACTCAGGACAAAGCAGCCCGCTTGATTGCTCCTCCTTCCACAGATATTCAAACCCTCCACCACTGACAAACAGTGGCAGCTGTGTGTACCATCAACAAAATGCACTGCAGTAACTCACCAAGGTTCCTTAGACAACACCTTCCAAACCCACAAGCACTACCATCTAGAAGGACAAGTGCAGCAGATACCTGGGAACACCACCAGCTGGGGGTTCCCCTCCAAGTCACTCACCATCCCGACTGGGAAATATATCGCCGTTCCTTCACTGGCACTGGGGCAACATCCTGGAATTCCCTCCCTAGCAGCACAGTGGGTGCACCTACACGCCAGGGACTGCAGCGATTCAAGAAGGCAACTCACCCCCACCTTCTGAAGGGTAACTAGGGATGGGCAATAAATGCCGGCCTAACCAGCGATGCCCCGTAAATAAATATAAAAATATTTAAATCCCCAACCCCAAAGTTGTGAGTGAAGTGCAGCTCGCCAGGTGAGGCCCTCCCTCTGGTGTCCAGTGTTGAATGGGACCGGTTGAATTATCTGTCGGTGGAGCACCGTGAACATGATTTCAGAGAGCTGGGTGTTTGATCAGCATATCTGAGACGCAAAGGGGTAACCGTGGTGCCAAACATCCACCCGGCACCGACCCGGCACCCGGCATCGACCCCGGCACCCGGCATCGACCCCGGCACCCGGCATCGACCCCGGCACCCGGCATCGACCCCGGCACCCGGCATCGACCCCGGCACCCGGCATCGACCCCGGCACCCGGCATCGACCCCGGCACCCGGCATCGACCCCGGCACCCGGCATCGACCCCGGCACCCGGCATCGACCCCGGCATCGACCCCGGCACCTGGCATCGACCCCGGCACCCGGCATCGACCCCGGCACCTGGCATCGACCCCGGCACCGACCCCGGCACCCGGCATCGACCCCGGCACCCGGCACCCGGCATCGACCCCGGCACCCAGCATCGACCCCGGCACCCGGCACCGACCCCGGCATCGACCCCGGCACCCGGCATCGACCCCGGCACCACAAAATCCCCTTCCTAACATTCAGGAGCCAAAATTGGGAGAGGGAAATGACAGACTAGTCAAACAGCAGCCTGACACGGTGATACTGACACGGCATCGACCCCGGCACCTGGCATCGACCCCGGCACCGAGCCCGGCACCCGGCATTGACCCCGGCACCCGGCATCGACCCCGGCACCCGGCATCGACCCCAGCACCCGGCATCGAGCCCGGCACCCGGCATCGACCCCGGCACCCGGCATCGACCCCGGCACCCGGCATCGACCCCGGCACCCGACATCGACCCCGGCACCACAAAATCCCCTTCCTAACATTCAGGAGCCAAAATTGGGAGAGGGAATTGACAGACTAGTCAAACAGCAGCCTGACACGGTGATACTGACAGACCCCAGACACTGTCACCATCCTTCAATATGACCTGTCTCACCGACAGGTCACACCCAGCAGAGGTGGTGGTGCCGTTGTATACAGTCGGGATTTAGGTGTCCGGGAATCCCCAGTGTTTGTCCCAGAGGAACTGTATGAACATTCTCTGGATTTCTGTGACAGAGTCAGGGAGAGGGCCCAATGTGACCAGCCGGTACCACAACATGGAGGCAATCAGCTGGTTTATGACCAGAACTCGGCCCCTGTAAGACAGCACTCGGAGCAGTCCTGTCCACTCTCTCAGGCGAGCGGTGGCCTTGGCCTCCAGCTCCTGCCAGTTAGCCGACCAGGATTCCTCAGCCGGACAAAGATGGACGCCCAAGTAGAGGAGGCTGGTCCTGCTCCAGGTGAAAGGCCTGATCTCCTCTGGGAGGGATGTCCATCCGCCACGGACTGACCCGGAGTCGGGAGCACTCGGCCCAGTGGATCCAGGGAGGAGACGCAGCTTCCGCTGCAGGTCAGCAGGGTTCATGAACATGAGGACATGTCATCAGCGGAGGCCAGAAGGACCACTCCAATGCCCAGCTGGCACAGAACCAATCCCGACCACCTCTTCCGCAGGAGGCGCTGAACATGGGTTCAACAACAGGAAGACTCCTTCAATCACCACCAGAGACAATGATTGGGTTCAACAATCATTGACAAATTACTTGCTGCTTATTTTCTCCTGACTCCGAGTTTCCGGAAGTGCTGTGTGCTTTGAGACAAAGTCTCGTAGCAGGTAGCCTTATCCATGCTGGTTGTTCAGGGAGCATTTTCCATATCTCCTGTGGTATCCAGAGTTATGCGTGTGCTGTCTGTGGTTCCTGGAGGAGGCCCTCACAGAGATGTACTCCTCTGGAATCAGATCCACATTCCAGTTCTGTAAAAAGGTCATTTAGATCCGAAACGTGTTTCCCTCTCCAAATACACTGCCAGACTTGCTGAGGTTATCCAGCATTTTCTGTTTGTAGTCCATGGGCACCGTGCCCACCACCTGCCCACCCACCCTGACCCCGTCACAATTGTACCCATGGCAAGGGTAATATCGGGAGGCCGACCTGTCCACTGGGCCAATAGAGGCCATTAATTGGCCAAACATTTTGCCACCACTGGCATTGAACCAGCAGCAGGAGAAATCCAAAGCTGACCTGCAGCCGGGCAGCTTTCATTGGGTGGGCTGCTGGCGAGCGAGGGGGCTCCTCCTTTATGCCCCATTGGGCCTATCTGGGCAATGCCCCCAAGCTCTTCCCCACACCCCCCTGCCCCCACCCCCCAGTGAAGTTCCTCATCCTCAAACCATTTCTGTCAATCTTTTCTGCATTTTCTCCAATGCCTTCACATCCTTTCTAAAGTGTGGTGCCCAGAGCTAGACGCAAACCTCCATTGAGACTGGACCCGTCATTTATAAAGGTTCACTAGACCATCCTTGCTTTTAGTCGACATCACAATATACATGAACGATCTGGAAGAAGGAACTGAAGGCACTGTTGCCAAGTCTGCAGATGATACAAAGATATGTCGAGGGACAGGTCGTATTGAGGAAGCAGGGGGGCTGCTGATGGTCTTGGACAGGCTGGGAGAGTGGGCAAAGAAGTGGCAGGTGGAAAACAATCTGGAAAAGAGGTTATGCATTTTGGTAGGAAGAATGGAGGCATAGACTATTTTGAAATAGGGAGATGCTTCGGAAATCAGAGGCACAAAGGGACTTGGGAGTCCTTGTTCACGATTCTCTTAAGGTCAATGTGCATCTTCAGTTGGCAGTTAAGAAGGCAAATGAAATGTTAGCATTCATGTCAAGAGTGCTAGAATACAAGCCCAGGGGTGTTCTTCTGAGGCTATCTCAGGCTCTGGTCAGACCCCATTTGGAGTATTGTGAGCAGTTTTGGGCCCCGTATCTAAGGAAGGATGTGCTGGCCTTGGAAAGGGACCAGCGGAGGTTCACAAGAATGTTCCCTGGAATGAAGAGCTTGTCATATGAAGAATGGTTGAGGACTCTCGGTCTACACTCAGAGTTTAGAAGGATGAGGGAGGATCTCATTGAAACGTACAAGATACTGCGGGGCCTGGATAGAGTGGACTTGGAGAGGATGGTTCCACTCGAGGAGTTTCCACGTGGAGAGGAGTTTCAAAATAGCGACAGCGATTGCTTATTCAGTCAAAGAGAGATAATGGCTTCCCAGCCAGGGATTTTCCTGCCCGGTTTGGGCATGCTCCAAAGCATACTTCCCCATCTCATTTCGTTTTCATTTCATTTCATTTTCATTTCATTCATTTCATTTCAAGCATACTTCCCCATGGTGAGAAGTAGAATATCGGGACTGAGTTTCGGGTGAGTTCAGGTTGATGAAGGGTGGAAGATGTGAGGCTGGCTTGAAGGGCATTAGGGGCGTTCTATTTGAAAGTGAGCAATGACGAGGGTTTCAGATGGATGGGGGTTGTTGGGGGATTCGGGGGAGGCAGCCAAAGTATGTCCTCAGTTTACAACATCACATTTTCCTTTGCACCACAATTGGGACAATATGTAAATAAAAAGAGGATCTCTGTCAAGCCTATTTGTACTTGTATTTCTCTTCAGGAGGCAGTGGTGTAGTGGTATTGTCACTGGACTAGTAAACCAGACACCCAGAGTAATACTGTGGAGACACAGGTTCAAATCCCACCAGATGGAGAAATTTGAATTGAAGGAAATAAATCTGGAATTAAAAATCGAAAGATGTCTATGAAACCATTGTCGATTTTCATAAAAACCCATTGGGTTCACTAATGTCCTCGAGGGAAGGAAATCTGCCGTTCTTACCTGGTCTGGCCTACATGTGACTCCAGACCCACAGTACTGTGGTTGATTCTTTACTGCCCCCTCAAGGGCAATGAATCAATAAATGCAGGCCCGGCCTGCCCCGCCCACATCCCGTGGAATAAAAAACCTGTTGCCAGACAGACTGCAATGATTGTATATTTTTTAAATGACTTCCTTAAATGTTTCAACGCAGACTTCAGTGGAGAAGTGACAAGGCCAGCAGCATTGTGCACCCTGCTATTGGACAGTCAAATGTGCAGAGGCCACAACTCCACAAACAAAAGCGCGCATTCAGACATGTTCAATCCGAGGAGGTCACAAGGCCTTTGACAAGGTCCCTCATGGCAGACTAGTACAAAAGGTGAAGTCACACGGGTCAGAGGTGAGCTGTTAAGATGGGTACGGAATTGGTTCGGTCATAGAAGGCAGAGAGTAGCAATGGAAGGATGCTTTTCTGATTGGAGGGCTGTGACTAGCGGCGTTCCACAGGGATCAGTGCTGGGAACTTTGCTGTTCGTAGCATATATAAATGATTTAGAGAAAATGTAACTGGTCTGATTAGTAAGTTTGCAGACGACACAAAGTTTGGTGGAATTGCGGATAGCGATGAGGACTTTCAGAGGATACAGCAGGATTTAAATCGTTTGGAGACTTGGGCGGAGAGATGACAGGTGGAGTTTAATCAGGGCAAATGTGAGGCCTGTTCCTGTGCTGTACTTTTCTTTGTTCTTTGTTCTTTATTCAAAAATAAACTCCTGTGGTATTGTTTCAAGTTCAACTTCCCCTTTTACAGCTTCCTCAGTGACATTTCCATCAAGAAGGGGTTTGTGTCCTTTCCATATACGGCCAGCACTGAAAACTGAGTCAGCAACAAACTCGGATGTATTTCTTATCAAAGTTGCTATTCTGGAAGGAAGGTACCTGAATAAAGAGCCAAAAAAAGAACAGTTACATTTCTGTAGCACCTTTCACATCAGCTGGACTTGTCCCAGTACATCACAGCCGCTGTCTGCCGAGTAAAGTAGGAAATTCAGCCGCTCATTTTCACCCAACGGTATCACAATGGCAGGTTTTAAATTGTCATAGAATTGCTACAGTGCACAAGGAGACCATTCGGCACATCGAGTCTGTACCTAGCCTCTGATTGATCACTCTACCTAGGCCCACTCCCCGCCCTATCCCATTTTGGGTGAATTGGTTCCACAGCCTGAAGTTTACACAGTGCCTGTGGACCTGGACTTGAGTGGGAGTCACTGGATTCAATAAAAGAGACATTGAAGGGTGATTGGTGCCAATCTGTTTGCCTTATTGTTCCTGATTTGTGAATTGTATATCAGAGCGCAGTCCCTCTTTCTCTTGTTATTCCTTCCTCTTTCTGTGACTGGTATTCGAGTTACGTGAACCGTAATGAGAGTCAGTTACATCTGAAACTTCAGCAGTATCAGATTATACTCGGTGTGAAAGATCAGGGGCGAAATTCTCCCGAAACGGGGCGATGTCCGCCGACTGGCGCACAAAACGGCGCCAATCAGACGGGCATCGCGCCGCCCCATAGGTGCGGAATGTTCCGCATCTTTGGGGGCCGAGCCCCAACATTGAGGGGCTAGGCCGACGCCGGAGGAATTTCCAACCCGCCAGCTGGCGGAAACGGCCTTTGTTGCCCCGCCAGCTGGCGCGGAAATGACATCCACGGGCAGCGCATGCGCGGGAGCGTCAGCGGCCGCTGACAGTTTCCCACGCATGCGCAGTGGCGGGAGTCTCTTCCGCCTCCGCCATGGTGAAGACCGTGGCGGAGGCGGAAGGGAAAGAGTGCCCCCACGGCACAGGCCCGCCCGCGGATCGGTGGGCCCCGATCGCGGGCCAGGCCACCGTGGGGGCACCCCCCGGGGCCAGATCGCCCCGCGCCCACCTCAGGACCCCGGAGCCCTCCCTCGCCGCCTTGTCCCGCCGTTCAAAAGGTGGTTTAATCCACGCCGGCGAGACAGGCAATCTATCGGCGGGACTTCGGCCCATCCGGGCCGGAGAATCGAGCGGGGGGGCCCGCCAACCGGCGCGGCCCGATTCCCGCACCCGCCGAATATCCGGTGCCGGAGACTTCGGCAACCGGCGGGGGCGGGATTCACGGCAGCCCCCGGCTATTCTCCAACCTGGAGGGGGGATCAGAGAATGACGCCCCAGGAATTTCACCTTTGAAAAATCAGCTTGTTTGAAATGTTTGACTGGATTCTCTCAGCGCTGACTCTGGCCCTCGGTCTCACAATCAGTAAGTAAACACCCAGGGTTGACTTTGTTTGGTGTGGTTATGTTTTGGAATTCGATTTGCTGGTTATTGGTGGGCGACGTGTATTTTGGGTCAGATATTTCTGTTTTGGAAGGTGATAGTTTGGGATTCCTCGCGGTTCGATGGGAAAGTCGGAGATAAGACTGAGTCCCCAGCCCAGTTATCGGTGTGTGTCAGACTGCTGGACTTTGTCACGATATGCAGACATGCACATAATGAGATACAGACAGGCAGCTAATGAACACAGAGAACAGGACATAACTAATCAGCAGGCAGAACACTTGGGGGTGGTTTCCCACTATAAAAAGCACGAGGCACTCACACTCCACCTCTTTCAACTGGGGACATCTACAGAGTGAGTCAGGTGTATATATCACATAACACCTACAGCACATGGCTAAGAGCCAGTCTGGTTCAGTCAGACAGAGTAATCACATTTAGGTTAGCAGAGTGTTGAACTCACAGAGAACTGAGCTAACTGTGTGACAGGTTCAATAAATCAAATTGAACTAACTTCAAGGTCTGGAGTATATTTCAGTTATAGCTGCACCAGTTGCAGCCCGTGTTACCTCAGTGTGCTTAACACGACATAGTACCAGAAGACTGCTATCCCTAGGTTGTTTACCTCAATCTGTTCCGTGACGACCAGCAAATGTATCCCGGTACCATGGAGAAGATCCAGGCTCCTCAACAGCTGCGGACCTCCAGCAATCTCAGTGCCAATTGACGGAATTTCAAGCAAAGGTTTCTGCTGTACATCGAAGCCTCAGACCTCGAGGGTGCGCCTGATACAAGAAAGATCGCGCTTCTCCTCTCAACTGCGGGGGATCAAGCCATCCAAATCTTTAACTTGTTTAACTTCACCGAAGGCCAGTACAAGGCAAAGTTTCAGACCATCCTGGACAAGTTTGATAGTCATTGTGAAGTGGACTCCAATGAAATCTTCGAGCGCTAGAGATTCAAACAACGCCTACAAGGTAAAGATGAATCTTTCATCTCCTTCTTAACTAATTTCCGTCTACTAGCGCTGTCCTGCAACTTTGGTGATATTGCTGACTCCATGATCAGAGACCAAATCGTGTTTGGAGTTCACTCTCATCCTCTGAGAGAGCAGCTCTTGAAAATCAAGCATTTGACCCTGTCAGTCGCGATTGAAACATATACAGTGCATGAGCATGCCAAAAATCGGTATTCCCAATACAAATCGGCTGAAAATGAGAAACTTGCCTCCCACGAGGCAGAGAGTGTACAGGTCATCGCCCGGATGCAGCACCTCAGCATTGAAGACAGCGGCCATCTCGCGCGCTTTCCCTGGAGCCCCACGCATGCGTGATGCGAACGGGTTAACGAAGCGGCCGACACCCACACTGCGCAGGTGCTGATGTCTGCCGACCGCACTGCGCATGTGCGACGACGGACAGAGCGTAACAACGTCATGACGTGCCCGAACTGCAGCACCGCCCACTTAAAGAAACACTGCCCTGCAAGAGGCAGGTGCTGTTTAAATTGCGGAGAGCCTGGACACTATGCAGCCTTGTGCAGGTCTGCACCACCAGTCAAGGGCCAGCACTCCCAATTCCAACGCAGGCGTGTTCGGAGTGTCCAACAAGGTTTACAGGATTCTGATCCTGGCAGTCCAACGGATCCAGAGGACGATTGCCTGGAGTTCCCCTGCCATGTGGGCATCATTACCACACATGAACATGCCTGACCGACATCATCACGGTGCCTGCCCATCCTCACTGCGGATTCTGCGGACCAATGGCGAGCGGTGATGCAAGTAAATCAATGCTCTATCCAGTTACAGCTGGACACAGGTGCTTCTGCCAATCTCCTTTCACAGGCAGATTTCAACCGCATCAAGAAGCCACCCAAGCTCCTTCCAGCAGTCTGCCAGCTCCTGGACTATAACGGCAATGCCATCACAGCACTGGGATCCTGCCACCTGCTCGTCTCCAACAGGAGCATTCGCTCAAATCTAAGGTTTAAAATCATCAAGCCAGACATGGCCTCCCTGCCCGACGCATGTGCATGCAAGCAGCTAAACCTTGGCAGCGGGTCTACACAATGCCCTCCCCCAACGTGGATCTTCAAGCCGGCATTGACGACATCCTCGCTCAGTATCTGGATGTGTTTGACGGGATGGGCATTCTGCCATATCGGTACAAGATCCTGCTACGGCCTGATGCCACGCCTGTGGTCCACGCACCACGCCGGGTCCCGGCTCCACTGAAGGAGCGTCTGAAGGCTCAGCTAAAGGATCTTCAGGACCAGGGCAGCATTTCCAAAGTTACAGAACCGACTGACTGGGTCAGCTCGATGGTATGTGTAAAAAAGCCTTTGGGGGAGCTGCGCATCTGCATTGATCCCAAGGACCTCAATCAGAATATAATGCGGGAACACTACCCCATCCCGGAGCGGGATGACACTGACAAGTGAGATGCACACGCCCAGTTTTTCACAAAGTTAGATGCATCACATGGATTCTGGCAAATCCAGCTGGCTGAGTCCAGCAGAAGGTGTCATAATATAAACCAGTATATCATGGTGCAGACACACACTGATGGACACACAGTGGGACCAATCAACACACACAACACCGCAGCCAATCACCAGTGAGAGCACATGCACCATAAAGACAGGGGGCATCAGAGTTCCCGCTCATTCGAGTTGCAGCTAGCTAGGAGGACAGAGCTCACAGCCTGCAACACAGACATTCACCATGTGCTGAGTGCATCGACTGGTTAGAACAAGGCAAAGGTTTTTAGTTCAAGCTAGTATCTTATTAACCCACAGTCTAAGTATGTTTAAACAGTTAATGATTCAGTAAAATAGTGGCACTATTTCAAGTGTTGGTGACCTGTATGTGATCCAGAACACCCAACACATCATGATACCAGGGGTGGTGGGATACTAGCACTTCTCAGACCAACCTGCAAGTGATCTGCCTTCCGCCAGCATTCCATCATCCTGCAACATGGACAACATCAGCCCGCCGCCGCCGCTCCGCATCGCCGGCAACCTTGGGGCCAACTGGAAGATTTTCAAACAGTGCTTCCAGCTCTTCCTCGAAGCCACGGACAGGGAGGGCGCCTGGGACACCAGAAAGACTGCTCTTCGCCTCTCCACGGCCGGGGACTATGCCACCCACATTTTCAACTCTCTCACCTTTGCAGATGCTGAAGATAAGATGAAGTTCAAGACGGTCCTCCTCAAGTTTGACACTCACTGCAGCGTAGAGGTGAATGAAAGTTTTGAATGCTACGTGTTCCAGTAGCATTTGTAGGATAAGGATGAACCTTTCCAATCTTTTCTCACGCACCTCCGCATCCTTGCGCAATGTTGCAGCTACGACTGGGAGGTTATTGTGTAGACCCGCTGCACAAGGTTTAGCTGCTTGCATGCACATGCGTCGGGCAGGGAGGCCATGTCTGGCTTGATGATTTCAAACCTTAGGGCCCACGTCCGACTCCATGATATGCGACCTGATCGTTTTCGGTGTTCAGTCGGACCCCCTATGTCAGCAGCTCCTCAAAGTAAAGCAAATCACCCTAGCGACCGCCCTCGAGACCTGTGTCTTACATGAAAACGCCACAAGTCGGTATTCCCAGAAACAAGCGACTCAAACGGCGCGGCAAGGTCCCTGCGAGGCGGAATGGGTCCAAGTGATTGAGCACCTCCAAGGCCTCAGCCTGGATGAGGGCGGTCATTTCCGGAGTCAGGAGGTCATGTTGCAGCTGTACAAAACTCTGGTACGGCCGCATTTGGAGTATTGCGTACAGTTCCGGTCACCGCATTATAGGAAGGACGTGGAGGCTTTGGAGCGGGTGCAGAGGAGATTTACCAGGATGTTGCCTGGTATGGAGGGAACATCCTATGAGGAAAGGCTGATGGACTTGAGGTTGTTTTCGTTGGAGAGAAGAAGGTTAAGAGGAGACTTAATAGAGGCATACAAAATGATCAGGGGGTTAGATAGGGTGGACAGTGAGAGCCTTCTCCCGCGGATGGAAATGGCTGGCACGAGGGGACATAGCTTTAAACTGAGGGGAAATAGATATAGAACAGAGGTCAGAGGTAAGTTCTTTACGCAAAGAGTGGTGAGGCCGTGGAATGCCCTACCTGCAACAGTAGTGAACTCGCCAACATTGAGGCCATTTAAAAGTTTATTGGATAAGCATATGTATGATAATGGCATAGTGTAGGTTAGATGGCTTTTGTTTTGGTGCAACATCGTGGGCCGAAGGGCCTGTACTGCGCTGTATCGTTCTATGTTCTATGTTCTATTTCGCGCGCTTTTCACGGCCTCCCGCGCTTGTATGCACCAAACGAGGTGACGGCGACGTTGAGGGACGTAATGCGCAGGCGCGCACCACGCACGACCGCACCACGCATGCGCGGTGGTGCAGCGAACGTGCTGACGTCACAACGTGCGGCAACTGTGGCTCTGCCCATTTAAAGCGGCAATGACCCGCAAAATCTCGTCCATGTCTACGATGTGGAAGACTTGGCCACTATGCTGCCTTCTGTCGAGCAGCTCAGCCTGCCAACTCATATCACTTCAGCCAGCCTCGCAGGAATGTTTTTTTTCTCATAGATTATCATAGAATTTACAGTGCAGAAGGAGACCATTCAGCCCATCGAGTCTGCACCGGCTCTTGGAAAGAGCACCCTACCCAAGGTCAACACCGCCACCCTATCCCCATAACCCAGTAACCCCACCCAACACTAAGGGCAATTTTGGTCACTAAGTGCAGTTTATCATGGCCAATCCACCTAACCCGCACATCTTTGGACTGTGGGAGGAAACCGGAGCACCCGGAGGAAACCCACGCACACACGGGGAGGATGTGCAGACTCCGCACAAACAGTGACCCAAGCCAGAATCGAACCTGGGACCCTGGAGCTGTGAAGCAATTGTGCTATCCACAAGGCTACCGTGCTGTTCGGGCAATTCAACCCGCGGTCACCGAGTCCGATGCGGACCTCCCACACAGCAGTGACACCGAGGACCAGAAGGCGCCTTTTGAGTCGGTGTCGTAACGAAAAACAGGCTGTCCCCGAAGCAAAGACACCAGCCGCTGTCGGTATACAGCATCGACCCAGACGATGAGTGGTGTGCCACCCTGACAGTCAACCAGAATTTGGTCGCCCACCTCAGACTTAATTTGTGAACTTTGTGGATTTATGGACTTTCTGATTCGTTCTGTTCTTCCGTTTAATCGTTCATTGGTTTGTATATAGTGTTCATCTCGTTATTCTTGTGACACACTGTTTTTTTCTGCACCAGGCACCTTCCCATGTAAATAGCTTAGTTGTTACGTACATAGTCCGGTAAATATTCCACACACACATAGTCATGAACATTCACCACACACTATTTATTTCCACGCAGGTACATTTTTATAAAAGGGGGGATGTCATAATATACACCAGTATATCATGGTGCAGACACACACTGATGGACACACAGTGGGACCAATCAACACACACAACACAGCAGCCAATCACCAGTGAGCGCACACGCACTATAAAGACAGGGACCATCAGAGTTTCCGCTCATTCGAGTTGCAGCTAGCTAGGAGGACAGAGCTCACAGCCTGCAACACAGACATTCACCATGTGCTGAGTGCATCGACTGGTTGGGACAAGGCAAAGGTCTTTAGTTAAAGCTAGTATTGTATTAACCCACAGTCTAAGTATGTTTGAACAGTTAATGATTCAATAAAATAGTGTTGCACTATTTCAAGTGTTGGTGACCTGTATGTGATCCAGAACACCCAATACATCAGAAGGCTCTGCACCTTCAACACACCCTTTGGCAGGTACTGCTATAACCGTATGCTGTTCAGCATTGTCTCGGCCTCGGAGATCTTCCATAGAATCATGGAGCAGATGATGGAGGGCATTGGAGGGGTTCGTGTGTATGTGGACGCCGTTATCATATGGTCCACAACCCCCGAAGAGCACATCTCTCGTCTCCAGCAGGTATTCCGCCGTGTCCATGCCAATGGCCTCAAGCTGAACAGGGCCAAGTGTTGCTTTGGCATGTCGACACTTAAGTTCTTAAGTGACCAGATATCTCAGCAGGGTGAGCGCCCGGACACAGATAAGGTCTAGGCCATCGAAGCCATGAAGACCCCTGAAGACAAGAAGGATGTGCTGCGCTTCCTAGGCATGGTAAACTTTTTGGGCAAGTTCATCCCTAACCTGGCCTCACACACCACGGCCCTCAGACACCTGGTGAAAAAGTCTCCTGCCTTTGAGTGGCAGGCAGCTCATCAAGCAGAGTGGTTGGAGCTGAAAGCCAAGCTCACCACTGCACCTGGATTGGCATTTTTTGACCCTGACAGGGAAACAAAAATCTCAACAGATGCGAGCCAGGACGGCATCGGCGTGGTGTTGCTCCAGCGCGATGACACCTCATCCTGGGCACCGGTTGCCTACGCATCACGGGCGATGACACCCACTGAGCAGCGGTACGCCCAAATTGAAAAGGAATGCCTGGGCCTACTCAATGGAATTCTCAAGTTCTACGATTATGTCCACGGCCGACCGACATTCACCGTCGAGACGGACCACAGGCCTCTGCTCCACATTATCCACAAGGACCTGAACGACATGACACCCCGGCTGCAGCACATCCTCCTCAGACTCAGAAGGTACGACTTGGAACTCGTGTACACGCCTGGCAAGGTGCTCATTATTGCGGATGCCTTGTCCCGCTCCATAACCTTGCCTGTGACCCGCCGGCATTCATCCAACAGATCGAATCACAAGTGCAGCTGTGGGCCAGCAACCTCCTGGCGTCGGATGAAAAGGTGATCCGCATTCGCGAGGAGACAGCCAAAGACCCTCTTCTGCTGCGTGTCATGCACCACCTCGCAATGGCTGGGAAAAGCGCACTGCCCTAAATTCTTCAATGTGAAGGACGACCTGACGGTGGTTGATGGTATCCTCCTCAAGCTGGACCGCATTGTCATTCCATTCAGTCTCCAGAGCTTGGTGATCCGGCAAATCCACGAGGGACATCTGGGTGTCGAGGAGTGCAGGCGCAGAGCCAGGCAAGCTGCTACTGGCCTGGGATTAGTCAGGACATCTCAATATGGTCCTCAACTGACCGACCTGTCAATGCTTCCAGACAGCACAGAGCAAGGAGACGCTTCAGCAGCACGGAATCGTGACCTCCCCGTGGTCCAAGGGGGGGGCATCGACCTCTTTCATGCCAATGGTCGTGATTATGTATTAATCAGTGATTATTTTTCCAACTACCCAGAAGCTCTCGGACCGCACATCCAAGACCGTCATCAAGGCCTGTAAGGAGACGTTCTCCAGGCATGGTATTCCACTCACTGTCATGAGTGACAACGGTTCTTACTTCAGCAGCCAAGAGTGGTCAAGATTTGCCCAGTTATATCAGTTTCATCACGTCACTTCCAGCCCATATTACCCGCAGTCCAACGGGAAGGTTGAGAAAGGGGTGCACATAGTGAAGCAGCTCACCTGCAAGGCCGCGGATTCTGTTTCTGACATCACCCATGCGCTGCTTGCATACAGGGTAACCCCTCTGTCTACCAGCATGTCACCGGCTCAACTCCTGATGAACAGGGACCTGCGGACGACTCTTCCAGCCATACACTTGCCTGACCTGGAACCCGGTGCTGCAGAAGGTGCAGAAACTCAGGGACCGGCAAAAGCAGGGCTCTGATGCTCATGCCACCGATTTGCCTGTGCTATCGCCGGCGGATGCTGTTCGGATCAAGCTACCTGATGGAGGCTGGTGAGTTCCAGCTGTTGTTGTTCGACAGGCGTATGTTGTGCATGTGGCTGATGGCTCTGTTGTGCGGTGAAACAGACGGGCACTGCGCACAGCTGCCCGCCCGCAATCACATTCTTCGTTGTTTCCATCTGTTATTGTGCCACCTCCTGATACCTCGAACCACGAGGCCACCAGTCAGGCTTCAATCCCGCCTATCAAGGTGCCGTAGTCCCCACCACCACCTCTCCAGCGGTCGACGAGGATCAGACGCAAGTCCCAGAGACTGGACTTATGAACATTTGCTTTGTTTGCTCTGTTCTGTTTTCGCACATTCGACACCTATTTTCACATTTACATATGTTCCCATCTGCCATTGTATGTAAATAAGTTAGTTTTTCGGCCTACACATGTAAATACTTTTGTATATGCTACAGAAAAACATTTCAACAGGGGAGATGTCATGATATGCAGACATGCACAGAATGAGAGACAGACAGGCAGCTAATGAACACAGAGAACAGGACATAACCAATCAGCAGGCAGAATTCTTGGGGATGGTTTCCCACTATAAAAGGCACGGGGCACTTACACTCCGCCTCTTTCCACTGGGGACACCTACAGAGTGAGTCGGGTGTATATATCACATAACACCTGCAGCATGTGGCTAAGAGCTAGTCTGGTTCAGTCAGACAGGGTAATCACACTTAGGTTAGCAGAGAGTCGAACTCACAGAGAACTGAACTAGCTGTTAGACAGACTCAATAAATCAAATTGAACTAACTTCAAGGTCTGGAGTATATTTCAGTTATAGCTGCATCCAGTTGCAGCCCGTGTTATCTCAGTGTGCTTCACACGACAGACTTGGAGGCTAATCAGCTGCTCTTCAAACTCGAGAAGCCACCCAAACATTTTCCTGCAGCCTCCCAGAGAATAATCATTTCCACACCAGGGCTGACATCACCTGTCAGCTCAAGCTGATATTAAACTAAAAGGCAGATACAATAAAAAATGTGAAAAGGAAAGAGATACAGAGAGAGTGAGGGAGAATAGTGAGGAAAGGAATGCAGGAAAAGACTGTGAAGAATGATCGATGAGAAGGAAATGGCAGGTTTGTTCACTGAGAATGTTGCAGTCCTTCAGGAAAACAAATTGGATTTGATACGGGTAAAGGCAGTGACAGTGGAGTAAGTGTTGGGATTTAAGATCGATAAATCTCAAGGACCTGATGGTTTCCATGTCAAGTTATCAAAAGAACAGGTGAGAAAATTGTAAACGTGTTCATCAGAAGTTTCCAAAGCTCGGGAGATCCAGGGGTAGTATTTGCACTGGAGAGTAACAAATGTCACTCTGGGTGGCACGGTGGCACAGTGGTTAGCACTGCTGCCTCACAGTGCCAGGAACACGGATTCGATTCCGACCTCGGTGACTGTATGGAGTTTGCACGTTCTCCCCGTGTCTGCGTGGGTTTCCTCCGGGTGCTCCGGTTTCCTCCCACAGTCCAAAGATGTGCAGGTTAGGTGGGTTGGCCATGATCACGGCACGGGCTTGCGGGGGAGTGGGCCAAAGGAAACAATTGGAAGTTGTTCAAACTCTCCTCATTTCCTCTGTTCAGAAGGTTCTTCTTTCACAATCCGTATTCCCCGGATCTGCTCCAAAGCTCAGCTTCTCAGCGATTGCCGGGAAATGTAACTGTGAAGCAATTCTTTAGCAAGAGGAAGTTGTGAAACTGAAGCAAGGAGGACATTGTGAATTCCGGCATAACCACAATATACAACCTGGCCAGCACTCAATTTCCTCTCCCGAGCTCAGGTAGCAGTTGGTCGGGTCGATACCAGAGGGTGTTGGGTGTGGGGCTGGGGGTGCTGGAGAGCAGAGTTGACCATTTCACACTACGATATGTGTTAGTTACTAACCCTGCCCTCCCCACCTCTCCCAGGGGTTAAATACATTTTACATTGGTACCGCTCACAAAGTCAGGAATTGACATTGAGTCATGATGTAAATGGCCAAGTTTCCCGGGCGACAGGTCTGTCTGATCAGTTTCAGCCTTCCAGAGATGTTCCCGGTAACAGCTACATTCTGACAGTCCGAGATGTGAAGCTCGGTGACTCCGCTGTCTATATCTGTGGGATTTGGGGGGAAATCTTTGGGAAAGGAACCCGGCTGAATGTAACCAGTGAGTAATGTCTATCTTATACTGATTTTATTCCATATTTGACCATATATTAGAGGAATATGATGGAACCTTGCCAGCCTCGGAGGCTGTGACCCAGAGGGAGGAACGATCTGGGAAGAAGCCTGAAGTCTGTGAAGTAAAAATGTACAATTTAAACACACACACAGACGTAAAGCGACAGCGTGAGTGTAAAGGTGCGACATCAAAGTTTCACCCCTGAAATCTCTCAGTGCTCCAGGGGGTGTTGTCCGGGATTTTCACGTTCAGATTCCCGGTGGGGATTCGGGGTGGATTTTGACAGAACTGAAAGTGTGAATTTCTGTCCTCTCTCTGCCTTTCCCCAGCTGATTGGAATTAAACTTTACCGTGCGGGCAGTGTGGGCACTCTGCTGGTCTATGGGCAGGGAAGCTGCTGATGTGGCACCGGTAGGTGGGCTACAGAACCTCTGGTCAAACAGGGAAGCTCTTCCGCAATGTCCTCCCTGGATGGTTACATCCTGGCCAGCCTCTCTGCCGCTGCCATTGCAAACCCTCTTGTTGACCAGCGTCACATCCCCGCCTCCTGCTCCTGAGGTTACGGGAATATTGGGTGTCTGAGATCCAGAGGTGTTCCAGTGGCCAAACTGTATCTAGAGGGAAGGCCGTGATTGTCACTGTCTACAGATGCTGCTGGGTCTCCTGAGCATTCATTCCCAGCATTTTCTGAAATCCTCATTGTCAAAACCTGCAGCACTTTGCTTGCGGTTTATTGTAACAAGTTAGTGCGGATAATACACAATATCCAGGCATCAATACACAGGAACTGGACACAATATTCCAAGTGTGGTCTAACCAAGGTTTTATAAAGTTGCAGCAAAACCTCGCGGCTCTTAAACTCAATCCCCCTGTTAATGAAAGCCAACACACCAGACGCCTTCTTCACAACCCTATTAACCTGGGTGGCAACTTTGAGGGAGCTCTGTACGTGGACCCCAAGATCCCTCTCTTCCTCCACGCTTCCAAAAATCCTGCCTTTAACCCTGTATTCAGCATTCAAATTTGACCTTCCAAAATGAATCACTCCACATTTATCTAGGTTGAACTCCATCTCAGCCCAGCTCTGCATCCTGTCAATGTCCTGTTGTAACCTGCAACCACCCTCAACACTATCTACAACTCCCCCAACCTTCGTGTCGTCGGCAAACTTACTAACCCACCCTTCCACTTCCTCATCCAAGTCATTTATAGAAACCACAAAGAGGTGAGGTCCCAGTACATATCCCAACACTTAGCCTCAGGATCAGAGAATCCCGCCCCCTATCTCTCAGAATCCTGAAGCAAAAATACTGAAGCAAAATATTTATTCAGGGCCTCCGCTATTTCCTCTGACTCTAGGCACAAGTAATAATAATAATAATCGCTTATTGTCACAAGTAGGCTTCAGTGAAGTTACTGTGAAAAGCCCCTAGTCGCCATATTCCGGTGCCTGTTTGGGGAGGCCGGTATGGGAATTGAACCCGCGTTGCTGACATTGTTCTGCATTACAAGCCAGCAGTTTAGCCCACGCTGCTAAACAGCCTCTGTTTCCTCCACTATCCCTGTTCGGCCCTAATCTCACTTTGATCATCCTCTTATTTCTCCGAGTCATGTCCTTGCTTGCTCAACCTCACGTAAATTTCCTTCTTCCTCTTGACTAGAAGCTCCACTTCTCTTGTCATCCAAGGCTCCTTCACCTTTCCATTCCTTCCTCGTCTCAGTGGGACAAAACTATTCAGCACTCGCAGCAAGTGCTCCTTAAACAACCCCCACATTACTGTTGTGCATTTCCCACAAACAACTGTTCCCACTTTATGCTCCTCAGTTCCTGCCTAATAGCAGTATAATTTCCCCTCCCCCAATTAAATACTTTCCCATACTGTCTGTCCCTACCCCTCTCCATGTTTGGGGTAAAGGTCAAGGAGTTGTGCTCACTGTCACCGAAATGCTCTCCCACCGAGACATCTGACATCTGTCCTGGTTGTCAAATGTTGGGGTTTGCTCCGGGATCCTAACAAATGTTGGGGTCTGGTCCGGGATCCTAACAAATGTTGGGGTCTGCTCCGGGATCCTAACAAATGTTGGGGTCTGCTCCGGGATGCTAACAAATGTTGGGGTTTGCTCCGGGATCCTAACAAATGTTGGGGTCTGCTCCGGGATCCTAACAAATGTTGGAGTCTGCTCCGGGATCCTAACAAATGTTGGGGTCTGCTCTGGGATCCTAACAAATGTTGGGGTCGGGTCCGGGATCCTGACGCTGGATGGAATTGAACAGGTGGATTTGAGATGGTTTATGGATTGAGATTAGATGAAGAGTCAGCAGTCGAGGGGCAGATATGTCTGGATGGTTTCTATGAAGAGAGGATTGATGACAATGGTTTTGAATATTTGAGGAAAGCCTCCAGTGTGTGACCCGAGAGTAAACAATGACAAAGTGTCAGGGGATGTAAGAAATAGAAATTAATGGGGGAGGGGGGCAATTAGGAAATATGGAGAGAGGGATTGGGAGGGAGAATGGGAAGACTCTGCAGTGATAGGGATCACGGAGGAGGAATAGGGAAGTTGGGAATGGTGGGGGGGGGGTGGCAGAGACAGCTGAACATGTGACCTTAAACAAATAAATCTTTAGCTTTTTCAGATCAGAGCGTTTGATAATTTCTTCACTTTGTCCCCAAGGTAACATCAGCGGATACATTTCTCATTGAAACATTTGCAGATATTTGCAACCTTCAGACTGGTTATAACTTGTTGATATTTTTGTCTTAAAGAGGTGAATGCTCCAGTCCTTATCCAGTCTCCGAGTCTGGAACGTGTCACAGAGGGTCAGACTGCACGGTTACACTGCACCATGCGGAACGCCGCAGTGACACACACCGATGTTCACTGGAACCGGGAGCTGCCAGGGAATGATATGGAGAGGGTTTTAACACATGATATAAAGAACAACACACGACGGAGTCCAGGTTTCACTGAGCGTTTCCATCCTTCCCGAGACACGTCCAATAAAACCTTCAACCTGACAATCAGCAACGTGCAGCCCAGTGACACTGCCGTCTATTACTGCTCCGTGTGGGGAGATATCAGTGGGAATGGATCACAGCTGAATGTAACCAGTAAGTGCATTCACAATGACATCACTCCATAGAGGTGAATCCTGTAACCAAACATTCCCAGTGAAGAGGAGAATGGGCTGGGGAATTGCCATTGTGATGTTATAACCCAATATTCCATGGGACTGTGACTCCTCCCTGGGAGCACGGCATTGTCAACTCTTTCTCCTGTCCCCATATCAGCTCTGAATAGAGATGGTAACCCCAAAACATTATTTCTGTTATTCAGGTCGGCTTTGAGAATTCCAAAAAAGTTACAAATTGGACATTGCAAAACATTAATACATGAGTGACCATCGCTGATGCAGGTACCATAACCTCCCCGAATACATCACCAGTTCACCCCCAACAACATCAGGTCTGTGTACGTTATGAAACAGCCTTCTTAACTTGTCCTACAGGTTTGAAGGAATGTGCCCGTACCGACTGAGCTCTCTCAGCCCCTGCACCCTGTTTAAAATTGTACCAACTCATTCACATTGCCTCTCCTCATCTTTACCAAACTGAGTCACTTTCCACTTCTTTGTGATAAATTTCATCTGTCCCGACTCTACCTATTTCACCGTTCTGTCAATATTCCCCGGAGCCTGACACTGTTCATCTCACTCTTCCCGACATTCCTGAACTTGGAGGGAGCTGTTCACTGGGAAATTCTGCCTCCTCTACTCGAGCCCATTTTAAATATTTAAAAATCTTGCTCATGTCCCCTCTTGCTGAAAATTAACCAGTGCGACAAAATCTGATTGTGTCATCACACCGAGCCTCCCCCATTGTCTGCCTGTCTCTCTCTGAGGACATGGTGCTGGGCACAGCCCTCTGCACACACTGCTGCCATCACTTTAGTCAGGGTGCATGCGGGAGCTGGACATTACTCTCAGATTCGGGTTGCCTTGTTATTTTAGGACAATTACATTGAGCAGAAAAGGAATGAAACAATTGTTTATAAATCACCTATCACAACTTCAGGGTGTCCAAACACGATTCGCAGACAATTAAATATATTTACACAGGAAAATAGGAATGTAGTTTTTCCACCCCCTGAGCTAGTGTGCGGTCAATTCCAGCCCCACTGGACCCGGAGTCGCAACACAATTGAAATTAACCAATAATTCTTCGAAAAACTCCCAAATTTTTGACTGCCCAATAATTACAGTCACCAGGTTTGTAAATCCCAAAACATTAATTTTTATCAATGACAACAACTAGAATTAAATATGCAGCAAGTACAACAGGCTAACAAATATATAATTCCTCATCCCCCCCACTTTAATTCACCCCACCCTCTACACACACATACACAAGACAAACAAACACAGAGGGAGAAGAGGGGTGTATAAATAATGGTGACAGTTAAAGGATAAGAGTCCTTGTTGCAGATGGTTGTCTTCTAGCCCACCTTCCTTCAGTCCAGGCTTTCAGTTCGAGGTTTCTGCTTTCAGTCTCTAAGGGTTTGCACTGCAAATTCATCCAGGTTCTCTTTAGATTCAGAAACACAGCAGCTGTGCAGCATTTCTGGGGAAAGGGAGAGAGAGAGAGAGACTTACACAGTTTCTTCTCTGAGTGTTCACAGCCTGACTGTCCTTTCCTTGGTTCTCTGGGAACCATCCCACTCGGATAGGATCCAATCACCACCTGTCGCCGGGCAGAATACAGCCTTTTGCCAATTCATTGGCCACCAAGCAACCAATCGAGCTGAATCCCTCCAATCTCCCTTGGGTGCCAAAATGCCTGCTGTTCAAAGGTTAACACAACGCACTAGATTGCAAGCACTTCATCTGTGCGGTTTAAAGGTACATGTCAATTAAACATCCATGGATCAAAAATGATAGTGGCAAAATAAATGAAATGGAAAATAAGGGAATCAACAGGAGTGGCTCTTACAATATGAACAGTAGTAGGCCATTCAGCCCCTCGAGCCTATCCCGCCATTCAATGAGATCATGGCTGATCCGTGCTAACTCCATATACCTACCTTTGGCCCATTTTCCTTAATAACTTTGCTGAACAGCAATCTATCTCGGATTTAAATTTCACAACTGAGCTAGCTTCAGCTGCTGTGTGTGGGAGAGAGTTCCAAATCTCGACCACACTTTGAGTGAAGAAATGCTTCCTGACATCTCTCCTGAACGGTCTGGCCCGAATGTCTAGACCATGCTCCCTAATTTTAGAGTCTCCAAACAGTGGGAATAGTTTATCTGTCTTTCCCTGCTTTCTCCTGCTATCGGAATCACTGCTGTAGGGAACACACAAATCCCACACAAACGGCAATGATAGAAATGGGCATATCATCTGGTTTAGGGATCTTTAAATAATGGTGTGGGGTATTTCATCTCGAGCTGCAAGGATGGACTTGGCTGAACCCCTCAGTTCAGTGATGGCTCCTCCTAAAGAGCAGCTTCAATACTGTACAGATTGTCTCGATATCTGTGGAATTCTCTGCACTGGAACCAAACCCATGACCTCCTAACTCGGAGGTGTGATCACTTCCACTAAGTCACACCTGACACTCTTCATCATGTCCACTGCAATCTGTTTGGAAACTCATATATTAAACAACAAGTCATCATATAACTTTATTTAATGAATCGTTAAACTTTAAATGATGGAAAATCGATTTCTTTGCATTGAACTCCATCTGTTTGCTATGCACAGGTCGATTGGCTGACCCAGTCCTTATTCAGTATCCAAACATCAGCAAGGTGCCAGAGGGTGAGACTGTGGAATTACAATGTGCCATGTACAATGCCAGTGTGAATGACACTGATGTCCACTGGTATCACCAGAGACCCGGGTACGAGAGGCAGTGGACGATGAGCTGGTTTGTAAATGGCACCATCAGGAAGTTCCGGGATTTCCAGGACCGTTTTCAGCATTCCCAAGATTTCAGCAGGAACAGTTACATTCTGACCATTGTGAATGTGACCCTCAATGATACAGCTGTCTATAGCTGCAGTGTGTGGAGCTACATCCATGGAGCAGGGAGCCAGCTCTATGTCACAGGTAAGTCAATACTGACTCACACTGACAGAGTGACAGTAACAATAAGCGGATTGGGAACCTGTTTTACCTCCCACAGCAGAGTAGACACGTGCAAACATACACAGCCACAGACAATACTGTAGTGGGCACAGAATGCAGAGTGGCAATGTGATTTGGAGAGTGAAAGATGCAAGAATTGAAGAGTGGAGATATGAGAATGGATCAATAACTTTTCAATGATCCATGGGAGTGTCTGTCACTGACTAGGTCAGCGTTTATTGCCCAACCCTAAATGCCCTTGAGAAGATGGTGGTGAACTGCTTTGTTGAACTTCTGCAATCAGAGGCGTTTGATACATCTGAGTGTCCTGTTGGGCTATTTCAGAGAGCAGTTACTATCAACAACATTGCTGTGGGGCTGGAGTCACCTACAGGCCAGACTGGGTAAGGATGGCAGATTTACTTCACTGCAGGATATCAGCAAACCAGATGGGTCTTTGTAACAATCTGGCAATTTCATTATCACCATTACTGGGAATAACATCTTTCTTGCAAATGTATTTAATTAACTGTATTGAAAATCCTCGGGTGCCGTGGTGGGATTTGACCAATGGAAGAAACAAGGACGAGTGTTGGACATACGATGTTCGAAGCTGCTCCAGTATTTAATCTGCTCTTGTCAATCCACTCCATTCCCCATCCTCTCCCCAACTCCTTTGATTCACTCAGTGAACACAAATTGATCAAATTCAGTCCTGAAAACACCCAACAACAGGACAGAGCTTCCTGTGCTCGTGAATTCCAAAGGTGCACAACTATTTTCCTCCTTATCTCATGGCCAAGCCCTTATTCTGAGATGGTGATTCTCCCATTCGAAACTCCCCAGCCAGGGGAAGCAGCTTCCCAGTTCTCCCCTGCCAAATCCCTCAAGGATTTTCAATGTTTCAATGAGTTTATCTTTAATTTTTCTCAACTCCAGAGATGATACGCCCTGTCTACTCAATGATAGGCCCTGTCGACTCAATGATAGGCCCTGTCTACACAATGATAGGCCCTGTCTACACAATAATAGGCCCTGTCTACTCAATGATAGGCCCTGACTACTCAATGATAGGCCCTGACTACTCAATGATAGGCCCTGTCTACTCAATGATAGGCCCTGTATACACAATGATTGGCCCTGACTACTCAATGATAGGCCCTGTCTACTCAATGATAGGCTCTGTCTACACAATGATAGGCCCTGTCTACACAATGATAGGCCTTGTCTACTCAATGATAGACTCTGTCTACTCAACGATAGGCCCTGTCTACACAATGATAGGCCCTGTCAAAACAATGATAAGCCTTGTTTACTCAATGATAGACCCTGTCTACACAATGATAGGCCCTGTCTACACAATGATAGGCCCTGTCTACACAATGATAGGCCCTGTCTACACAATGATAGGCCCTGTCTACACAATAATAGGCCCTGTCTACTCAATGATAGGCCCTGACTACTCAATGGTAGGCCCTGTCTACTCAATGATAGGCCCTGTATACACAATGATTGGCCCTGACTACTCAATGATAGGCCCTGTCTACTCAATGATAGGCTCTGTCTACACAATGATAGGCCCTGTCTACACAATGATAGGCCTTGTCTACTCAATGATAGACTCTGTCTACTCAATGATAGGCCCTGTCTACACAATGATAGGCCCTGTCTACACAATGATAGGCCTTGTTTGCTCAATGATAGACCCTGTGTACACAATGATAGGCCCTGTCTACACAATGATAGGCCCTGTCTACTCAATGATAGGCCCTGTCTACACAATGATAGGCCCTGGCTACACAATGATTGGCCCTGTCTACTCAATGATAGGCCCTCTCTACACAATGATAGGCCCTGCCTACTCAATGATAGGCCCTGTCTACACAATGATAGGCTCTGTCTACACAATGATTGGCCCTGTCTACTCAATGATAGACCCTGTCTACTCAATGATAAGCTCTGTCTACACAATGATAGGCTCTGTCTACACAATGATAGGCCTTGTCTACACAATGATAGGCCCTGTCTACACAATGATAGGCCCTGTCTACACAATGATAGGCCCTGTCTACACAATGATAGGCCCTGTCTACTCAACGATAGGCTCTGTCTACACAATGATCGGCCCTGTCTACTCAATGATAGGCACTGTCTACTCAATGATAGGCTCTGTCTACTCAATGATCAGCCCTGTCTACTCAATGATCAGCCCTGTCTACTCAATGATCGGCCCTGTCTACTCAATGATAGGCTCTGTCTCCACAATGATAGGCTCTGTCTACACAATGATCGGCCCTGTCTACTCAATGATAGGCTCTGTCTACACAATGATAGGCCCTGTCTACACAATGATCGGCCCTGTCTACTCAATGATAGGCCCTGTCTACACAATGATAGGCTCTGTCTACACAATGATTGGCCCTGTCTACTCAATGATAGACCCTGTCTACTCAATGATAAGCTCTGTCTACACAATGATAGGCTCTGTCTACACAATGATAGGCCTTGTCTACACAATGATAGGCCCTGTCTACTCAATGATAGGCCCTGTCTACACAATGATAGGCCCTGTCTACACAATGATAGGCCCTGTCTACTCAATGATAGGCTCTGTCTACACAATGATCGGCCCTGTCTACTCAATGATAGGCTCTGTCTACACAATGATCGGCCCTGTCTACTCAATGATAAGCTCTGTCTACACAATGATAGGCTCTGTCTACACAATGATAGGCCTTGTCTACACAATGATAGGCCCTGTCTACTCAATGATAGGCCCTGTCTACACAATGATAGGCCCTGTCTACACAATGATAGGCCCTGTCTACTCAATGATAGGCTCTGTCTACACAATGATCGGCCCTGTCTACTCAATGATAGGCTCTGTCTACACAATGATCGGCCCTGTCTACACAATGATAGGCTCTGTCTACACAATGATCGGCCCTGTCTACACAATGATAGGCTCTGCCTACACAATGATAGGCCCTGTCTACACAATGATAGGCCCTGTCTACGCAATGAACAGGAACTTATGGTGATTGATTAATTTCCGCTGTGAGGACCTTTTCCAGGATCTGATCCATGCGGAGCTGTATTTCACACTCCAGCAACATCTTTTGGGCAGCGTTACTGATGTAGTTTACATTGATTTTAGTAAGACACATGACAGATCGATCAGTAAATTAGAAAGACCCAAGATAACGTATCATAGAATCATCGAATCCCTCCAGCGCAGAAGGAGGCCATTTCGCCCATCGAGTCTGCACCGACCCTTCAAATGGGCACTCTATCCCTGTCCAATCCTATCCCCATAACCTAATTGTCCTTCCATAATTGTCCTTGTGGAGGTGGTGGTGAGCTGCCTTCTTGAACCGCTGCCGTCCCTGTAATGTAGGTACATCCACAGAGCAGTTAGAGAGGAAGCTCCGGGATTTTGACCCAGCGACAGTGAAGGAACGGATATATTTCCAATCAGGATGGTGAGTGACTTGGAGGGGGGCTTGCAGATGGTGGTGTTCCCAAATGCCTGCTGCCTTTGTCCTTCTGGATGGTAGAGTTTTGAAATTACTGCCAAAGGAGGCTTGATGAGTTTCTGCAGTGTACCTTCTATTGCGATCCTGGACCAGACTGTAACAGTGGCTGGGATATGGGACAGAACCCCCAATATTTTATTTTAATTGTGTAAGAGTTTGAGGAAAGGAGACCTCACTCCAGGAAGGATTTCATGAAGAAATAGGGACATAGTAAACAAACCTCAGAACTAACACAGTATTAAAGTATCTTTCACATCGGACCTGAAAATAGTTTACAATTATGCCTTCAACAATACTACTCAATACAGTGAATACAGTAACCCTTAACTGCTATCTTTGTTCCCACTCAAACTACAAGAAAATACATCTCAGCTCTCAGTCTACCTTCAGTAACTTTAGCTCTCAGGAATACCTGCTCGACAGGGATGCCTGGCTAATCTACTTTGATAAAGAAAGGTGTCTTTACTCCTGTCAGACCCATGCAGAAACTCTGGCTGTATCGCCTTAGAAGCTGTTTCAGCTGGTTTGTTCACCCTTCCAGCCACACAGCTCTCTGTCTGCAGACAGAGCTTTTAACTGAACTGCAGAGAACAAACTGCTTAACTTCTGGTCACAGCTTCAGTTAGAACTCCACTGCCCTGCATTCCCTGCAAAATGTCAGATACCCTAGGTCCACCCAGTAATGACATCATCTTACCAAGCTGAAATCTAATTAACTCCACAGGGAATCGCCTTAGTCCAAACAAAACTGCATTAGCCCAAGCCTTTTACAATAATTTCATCATTGGGAGCGCTGGCTCCCAATCCTGTGTTGCCTTTCAGACTAGGATTTATTTTGAAACATGCTTACAGCAGTCACACATTCTATCCCAGGCTTATAACCCTTACCCCACCAAGTACATATAATACAAGATATCAGAAATTCCTACATTCATCACACTTGTAGGTGGTACACACAGCTGTTACTTGCTTTGATGGTGGAGGGACTGAATGTTTAAGGAGGTGGATGGGGTGCCGATCAAGTGGGCTGTTTTCTCCTGGATGGTGTTGAGCTTCTTTTGTGTTGTTGGAGCTGCAGTCATTCAGGCAAGTGGAGAGCATTTCTCACCTGACTGAATGGTGGACGGGCTTTGGAGAGTCAGGAGGTGAGTTACTTGCCGCAGGTTTCCTCACCTCTGACCTGCTCTCGTAGCCACACTGTTTCTATATTTAATGCAGTTCAGTTTCTGGTTAAGGGTAACCCCCAGGATGGTGATACTGAAGGATTCAACGATGGTAATGTCCTTGACTGTCAAGGGATGATGGTTAGATTCTCTTTGGTTGGAGATGACCATTGCCTGGCACTTGAGTATCATGAATGTTGCTTTCCACTTGTGAAGCGAGCCTGAATGTTGTGCAGGTCTTGATGCACAGGGACTCAAACTGCTTCAGTATCTGAGGAGTTGTGAATGGTGTTGAACATTGTGCAGTCATTGGTGAACATCCGCATTTCTGACCTTACGATGGAAGGAAGGTCATTGATGAAGTAGCTGGAGATGGTTGGGCCGAGGACACTGCCCTGAGGAATTCCTACAGTGATGACCTGGCACTGAGATGATTGACCTCCAACAACCACAACCATCTTCCTTTGTGCCGGGTTTGAGCCCAACCAATGGAGATGGAGAGTAACAGTTTTTTACACCAAGAGAACATTTGACTGAGTTTGGCCTCAATGAACCCGAGCAAAACTGGAATCAATCAGAATCAGGAAGAAACGGGTGAGGTGAAAAGCCTGTGATAGATTCATTATGCACGGGCTGTGGAAAGTGATTAACTGAAATGAAAATTGCTTATTGTCACAAGTAGGCTTCAAATGAAGTTACTGTGAAAAGCCCCTAGTCGCCACATTCGGGGAGGCTGGTACGGGAATTGAACCGTGCTGCTGGTCTGCCTTGGTCTGCTTTAAAAGCCAGTGATTTAGCCCAGTCTGCTAAACCAGCCCCTGGCTAGGTGGAGTCAGATTTGGAGGAGAGTGTACACAGGCTGTGGAAGGATGGGTGTGGTAGTATGCATTAGGGGTCATGTGGGACTGTGAAGCCGTGATGCCATTGGCTGACAGATCCCGGGTCCTGGTTGGCTGTTGATCTCTAGCTCCGCCCTGAAGGCGGAGTATAAGAACCAGGAGATCTCCCCGCAGCTCCAGTCTGTTGCTGAACTGCGGGGAACAAGTCACGCTTAATAAAGCCTCATCGACTTCATCTCTATTCGTCTCTCGTAAGTCATTGTGCGATACAATTTATTAAGCGTGCTTAAAGGACTATGGAGCTCAGGATCGTCCCGGAATGCCTGAGGATCAGCCCCCATGCAGTGAACTCAGCAGCAATTTTTAAACACTGGCAGACTTGTTTCGAAGGCTACCTCCGAACGGCCCCCGGCTGGATCACAGAAGACCAGAAACTGCAGGTCCTGCATTCGAGGGTAAGCCCGGAAATTTTCCCTCTCATAGAAGACGCAGAGGATTTCCAGACGGCGTTCGCAGCACTAAAGAGCGTCTACATTCGCTCAGTGAACCAGGTCTACGCACGCTACCAACTCGCAACGAGGCGGCAAAGTCCCGGAGAATCGCTAGACGAATTCTACGCCGCGCTGCTAATTTTGGGACTGGCCTGCAGCTGCCCGCCGGTAAACACGGCTGAACACATGGACATGTTAATTCGCGATGCGTTTGTGGCAGGTATGAACTCTCCCCAAATCCGCCAAAGACTGTTAGAAAAAGAGTCGCTAGGACTCTCAGAGGCACGGGCCCTAGCAGCTTCCCTAGATGTGGCCGCGCAAAACGCCCGCGCGTACGGCCCCGACCGCGCGGCAGCCCCTTCGGCTCCGTGGACCCCCGTCACGACAAACCCCCCCCTCACAGGCTTGTGCGGTGCAGACGCCAGGTCATTCCGGGGGGCCCGCTGCTATTTCTGCGGCCAGGCGAAACACCCCCGGCAGCGCTGCCCGGCCCGCGCAGCGATTTGCAAGAGCTGCAGCAAAAAGGGCCATTTCGCGGTTGTGTGCCGGTCCCGGGGGGTCGCCGCTGTCCCCGGAGAAGAAAGAGTCCAGCGCATCCCAAACGCTCCCCAACCCCCCCAGCGCCCCATGTGCGACCCGCAGGCGCCGCCATTTTGGGTCCCGGCCAGCACGAGGGGAGGATGGGCGCCGCCATCTTGTGACCCCCCAGCCATGTGCGATGCATGGGGGCAGCCATTTTGTCCACCCCCGCCGCCATCTTGGGACCCCCCAGCCATGTGCGATGCATGGGGACGGCCATTTTGTTCACCCCCGCCGCCATCTCGGATGACAAAAATGGACCCCTGCATCGACGGCTCCACGGGGTTCGAAGAAGACGCTGAGACACTGTGACCACGTCTGGCCTCGGTGACACTGGACCAAGCACGGCCCCGGACGCTCCAGACGACGACAACAACGGTGCTGATCAACGGACACGAGACACCATGCCTGATCGACTCCGGGAGCACAGAAAGCTTCATCCACCCCGACACGGTAAGACGCTGTTTTTTGACCATCCGTCCCAGTACGCAGAAGATTTCCCTAGCTGCAGGATCCCGCTCCGTACAGATCAAAGGGTTCTGCATAGTGACCCTAACGGTGCAAGGGAGGGAGTTTAAAAACTACAGGCTCTACGTCCTTCCCCAACTCTGCGCGCCCACATTACTGGGATTAGACTTCCAGTGCAACCTGCAGAGCCTAACATTCCAATTCGGCGGCCCAATACCCCCACTCACTATCTGCGGCCTCGCAACCCTCAAAGTTGAACCCCCATCCTTGTTTGCAAACCTCACCCCAGATTGCAAACCCGTCGCCACTAGGAGCAGACAGTACAGCGCCCAGGACCGGACATTTATTCGGTCCGAAGTCCAGCGGTTGCTGAAGGAAGGCATAATCCAGGCCAGCAATAGTCCCTGGAGAGCACAGGTGGTAGCAGTAAAGACAGGGGAGAAGCAAAGGATGGTCATAGACTATAGCCAGACCATCAACAGGTACACACAGCTAGATGCGTACCCTCTCCCCCGCATATCCGACATGGTCAATCGGATTGCCCAATATAAGGTCTTCTCCACCGTGGACCTCAAGTCCGCCTCCCACCAGCTTCCCATCCGCCCAAGTGACCGCAAGTACACAGCCTTCGAGGCAGACGGGCGACTATACCACTTCCTAAGGGTCCCATTTGGCGTCACAAACGGGGTCTCGGTCTTCCAATGGGAGATGGACCGAATGGTTGATCAACACGGGTTGCAGGCCACGTTCCCGTATCTCGACAACGTAACCATCTGCGGCCACGATCAGCAGGACCACGACGCCAACCTCCAAAAATTCCTCCAGACCGCTAAAGCCTTGAACCTCACATACAACGAGGACAAGTGCGTGTTCAGCAACAGTCTGGAGCTGCGGGGAGAACTCCTGGTTCTTATACTCCGCCTTCAGGGCAGAGCTAGAGATCAACAGCCAACCAGGACCCGGGATCTGTCAGCCAATGGCATCACACATGACCCCTAATGCATACTACCACATTCACCCCTCGTTAAAAATGAACCCGGCGGGGTGGTGCTTCGCATGGTGGTAGGGGTTTACAAGGCTGGTCCCATTTGGCGTCACAAACCGGCTAGCCATCTTGGGATATGTAGTGCGCAATGGGATAATAGGCCCCGACCTCGAATGCATGCGCCCCCTCATGGAATTTCCCCTCCCCCACTGCTCCAAAGCCCTGAAACGCTGCCTGGGGTTCTTTTCATATTACGCCCAGTGGGTCCCCCAGTACGCAGACAAGGCCCGCCCCCTACTACAGTCCACTACCTTCCCCCCGTCGACAGAGGCTTGCCAGGCCTTCAGCCGCATCAAAGCGGATATCGCAAAGGCCACGATGCGCGCCATCGACGAGTCCCTTCCCTTCCAAGTCGAGAGCGACGCCTCCGACGTAGCTCTGGCGGCCACCCTTAACCAAGCGGGCAGACCCGTGGCTTTTTTCTCCCGAACCCTCCACGCCTCAGAAATCCGCCACTCCTCAGTGGAAAAGGAAGCCCAAGCCATAGTGGAAGCTGTGCGACATTGGAGGCATTACCTAGCCGGCAGGAGATTCACTCTCCTCACTGACCAACGGTCGGTCGCTTTCATGTTCGATAATGCACAGCGGGGCAAAATTAAAAATGACAAGATCTTAAGGTGGAGGATCGAGCTCTCCACCTTCAACCACGAGATCTTGTACCGTCCCGGAAAGCTGAACGAGCCGTCCGATGCCCTATCCCGCGGCACATGTGCCAAGCACAAATAAACCATCTCCAAACCCTCCACGAGGACCTCTGCCACCCGGGGGTCACTCGGTTCTACCATTTTATAAAGTCCCGCAACCTCCCCTACTCCGTGGAGGAGGTCCGTACAGTCACCAGGAACTGCCACATCTGCGCAGAGTGCAAACCGCACTTTTTCAGGCCGGATAGAGCGCACCTGATCAAGGCTTCCCGTCCCTTTGAAAGCCTTAGTCTGGATTTCAAAGGGCCCCTCCCCTCCACCGACCGCAACACATACTTCCTGAACGTGGTGGACGAGTACTCTCGTTTCCCTTTCGCCATCCCCTGCCCCGACATGACAGCGGCCACAGTTATTAAAGCCCTTAACACCATATTCACACTGTTCGGTTGCCCCGCATATATCCATAGCGGCAGGGGGTCCTCCTTCATGAGTGACGAGCTGCGCCAGTTCCTGCTCAGCAAGGGTATAGCCTCGAGCAGGACGACCAGCTACAATCCCCGGGGGAATGGGCAAGTAGAGAGGGAGAACGGCACGGTCTGGAAGACCGTCCTACTGGCCCTACGGTCCAGGGACCTCCCAGTTTCACGGTGGCAGGAGGTCCTCCCGGACGCTCTCCACTCCATCCGGTCGCTGCTGTGTACTAGCACTAATCAAACGCCTCATGAGCGCCTCCTTGTCTTCCCCAGGAAGTCTTCCTCTGGAACGTCGCTGCCGACCTGGTTGGCGGCCCCAGGACCCATCTTGCTCCGGAAACATGTGCGGGCGCACAAGTCGGACCCGTTGGTCGAGAGGGTTCACCTCCTCCACGCGAACCCGCAGTACGCCTACGTGGCGTACCCCGACGGCCGACAGGACACGGTCTCCCTGCGAGACCTGGCGCCCGCCGGCAACATGCGCACCCCCCCCGACACCAATCACCCCCTCCCTGCCACTGGCGCACCCCGCGACCGCCCCCTTCCCGGGAGTATCGGTCCTCCTCCCATGTCCGACCAGGAGTGAAGCAGAAGCAGACACCATAAAGCTCCCGGTGACGGCAACGCTGGAACAAGCACCTGCACCACCACCGGGGCTCAGGCGATCGACAAGGAAGACCAGACCGCCCGACCGACTCGTGGCATCGGTGCAACACAAGAATGTTGTGGACTTTAACGAGAATGTTCTTTTTTTCTTCTTACGAATATTGTAAATAGTTCACAAACCCAGTACATAGCCCAGTGTAGGGCAAAGTGTAGGGCACTGTAATGACATGCAAAAGTTTTCCTCCCAGGACCAGCCTTGTAAACCCCTACCACCATGCGAAGCACCACCCCGCCGGGTTCATTTTTAACAAGGGGTGAATGTGGTAGTATGCATTAGGGGTCATGTGTGATGCCATTGGCTGACAGATCCCGGGTCCTGGTTGGCTGTTGATCTCTAGCTCTGCCCTGAAGGCGGAGTATAAGAACCAGGAGTTCTCCCCGCAGCTCCAGACTGTTGCTGAACTGCGGGGAACAAGTCACGCTTAATAAAGCCTCATCGACTTCATCTCTATTCGTCTCTCGTAAGTCATTGTGCGCTACAATGGGTAAATTCCATGATAGATTCTAACCATTGTCGACAGCCCCAGCAGCCCCGGACACACCCATACCCACCGTCACAGCTTCCGAAGTCAGATGGGCTTCGTGAAAGTGAACCCTCGGAAAGCGACGGTTTGGGTCGGGGTCCCTGGTCATGCAGTCACATGCTGCACGGACTAATGTATTCACAAACATCTTCAACCTCTCCCGACTCCATTCCAAGGTTCCCACCTGCTTCAAGAAGACCATCATCATACTGGTGTCAAAGAAGAACCAGGCAACGTGCCTCAACAACACGCGAACCCGCCTCTCATCCATTGACCCCCGCTGCCTTGGGAAAGCGGGGAGCATAATCAAAGACCCCTCCCATCCCGCTTATTCACTCTTCCAACTTCTTCCATCGGGCAGGAGATGCAAAGTCTGAGAACACTCACTAACAGATTCAAAGACAGCTTCTTCCCCACTTTTGGATTTCGGCGGCAGCGGTGCGCAGGGGCCTTCTTGGAGGTGAGTAGTGAGTTTAAAACCACTTACCTTTACAGGAGCAGCCCTTTGGATTTCGGCGGCAGCGGTGCGCAGGGGCCTTCTGGGAGGTGAGTAGTGTGTTTAAAAACCTTACCTTTACAGGAGCAGCCCTTTGGATTTCGGCGGCAGCGGTGCGCAGGGGCCTTCTTGGAGGTGAGTAGTGAGTTTAAAACCACTTACCTTTACAGGAGCAGCCCTTTGGATTTCGGCGGGAACCGGAAGTTCGACCTCTGGCAAGTTCCCCCCCCCCCCCCAACCAATAAATTCTGGTGGAGAGGAAACCCGAGACACTACACGTGTAGTGTCTCCCACCCACCCTCCTCCTCTAACCTAATAATAAGACCCATTGGTGTAAGGTAAGTGCCATATTATATTATTATATTATTAGCATTGTGCAGGTCAAGGATTGGAGGTGGAGGAGCAGTCTCTGTCAGCGAGAGAACCTGAGAACATCTCAGAAGGTAAGCAAGTGATTTTTACTTTTATACCTTTTTTTCAAATTGTGTGTGTCGGGGGGAAACTGAAGTGACATCACAGAAAAGCTGTGACCTGAGTGGCTGGTTGGGATTCTAACTTAAATTTTTTGAGTATTTGGGAACTAATTAAACATAATAACTTAATTATAAGTTAGAGGATATCTAAGCCAGAGATCGGAGAATATTATAGTTAGCTATCGCATTTCTATTAGAAATCTAGTGCTAGGAAACAGATAGTTGACAGTAACTTTGTAATTTAAAAAAAAAGTATTTAAAAAAAAAAAAGACAAATTTTAATTTTAATTAATTGATGCAATGTCAGTTAGAGGGGTGCTGTGCTCAGACTGTGAGATGTGGCAGGTCCGGGAGGCTTCCAGCGTCCCGGATGGCTTCATCTGCAGAAAGTGCACCCAACTGCAGCTCCTCACAGACCGCATGGTTCGGTTGGAGCAGCAATTGGATGCACTTAGGAGCATGCAGGTGGCGGAAAACGTCATAGATCGCAGTTATGTAAGTGTGGTCACACCCAAGGTGCAGGCAGAGAAATGGGTGACCACCAGAAAGGGCAGGCAGTCAGTGCAGGAATCCCCTGTGGTTGTCCCCCTCTCGAACAGATATACCCCTTTTGATACTGTCGGGGGGGATAGCCTATCAGGGGAAAACAGCAGCAGCCAGAGCAGTGGCACCACGGCTGGCTCTGATGTTCAGAAGGGAGGGTCAAAGCGCAGAAGAGTAATAGTTATAGGGGACTCTATAGTCAGGGGCACAGATAGGCGCTTCTGTGGACGTGAAAGAGACTCCAGGATGGTATGTTGCCTCCCTGGTGCCAGGGTCCAGGATGTCTCCGAACGGGTAGAGGGAATCCTGAAGGGGGAGGGCAAACAGGCAGAGGTCGTTGTACATATTGGTACTAACGACATAGGCAGGAAGGGGCATGAGGTCCTGCAGCAGGAGTTCAGGGAGCTAGGCAGAAAGTTAAAAGACAGGACCTCGAGGGTTGTAATCTCGGGATTACTCCCTGTGCCACGTGCCAGTGAGGCTAGAAATAGGAAGATAGAGCAGACAAACACGTGGCTAAACAGCTGGTGTAGGAGGGAGGGTGGTTTCTGTTATCTGGACCACTGGGAGCTCTTCCGGGGCAGGTGTGACCTGTATAAGATGGACGGGTTGCATCTAAACCGGAGAGGCATAAATATCCTGGCCGCGAGATTTGCTAGTGTCACACGGGAGGGTTTAAACTAGTATGGCAGGGGGGTGGGCACGGGAGCAATAGGACAGAAGGTGAGAGCATTGAGGGAGAACTAGGGAATAGGGACAGTGTGGCTCTGAGGCAGAGCAGACGGGGAGAAGTTGCTGAACACAGCGGGTCTGGTGGCCTGAAGTGCATATGTTTTAATGCAAGGAGCATTACGGGTAAGGCAGATGAACTTAGAGCTTGGATTACTACTTGGAACTATGATGTTGTTGCCATTACAGAGACCTGGTTGAGGGAAGGGCAGGATTGGCAGCTAAACGTTCCAGGATTTAGATGTTTCAGGCGGGATAGAGGGGGATGTAAAAGGGGAGGCGGAGTTGCGCTACTTGTTCAGGAGAGTATCACAGCTATACAGCGAGAGGACACCTCAGAGGGCAGTGAGGCTATATGGGTAGAGATCAGGAATAAGAAGGGTGCAGTCACAATATTGGGGGTATACTACAGGCCTCCCAACAGCCAGCGGGAGATAGAGGAGCAGATAGGTAGACAGATTTTGGAAAAGAGTAAAACAACAGGGTTGTGGTGATGGGAGACTTCAACTTCCCCAATATTGACTGGGACTCACTTAGTGCCAGGGGCTTAGACGGGGCGGAGTTTGTAAGGAGCATCCAGGAGGGCTTCTTAAAACAATATGTAAACAGTCCAACTAGGGAAGGGGCGGTACTGGACCTGGTATTGGGGAATGAGCCCGGCCAGGTGGTAGATGTTTCAGTAGGGGAGCATTTCGGTAACAGTGACCACAATTCAATAAGTTTTAAAGTACTGGTGGACAAGGATAAGAGTGGTCCGAGGATGAATGTGCTAAATTGGGGGAAGGCTAATTATAACAATATTAGGCGGGAACTGAAGAACATAGATTGGGGGCGGATGTTTGAGGGCAAATCAACATCTGACATGTGGGAGGCTTTCAAGTGTCAGTTGAAAGGAATACAGGACAGGCATGTTCCTGTGAGGAAGAAAGATAAATACGGCAATTTTCGGGAACCTTGGATGACGAGTGATATTGTAGGCCTCGTCAAAAAGAAAAAGGAGGCATTTGTCAGGGCTAAAAGGCTGGGAACAGACGAAGCCTGTGTGGCATATAAGGAAAGTAGGAAGGAACTTAAGCAAGGAGTCAGGAGGGCTAGAAGGGGTCATGAAAAGTCATTGGCAAATAGGGTTAAGGAAAATCCCAAGGCTTTTTACACTTACATAAAAAGCAAGAGGGTAGCCAGGGAAAGGGTTGGCCCACTGAAGGATAGGCAAGGGAATCTATGTGTGGAGCCAGAGGAAATGGGCGAGGTACTAAATGAATACTTTGCATCAGTATTCACCAAAGAGAAGGAATTGGTAGATGTTGAGTCTGGAGAAGGGGGTGTAGATAGCCTGGGTCACATTGTGATCCAAAAAGACGAGGTGTTGGGTGTCTTAAAAAATATTAAAGTAGATAAGTCCCCAGGGCCGGATGGGATCTACCCCAGAATACTGAAGGATGCTGGAGAGGAAATTGCTGAGGCCTTGACAGAAATCTTTGGATCCTCGCTATCTTCAGGGGATGTCCCGGAGGACTGGAGAATAGCCAATGTTGTTCCTCTGTTTAAGAAGGGTGGCAGGGATAATCCCGGGAACTACAGGCCGGTGAGCCTTACTTCAGTGGTAGGGAAATTACTGGAGAGAATTCTTCGAGACAGGATCTACTCCCATTTGGAAGCAAATGGACGTATTAGTGAGAGGCAGCACGGTTTTGTGAAGGGGAGGTCGTGTCTCACTAACTTGATAGAGTTTTTCGAGGAGGTCACTAAGATGATTGATGCAGGTAGGGCAGTAGATGTTGTCTATATGGACTTCAGTAAGGCCTTTGACAAGGTCCCTCATGGTAGACTAGTACAAAAGGTGAAGTCACACGGGATCAGGGGTGAACTGGCAAGGTGGATACAGAACTGGCTAGGCCATAGAAGGCAGAGGGTAGCAATGGAGGGATGCTTTTCTAATTGGAGGGCTGTGACCAGTGGTGTTCCACAGGGATCAGTGCTGGGACCTTTGCTCTTTGTCGTATATATAAATGATTTGGAGGAAAATGTAACTGGTCTGATTAGTAAGTTTGCAGACGACACAAAGGTTGGTGGAATTGCGGATAGCGATGAGGACTGTCTGAGGATACAGCAGGATTTAGATTGTCTGGAGACTTGGGCGGAGAGATGGCAGATGGAGTTTAACCTGGACAAATGTGAGGTAATGCATTTTGGAAGGGCTAATGCAGGTAGGGAATATACAGTGAATGGTAGAACCCTCAAGAGTATTGAAAGTCAAAGAGATCTAGGAGTACAGGTCCACAGATCACTGAAAGGGGCTACACAGGTGGAGAAGGTAGTCAAGAAGGCATACGGCATGCTTGCCTTCATTGGCCGGGGCATTGAGAAGAATTGGCAATTCATGTTGCAGCTGTATAGAACCTTAGTTAGGCCACACTTGGAGTATAGTGTTCAATTCTGGTCGCCACACTACCAGAAGGATGTGGAGGCTTTAGAGAGGGTGCAGAAGAGATTTACCAGAATGTTGCCTGGTATGGAGGGCATAAGCTATGAGGAGCGATTGAATAAACTCGGTTTGTTCTCACTGGAACGAAGGAGGTTGAGGGGCGACCTGATAGAGGTATACAAAATTATGAGGGGCATAGACAGAGTGGATAGTCAGAGGCTTTTCCCCAGGGTAGAGGGGTCAATTACTAGGGGGCATAGGTTTAAGGTGAGAGGGGCAAAGTTTAGAGTAGATGTATGAGGCAAGTTTTTTACGCAGAGGGTAGTGGGTGCCTGGAACTCACTACCGGAGGAGGTAGTGGAGGCAGGGACGATAGGGACATTTAAGGGGCATCTTGACAAATATATGAATAGGATGGGAATAGAAGGATACGGACCCAGGAAGTGTAGAAGATTGTAGTTTAGTCGGGCAGTATGGTCGGCACGGGCTTGGAGGGCCGAAGGGCCTGTTCCTGTGCTGTACATTTCTTTGTTCTTTGTTCTTTGTTCACTCATACCAGACTCCTAAACGACTCTCTTATGGACTGATCTGACCGCTTCACACATCTTTTCTACTGAGTAGTACTGCACTCCTGTATGCTTCACCCGATGCCTGAGTCTATGTATTTACATTGCGTATTTATACATAGAACAAGAAAATTACAGAGGAGCAGGCCCTTCAGCCCTCCAAGCCTGCACTGACCATGCTGCCCATCTGAACTAAATCCCCCCACTACTCCGGGGACCAAATCCCTCTCTTCCAATCCAATTCATGTATTTGTCAAGACGCCTCTTAAAAGTCGCTATCGTATCTGCTTTCACTACCTCCCCTAACAGCGAGTTCCAGGCTCCCACCACCCTCTGTGTAAAAAAACCTGCCTCATACATCTCCTTTAAACCTTGCCCCTCGCACCTTAAACCTATGCCCCCTAGTAATTGACTCTTCCACCCTGGGAAAAAGCTTCTGACGATCCACTCTGTCCATGCCCCTCATAATCTTGTAGTCTTCTATCAGGTCACCCCTCAATCTATGTCGTTCCAATGAGATAAAACAAAGTTTCTCCAACCTCTCCTCATAACTAATGCCCTCCATACCAGGCAACATCCTGGTAAACCACTTCTGTACCAGCTCCAAACCTCCACATCCTTATGGTAGTGTGGCGACCAGAATTGAACACCAGATTCTCAGTTCAGCCTACCTAAGGTTCTGTAAAGCTGCAACACGGCTTGCCAATTTTTAAACTCAATTCCACGGCCAATGAAGGCAAGCATGCCGTATGCCTTCTTGACTACCTTCTGCACCTGCGTTGCCCCTTTCAGTGACCTATCTACCTGAACACCCAGATCTCTCAGCCTGTCAACACTCTTAAGGATTCTGCCATTTACTGTATATTTCCCATCTGTATTCGTTCTTCCAAACTGCATTACCTCACATTTGTCTGGATTAAACACCATCTGCCATCTCTCCGCCCAAGTCTCCAACCAATCTATATCCTGCTGTATCCTCTGACGGTCCGGTCCTCATCGCTGTCCGCAATTCCACCAACATTGTGTCATCTGCAAACTTACTAATCAGACCAGTTACATTTTCCTCCAAATCATTTATATACATTCCAAATACATGTATGGCCTTTGTATTTTTCATGTACGGAATGATATGTCTGGACTGTAAGCAGAACAATACGTTTCACTGTACCTCGGCACACGTGACAATAAACAAATCCAATCCAGTCCAAGATTGGGTCCAGTTTTGCAAAGGAATATAATAGTGGGGTGATCCATAATGGAGTCAACAGGAAATGAATGGCCTCATGTTGTTCAGTGTTTTTATTTCTCTGCTTATCAAAGGTCATTTTTTTCAAAATCACCATTGCACGGTTACACTGCACCATGCGGAACGCCGCAGTGACACACACCGATGTTCACTGGAACCGGGAGCTGCCAGGGAAAGATATGGAGAGGGTTTTAACACATGATATAAAGAACAACACACAACGGAGTCCAGGTTTCACTGAGCGTTTCCATCCTTCCCGAGACACGTCCAATAAAACCTTCATCCTGACAATCAGCAACGTGCAGCCCAGTGACGCTGCCGTCTATTACTGCTCCGTGTGGGGAGATATCAGTGGGAATGGATCATAGCTGAATGTAACCAGTAAGTGCAGTTTTCATGATTCTAATTGATCCCCATTGGTGTGAGAGGTGGACAGGTTGGGATTCAGGAAACAGGTTTGTGTGTTTATATTTTGTATTGATGACTTAATCAACAGGCCCCTGACTCTGAACACCAGCCCCCCACCCCCACTGGCCCTGGCAGAGGTTAATAAACCCTCGACTCTGTCAGCCCTGCTACCCACACAGTCAACCCCTCACCGTTCGTAAACCACCTTTCTTAACGTGCACTTGATTTACCTTTATTCTGCGAAAGACAGGTTCTGCAAAATGAAACTCATTAATCTCTAAATATATTACAGCAGTACCATACAATATTCCCCTACCAGCCTCCCCGAACAGGCGCCGGAATGTGGTGACTAGGAGCTTTTCACAGTAACGTCATTTGAAGCCTACTTGTGACAATAAGCGATTTTCATTTCATTTTCATTTCATTTTCATATCCGTGTGGATTTGTTTTTTTGTGTGTGTTCAAACCTCGGCCAATTTCTGTTTCCTGGTATCACGTTAATGATTGTGGTTCAATCAGATCATCAGACTTTTCAGGAACAGCTGTTGTGGTCAACAAGCTTCCCATTGGGAGAGAGTCACTCAGACTGGAAACGTTCGCTCCCTTCTCTCTCCACAGATGCTGCCAGACCTGCTGAGATTGTCCAGTATTTCCTGTTTTTGTCTCAGATTCCAGCATCCGCAGTAATTTGCTTTCATTTTCACTTTCCCATTGGATCCATTCACTTCCCGAGTAACCACTTGTCTCTGCTTAAATACATCTCCTGTTCCACAGAATCTATTCCATGGGCGGAATTCTCTGGAATTTCCCGACGCTGAAATCGAGAATGGCGATTGGGCGGAGAATGACTCCCGTCGGCAGAATCGGGGCAGGCGCCGGTTTGACTCCGGCTCGCTATGCTCCTCCCCCTCCGAATCGGCTTCTTTGAGACGCATGCCGCGCGCAGTCAGAACGCCGTTGCCATGTCATCAGCCGGCCCACCCGCGATGCTCCGCCTCCGATGGGCCGAGTTCCTGACGGAGCGGGCCGCGTGTGGTCCCAGCGATCAGGAAGCTGGCGTGCTGGCTGCGGACAGCCTCTCACCATTGTCCTTGTCAAGCCCATTCAGAATAAGATTCACTGAGATCACCTTTCATTCTTCCAACTTCCAACAAGTAGCGTCCCAACAACCAGATTAACCTTTGCTGCAAAGACAATCCCTCCAACCCGTGTCAACCTTCCCTGAACCGCCTCCAATGGAATAATATCTTATCTTAAATAAGGGAGCAAAACTGTTCACAGCTCTCCAGATGTGGTCTCACCAGTACCTTTGGAATGACCTCCAATTGGCAAAAACGAGGTAAACAAAGAACCTTGCGGAGACCAGCTGCCGCACTCGGAGGGTAAGCTTGCTCTTTCAAAAAAGCCTCTTTTTGGGAAGTTGGATGCATTTGACCCGACTATTGAGGACTGGTCCCAGGATGTGGAGAGAATGTGTTACTTTTTCCAGGCCAATGAGATAACGGAGGATGGAAGGAAACAGGTTCTACTGCTGTCGGCGTGCGGACCCTCAGCCTTCGCCATTATACGTCGTCTAACTTATCCCGATACGCCGGACACGATACCTTTCCAAGAATTAACAAAATTGGTGGAAGAGCACTATGACCCAAAACCACCCCTCATTTTGGGTAGGTACAGATTCTACACAACGAAGCGGGAAGACAGAGAGTCAGTCACAAATTTCTTGACCCGCCTGAGAAGGCTGGCGGAAAAATGTGAGTTTAGCTCGACGCTAAATGAAATGCTTCGGGACCGGTTAGTGTGTGGCATAAATTACCTCCAAATACAGAATCGCCTGTTGGCAGAAACGCAGCTAGACTGCAGGCGGGCGTTACAGCTCGCACTGTCTCTAGAAAAGGCAGCAAGTGGGGCACAGGAACTACAGGGCATGCCAATGGAGGTAGATACCTGGGAGAGGGACTACCACAATGGGTCCAGCTACCAGATAGCCGCCCTCAGGAAAAGCCTGAGGAACAGAGGGCCAAAGGAAAACCCCAGAACTGCCCCCAAGTCTGCTAGGACTAACTGTAGACAGAGGGAACAACCGGCTGAGGCTCCCCCAACAGAGAAGGACCGTTTCTGGCACCAGACAGAGTGGGGTAACAGCGACAGAAACCCTAGAAGGAGGTGGCAAAAGAGGAATAGCAGGTGGGGACGCAGGGAAGTACACAACCTAGATGCCCCATCCTCCTCCGAAGGGGAACAGTTCTATAATATTGCGACAAAGAAAGCAGAACCTATTAAGATTACCCCCCGGGTGGACGGTCGGACGACAATAATGGAAATAGACACGGGTGCGGCCGTATCAGTAATGGGAGTGGCAGCATTTTAAAAAATCAAAGATGGACTCCAGCCACTAACCCGAACAAAAACATCGACAAAACTTAAAACCTGCATGGGGGATCCCCTGGAAGTTCTAGTCACGACTCATGGACCCGTGGAATATGACAAACAATTGCTCAGATTACCATTGACGATAGTAGAGGGCTCCGGACTGAACTTAATAGGACAGAACTGGCTGAAAGACCTAAACTTAGATTGGATGAAAATTTTCCAGAGTGGAAGCGGGCAGTTGAGTGGAGTACTCCAAAAATACCCAGAGGTCTTCCAAGAAGGTTTGGGGGAAATTATAGGCGCCAAAGCAACTTTGCACATGGACCCAGAAGCCCTTCCGAAATTTTGTGAGGCCAGGCCGGTACCTTTTGCATTAAGGAAGAAAGTAGATGTGGAAATAGAAAGGTTACGGCGCGACGGCATTATCAGACCAGTACAGTTCTCGGAATGGGCAGCGCCGGTGGTACCAATTTTGAAGCCAGACGGCTCGATACATCTCTGTGGAGATTTCAAACAGACAGTAAACAAATACGCACTGCTGGACAAATACCCGATCCCGAAAATAGACGACCTATATGCCAAATTGGCAGGTGGGCTTTTGTTCACGAAACTGGACATGAGCCACGCCTCCCTGTAGTTAAAACTGGACAAGGACTCCCAGAAGTTCGCTACGATCAACACCCTGAAGGGACTTTTTCGTTATACTAGGCTACCCTTCGGAGTGTCATCAGCCTGCGCTATATTCCAGCGTACGATGGAAAATATTCTGCAGGGACTACCGCAGGTGGCGATTTATTTGGACGATGTCTTAATCACGGGTAGGACAAACAGGGAACACTTAAGGAACCTGGAGGAAGTGCTCAGGCGTTTCGCAAAGGCAGGCGTACGGCTGAAAAGAGAAACATGTGTTTTTCTGTCCCCACAAGTGACGTACCTGGGATATAAAGTAGACGAGTCGGGCTTACACCCATTGGCAATAAAAGAAGCCCCAGCTCCCACCACAGTCCAGGAGCTACGATCATTTCTAGGATTGGTAACATATTATGGCAAATTTATTGAAAATAGGGCGTACATCCTAGAACGCCTCCACCAGCTACTAAAAAAGGGACAAGAATGGAAATGGTCCGCCCGCCAAAACCGAGCATTTAGGGACATTAAGGAACAGCTGCCATCCGAAAATGTCCTCGAGCATTATGACCCAAGGAAGGAGTTGGTGGTCACGTGTGACGCATCACCTTACGGGGTAGGAGCCGTCTTAGCCCATCAAGGAAGGAATGGGGAAAAACGGCCAATAGCCTATGCTTCGAGGACCTTGGCGATGGCTGAGAGAAAGTACGCCCAAATCGAGAAGGAAGGACTGGCGGTGATATTTGCAGTAAAAAATTGTCACCAGTATCTGTACGGGCGGAAATTCACCAGAGTGACGGACCATAAGCCGTTATTAGGGTTATTAAAAGAAGACAAGTCAATACCCCCGATTGCATCAGCTAGAATCCAATATACTGGCACCGTATAGATACGTTCTGGAGCACAGACCGGGAACGCGAGGAGCAAATGCAGATGCTTTGAGCAGACTTCCCCTCCCCGACACCCCGCCGCTAATACCGAAAGTAGAGGAGACAGTCATTACTCTAAATTTTTTGGACACCCTACCAGTGGACGCACAACACATTCGGTTGTGGACACAAAAAGACCCAGTTTTAGCCAAAATGAAGCATTTACTGCTAACAGGGGAACTGGAGAGACCAGTGGAGCCCCAGATGCACCCATACTGGAGCAGAAGGGACCAAATAACCGTAGAAGACGGTATCCTATTATGGGGAGCCCGGGTAATAGTCCCAGCTCAGGGCCGTCGGGCAATCTTAACCGAGTTACACCATGGACACCCAGGGGTGTCTAAAATGAAGATGCTCGCTCAAAGCTACGTTTGGTGGCCAGGATTGGACACAGACATAGCAGCCTTGGTACGTCGGTGCCAGGAGTGCCAACAGGGGCAAAGAGTGCCACCAGCTGCACCATTGCACCCGTGGGAATGGCCAGGCAGACCGTGGACCCGCCTGCATATTGACTACACAGGCCCATTAATGGGCTCAATGTTTTGGGTAATAGTGGACGCCCACTCCAAATGGTTGGACGTCCACCGGGTAACGCGGCAAGCACAGCATCGACAATTGAAAAACTCAGGGCCTCGTTTGCAACACATGGACTTCCGGAGGTAGTGGTGTCGGACAACGGAACGGCATTCACAAGTGGGGAATTTGGAAAATTTCTAAAGGGAAATGGAGTCCGCCACATCAAAACGGCCCCTTACCATCCAGCGTCCAACGGCATGGCAGAGAGAGCGGTCCAGACACTAAAAGCGGGACTCAAGAAGCAGCCAGCAGCGTCAATGGACACAAAGCTCTCCCGCTGGCTGTTTGATTACAGGACAACACCGCATTCCACAACGGGCATACCGCCAGCTGAACTCTTAATGGGGAGGTGGCTGCGAACGAGGCTGAGTCTCCTTTTCCCAAATTCAACGGGGAATGTGGAGAAACAACAGGAGGTCCAACGCAGGGGGCATGATAATAGTCGGCAGCAGAGACATTTCCAGGTGGGGGCACCGGTTTGGGTCAAGAATTATGGGAATGGACCAACGTGGGTCAAAGGCACGGTTGAGTCCCAAACAGGGCCCATGTCATATGAAGTTTCAATAGAAGGTAAGGTGCTGAAGAAACACCGAGACCAAATAAGGGCAGCGGAACCACACCTGGAGGCCGTCGAAGCAGGACCGCCTCAAGCTGGGATAGCTCAGACGGGAAAGATACCCACACCCCAGCCCCGAGCAATTTCTCCAGACCCCGTCATCCAGGCGTCAGAGTCGGAGATGGACACGTTTGACAAGGCCGCCGCGACACCTCTCCCCGAGGAGGAGGAAGTACAACTTCCAAGGAGGTCGTCAAGGAAAAGACGGGCACCTATAACGTACACCCCACCCACGTCGGAGAACGCCCCGGCGGACGACATAGAGGTGAGAGACCCGGACAGGAGGAGCAGGAAGAAGCTCAGAGGAATGCCAGCTGGCAGGAATTCCTCGGACCTTTGCGGGGGGGGGGGGGGTGGGGTGTAATGACCTCCAATTGGCGTTATTGGTTGGCCAATTGGAGTATGAGCTCCCTCAATGATAGCTCATTGAGGGGGCCCATATAAGCACCTGTGTCGGCTTTATGACGCAGTCTTAGGTTGACTGGAATGCTAGTAGCCCTGTTTGGAGCTGCTCTTGTATATAAGTTATTGCAAATCAATACTGGTGTAGTGACGGAACCCCTGCCTCCTGTGGATTATTACAACCTTGTACAGTTGCAGCAAGACTTCCCGACACTTATACTCCAACCCCAGTGAAATCAGGGCCAACATTCCATTACCCTTCCTGATTACCTGCTGCCCCTGTGTGCTAGCTTTTTGTGTTTCCTGCACAAGTCCCCCAATGTCCCTTCGTGTTGCAGCTTTATGCAGTATTTTACATTTAAATAATACTCTTTATGCCTTCCAAAATGAGCACATTGTCCCACTTTATACTCCTGTGGTATTATAGGTACTACGGTACCTGATAGGCTAAAGCACCATTGGTGGAAATTGTCTGCTTTCTATTGGTTAGAATGTAAGATAGCTCCACCCTACTCGGCGGGGTATAAGAACCAGTGCCGCCCCAGCAGCCTTCATACTGTACCTGAGCTGCTGGGGGAAACATCTAGCTTATTAAAGCCTTCAGTTGGACTACAACCTCGCTTTAGTGGTCATTGATCGTGCATCAATTTAATTAGCTATTTTTTTTAAGTAGAAAGGATGAAAGGTGTGTATGTTTTTGTGAGTGTGTTTGTATGTCATTTGTGTGTGTGTGTATGTGTTTCTGTGAGTGTGTGTTTGTTTTTATAAGTGAGTGTGCGTGTATCTATTTCTGCGTGTCAATTTATGTGTTTCTGTGAGAGTGTGTTTGTCTGTATATGTGTGTTTCCGTGAGTGAGTGTGTTTCTGAGTGTGTGAGGATTTCTGAGTGTGTGTCTGTTTCTGTGAATGAGTGGATGCATTTCTGAGTCCATGTTCCTGTGAATGTCTGTTTTAGTGTTTCTGAGTGTGTGTGGGTTTCTGTGAGTGAGTGTGTGTGTGTGTCTGAGTGTGTCTGTGTTTCTGAATTTGTGTGTGTTTGTGGGAATGAGTGTGTGTGTTTCTGAGTGTTTATGGGTGTTTCTGTGAGTGAGTGTGTTTGTCTGTGTTTGTCTGAGTGTGTGTACATGTGCTTCTGTGTGTGTGTGTGTGTATGAGTGTGTGTGTGTTTCTGAGTGTGTGTGTTTGTGAATGTTTGTGTGTGTCGAATGATCACCATGAAACCATTGTTGATCAGTATGAAAATCCATCTGGTTCACTTATTCGTGAAGGAAATCTGCCACCTTTTCCCGGTCTGGCCTGCATGTGACTCCAGGCCCACAGCAATGTGGTTGACTCTGAAACACCCTCTGAAATGGCCGAGCGAGGCACTAAGTCCCAGGGTAACTATAGACGGGGAATAAATGCTGGACCCAGCCAGTGACACCTACATCCCAGGGAAGAATATGTTTAAAAACATTCTATGCAGCGTTGCTGTTTTGGGTCCATTTTGAGTGAATGTTTCACCGTTTATACAGAAAGTGACAGAAATCAGCTGCTTTTCCCGAATCCATGATATGTGGCAGTGAGTTCTCCCAGTGAGACAGAGAAGACAGCCAGAGTGAGACAGCAAAGAGTGAGTTTGGGAATTTGAATCGAGGTGGGAATTGAATTGAATTAAATTGAATCAGTAAGGCAGCTCCTTTTAAATTTCAGGAGTTTAAATTAATTTAAATTAAGCGAGTATTGTGCAGTGTAGGTTAACAAGGGCTGCCCCACCCACTCACATAACTGGTTGGCAGTTAAGTGTCAGTCACTTTAATCTACTTTGATCTAAAAGCAGGTGGGGGAGGGGAGTCAATTCAGGACAGTTTAAAAAGAGCCACTTGTAAACTCACTCCCAGTGAGTTCTCCCAGTGAGACAGAGAAGACAGCCAGAGTGATGCAGCAAAGAGTGAGTTTGGGAATTTGAATCGAGGTGGGAATTCAAAGCTGGGTGGGGAGGAAGTGCTTTTTGTGACTGGTAAGTAGTGTTTCTGTTTTTCTGTTTATTTTCATTGGTATATTTATTTACTTTTTTCTTCATTGTTTATTTATTTATTTAATTTTTTTGGGGGGGGAAATTGAAATTGTTGAAGTTAACCGAAGGTTTAAGACATGGCAGGAGATCTCAGACCCGTGTCATGCTCTTCGTGTGCGATGTGGGAGCTCAGGGACACGTCCACTGTCCCTGGCTCCTTCACATGCATGAAGTGTGTCCAGTTGCAGCTCCTGTTAGACCGCTTGACGGCTCTGGAGCTGTGGATGGACTCATTTTGGAGCATCCGCGATGCTGAGGACGTCGTGGATAGCACGTTTAGCGAGTTGGTCACACCGCAGGTGAAAGGTACTGAGGGAGATAGTAAATGGGTGACCAAAAGACAGAGCAAGAGTAGGAAGGCAGTGCAGGTGTCCTCTGCGTTCATCTCCCTGCAAAACAGATATACCGCTTTGGATACTGTTGAGGGAGATGGCTCACCAGGGGAAGGCAGCAGCAGCCAGGTTCATGGCACCGTGGCTGGCTCTGCTGCGTAGCTGGGCAGGAAGAAGAATGGCAGGGCTATAGTGATAGGGGACTCAATTGTAAGGGGAATAGACAGGCGGTTCTGCGGACGCAATCGAGACTCCAGGATGGTATGTTGCCTCCCTGGTGCAAGGGTCAAGGATGTCTCGGAGCGGCTGCAGGACATTCTGGGGGGGGGGGGGGTGAACAGCCAGCTGTCGTGGTGCACATAGACACCAACGATATAGGTAAAAAACGGGACGAGGTCCTACAAGCTGAATTTAGGGAGCTAGGAGTTAAACTAAAAAGTAGGACCTCAAAGGTAGTAATCTCAGGATTGCTACCAGTGCCACGAGCTAGTCAGAGTAGGAATGTCAGGATAGAGAGGATGAATACGTGGCTCGAGAGATGGTGCAAGAGGGAGGGATTCAAATTCCTGGGACGTTGGAACCGATTCTGGGGGAGGTGGGACCAGTACAAACCGGACGGTCTGCACCTGGGTAGGACTGGAACTGATGTCCTAGGGGGGTGTTTGCTAGAGTTGTTGGGGAGAGTTTAAACTAATGTGGCAGGGGGATGGGAACCAATGCAGGAAGTTGGAAGGTAGTAAAACAGGGACAGAAATAAAAGGCAATAAGGGGGAAAGTGTAAGGCAGAGAAGCCATAGTCAAAAATCAAAAAGGGCGACAGTACAAGGTACAGTGACTGAGGGGAGCTCAGTGAATAGGACCAGGAATACTAAAAGAAATAAAACGGGAAGGGAAAACATTAATGGTAAGCGGCGCAGCAGGTTGTTACAGGAAGATATGGGTTCGATGACCAGGAAAATTAGGAGAAAGGTTAAGAGGAAATATAACTTAGGAGAGGTTACTGATCGAGGTGTTAAGATTCAGAACAGAGGTAAAAAAGCCTCCATAAGTGTACTTTGCCTGAATGCTCGTAGTATTCGGAATAAGGTAAATGAGTTGATGGCGCAAATCATCGTGAATGACTATGATTTAGTGGCCATTACTGAAACATGGTTAAAGGATGGTCACGACTGGGAGTTAAATATCCGAGGGTATCAAACTTTTCGGAGGGACAGAGTGGATGGTAAGGGAGGTGGTGTAGCTCTGTTATTTAAGGATGACATCCGGGCAACAGTAAGGGATGACATCGGTGCTATGGAGGATAAGGTTGAATCCATTTGGGTGGAAATCAGGAATAGTAAGACGAAAAAGTCACTGATAGGAGTAATCTATAGGCCACCAAATAGTAACATTATGGTGGGGCAGGCAATAAACAAAGAAATAACAGATGCATGTAGAAATGGTATAGCAGTTATCATGGGGGATTTTAATCTACATGTTGATTGGTTTAACCAGGTCGGTCAAGGCAGCCTTGAGGAGGAGTTTATAGAATGTATCCGCGATAGTTTCCTCGAACAGTATGCAATGGAACCTACGAGGGAACAAGCGGTCCTAGATCTGGTCCTGTGTAATGAGACAGGATTGATTCAGGATCTCATCGTTAGGGAGCCTCTCGGGAGGAGCGATCACAATATGGTGGAATTTAAAATACAGATGGAGGGTGAGAAGGTAAAATCAAGCACTAGTGTTTTGTGCTTAAACAAAGGAGATTACAATGGGATGAGAGAAGAACTAGCTAAGGTAGACTGGGAGCAAAGACTTTATGGTGAAACAGTTGAGGAACAGTGGAGAACCTTCCAAGTGATTTTTCACAGTGCCCAGCAAAGGTTTATACCAACAAAATGGAAGGACGGTAAAAAGAGGGAAAATCGACCGTGGATATCTAAGGAAATAAGGGAGAGTATCAAATTGAAGGAAAAAACATACAAAGTAGCAAAGATCAGTGGGAGACTAGAGGACTGGGAAATCTTTAGGGGGCAACAGAAAGCTACTAAAAAAGCTATAAAGAAGAGTAAGATAGATTATGAGAGTAAACTTGCTCAGAATATAAAAACAGATAGTAAAAGTTTCTACAAATACATAAAACAAAAAAGAGTGTCTAAGGTAAATATTGGTCCTTTAGAGGATGAGAAGGGAGATTTAATAATGGGAGATGAGGAAATGGCTGAGGAACTGAACAGGTTTTTTGGGTCGGTCTTCACAGTGGAAGACATAAATAAAATGCCAGTGACTGATGGAAATGAGGCGATGACAGGTGAGGACCTTGAGAGGATTGATATCACCAAGGAGGTAGTGATGGGCAAGCTAATGGGGCTAAAGTTAGACAAGTCTCCTGGCCCTGATGCAATGCATCCCAGAGTGCTAAAAGAGATGGCTAGGGAAATTGCAAATGCACTAGTGATAATTTACCAAAATTCACTAGACTCTGGGGTGGTCCCGGCGGATTGGAAATTAGCAAACGTGACACCACTGTTTAAAAAAGGAGGTAGGCAGAAAGTGGGTAATTATAGGCCAGTGAGCTTAACTTAGGTAGTAGGGAAGATGCTGGAATCTATCATCAAGGAAGAAATAGCGAGGCATCTGGATGGAAATTGTCTCATTGGACAGACGCAGCATGGGTTCATAAAGGGGCAGGTCGTGCCTAACTAATTTAGTGGAATTTTTTGAGGACATTAACAGTGCGGTAGATAACGGGGAGCCAATGGATGTGGTATATCTGGATTTCCAGAAAGCCTTTGACAAGGTGCCACACAAAAGGTTGTTGCATAAGTTAAAGATGCATGGCATTAAGGGGAAAGTAGTAGCATGGATAGGGGATTGGTTAATTAATTGAAAGCAAAGACTGGGGATTAATGGGTGTTTCTCTGGTTGGCAATCAGTAGCTAGTGGTGTCCCTCAGGGATCAGTGTTGGGCCCACAACTGTTCACAATTTACATCGATGATTTGGAGTTGGGGACCAAGGGCAATGTGTCCAAGTTTGCAGACGACACTAAGATAAGTGGTAAAGCAAAAAGTGCAGAGGATACTGGAAGTCTGCAGAGGGATTTGGATAGGCTAAGTGAATGGGCTAGGGTCTGGCAGATGGAATACAATGTTGACAAATGTGAGGTTATCCATTTTGGTAGGAATAACAGCAAAAGGGATTATTCTTTATATGATAAAATATTAAAACATGCTGCTGTGCAGAGAGACCTGGGTGTGCTAGTGCATGAGTCGCAGAAAGTTGGTTTTCAGGTGCAACAGGTGATTAAGGAGGCAAATGGAATTTTGTCCTTCATTGCTAGAGGGATGGAGTTTAAGACTAGGGAGGTTATGCTGCAATTGTATAAGGTGTTAGTGATGTCACACCTGGAGTATTGTGTTCAGTTTTGGTCTCCTTACTTGAGAAAGGACATACTGGCACTGGAGGGTGTGCAGAGGAGATTCACGAGGTAAATCCCAGAGCTGAAGGGGTTGGATTACGAGGAGAGGTTGAGTAGACTGGGACTGTACTCGTTGGAATTTAGAAGGATGAGGGGGGATATTATAGAAACAGATAAGATTATGAAGGGAATAGATAGAATAGATGCGGGCAGGTTGTTTCCACTGGCGGGTGGAAGCAGAACTAGGGGGCATAGCCTCAAAATAAGGGGAAGTAGATTCAGGACTGAGTTTAGGAGGAACTTCTTCACCCAAAGTGTTGTGAATCTATGGAATTCCTTGCCCAGTGAAGCAGTAGAGGCTCCTTCATTAAATGTTTTTAAGATAAAGATAGATAGTTTTTTGAAGAATAAAGGGATTAAGGGTTATGGTGTTCGGGCCGGAAAGTGGAGCTGAGTCCACAAAAGATCAGCCATGATCTCATTGAATGGTGGAGCAGGCTCGAGGGGCCAGATGGCCTACTCCTGCTCCTAGTTCTTATGCTCTTATGAGAGTTGAGATGGGATTTTTAATTGTTTGAGTGGGAACAAAGATAGCCGTTAAGGGTTACTGTATTCACTGTATTGATTTGCATTGTTTACGTGGCGATTGTCAGCTATTTCCTGGTGTGATGTAAAATATAATTTCGTACTCTAAGTAGTCAAGTTTGTTTAATACACCATATCCCTATTTTTCCCCAAATCACTCCTGGTGTGAGGTGTCATTTCATCACAGTTTTACCAAATTAAGATCAAATATTGGGGTTCCTGTCCCGTATCTCATCCACTGTTTTCGTCTGGTCTGGGATTGTACCATCAGATCCTCAGCAATGGGGTTGACTGTTAATTGCTCGCAAGGGAAATTAGAGATTGGCAATAAATGCTGATCTTGCCAACAATGCCCACATCCCATAAACAAACAAAACAAACTATACACAATAACCGAGAGAAACTGAATTATTCTGTCAAAATTACGGGATTGTTATTTCCGAAGCACTATGAATCCGATGAGCAAACTAAGTCCTGCAAATCCCGTAAGAGTTCCCACAATGATCCAGACAAGCTTCGTCTTCTCAGCGTCAGCCGGGTCTGTGAAAGGAAATCACATGTTTACGGTTAAAGGACGGGGAATGGATTTGATTCTCGTCAGTCGGTGACATTTGAAATGGTAAAGTAGAGACATGAAAGCAGGTGGAATTCAGACTGAGCAGATATTTCTATCTGCTGGACACCTGGAATAACAATGTCAGTTTAAACTCAGATCAATTTGATTTATTGATAATGCGGCAGGCCAATCTTATATCACACACTGACCACTTGCTGGCCATTCTGGCTGACTTGGTAACAGTGCAGCAAAGTTCCACAGATGGAAAGAAAACCACCAACAGATCCCCAGTGAGTTCCGTTCTGTATCCTCCTCCGTCCACACCAACATTACACTGTAGGGGAGTGACTTTTGGATAGGTGGTGTGTATTGTGTGACCGACACCACTAATGTGACCAGGCGATCCGTATAAACAAGATGAAGTTTGTTTTTAAACATGGAGGAGTTGAGTTGAGGAAAGGCTGAGCAATGGGGACTGAGATGAAGGTAAAGTTCTCTATATTGGAAGAGGAAATGTCAATGACACATCAGTTAGCAAGATGGAGTTTGTCTAAAAGATTGTGATTGCAAAATTAACAAGGAAGAATGTAGAGAGTTTTAGATTAATGGAACACCCTCCAAAGAGAATTAACCTATTCAAAAAAGTGACTTAAATGTGTGAGTGGGATTGGGACTAAAGTTCAGAGTAATTGTGTTGATTCAGGTCATTGCCAATGTTGGCTGTGATGGGCAGCGTGCCAGGCTGAAAGGGAGCTAATGGGATGGGTTTTGTTTAGTTTATTCCCTCGAGTTACTGACTGGGGTGAACTCTCCTGCTCTTCTTAAGCTACTGTCATGTGGCCTCCTGCATCTCCCAGAGAGAGCGGACCAGGGCTTGGTTTAAAGTCTCGTCTGATCATCCTCTGATAGAATTGTTCCGAATTCTCAATCATTTTGCTGAAGCAAATTGAGACAAACTATTCCGACTTGTGATATTCATTCTTCAACACGACAAAGATGATATTATCGGGCCATTATCACATTGTTATTTAGGGAGCTTGCTGTGCACAAATTGGCCGATATATTTCCTACATTTAAATAGGGCCCAAGCTTTACAAAGGGTTTAATTGGTTGTAAAGCACTTTGGGACAACTGGAGATGTCAGTAAAGGTCCGTATGGCTTGGATTTTATGGATGGTGAGAGTTCCTTGCTCATCATTCGGAGAGTCGACGGGGACGACTCGACAACATTGCTGCCATTTCCTGCTCAAATGAACTCCGGTCCGCATTTGGAAAGAAGTCCCAGTCCCTCCATGCACAGCGCTACAGTGGCTGTAAGAGGTACTGCAGCACTGTGCCTGAGACAATGTTCCAGGAACTGCATTGATGGTAAGTAGCAGTGTTCCCAGAAAGGGGCAGTCCAGTGGCGATTTTGGAGTTTTTAAATGTAAACCTCCAAGATTTATTGAGAAGAAAAGAAAATTTAACCACACACAATTACAATTACACAGTTAAAATTGATTTCACAATATGTTCCCCCAAAAGACTCCCTAATTGATCAGACTCATAAATAAAATTCTTCCAGGCAATACTCCCTAATATATGTTTAAATATCAAAATCCAGTTAATATTAACCGAGGCACAACTGCTGTAACTTGACTAAAAGTATCCCACATGATCTCTCAAACCACGTTGCACTCAAATGTGAAAATCAAAGACCTTCAGAAACTGCTTTTCACAGTCCAATACATTTCCAGACTGCCTGGATGGATAATTCAAACATCACCTACTCCCAGCCCAGAGCTGTTTCCAAGGGATCTTTCCCCAACAGCCAATCCCCAACCAGTTCAACAGCTCTCCTCACATATCCTTTTCCCTTTCATCTTCAATTCCAGTGTGTTCACTCTGTATGGACATTGTGGGCAATTCCCTTTGTCAGAGCAGAGCAGCAGGAGTAGGCCATTCAGCCCCTCGAGCCCTCTGTGTTATTCAACTGGGCTATGGCTGAGTGTTGACCTCAGCACCATTTTCCCTCACTATCCCCATAACCCTCAATATCATTGGCACCTAGAAATCCATCAACCAGTATGTCCTGCACTAGATTATGTGCTCGAGTCTGTGAAGTTGGAAAATGTAACTTGTCCTTACTTATTACAGTGAGCTGGGTTCCATTCCAATCGATATCTCCCCTCACTTCACAATAGTAGATGGCAGCGTCACTGGGCTGAATGTTGCTGATTGTCAGAATGAAGCTGTTACTGGACATGTTTCGAGAAGACTGGAAACGCTCAGAGAAGCCAGGACCCCATCGTGTGTTGTTCAGTATCTCATCTGTTAAAATCCACTCGATGTAAGCTGGTTGTTGTCGGTACCAATGAACATCAGAATGTGTCACAGCGGCGTTATGCAGGATGCATTGTAACCGTGCACTCTGACCCTGTCTGATAGGTTCTGGGGCAGGAGACTGGATAACCACTGGGGCATCTGCACCTTTGGAGAAACAATATTCATAATTTAAAAGAGTATTTTGGATTTACAAAGTAGCTCTGGTAGTTAAACATAGAATCGTTGGTGCCTCACGGCGCCGAGGTCCCAGGTGCGATCCCAGCTTTGGGTCACTGTCCGTGTGGAGTTTGTACATTCTCCCCGTGTCTGCGTGGGTTTCACCCCCACAACCCAAAGATGTGCAGGGTAGGTGGATTGGCCACGCCAAATTGGCCCTTAATTGGAAAAAATGAATTGGGTACTTGAAATTGTAAAAAAAAACACAGAATCACTGCAGTGGAGAAAGAGGCCATTCAGCCCATCCAGTCTGCACAAACCCTCTGGAAGAGCACCCTTCCTCGGACACTCCCCCACCATCCAAACAAAATCCTTAAATTGGCACCAATACCCATTTGAAGACCGCATTCCACCACCAGCATCAGGAGGGGGACTCCCCATTTGGATAAAAACTAACACACTTCGTGTTTCTAATGATGACCTGGGGGAGTTCCTCATTGTTAAGTACTGGCTGCCATGACATCAGGAAGGGGGAGGGGGGCCTGTGAAGAGCTACCACCCTGTCCAGGTTGCTAACCCCTCTTCCCACAATCTCAACCTATGACCCCAAACCCTCCCACAATCACCTTTGGTCCGAGTCCCTCAGCCTGAGCTTCTTGTGGGCCACTGGTTTGACTGGTGTTTGCAATGTGCAGCTCCCTGTCTCAGGCACCATGGCCATGTGGAAGGCCCACCGCTGTCTATGTATGTGCCTGATCCTTCACAAAGGAAGCAACATGGGCCTCTCCCTGGATCTCAGGCCAGTGAGTGAGAGACCCCATCACCTGTATCAAGAAGCGGGCTTTGTGTCCAAAAAAGTGTGAACATTTGAGACTTCTGAGAACCACAAGACAGAACACGTGGTGTGAAGATTAATGAGAATAATGGAAACTGTACTTACTGGTTACATTCAGCTGTGATCCATCCCCACTGATATCTCCCCACACTGAGCAGTAATAGACGGCAGTGTCACTGGGCTGCACGTTGTTGATTGTCAGGATGAAGCTGTTGGAGTCGATGTGTCTGGAAGGCTGGAAACGCTCAGAGAAACCTGAATCCCGGTCTACATAATTCTTTGTATCAAGTGCTAAAATCCTCTCCCTCTCTTTCCCTGGCAGCTCCCGGTACCAAGAAACTTTTGTGTATCTCACTGCGGCGTTCTGCATGGAGCAGTGGAACCGTGCAGTCTGACCCTCTGGGACACGTTCCACACTCGGAGACTGGATAAGGACTGGAGGTTTCTCACCTTTAAGAGAAAAATATCAACAATTTATAAACAGGTGCTGAGGTTGCAGTCTGGGCTGATTCTCCGCTTCCCCAGCCGCGTGTTTCTCGGTGGCGCGCTGTTCCCAGGCAGCGCGATTCTGCCTTCCCGCTTGTCAATGGGATTTCCCATTGAAGCCACGCCACAGGGAAAGCCCCGGGCGAGGGGGCGCTGCCGGCGGCAATCGCAACGGCCAGAGAATTGCAGCCTTTCTTTCTGCTTTTAGTAGAAGTGCCACCCTCCGATCAGAGACTCGGGGGTCCTCGATCACAGGGTCAGACCCATTATTGACCTGTCAATCCCTTCATGCTCACATAATCCAATGGAGCTTCCCAAAAAGAAATGATGTGGGGGTGTGGCTGCCTCTCCAGCCACCCGCTGAGTTCCCATCACCTCCACAAGATTCCACCCATTGTCCCGGCCGCACTGAAGCCGCCAGTTAATGTGTTCCTCACTCACATTCAAAGTCTGGGGCAACTATTTTGTGGCCCTTGTCCTATTAGCTGAAGGAGTTGCTCAATTCAAGAACAAACCTTTGTTTCTTTAGTCCACATTCCAGCAATTCTCATTGATGATTGGAAAGTGAGCATTGAGCTGCTCAATAGTTTAATAAATCATTGTCGATGCCACCAATCTGTGTGGTCAGGACTGCAGGGAACAAAGCTCAGGAAGAGTTCCCACCTCCGGGAGGGGAGGGCAAAGACAGCAAGCTGGAAAATCTCACACACTTGATGGCCCACACCCTGTGATTCTAAAAGAGATCGCTGCAGATTTAGAGAATGCACTCGTTACAAATTTCCCAAATTCCTTCATTTTAGGATCAATCCACGGGGACATCGGCCGGTATTCTGCGCTCGAGGCCGCTGAGATCGGGAAACCCGCTGGGATCGGCGCCGGGCGACAGACCCGTTCCCATTCTCTACCCGCCCCCCCGGTGCTCTGCTATCCCCCTACCCCGGTGCTGTGCTCCCCCCCCCCCCCCCCCTGCAACCGGAAACCTTCTTCCTCACTATTAACCACCAGCTCCATCTTTGTGTCTTTCACAAACTTACTGATCCTCCCTCCACATTCTCATCTGTATCAAACTTCAGCAACATCTCTCTCTTTTCATCAAGATTCAAGTTCTGGGCGGTCAAGTCACTGTTTTTAAACTCAGTCTTTGTGCAATAACATTATTTGGAATAAAAGTAATAAAGCATAGACATTACTCACTGGTTACATTCAGCCGGGTTCCATTCCCAAAGATTTTCCCCCAAATCCCACAGATATAGACAGCGGAGTCACCGAGCTTCACATCTCTGACTGTCAGAATGTAGCTGTTACCGGGAACATCTCTGGAAGGCTGAAACCGATCATACAGACCTGTCACCCGGGAAACTTCGCCATTTGCATCATGACTCAATATCCATTCCTGACTTTGTGAGCGGTACCAATGTACATGGTATAAATCCACAGTCTGCCATACATTCTTGCTCTGTAAGTCACACAGAAACGTCACTGTTTCACCCTCAGGCACTTTCACAACTTGAGGAGATTGGATAAGGACCGCCCCTGTCACATGACCTGTGAACAGAAAATAACTGAAGATCAGAACAAATAAGAAAATACAAAATAGAAGCTGAAACACCAGTTATTATAAAATCCCGTGTAGATCAGGAATTAATATTGTGCATTGTCATCAGTAACTTGTAGCCCAGTTGCTTTATCCACACCCTGAACTTCACTGTCTCACATCGCACTGTACTGACCAATAATGTCAGCCCAGCATTTTGTGCTCAAAGCCTCGCGTCTCAAGTGGGATTTGAACTGAGCCAAGATGGACACAGTGGGGAGGATCTGAGGGATAGAACGATGTCCTGGAGGTGGGTCAGATTGACCAAATGTGTGCTGGAGTTATGAATGGCTGCTTGCAGGCCTTAGAGCCAGGAACAGAATGTATTCAGCCAGGAGCAGTGCAGTTTCCTCTGTTAAGCGTGGTCCAAGTTTAAATTATTGATATAAATGGTAAACAAGAGTCATCCCAGCACAGAACATTGTAGAGCTCCAATTCCCGTCTTCTCTCATTCATTTGTTTATTACCTTATCAAAGGAAATCTAAATATATTACATCTACAAGTTTACCTATGTCTACTCTCTTAGTTAGCTCTTCAAAGAATTCTGTTCAGTGGCATGGTAACACAGAGGTTAGCACTACTGCCTCACAGCACCAGGGACCCAGGTTCAATTTTGGCCTCGGGTGACTGTCTGTATGGAGTTTGCATCATCTCCCCGTGTCTGTGTGGGTTTCCTCCGGCTGCTCCGGTTTCCTCCCACAGTATAAAGATATACAGGTTAAATAGATTGGCCATGGAAATTTGCCCCTTAGTGTTCGGTTACGGTGATAGGGTGGGGGCCTGACCCTGTGTCATGTGCTCTTTCAGAGGGTCGGTGCAGGCTGGATGGGCTGAATGGCCTCCTTCTGCACTGTGGGGATTCTCTGAGTCTATGAATTGATTTGGTCAAGAATGACACGTCCATTTCAAGTCCATGTTGACTATTCATTCTTCTGTTTGTTTTTTAGAGTCTAGATTTTTTTAGTGGTAATTTCATTATGTTTCATACAACTTATGTGATACCAAATTGTCTATAATTCCCAGGACATGTTATATTTCCTTTCTTAAGTGCAACATTTCTCTTCATTTTATTTTAATTGAGATTTCTAATCACATTGTTGGATGTCATTTCCTGTCTGACTTCACTCTCTTTCCTGGCTTCTTGTGGTTTCGCATCAAGGATCCTATCAGAAGCTGAGAAAGATAAAATCCAAAAGTCTATGAAAATTGATAAAATAATCATCTCCCATTGGGCACGCTGGGTGTGGTAGTATGTATTGGGGGTCATGTGGGACTGGAAGCCCTAATGGCATTGGCTGACAGATCCCGGGTCCTGGTTGGCCGTTGACCTCAAGCTCCGCCCTGAAGGCGAAGTATAAGAAGCCGGTGTCTTCCCCCGCATGCCAGTTTACTATCGGGCTGTTGGGGAACAGACACGCTTAATAAAGCCTCATCGACTTCACTCTATTCGTCTCATGGGAGTCTTTGTGCGCTACAATTTATTAAGCGTGTCTGTTCCCCAGCAGCCCGATAGTAAAACTTTCCATTCTCCCGGAGTCGACTAGGCATGGCGTCTCGTGGCCGTTAATTAGGACCGTTGTCGTCGTCGTCTGGAGAGTCCGGGGCCGAGCCTGACAGAGCGTAACCGAAGCGAGCCGTGGTTGTAGTAGTGGGGTGGGGTCCGTTGTTGCCGTCCAAGATGGCGTCGGGGATGGACAAAATGGCTGCCCCCATACATCGCACGTGGCTGAGGGGTCACAAGATGGCGTCGGGGGTGGACAAAATGGCCGCCCCCATGCGTCGTACAGGCCGGGGGCGGTCCAAGATGGCGGCGCCCCTCCTCCCCTCGTGGTGGTCGGGACCCAAAATGGCGGCATCTGCGGGTCGCACATGGTGTGCTGGGGGGTCTGGGGAGCGCTAGGACCGCGCGGAGTTCCTTCACTGCGAGCGCCAGGGCCGCGGGCGCTAGGACCGCGCGGAGCTCCCTCACTGCGAGCGCCAGGGCCGCAGGCGCTAGGACCGCGCGGAGCTCCCTCGCCGGGGACAGCGGGGGTCGGGGCCCAAACCGGCGGCGCCGGCGGGTCAGGCGCGGGGCCGCGAGCGCGAGGAGCTCCCTCACCGGGGACAGCGGCGGTCGGGGCCCAGGTAGGCGGCGCCGGCGGGTCAGGCGCGGGGCCGCGAGCGCAAGGAGCTCCCTCACCGGGGACAGCGGCGGTCGGGGCCCAGGTAGGCGGCGCCGGCGGGTCAGGCGTGGGGCCGCGAGCGCAAGGAGCTCCCTCACCGGGGACAGCGGCGGTCGGGGCCCAGGTAGGCGGCGCCGGTGGGTCAGGCGTGGGGCCGCGAGCGCAAGGAGCTCCCTCACCGGGGACAGCGGCGGTCGGGGCCCAGGTAGGCGGCGCCGGCGGGTCAGGCGTGGGGCGCGGGACGGGGGTGAGGGTGGCGTTCGGGACGCGAAAAACCCCTTCCTCTCCGTGGAGAGTGTTGGCCGGCACCCAAGTCGGGAGCGCCGGCGGCGGGTCGTACATGGACTGCGGGGAGGGGGGTTGGGGAGCGTAGGCGGCGTGCAGGGCTCCCAGTTCTCCCGGGGCCGCGGTGGTCGGGACCCAAAATGGCGGCGTCTGCGGGTCGCACATGGCGTGCTGGGGGGGTTGGGAGGCGTAGATTGCTTGTAGGGCTCCCTGTGGCCCCGGGACGGCGGCGACCTCGTGGGATCGGCACACCACCGCATAATGGCCCTTTTTCCCGCAGCTTTTGCAGATGGCTGCGCGGGCCGGACAGCATTGTCGGGGGTGCTTCGCCTGGCCGCAGAAATAACAGCGGGCGCCCCCGGTGCGACTCGGCGTTTGGACTGCTCAAGCCTGTGGGGTGTCCGGGGGGGGGGGGGTAGGGAGTTTGCCGCGACGGGTACGTACGGGGCCCAATGGCCTGCTGCGCGGTCGGGGCCGTAGGCGCGGGTATTACGCGCGGCGACGTCTAGGGAGGCTGCTAGGGCCCGTGCCTCTGAGAGTCCTAGCGACTCTTTTTCTAGAAGTCTTTGGCGGATTTGGGAGGATTGCATACCTGCCACAAAAGCGTCGCGCATTAACATGTCCGTGTGTTCGTTTGCATTCACCGACGGGCAGCTGCAGGCTCGTCCCAAAATCAGCAGCGCGGCGTAGAACTCGTCCATCGATTCTCCGGGAGCTGGTAGCGAGCGTAGATTTGGTTAACTGGGCGAACGTAGAGACTTCTCAGTGCTGTGAACGCCGTTTGGAAATCGTCGGTGTCTTCAATGAGGGTGAAAATCTCCGTGCTCACCCTCGAGTGCAGGACCTGCAGTTTTTGTTCGTCTGAGACTCGGCCTGTGGTCGATCTGATGTAGGCCTCGAAGGCTACATCACGCTTAATAAAGCCTCATCGACTTCACTCTATTCGTCTCATGGAGTCTTTGTGAGATACACTGGGTAAACTGATCTCCTGACCCAACGATCGTCCAACAATCAAACTGGATCTCGAGAATTTCTGACCACTTTGAGTTCCCAACGCCCCCTGCAGCCTACGGCAACGTTACTGGATTCAGGACCCTCAACGCAAGGGGCAGGGTTCTGACCCTCTGGTGGGCAGAACATTCCAAGGTGGCTTTCTGAGATTGTCAACTCTGCTGAGGCACCGAGTGGGACCTCTTCACATCCCCCTCAACATCACCACAGGATTCCCATTGGGAAGCTCGGATCACTCACACTAATTAGATCAGGAAACATGCTCACAAAATTCCTGACTGAAGCATAGAGGCAGAAAAATGCCTGGAGTTGTGTCAGAGTCACTTCAGCCTTCAGCATCTGTACATTAAACATCCTCCTCAGTGTGCTGACCCCCTCAGCAATCCCTACACCTCCCATTCCCATTCACACAGACAGCAGTAAATAGGGGCACACAAGTTTGGGGGAAAGGCTTCAATAGGGTGACTGTTCCTATGAGACGGATCAGGCTCCTCACGGACATGAAAGGGGTCTGGAGGATTTTGGGATGATAATTCAGGAGCAGTTTATGAATGGTGGATTTGAGGAAGAAATCCGCTGGCAAATTAATTCCCTCCATTTAACATTCTAGGACGGTAAATAATCCAATGAAAATCATCACGCAAATCAGGAGAAATGGGAATAAATGAATTAACGAGGTTTTGTTAATTTTAAAATTAAATTTAGAGTACCCAAGGAGCAATTTGGAATGGACAATCCACCTACCCTGCACATCTTTGAGATGTGGGGGTGAAACCCACGCAGACACGGGGAGCATGAGCAAACTCCACACAGACAGTGACCCGGGGCCGGGTTTTAACCCAGGTCCTCAGCTCCCTAGGCAGCAGTGCTAACCACTGTGCCACCGTGCCGCCCAACGATGTTTTGAACATGAAGAGTGAGACAATTGTGTCTGTGGATTGCCGGCCGCTGGAGTTTCAGAGTGGGATCACTGAGCTGGGGGCTCAGTGTTGTCTCTGACGCTGTATTTTCCCATTGAACCATGAGAACCCCAAACTATCCCAACTCTTAAACAGGAAAATCTGACTAAAAACACACATCACCCCCAATAACCAGAAAATCAACTCAAAAACATAACGATGTGCAAGCAGCCCCAGGTTACTTACCCACCGCCATACAGAGGGTGAGAGTCAGAGCAGAGAGAGCTGGGCAAAACATTCCAAACAAAGTCCTATTGCAAACACACAATTCTTGTTTCTTTCACACACTCTTCTATTCGATGTTGCTGTGAATGATTGCGGGATGTCTCAATATTACTTCCTATTTTTACTTCTAGAGGTGTGACAGCACGGTGACATTGAGGTTATGACTGCTGCCTCACAGCGCCAGTCACCCGGGTTAGCAATGCTATCTCACAGTGCCAAGGACCCGGGTCAGCTGCTATCTCACAGTGCCATGGACCCGGGTCAGCACGGCTGTCTCATAGTGCCAAGGACCCGGGTCAGCACAGCTGTCTCATAGTGCCAGGGACCCGGGTCAGCACAGCTGTCTCACAGCGCCAGGGACACAAGTTCAATTCCAGTCTTGGGTGACTGTGTGGAATTTGTACATTCTCCCCGTGTCTGCGTGGGTTTCCTCCGGGTGCTCCGGTTTCATTCCACAGAGAAAAGATGCACAGGTTAGGTGGATTGGTCATACTGAATTGTCCCTCAGTGTCCAAGGCTATGCAGGTTAGGTGGACTGGCCATGCTAAATTGTCCCTCAGTGTCTAAAGATGTGCAGGGTAGGTGGATTGGTCATGCTAAATTGCCCGTACTATTCAAAAGCTTACATGGTGACATGGGGATAGATGTTGGGCGGCACGGTAGCACAGTGGTTAGCACTGTTGCTTCACAGCTCCAGGGTCCCACGTTCGATTCCCGGCTTGGGTCACTGTCTGTGCGGAGTCTGCACGTTTTCCCCCGTGTCTGCGTGGGTTTCCTCCGGGTGCTCCGGTTTCCTCCCACAAGCCGCGAAAGACGTGTTGTTGGTGAATTGGACATTCTGAATTCTCCCTCTGTGTACCCGGACAGGCGCCGGAATGTGGCGACTAGTGTTAACGTAAGCCTACTTGGGACAATAAAGATTATTAAAAAACAAAATTAAGTGTGGAGGAGTGGGCCTTGGCGGGGGGCTCATTCACAGGGTCAATATAGACTCAATGGGCCCAATGGCCTCCTCCTGCACTGTCGGGAATGTTTCTGTGATTCTCTGATTCATTCCCATGGAACAGATTGGGTTACTGAGGGACATTAAAGTGGTTTTGGGGATGATAATTCAGGAGCCCCAGCAGCAGACTTCAGCAAGGTTCACCCTGCGTCTCCACAGATACTCGGAGAGCTCGTCAGTACTGACCAGTGGAAATGGCTCCATTTTATTCTATAGACAATGGTCTCCCTCCCCTCACTCTGATGGTGTTTTTTAAAAATAAATTTCGAGAACCCAATTCATTTTTTCCAATAAAGGGGCAATTTTGTGTGGCCAATCCACCTACCCTGCACATCTTTGGGTTGTGGGGGTGAAACCCACGCAAACACAGGGAGAATGTGCAAACTCCAGGGGCGTCATTCTCCGACCCCCCGCCGGGTCGGAGAATGGCCGTTGGCCGCCGTGAATCCCGCCCCCGCCCCCGCCGAAGTCTCCGAAGGGAGAAAAGTCGGCGGGGCGTTAATGGCGCCGCTGCCGCGGAGAATGTCACGGGTCTGCGCAAGGCAGCCGATTTTCGGCCTGCCGATATTCTCCCTTCCGGATGGGCCGAAGTCCCGTCGACGTGATGACCGTTCACGTCGACGTGAATCAAACCTCCTTTTCATCGGCGTGACCCGGTGCTCCAGGCTCACGCCGACCAGCGAGGAGGTGAGTGACGGCCTGGGGGGTTGGCTCTGGGCAGGAAATGGCGTGGCCGCAGACTGATTGCCTGAGGAGAGATGTGTCTCGGCTTGTGTGTGTGTGCGGCGGGGGGGGGGGGTGGTTAGAGTAGGCTGGGCTCCGGGGGAGTGCCGGGAGGGGGTCCGTGCCGGGGTGGAGGTTGGGGGGGGGGGTCCGTGCTGGGGTGGAGGTTGGGGGTTGGGGAGGGGGTCCGTGTCGTGGTGGAGGTTGGGTGGGGGTCCGTGCCGGGGTGGAGGTTGGGGAGGGGGTCCGTGCCGGGGTGGAAGTTGGGGGGGGGGTCCGTGCTGGGGTGGAGGTTGGGGGATGGGGAGGGGAACCGTGCCGGGGTGGAGGTTGGGGGTTGTGGAGGGGGTCCGTGCTGGGGTGGAGGTTGGGGGTTGTGGAGGGGGTCCGTGCCGGGGTGGAGGTTGGGGGGGGGTCCATGCCGGGGTGGAGGTTGGGGGTTGTGGAGGGGGTCCGTGCCGGGGTGGAGGTTGGGGGGGGGTCTGTGCTGGGGTGGAGGTTGGGGGTTGGGGAGGGGGTCCGTGCCGGGGTGGAGGTTGGGGAGGGGGTCCGTGCTGGGGTGGAGGTTGGGGGTTGGGGAGGGGGTCCGTGCCGGGGTGGAGGTTGGGGGTTGGGGAGGGGGTCCGTGCCGGGTTGGGGGTTGGGGAGGGGGTCCGTGCCGGGGTGGAGGTTGGGGGTTGGGGAGGGGGTCCGTGCCGGGGTGGAGGTTGGGGGTTGGGGAGGGAGTCCGTGCCGGGGTGGAGGTTGGGGGTTGGGGAGGGGGTCCGTGCCGGGGTGGAGGTTGGGGGTTGGGGAGGGAGTCCGTGCCGGGGTGGAGGTTGGGGGTTGGGGAGGGGGTCCGTGCCGGGGTGGAGGTTGGGGGTTGGGGAGGGGGTCCGTGCCGGGGTGGAGGTTGGGGAGGGGGTCCATGCTGGGGTGGAGGTTGGGGGTTGGGGAGGGGGTCCGTGCCGGGTTGGAGGTTGGGGAGGGGGTCCGTGCTGGGGTGGAGGTTGGGGGTTGGGGAGTGGGTCCGTGCCGGGGTGGAGGTTGGGGAGGGGGTCCATGCTGGGGTGGAGGTTGGGGGTTGGGGAGGGGGTCCGTGCCGGGGTGGAGGTTGGGGGTTGGGGAGGGGGTCCATGCCGGGGTGGAGGTTGGGGGTTGGGGAGGGGGTCCGTGCCGGGGTGGAGGTTGGGGTTGGGGACGGGGTCCGTGCCGGGGTGGAGGTTGGGGGTTGGGGAGGGGGTCCGTGCCGGGGTGGAGGTTGGGGGTTGGGGAGGGGGTCCGTGCCGGGGTGGAGGTTGGGTGTTGGGGAGGGGGTCCGTGCCGGGGTGGAGGTTGGGGGTTGGGGAGGGGGTCCGTGCCGGGGTGGAGGTTGGGGGGGGGTCCATGCCGGGGTGGAGGTTGGGGAGGGGGTCCGTGCTGGGGTGGAGGTTGGGGGTTGGGGAGGGGGTCCGTGCCGGGGTGGAGGTTGGGGAGGGGGTCCGTGCTGGGGTGGAGGTTGGGGGTTGGGGAGGGGGTCCGTGCCGGGGTGGAAGTTGGGGGGGGGGGGGGGGGGTCTGTGCCGGGGTGGGTGATGGGAGGGCAAATGAGTTGGTCCACCTGGCCAGGTGCCCGCCTCCAACAGTTGGACCCATGCGGTCCATGCCACCTGGCTGGGGGGAGGAGGGGATATGGGCAATGATGACATGTCGTCGTTCCCCTCCCCCCCACCAGGTCGTCATGTTTTCAGATCATCCAGCGATGTTGGCCGCCGTGGTGGCAGCCGCTCATGTCTATGTTGCCCTGGATGAGGAGGAGGAGGAGGAGGAGCGTGCCAGAGAGGCGGCGCAGGCTGCCGCAGAGGGGCAGGCGGCAGCCGCCCAGGCTGGAGGGACACCTGACCGACAGGACGAGGAGGGGGAGGAGGACGTCGCGGCCCCACGGCAATGGAGGCACCCGAGGGCGCCCCGTGTGTACCGGCCCCGGCAGTCATACCAGGACCTCACGGACCGGGAATGCAGGAGGAGACTCCGGATGAGCCGGGAAACCGTGGCACACATCTGCCACCTGCTGGCACACCTGTCACCGCGTGGCACTGGCGGGGGACACCCTCTCTCCGTGTCCGTCAAGGTTACGGTGGCCCTGAACTTTTATGCAACGGGGTCATTCCAGGCACCGAGTGGGGACCTGTCCGGCATATCGCAGACATCGGTGCACCGGTGCATCCGGGCAGTGACAGATGCCCTTTATGCCATGGCGCACCGCTACATCCGCTTCCCCGTGGACCGGGCCAGCCAAGATGCCCGGGCCGTGGGCTTCTCTGCCATTGCCGGGTTCCCCATGGTCCAGGGCGCGATCGATGGGATGCACGTCGCCGTGCGGCCACCTGCAGATAACAGGGCCGTGTTCACTAATAGGAAGGGGACCTATTCGATGAACGTACAGGTGGTCTGCGACCACCGCATGATGATCCTGCGCCCGTCACCCAGGCAGTGTACACGACTCATTCGTGTTGTCGCGGTCATCCATCCCCGGCATGTACGAGGGACGCCATCCCCGGCTGAGGGGCTGGTTGCTGGGCGACAGGGGCTACCCATTGCGATCGTGGCTGATGACGCCTATACGGAGGCCACGCAATGAGGCGGAGAACCGCTACAATGATGCCCATGTAGCGACAAGGGGAGTGATCGAGAGGTGCTTTGGCGTGCTGAAGATGCGTTTCAGGTGCCTGGACCTCTCTGGGGGCGCCCTCCAGTATCGGTCAGATAGGGTCGGCCGCATCATTGTGGTGTGCTGCGTCCTGCACAACATAGCCCAGCAGAGGGGCGATGTGCCGCAGGCAGAGGAGGGCGGAGTGGAGGAGCAGCAGGAAGAGGCCCAGTCCTCCCCAGATGAGGGGGATGGGGGCAATGGTCAGGGCAGACGGGGTAGACACAGACGGGTGGCTGTCCACCATTACCGGCTGGCCCAGCGGGCACGGGACAGGCTGATAGCCGCCCGCTTCACTGACTAGATGGGCGTGGGAATCGGGTAGTATGGCCACAGACCACACACCATGACAACAGCCGACCACCCACACCCCCCACCCATCCACCCACCCAGCACCCTCACCCCCCTCCCCAACCCCACACACCCCACCCGCATGCACACCACCCCCCCACTCCCAATTGCCGATCCACCGGCGGCACAACGGGCCGGGCTCACACAGTTGCGGGTGGACGCGTGTCGATCGCAGGCCATGGAGAATGATGACAACCCGCCTCCGATGAGCTCCTGGCTCTACATCATTGGACTATGTCTGACCCATGGCCACAGTACCACCATCCACCCGGACCATCCCTGCATGCGGCTGTGACACTGCAGCGCACGGTCCCGTCCTCTGCCCGGGGGATGTTGATGGCGGCCCAGGGGGAAGGGGGCAGACTCACCTGGGGCTGAGGTAAGACCACCCCTCACACACACACTTGCGCTCAACGTACATGACACCCCCGCACACTTTGGACAGAGCACAAAGGCAGCTTCGGTAGGTGTAACATTGACTTTAATAACCAAAGGAGTTCATGCATGTGCCCTAGCGCCTAAAACTCATCTGTGCCCTGCACCCGTGCCAACTTACTCAGTGTCTAATTGTTTAGCCTTACGGGCCCTTTGACTACGTCTACGTGGTTCCCCAGACGGTACAGCAGAACTGGAGGTGGACTCCTGTGATTCCTGCCCTCTGACACTGGATCCCTTTGGCGGCCGTTTCCTGGGGCGTCCTGGCCTAGATGGGCCAGGCTGCGGCCCGGGCGACTGGGATGGCGAGCTGCCAGCCTGTCCTGCCCGTTGCCCACCCGATGCACCTGGGACGGAAGGGGGGAGTCCGAGGTGTCGCGGTGAACCGGGACCTCCCCTACAGAGGGAGCCGGGACGGACCACACCACCTCCTCCTCCCTCGGGGTGCCCGATGGCCCCCAGGCCTCTACATGGGTGGGGGATGCGAACGGACTGGCCATCCGACGCGCCCCCGACATCTGGCGCTGCCAGTCCTGGAGGCCCGTGCTGGTATCGACAGGGGTCTGCAGGTTTGCAGCCATGGAGCCCAGGGGGTTGTCGAACCCTGTCTGCGACAGTGCGACGCCAGCTCGCACATGGCCACTGGCGCCGATGCCCTCAGCGATGGCCTGCTGAGACTGGGCCATGGCCTGCTGAGACTGGGCCATGGCCTGCTGAGACTGGGCCATGGCCTGCTGAGACTGGGCCATGGCCTGCTGAGACTGGGCCATGGCCTGCAGAGACTGGGCCATGGCCTGCTGAGACTGGGCTATGGCGTTGAGCGCCTCTGCCATCTGGCGCTGGCACTGGCTCATGGCCTCCTGTGAGAGGGCAGCCATTTCCTGGGCCACAGACGCCGCCTGCACGGAAGGCCCCAGGCCTCGCAAACCGTTCCCCATGTCTGACACCGTCGCACCCATTGCCTCCACCGCGGACGCCACCCGTGCGGTGTCAGCCTGGGTGGCACGCATGACCGGGACCACTCCCAGCTCCTGGACGCGGGTGGACTCCTCCACCTGCGACCGCAGCCGCCGCAAGCCACCCGTCACCCTATTCACTCGTCTCCGTGTCGGTGGTTGCATCGGATCTATGTGTGGGTGTGGTAACTGCAGGAACCCGGGATCCATCTGGGCGGCAGATGTTCGCTTGGCCTGGGCTGCCCTCCGACCGCCCGGTCCCTCTGCTGCTCCTACCTCCACCTGCTGTACCGGGACGGCTGTGTTGTGCGCACCAGTGAGTGTACCAGACGCCTCATCACTAATGTGCCCAACCGTGGTGAGTGTTTCTGCGATGGTGGAGGGTGTTGGTGACAGCAGTGGCGTTGTGTCGTGCTCTTCGTCCCACTCTGAGTCCATGGCACTTTGGGTTGGGGGTTCGTCTCCACCCATCCACTCTGAGTCACTGTCCGGTATTTCGTCTTCCCGGGTAGGGGTGTCCCGGGTAGTGCTGTCCCGGGTAGTGCTGTCCCGGGTAGTGCTGTCCCGGGTAGTGCTGTCCCGGGTAGTGCTGTCCCGGGTAGTGCTGTCCCGGGTAGTGCTGTCCCGGGTAGTGCTGTCCCGGGTAGTGCTGTCCCGGGTAGTGCTGTCCCGGGTAGTGCTGTCCCGGGTAGTGCTGTCCCGGGTAGTGCTGTCCCGGGTAGTGCTGTCCCGGGTAGGGGTGTCCCGGGTAGGGGTGTCCCGGGTAGGGGTGTCCCGGGTAGGGGTGTCCCGGGTAGTGCTGTCCCGGGTAGGGGTGTCCCGGGTAGGGCTGTCCCGGGTAGGGGTGTCCCGGGTAGGGGTGTCCCGGGTAGGGGTGTCCCGGGTAGGGGTGTCCCGGGTAGGGGTGTCCCGGGTAGGGGTGTCCCGGGTAGGGGTGTCCCGGCTCGGATGTGACGGGGGCCTGTGACTGCCCCCCTCATCGCTGGGTGGTCACTCCCGCACGTGACGGGGGTGTCGTCTCCCTGTTGCTCCAGGTCTCTCCGTCTCCCATGGTCTCCGAGGGGCATCCTGCGGGCGTCGCATGCTGGAGGGTTCGGGTCTCTCCGTCTCCCGTGGTCTCCGAGGGGCATCCTGCGGGCGTCGCATGCTGGAGGGTTCGGGTCTCTCTGTCTCCCGTGGTCTCCGAGGGGCATCCTGCGGGCGTCGCATGCTGGAGGGTTCGGGTCTCTCCGTCTCCCGTGGTCTCCGGGGGGCATCCTGCGGGCGTCGCATGCTGGAGGGTTCGGGTCTCTCCGTCTCCCGTGGTCTCCGAGGGGCATCCTGCGGGCGTCGCATGCTGGAGGGTGCGGGTCTCTCCGTCTCCCGTGGTCTCCGAGGGGCATCCTGCGGGCGGTCTTCATCTGCGGGGATGGGTGCCTGGACGTTTGGTCCTGCGATACACAATGAAGCATGCATGGTGAGACATCAGGCAGTGATCAGGTGATATGGGGGAGGGGGATATAGGGGAGGGGGGATATGGGGACGGGCTGTTGGTGGCTCACTTGCTCGTGGGGCCCCGACCTCTGCATCAGCAACCTCCCGGTCCTCAGGTCCGCCAGCCAGTTCCAGGGCCCTTTCCTCGTGTACGGTCAGTGGCCTCTCATCAGCGGGCCCTCCTCCAGTCCTCACATGCTCCCTATTGTTGTTTGCGCGCTTCTCCTGGGGGGGGGGGGGGGGTGTTGGCAGGGGTAAAAGGCATATCCCGCACTCCCCCAATCTCTCTGGCCGCCTCCCTCCTGCGCAGCTGGTGCGCCAGCATCCTACTCGCCTTCTCCCCATGCTCATAAACTGCCCCCTTCGCTTTCCTCAGCTCCGCCTCCGCCTTCCCCGTGGACAGCAAGACAAACTCCGCCTGTAATTTCCGGCGCTCGTTCAACATCCCCCCTCTGGGGCCTCCGCGTACCTCCTATCTACCCTGAGTATCTCTCCCACCAGTCTCTCCCTCTCCACCCTCTCCTTCTCTCTGTGGGACCTAATGGAGATTAACTCTCCCCTACTGACCGCCTTCGGAGCCTCCCAAACCACTGCCACCGTCACCTCTCCTGTGTCATTCGTTCCCACATAATTCTCAATACTCCTCCTTATCCGCCCGCACACCTCTTCGTCCGCCAGCAGCCCCACACCCAGTCGCCAGAGAGGGCGCTGACCCCGTTCCACCCCAGTCGCATGGTCCGAGACCGCAATGGCCGATCTTTCTACCCCCTCCACCCTCGGGATTAACGCTCTACTCAACACAAAGAAGTCTATTCGTGAATAGACTTTATGGACATGGGAAAAAAAGGAAAACTGCTTCATCCTTGGCCGTGTAAACCTCCAGGGGTCCACTCCCCCCCCCATCTGGCCCATGAACTCCCACAAGGCCCTGGCCGCCGCCGGCCTCTTTCCCGTTCTGGATTTGGAACGATCCAAGCCCAGATCCAAGACCGTATTAAAGTCCCCTCCCATAATCAGTTGACTTATCTCCAAGTCCGGGATCCTACCCAGTACGCGCCGCATATGGTCCGCATTGACCCAGTTCCGGGCATATATATTCACTAACACCACCCGAGCCCCCTGCAGCTTGCCACTCACCAATATATACCTGCCCCCCTTGTCCGCCACGATACTCCCCGTCTCAAACGCCACTCATTTACTGACCAAAATAGCCACTCCACTGGTCTTTGAGTCTAACCCCGAGTGAAACACCTGTCCAACCCATCCTTTCCTTAGCCTCGTCTGGTCCGCGAGCTTTAAGTGCGTCTCTTGCAACATGGCCACGTCTACCTTCAACCCCTTCAAATACGAGAACACGCGGGACCGCATGACTGGCCCATTCAGGCCCCTCACGTTCCATGTGATCAGCCTGCTTGGGGGGGTGGGGGGGTAACCATCCCCCCATCCCGCCGACTAGCCATCTCCCTTTTTCGGCCAACCGCGTGCCCCGGCCTCCCTCCTCCAGCTCTCCCCCCGGCGACCCCCCCCGCCCGACTCTCCATCCATACCCCTCACCTGGCTCCCCTTCAGTCAGCAAAGCAGCACCCCTCCCCCCCTTCCCCCCCCAAACCCCCCCCCCCCAAAATTCCCCCCCCCCCCTCCCCCCCAGCCAAGCATCCGCTTAGCTCTGGTTTCCCCCCCATTTTGCTTCCGTGAGTCAGCTCACCCATGCTGATCCCGGCCGCTCCCGCCTCTATATATCCACCCTTAACTTGTTGCTCCCTTCGGGCCACCCAATCCCCCCCCTCCCCCACAGGGTAGAGGGAGAAGCGCCATCTGGGACCTCCCCGTGCCCCGGACAGCCCGTCCCGGGCGATTCCCACCCCCTAGCACCGAACACCTGTAAAACAAAACACCTGGAAAACAAGCAAAACAAACAACAAACCCCAACCAAACTAGGGCAGACATGCCCATAAACTTATGCTTTACCCGCAGTCCTCCCCTCGGCCCCTCCCCACCCGCACATTTCACCCCCATACAACAGTCCCTTAGTTCAGGTCCGGCTTCTCCTGCCTGATGAACGACCACGTCTCGTCTGGGGTATCAAAATAGTGTTGCCTGTCCTGGTATGTTACCCACAGTCTCGCCGGGTGCAGGAGCCCAAACCTCACCCCTTTAGCGTGAAGGACCGCCTTTGCCCGGTTAAACCCTGCACGCCTCCTCGCCAGCTCATCTCCCAGGTCCTGGGAAATTCGGATCTCGCCACTCTCCCACTTCATGCTCCGCTCTTTCTTCGCCCACCGCAGGACTCGCTCCCGGTCTGCCAAGCGCTGAAACCGTATCACCATCGCCCTCGGTGGCTCGTTTACCCTCGGCTTTCCAGCGAGAACCCTGTGCGCCCCATCCAGCTCCAAGGGCCGTGGGAAGGCCCCCGCGCCCATCAGCGTCCCCAATATTGTGGCCACGTACGTGCTCGCGTCCTCCCCCTCCGCTCCTTCAGGAAGGCCCAGGATCCGCAGATTGTGGCACCGAGATCTGCACTCAAGGCCATCCAGCCTCTCCTGCCATCTGTTATGGAGCGCCTCGTGCGCCTCCACTTTCACCGCTAGGCCCAGGATCTCGTCCTCGTTCTCCGCCACCTTCCTCCTCACCTCCTTGATCTCCTTTTCCTGCGCCTTCTGGGTCACCACAATTCTCTCCATGGAGGCCAGCATCTCCCTTTTCAGCTCCATGAAGCAGTTTTTCAGGAGCTCCTGCTGTTGTCCGGCCCACTGGGCCCACACCTCCCGATATTCTCCGGCCGCCATTTTGTCCTCCCGGACCTTCTCGACCTTCTTCCCCGGGTTCGCGCATCTGCCGGCTCCGCTCCTGGTCCTCTCCATGCACCAGAGGGGGGGGGGCTCTCCCACGTCTGTTCCCATGCCGGTCCCTCCTGTTAATTGCCGCCGCCGCTCCTTTTAGCGGCCCGAAACACCGATCCCGGCGGGAGCTGCCGTTCGCGTGACCTAGCAGGTCATGGCCGCTACTGAAAGTCTACACACAATATTTAGGTGTGGCCGCACCAAGGCCCTGTATAATTGCAAAAACACATTCCTGCCCCTGTACTCGAAACCTCTCGCAATGAAGGTCAACATGCCATTCGCCTCCTTTACCACCTGCTGTACCTGCATGCTTACCTTCATCGAATGGTGCACAAGGACACGCAGGTCCCGCTGCACACTCCCCTCTCCCAATTTACAACCATTCAGGTCGTAATCTGCCTTCCTGTTTTTGCTTCCTCACACTTATCCAAATTCTACTGCATCTGCCAATGATTTGCCCACTCGCCCAACCTGTCCGGATCATGCTGTAGGATTCCTGCATCCTCATCACAATTCACCCTCCCACCCAACTTGGTGTCACCTACAAACATTGAGACGTTACATTTTGTTCCCTCATCCAAATCATCAATATCTCTTGTGAATAGCTGGGGTCCCAGTGTCGGTCCATGTGGTACCCCACTAGTTACTGCCTGCCAATTTGAAAAGGACCCAATAATCTGTGCTCTTTGTTTCTGCTCTCCCAACCAGTTTTCTATCCACCTCAATACACTTCCCCCAATTCCATGCACTTTAATATTGCACGAGAATTTCTGATGCGGGACTTTGTCAAATGTCTTCTGAAAGTCCAAATATACCACATCGACTGGCTCCCCCTTGTCAACTCTACTACATACATTTTCAAAGAATTCCATTCGATTTGTCAAGCATGATTTCCCCTTCATAAATCCATGCTGACTCTGACTGATCCTGCCACTGCTTTCTAAATGTCCACTACAAAGTTATTGATAATGGATTTGAGAATTTTCCCCACTGCCAATGTTAGGATTACTGGTCTATAATTCCCTGCTTTTTCTCTGTCTCCCTTTTTGAATATTGGAGTGACATTAGCCACCCTCCAATCTGCAGGGGCTGCTCCAGAATCTATAGAATCCTGGAAGATGACCACCAATGCATCCACTATTTCCAGAGCCACTTCCTTCAGTATTCTGGGATGTAGATTATCAGACCCTGGGGATTTATCCGCCTTCAGTTCCATCAATTACCCCAACGCCATTTCTCTCCTAATATTGATCTCCCTCAATTCTTCCCTCTCACTCAGCCTTTCATTCTCCAACATTCCTGGTATCTAATTTGTCCTCTTTTGTGAAGAAAGAACCAAAGTATGTATTCCATTGCTCAGCCATTTCTTTGTCACCAATTATACATTCCCCCATTTCTGTCTGTAGGGGGCCGACATTTGTCTTTACCAATCTCTTTCTCTTTATGTATTATAGAAACAGTTATAGTCTGTCTTTATGTTCCCTGCAAGCTTACTTTCGGACTGTATTTTCCCCTTGTTAATCAATCTCTTGATCCTTTTTTCTTGAATTCTTTACTGCCCCCAATCCTCAGACTTATTATTTTTCTTGGCCAATCTGTGTGCTTCTTCCTTGGATCGGATACTATCCCTAATTTCCTTTGTAAGACAGAGATTGGTCCTCTTACCCAAGCGAGGCCAGCAGCGCGGGTTCAATTCCTGTACCAGCTGAGGTTATACATTCAGGCCTCGCCTTCTCAACCTTGCCCTCGCCTGAGGTGTGGTGATCCTCAGGTTAAATGGGCTGACAATTGGCAAATAACATTTGCGCTACACAAGTGCCAGGCAATGACCGTCTCCTACAAGAGAGGATCTAACCATCGGTCCTGGACATTCAATGGCATTACTATCGCTGAATCCCCCACAGTCAACATCCTGGGGGTTACCATTCATCAGAATCTGAACTGGACTAGCCATATTGATATTGTGGCTACCAGGACAGGTCAATGGCTAGGAATCCTATGGTGAGTAACTCACCTCCTGACCCGCCAAAGCCTGTCCACAACCTACAAGGCATAAGTTAGGAGTGTAATGGAATACTCTCCACTTGCCTGGATGAGTGCAGCTCCAACAGCACTCAGGACAAAGCAGCCCGCTTGATTGCTCCTCCTTCCACAGATATTCAAACCCTCCACCACTGACAAGCAGTGGCAGCCGTGTGTACCATCAACAAAATGCACTGCAGTAACTCACCAAGGTTCCTTAGACAACACCTTCCAAACCCCCAACCACTACCATCCAGAAGGACAAGAGCAGCAGGTACCTGGGAACCCCACCAGCTGGAGGTTCCCCTCCAAGTCACTCACCACCCTGACTTGGAAATATATCGCCGTTCCTTCACTGTCACTGGGGCAACATCCTGGAATTCCCTCCCTAGCAGCACAGTGGGTGCACCTACACGCCAGGGACTGCAGCGATTCAAGAAGGCAACTCACCCCCACCTTCTGAAGGGTAACTAGGGATGGGCAATAAATGCCGGCCTAACCAGCGATGCCCCGTAAATAAATATAAAAACATCTAAATCCCCAACCCCAAAGTTGTGAGTGAAGTGCGGCTCGCCAGGTGAGGCCCTCCCTCTGGTGTCCAGTGTTGAATGGGACCGGTTGAATTATCTGTCGGTGGAGCACCGTGAACATGATTTCAGAGAGCTGGGTGTTTGATCAGCATATCTGAGACGCAAAGGGGTAACCGTGGTGCCAAACATTCACCCGGCACCGACCCCGGCAGCCGGCATCGACCCCGGCAGCCGGCACCGACCCCGGCACCGACCCCGGCACCCGGCATCGACCCCGGCACCCGGCATCGACCCCGGCACCCGGCATCCAAACAGTCGGGATTTAGGTGTCCGGGAATCCTCAGTGTTTGTCCCAGAGGAACTGTATGAACATTCTCTGGATTTCTGTGACAGAGTCAGGGGGAGGGGCCAATGTGACCAGCCGGTACCACAACATGAAGGCATCAGCTGGTTTATGACCAGAACTCGGCCCCTGTAAGACAGCACTCGGAGCAGTCCTGTCCACTCTCTCAGGCGAGCGGTGGCCTTGGCCTCCAGCTCCTGCCAGTTAGCCGGCCAGGATTCCTCAGCCGGACAAAGATGGACGCCCAAGTAGAGGAGGCTGGTCCTGCTCCAGGTGAAAGGCCTGATCTCCTCTAGGAGGGATGTCCATCCGCCCCGGACTGACCCGGAGTCAGTAGCACTCCAGTGGATCCAGGGAGGAGACGCAGCTTCCGCTGCAGGTCAGCAAGGTTCATGAACATGAGGACATGTCATCAGCGGAGGCCAGAAGGACCACTCCAATGCCCAGCTGGCACAGAACCAATCCGGACCACCTCCTCCGCAGGAGGCGCTGAACATGGGTTCAACAACAGGAAGACTCCTTCAATCACCACCAGAGACAATGATTGGGTTCAACAATCATTGACAAATTAATTGCTGCTTATTTTCTCCTGACTCCGAGTTTCCGGAGGTGCTGTGTGCTTTGAGACAGAAAGTCTCGTAGCAGGTAGCCTTATCCATGCTGGGTGGTCAGGGAGCATTTTCCATATCTCCTGTAGTATCCAGAGTTATGCGTGTGCTGTCTGTGGTTCCTGGAGGAGGCCCTCACAGAGATGTACTCCTCTGGAATCAGATCCACATTCCAGTTCTGTAAAAGTCATTTAGATCCGAAACGTGTTTCCCTCTCCAAATACACTGCCAGACTTGCTGAGGTTATCCAGCATTTTCTGTTTATAGTCCATGGGCACCGTGCCCACCACCTGCCCACCCACCCTGACCCCGTCACAATTGTACCCATGGCAAGGGTAATATCGGGAGGCCGACCTGTCCACTGGGCCAATAGAGGCCATTAATTGGCCAAACATTTTGCCACCACTGGCATTGAACCAGCAGCAGGAGAAATCCAAAGCTGACCTGCAGCCGGGCAGCTTTCATTGGGTGGGCTGCTGGCGAGCGAGGGGGCTCCTCCTTTATGCCCCCATTGGGCCTATCTGGGTAATGCCCCCAAGCTCTTCCCCACACCCCCCTGCCCCCACCCCCCAGTGAAGTTCCTCATCCTCAAACCATTTCTGTCAATCTTTTCTGCATTTTCTCCAATGCCTTCACATCCTTTCTAAAGTGTGGTGCCCAGAGCTAGACGCAAACCTCCATTGAGACTGGACCCGTCATTTATAAAGGTTCACTCGACCATCATTGCTTTTAGTCCACATCACAATATACATGAACGATCTGGAAGAAGGAACTGAAGGCACTGTTGCCAAGTCTGCAGATGATACAAAGATATGTCGAGGGACAGGTCGTATTGAGGAAGCAGGGGGGCTGCTGATGGACTTGGACAGGCTGGGAGAGTGGGCAAAGAAGTGGCAGGTGGAAAACAATCTGGAAAAGAGGTTATGCATTTTGGTAGGAAGAATGGAGGCATAGACTATTTCGAAATAGGGAGATGCTTCGGAAATCAGAAGCACAAAGGGACTTGGGAGTCCTTGTTCACGATTCTCTTAAGGTCAATGTGCATCTTCAGTTGGCAGTTAAGAAGGCAAATGAAATGTGAGCATTCATGTCGAGAGGGCTAGAATACAAGACGAGGGATGTTCTTCTGAGGTTATATAAGGCTCTGGTCAGACCCCATTTGGAGTATTGTGAGCAGTTTTGGGCCCCGTATCTAAGGAAGGATGTGCCGGCCTTGGAAAGGGACCAGCGGAGGTTCACAAGAATGTTCCCTGGAATGAAGAGCTTGTCATATGAAGAATGGTTGAGGACTCTCGGTCTACACTCAGAGTTTAGAAGGATGAGGGGGGATCTCGTTGAAACTTACAGGATACTGCGAGGCCTGGATAGAGTGGACTTGGAGAGGATGGTTCCACTCGAGGAGTTTCCACGTGGAGAGGAGTTTCAAAATAGCGACAGCGATCGCTTATTCAGTCAAAGGGAGATAATGGCTTCCCAGCCAGGGATTTTCCTGCCCGGCTTGGGCATGCTCCAAAGCATACTTCCCCATCTCCACAATCGCCAGTGACACATTATAAAGTCTCTTTGGGGAGAGGCAGTGGTGCAGTGGTATTCCCACTGGACGAGTAATCCTGACACCCAGGGTAATGCTCTGGGGTTCCGGGTTCCAACCCCACCAGGGCCCATGGTGAAATGTGAATTCAATAAAAGAATCTGGAATGAGAATTTTAATGATGACCATGAAACCAGTGTTAGAATCATAGAATCATAGAATCATAGAAGTTTACAGCATGGAAACAGGCCCTTCAGCCCAACCAGTCCATGCCGCCCAGTTTTTAGCATTAAGCTGGTCCCAGTTGCCCGCACTTGGCCCATAACCCTCTATACCCATCTTACCCATGTAACTACCTAAATGCTTTTTAAAAGACACAATTGTACCCGCCTCTACTACTACCTCTGGCAGCACATTCCAGACACTCACTACCCTCTGAGTGAAGAAATTGCCCATCTGGGCCCTTCTGAATCTCTCCCCTCTCACCTTAAACCTATGCCTTCTAGTTTTAGACTCCCCTACCTTTGAGAAAAGATGTTGACTATCTACCTTATCTATGCCACTCATTATTTTATAGACCTCTATAAGATCATCCCTAAGCCTCCTACGCTCCAGGGAAAAAAGTCCCAGTCTATCCAGCCTCTCCTTATAACTTAAACCATCAAGTCCCGGTAACATCCTAGTAAATCTTTTTTGCACTCTTTCTAGTTTAATAATATCCTTTCTATAATAGGGTGACCAGAACTGCACACAGTATTCCAAGTGTGGCCGTACCAATGTCTTGTACAACTTCAACAAGACGTCCCAACTCCTGTATTCAATGTTCTGACCAATGAAGTCAAGCATGCCGAATGCCTTCTTCACCACCCTGTCCACCTGCGACTCCACCTTCAAGGAGCTATGAACCTGTACTCCTAGATCTCTTTGTTCTATAACTCTCCCCAACGCCATACCATTAACTGAGTAGGTCCTGGCCTGATTCGATCTGCCAAAATGCATCACCTCACATTTATCGAAATTAAACTCCATCTGCCATTCGTCGGCCCACTGGCGTAATTGATCAAGATCCCGTTGCAATCCTAGATAACCTTCTTCACTATCCACTGTGCCACCAATCTTGGTGTCATCTGCAATATTAGTGTTGATTAACATAAACACCCATCTGGTTCACTGTGTCCTTTTGGGAAGTGAATCTGACAACTTAACCCGGCCTGGCCTCCGTGTGAGTCCAGACCCACCCGGCAATGGGGTTGACTCTTTACTGCCCCCCACAGAGGTGGCCGAGCAAGCTCAGTTCAAGGGCAATTAGGGATGGGCAACAAATGCTGGCCCAGCCCAGCGACGCCCACATCCCTTCAGACTCCCTCTGAACAACAACATCTGGAAGCTTCGTGCCTTTTACAAAATATTCTCCTTTCCATTCTCATCATCAAAGTGACAATTTTCCACATTATTCCCAACTTCATCCCCACACCACGACTGTTCCTTTCATTCCAGGGGCTTGTTGACAAGACAATTACTTGTCAACACCGTGTGGAAATTTGTAGCTTTCCGTCCCATCATCTAAGTTGTTGATACATTTGGTGAATAGTTGAGCCCCCAACACAGATTATTGTGGGACACATTCATCACATTCGGCCAAATCGAGTCCCCAATCATTCCGACTTTCCTTCTCCTCCCAATTTCCCCCCATCCACTGACATTCCACTGTGTTAGCCACTTCTTCAAAAGTTCAATCACTTTTGTCAGGCATGACCAACCCTTTACACATCCACACTGACTCGCTTGTTCTTTTCCCCTGTGGGAGAGTCTCGGATTTTAACACAGAGATGAGGAGGAATTTCTCCTCCCAGAGGGGAGTGAATCTGTGGAATTCTTTCCCGCAGAGAGCTGCAGGGGCTGGGTCGTAAGGTATGTTTCAGACTGAGATAGACAGACTTTTAATCAGCAAGGGAATCGAGGGTTATGGGTTTAAGGCGGGAAAGGGGAGTTGAGGATTATCACATCAGATCAGTCATGATGTCATTGAATGGAGCAGACTCGATGGGCTGAATGGCCTACTTCTGCTCCGATGTTTTATAATTTTATGATCTCTCTGATCAGTTGAAAATTGAACGGCACTTGGTGAGAAATAGAACATCGGGACTGAGTTTCGGGTGAGTTCAGGTTGATGAAGGGTGGAAGATGTGAGGCTGGCCTGGACAGCTTTAGGGGTGTTCTATTTGAAAGTGAGCAATGCCGAGGGTTTCAGATGGATGGGGGTTGTTGGGGGATTCGGGGGAGGCAGCCAAAGTATGTCCTCAGTTTACAACATCACATTTTCCTTTGCACCACAATTGGGACAGTATGTAAATAAAAAGAGGATCTCTGTCAAGCCTATTTGTCCTTGTATTTCTCTTCAGGAGGCAGTGGTGTAGTGGTATTGTCACTGGACTAGTAAACCAGACACCCAGAGTAATACTGTGGAGACACAGGTTCAAATCCCACCAGGGCAGATGGAGAAATTTGAATTCAAGGAAATAAATCTGGAATTAAAAATTGAAAGATGTCCATGAAACCATTGTCGATTATCATAAAAACCCATCTGGTTCACTAATGTCCTTGAGGGAAGGAAATCTGCCGTTCTTACCTGGTCTGGTCTACATGTGACTCCAGACCCACAGTACCGTGGTTGATTCTTTACTGCCCCCTCAAGGGCAATGAATCAATAAATGCTGGCCCGGCCTGCCCCGCCCACATCCCGTGGAATAAAAAACCTGTTGCCAGACAGACTGCAATGATTGTATATTTCTTTAATGACTTCCTTAAATGTTTCAACGTAGACTTCAGTGGAGAAGTGACAAGGCCAGCAGCATTGTGCACCCTGCTATTGGACAGTCAAATGTGCAGAGGCCACAACTCCACAAACAAAAGCGCGCATTGAGACATGTTCAGTCCGAGGAGGTCACAAGGATGATTGATGCAGGTAGGGCAGTGGATGTTGTCTATATGGACTTCAGTAAGGCCTTTGACAAGGTCCCTCATGGCAGACTGGGACAAAAGGTGAAGTCACACGGGATCAGGGGTGAGCTGGTAAGATGGGTACAGAACTGGTTAGGTCATAGAAGGCAGAGAGTAGCAATGGAAGGGTGCTTTTCTGATTGGAGGGCTGTGACGAGTGGTGTTCCGCAGGGATCAGTGCTGGGAACTTTGCTGTTCGTAGCATATATAAATAATTTGGAGGAAAATGTAACTGGTCTGATCAGTAACTTTGCAGACGACACAAAGTTTGGTGGAATTGCGGATAGCGATGAGGACTTTCAGAGGATACAGCAGGATTTAAATCGTTTGGAGACTTGGGCGGAGAGATGACAGATGGAGTTTAATCCGGGCAAATGTGAGGTCATGCATTTTGGAAGGTCGAATGCAGGTAGGGAATATACAGTGAATGGTAGAACCCTCAAGAGTACTGAAAGTCAGAGAGATCTAGGTGTACAAGTCCACAGGTCACTGAAAGGGGCAACACAGGTGGAGAAGGTAGTCAAGAAGGCATACAGCATGCTTGCCTTCATTGGCTGGGGAATTGAGTATAAAAATTGGCAAGTCATGTTGCAGCTGTATAGAACCTTAGTTCGGCCACAGTTGGAGAATAGTGTTCAATTCTGGTCGCCACACTACCAGAAGGATGTGGCTGCTTTAGAGAGGGTGCAGAAGAGATTTACCAGGATGTTGCCTGGTATGGAGGGCATTAGCTATGAGGAGCGGTTGAATAAACTTGGTTTGTTCTCACTGGAATGACAGAGGTTGAGGGGCGACTTGATAGAGGTCTACAAAATTATGAGGGGCACAGACAGAGTGGATAGTCAGGGACTTTTCCCCAGGGTAGGGGGATCAATTACTAGGGGGAATAGGTTTAAGGTGCGAGGGGCAAGGTTTAGAAGAGATGTACGAGGCAAGTGTTTTACACAGAGGGTAGTGGGTGCCTGGAACACGCTGCCGGAGGAGGTGGTGGAAGCAGGGACGATAGTGATGTTTAAGGGGCATCTTGACAAATACATGAATAGGATGGGAATAGAGGGATACGGACCCAGGAAGTGTGGAAGATTTTAGATCAGACGGGCAGCATGGTCGGCACAGGCCTGGAGGGCCGAAGGGCCTGTTCCTGTGCTGTACTTTTCTTTGTTCTTTGTTCAAAAATAAACTCCTGTGGTATTGTTTAAAGTTCAACTTTCCCTTTTACAGCTTCCTCAATGACATTTACATCAAGAAGGGGTTTGTGTCCTTTACATACACGGCCAGCACTGAAAACTGAGTCAGCAACAAACTCGGATGTATTTCTTATCAAAGTTGCTATTCTGGAAGGAAGGTACCTGAATAAAGAGCCAAAAAAAGAACAGTTACATTTCTGTAGCACCTTTCACATCAGCTGGACTTGTCCCAGTACATCACAGCCGCTGTCTGCCGAGTAAAGTAGGAAATTCAGCAGCTCATTTTCACAATGGCAGGTTTTTAATTGTCATAGAATTGCTACATTGCACAAGGAGACCATTCGGCCCATCAAATCTGCACCTAGCCTGTGACTGATCACCCTACCTAGGCCCACTCCCCGCCCTATCAGCGTAACCCCACCAAACCTGCACATCTTGGACTGTGGGAGGAAACCGGAGCACCCGGAAGAAACTCACACAGACACGGGGAGAACGTGCAGACTCCGCACAGACAGTGACCCAATGAGTTGAGCGAAGAGTGAGGGAGTCAGGGAACAGTGACGAAGATGAGTGAAGAATGAGGGCGATGAGGGAGATGGGAAGAGTGAGGGAGACAGGGAAGAGTGAGGGAGACTCAGATAGAGTGACATTGGGTTAAGAGTGAGGAGTGCTGAGGGAGATTGATGGTGACTCGGGGTAGAGTGAGGGTGATGGGGTAGAGTGAGGAGGGCTGAGGGAGACTCAGGGTGGAGTGAGGTTGATGGGGTCTGTAGCCACGTAAAATGGCTGCGTTCCGATTAATCTGGCCAAAACCCAGTTTGAAATGGCTAACCCGAAAGACTGCTGGGAAAAGCAGCTAAGAAGACACAGGCAGGCAGCTGCAGACAGGTTTGCATATTCAGCTCTGGGAAGGTAGCCCAGATCGATACTCAGGGCTATCAACAGCCCATCAACCCATGTATCCGCAGTTTCATTCGGGACTGTTTACACCTAATCTACTCAGACATCCACAGTTAAATCGGCTATCCCCGGGAACAATTGCAACATATTAGCAATTGAATACCGGGCCAGACCTGTCGGCGCCTGCAGTGGCCGAAACAAAGACAGGTGAGCGACCACCCCCCGATCGAGGAATCGCCTCACCATTGGACACATCGACCCCAGAGATTGGGGACAGATCCAATCCCTTGGGAATCAGGGTCAAGGGCCGCCCCGGGAGGCGGGAAGCCCCCTATAAAAGTGAGGGGCCAAGTTCAGATCTCTCTCTCTCTCCTCTTCGCCTGCTCAAGACCTTCGCAAGAACAGCAACCGGCAACTGTAAATTTGAATCCAGCGATCGCTATCCGGTAGAGACACCTAGCCACCGACCTGTAGCAGCCTTTTGAATCCCGCGGGCCAGATCTGATTGGACAAGCCATTCGTTTCCCTGACCTGGTGGGCTCTTCCTCAAGTTAAGTATTGGCCAGTAGTGATAGGTTTATTACATAGAAAGTAGTATCAGGGTATTAATATTGCTTGTTGTATCTAATAAATGACCGTTGTTTTAATCCTTACTAAGCGGTGTGCTGTATTAAGAATCATAACCTGAACTTGAACCACATGGCGGTGTCATAAAGGTACCTGGCGACTCATGAGCAAATAGACTAAATCTAAAAAGAGCAACAGGTCGAGTGAGGAGGGATGAGGGAGATTAAGGGAGACTTGGGGTAGAATGAGGTTGATGGGGTCGAGTGAGGAGGGATGAGGGAGATTGAGGGAGATTCGGGATAGAGTGAGGGTGATGGGTTGGAGTGAGGTGGGATGTGGGAGATTGAGGGAGATTCGGGGTCGAGTGAGAAGGGGTGAGGGAGATTGAGGGAGACTCTGGGTAGAGTGAGGGTGATGGGATAGAGTGATGGAGACGGGGAGAAGAGCTTCTTTACACTTCGATTGGAGCGTACAAGTCTGCCAACGTAAGTGAGAGAGATCAACACTCGCTCCGCGCTGTCCATCTCTATCTGACAGTTCTAACTCTCATGGCTCATGTGCTTTCCATGTCTATTTAGTGTTGGGATATTTTTTATGCCAGTACATTATAATAACTCACTTAATTAACAGCTTTGAAATCACTGCTGTGTTGATCCCGTTTTGGGTGAATTGGTTCCACAGCCTGCAGTTTACACAGTGCCTGTGGACCTGGACTTGAGTGGGAGTCACTGGATTCAATAAAAGAGACATTGAAGGGTGATTGGTGCCAATCTGTTTGCCCTCTTGTTCCTGATTTGTGAATTGTATATCAGAGGGCAGTCCCTCTTTCTCTTGTTATTCCTTCCTCTTTCTGTGACTGGTATTCGAGTTACGTGAACCGTAGTGAGAGTCAGTTACATCTGAAACTTCAGCAGTATCAGATTATACTCGGTGTGAAAGATCAGGAATTTCACCTTTGAAAAACCAGCTTGTTTGAAATGTTTGACTGGATTCTCTCAGCGCTGACTCTGGCCCTCGGTCTCACAATCAGTAAGTAAACACACAGGGGTGACTTTGTTTGGTGTGGTTATGTTTTGGAATTCGATTTGCTGGTTATTGGTGGGCGACGTGTATTTTGGGTCAGATATTTCTGTTTTGGAAGGTGATAGTTTGGGATTCCTCGCGGTTCGATGGGAAAGTCGGAGATAAGACTGAGTCCCCAGCCCAGTTATCGGTGTGTGTCAGACTGCTAGACTTGGAGGCCAATCAGCTGCTCGTCGAGCTCGAGAAGCCACCCAAACGTTTGCCTGCAGCCTCCCAGAGAATAATCATTTCCACACCAGGGCTGACATCACCTGTCAGTTCAAGCTGATATTAAACTAAAAGGCAGATACAATAAAAAATGTGAAAAGGAAAGAGATACAGAGAGAGTGAGAGAGAATAGTGAGGAAAGGAATGCAGGAAAAGACTGTGAAGAATGATCGATGAGAAGGAAATGGCAGGTTTGTTCACTGAGAATGTTGCAGTCCTTCAGGAAAACAAATTGGATTTGATACGGGTAAAGGCAGTGACAGTGGAGTAAGTGTTGGGATTTAAGATCGATAAATCTCAAGGACCTGATGGTTTCCATGTCAAGTTATCAAAAGAACAGCTGAGAAAATTGTAAACGTGTTCCTCAGAAGTTTCCAAAGCTCGGGAGATCCAGGGGTAGTATTTGCACTGGAGAGTAACACATGTCACTCGGGGTGGCACAGTGGCACAGTGGTTAGCACTGCTGCCTCATAGTACCAGGGATTGATTCCGACCTCGGGTGACTGTGTGGAGTTTGCACGTTCTCCCCGTGTCTGCGTGGGTTTCCTCCGGGTGCTCCAGTTTCCTCCCACAGTCCAAAGTGCAGGTTAGGTGGATTGGCCATGATCACTGCACGGGCTTGCGGGGGAGTGGGCCAAAGGAAACAATTGGAAGTTGTTCAAACTCTCCTCATTTCCTCTGTTCAGGAGGTTCTTCTTTCACAATCCGTATTCCCCGATCTGCTCCAAAGCTCAGCTTCTCAGCGATTGCCGGGAAATGTAACTGTGAAGCAATTCTTTAGCAAGAGGAAGTTGTGAAACTGAAGCAAGGAGGACATTGTGAATTCCGGCATAACCACAATATACAACCTGGCCAGCACTCAATTTCCTCTCCCGAGCTCAGGTAGCAGTTGGTCGGGTCGATACCAGAGGGTGTTGGGTGTGGGGCTGGGGGTGCCAGAGAGCAGAGTTGACCATTTCACACTACGATTGGATTGGATTGGATTGGATTTGTTTATTGTCACGTGTACCGAGGTACAGTGAAAAGCATTTTTCTGCGAGCAGCTCAACAGATCATTAAGCACATGAGAAGAAAAGGGAATAAAAGAAAATACATAATACAACACAACATATACAATGTAACTACATAAGCACTGGCATCGGATGAAGCATACAGGGCGTAGTGTTAATGAGGTCAGTCCATAAGAGGGTCATTTAGGAGTCTGGTGACAGTGGGGAAGAAGCTGTTTTTGAGTCTGTTCGTGCGTGTTCTCAGACTTCTGTATCTCCTGCCCGATGGAAGAAGTTGGAAGAGTGAGTAAGCCGGGTGGGAGGGGTCTTTGATTATGCTGCCCGCTTTCCCCAGGCAGCGGGAGGTGTAGATGGAGTCAATGGATGGGAGGCAGGTTTGTGTGATGGACTGGGCTGTGTTCACGACTCTCTGAAGTTTCTTGCGGCCCTGGACCGAGCAGTTGCCATACCAGGCTGTGATGCAGCCCGATAGGATGCTTTCTATGGTGCATCTGTAAAAGTTGGTAAGAGTCAATGTGGACATGCCGAATTTCCTTAGTTTCCTGAGGATGTATAGGCGCTGTTGTGCTTTCTTGGTGGTAGCGTCGACGTGGGTGGACCATATGTGTTATAACGATATCGATAACGGACCATAACGACATGTGTTAGTTACTCACCCTGCCCTACCCACCTCTCCCAGGGGTTAACAGCTAGTTAATGGACATGCTGGGAACTGCCCAAACCACTGGAACCCACTGCCTGAGAGGGTGGCAGAGACAGAAATCCAAACCACATTTACTTGGATACACTTTTGAGACGCTGCAACTTGAAGGCTCCAACTGAGGGCGCGATTGGTGTCGTCTCAATGCGCCAAATGGCTTCCTTCTGCGCGGTTTAAGAAGGGAGGGAGGCAGAAGACGGGAAATTATAGGCCGGTTAGCCTGACTTCGGTCATTGGTAAGATTTTAGAGTCTGTTATTAAAGAAGAGGTAATAAGAAAGTTAGACAAAGGAGAACCAGTGGATGTGATTTATTTAGATTTCCAGAAGGCCTTTGATAAGGTGCTGCAGAGGAGATTGTGAAATAAGTTAAGAGCCCATGGTGTTAAGGGCAAGATCCTGGCATGGATAGAGGATTGGCTGACTGACAGAAGGCAGAGAGTGGGAATAAAGGGGTCTTTTTCAGGATGGCAGCCGGTGACTAGTGGTGTGCCTCAGGGGTCTGTGCTGGGACCACAACTTTTCACAATATACATTAATGATCTGGAAGAAGTAACTGAAGGCACTGTTGCTAAGTTTGCAGATGATACAAAGATCTGTAGAGGGACAGGTACTATTGAGGAAGCAGGTGGGCTGCAGAAGGATTTGGACAAGCTGGGAGAGTGGGCAATGAAGTAGCAAATGAAATACAATGGAAAAGTGTGAGGTTATGTACTTTGGAAGGAGGAATTTAGGCACAGACTGTTTTCTAAATGGGCAAATGGTTAGGAAATCAGAAGCACAAAGGGACTTGGGAGTCTTTGTTCACGATTCTCTAAAGGTTAATGTGCAGGTTCAGTCGGCAGTTCAGAAGGCAAATGCAATATTAGCATGCATGTCAAGAGGGCTTCTGAAGAGGAATTGGGGGGTTAACTTCATCCTGAGGGACTGTTGGTCAGTACAGTGCAATGTGAAAGAGTCGGTAAGTTCTGATGCAGGGTTGTCAGTTTGAAACGTTTTGCCAGTGTATGAATTCGGAGCAGCAGGAGGTTCCTGGGCCCCTCGACCCTGTTCCAGCATTCAACACGGTCATGGTGATCTGGTTGTCACTGTCTCGCTGTCTACAGAGTCCCCTGGGCCACTCGAGCCTGTTCCGCCATTCAACACGGGCATGGTGATCTGATTGTCACTGTCTCGCTGTCTACAGAGGCTGCTGGGTCTCCTGGGCATTCATTCCCAGCATTTTCTGAAATCCTGATTGTCAAAATCTGCAGTAATTTTCTTGGGGTTTATTGGGGAGAAGTTGCTGAACACAGCGGTCTGGTGACCTGAAGTGCATATGTTTTAATGCAAGAAGTATTACGGGTAAGGCAGATGAACTTAGAGCTTGGATTAGTACTTGGAACTATGATGTTGTTGCCATTACAGAGACCTGGTTGAGGGAAGGGCAGGATTGGCAGCTAAACGTTCCAGGATTTAGATGTTTCAGGCGGGATAGAAGGGGATGTAAAAGGTGTGGCGGAGTTGCGCTACTGGTTAGGGAGAATATCACAGCTGTACTGCGGGAGGACACCTCAGAGGGCAGTGAGGCTATATGGGTAGAGATCAGGAATACGAAGGGTGCAGTCACAATGCTGGGGGTTTACTACAGGCCTCCCAACAGCCAGTGGGAGATAGAGGAGCAGATAGGCAGACAGATTTTGGAAAAGAGTAAAAACAACAGTGTTGTGGTGATGGGAGACTTCAACTTCCCCAATATTGACTGGGATTCACTTAGTGCCAGGGGCTTAGACGGGGCGGTGTTTGTAAGGAGCATCCAGGAGGGCTTCTTAAAACAATATGTGGACAGTCCAACTAGAGAAGGGGCGGTACTGGACCTGGTATTGGGGAATGAGCTCGGCCAGGTGGTAGATGTTTCAGTAGGGGAGCATTTCGGGAACAGTGACCACAATTCAATAAGTTTTAAAGTGCTGGTGGACAAGGATAAGAGTGGTCCTAGGATGAATGCGCTAAATTGGGGGAAGGCTAATTATAACAATATTAGGCGGGAACTGAAGAACATAGATTGGGGGCAGATGTTTGAGGGCAAATCAACATCTGACATGTGGGAGACTTTCACGTATCAGTTGAAAGGAATTCAGGACCGGCATGTTCCTGTGAGGAAGAAGGATAAATATGGCAATTTTCGGGAACCTTGGATAACGAGAGATATTGTAGGCCTCGTCAAAAAGAAAAAGGAGGCATTTGTCAGGGCTAAAAGGCTGGGAACAGACGAAGCCTGCGTGGAATATAAGGAAAGTAGGAAGGAACTTAAGCAAGGAGTCAGGAGGGCTAGAAGGGGTCACGAAAAGTCATTGGCAAATAGGGTTAAGGAAAATCCCAAGGCTTTTTACACGTACATAAAATGCAAGAGGGTAGCCAGGGAAAGGGTTGGCCCACTGAAGGATAGGCAAGGGAATCTATGTGTGGAGCCAGAGGAAATGGGCGAGGTACTAAATGAATACTTTGCATCAGTATTCACCAAAGAGAAGAAATTGGTAGATGCTGAGTCTGGAGAAGGGTGTGTAGATAGCCTGGGTCACATTGAGATCCAAAAAGACGAGGTGTTGGGTGTCTTAAAAAATATTAAGGTAGATAAGTCCCCAGGGCCTGATGGGATCTACCCCAGAATACTGAAGGAGGCTGGAGAGGAAATTGTGAGGCCTTGACAGAAATCTTTCGATCCTCACTGTCTTCAGGGGATGTCCCGGAGGACTGGAGAATAGCCAATGTTGTTCCTCTGTTTAAGAAGGGTAGCAAGGATAATCCAGGGAACTACTGGCCGGTGAGTCTTACTTCAGTGGTAGGGGAATTACTGGAGAGAATTCTTCGAGACAGGATCTACTCCCATTTGGAAGCAAATGGACGTATTAGTGAGAGGCAGCATGGTTTTGTGAAGGGGAGGTCGTGTCTCACTAACTTGATAGAGTTTTTCGAGGAGGTCACTAAGATGATTGATGCAGGTATGGCAGTGGATGTTGTCTATATGGACTTCAGTAAGGCCTTTGACAAGGTCCCTCATGGTAGACTAGTACAAAAGGTGAAGTCACAAGGGGTCAGGGGTGAGCTGGCAAGATGGATACAGAACTGGCTAGGTCCTAGAAGGCAGAGAGTAGCAATGGAAGGATGCTTTTCTAATTGGAGGGCTGTGACCAGTGGTGTTCCAGAGCGATCAGTTCTGGGAACTTTGTTGTTTGTAGTAGATATAAATAATTTGGAGGAAAATGTAATTGGTCTGATGAGTAAGTTTGCAGACGACACAAAGGTTGGTGGAATTGTGGATAGCGATGAGGACTGTCAGAGGATACAGCAGGATTTAGATTATTTGGAGACTTGGGCGGAGAGATGGCAGATGGAGTTTAATCCGCACAAATGTGAGGTAATGCATTTTGGAAGGTCTAATGCAGGTAGGGAAAATACAGTGAATGGTAGAACCCTCAAGAGTATTGAAAGTCAAAGAGATCTAGGTGTACAGGTCCACAGGTCACTGAAAGGGGCAACACAGGTGGAGAAGGTAGTCAAGAAGGCATACGGCATGCTTGCCTTCATTGGCCCGGGCATTGAGTATAAGAATTGGCAAGTCATGTTGCAGCTGTATAGAACCTTAGTTAGGCCACACTTGGAGTATAGTGTTCAATTCTGGTCGCCACACTACCAGAAGGATGTGGAGGCTTTAGAGAGGGTGCAGAAGAGATTCACCAGAATGTTGCCTGGTATGGAGGGCATTAGCTATGAAGAGCGGTTGAATAAACTCGGTTTGTTCTCACTGGAACGAAGGAGGTTGAGGGCGACCTGATAGAGGTCTACAAAATTATGAGGGGCATAGACAGAGTGGATAGTCAGAGGCTTTTCCCCAGGGTAGAGGGATCAATTACTAGGGGGCATAGGTTTAAGGTGAGAGGGGCAAAGTTTAGAGTAGATGTACGAGGCAAGTTTTTTACGCAGAGGGTAGTGGGTGCCTGGAACTCGCTACCGGAGGAGGTGGTGGAAGCAGGGAAGATAGTGACATTTAAGGGGAATCTTGACAAATACATGAATAGGATGGGAATAGAGGGATACGGACCCAGGAAGTGTGGAAGATTGTAGTTTAGTCGGGTAGCATGGTCGGCACGGGCTTGGAGGGCCGAAGGGCCTGTTCCTGTGCTGTACATTTCTTTGTTCTTTGTTGTTCAACAAGTTAGTGCGGATAATACACAATATCCACACATCAATACACAGGAGACTTTATAACATGCTCTCAGCTTCGATTTTGTATTTTCTTATTTGTTCTGATCTTCAGTTATTTTCTGTTCACAGGTCATGTGACAGGGGCGGTTCTTATCCAATCTCCTCACGTTGTGAAAGTGCCTGAGGGTGAAACAGTGACGTTTCTGTGTGACTTACAGAGCGAGCATGTAGGGCACACTGTGGATAAATACAATGGACATTGGTACCGCTCACAAAGTAAGGAATGGATATTGTGTCATGATTTAAATGGCAAAGTTTCCCGGGCGAGAGATCTGTCTGATCGGTTTCAGCCTTCCAGAGATGTTCCCGGTAACAGCTACATTCTGACAGTGAGAGATGTGAAGCACGGTGACTCCGCTGTCTATATCTGTGGGATTTGGGGGAAAATCTTTGGGAATGGAACCCGGCTGAATGTAACCAGTGAGTAATGTCTATCTTATATTGCTTTTATTCCATATTTGACCATATATTAGAGGAATATGATGGAACATTGCCAGCCTCGGAGGCTGTGACCCAGAGGGAGGAACGATCTGGGAAGAAGCCTGAAGTCTGTGAAGTAAAAATGTACAATTTAAACACACACACAGACGTAAAGCGACAGCGTGAGTGTAAAGGTGCGACATCAAAGTTTCACCCCTAAAATCTCTCAGAGCTCCAGGGGGTGTTGTCTGGGATTTTCCCGTTCAGATTCCCAGTGGGGATTCGGGGTGGATTTTGACAGAACTGAAAGTGTGAATTTCTGTCCTCTCTCTCTCTCTGCCTTTCCCAGCTGATTGTAATTAAACTTTACCGTGCGGGCAGTGTGGGCACTCTGCTGGGCTATGGGCAGGGAAGCTGCTGATGTGGCACCGATAGGTGGGCTACAGAACCTCTGGTCAAACAGGGAAGCTCTTCCACAATGTCCTCCCTGGATGGTTACATCCTGGCCAGCCTCCCCCTCTCTGCCGCTGCCATTGCAAACCCTCTTGTTGACCAGCGTGAGCTCCTCCCTTGTCACATCCCCGCCTCCTGCTCCTGTGGTTACGGGAATATTGGGATCCAGAGGTGTTCCAGTGGCCGAACTGTGTGAAGAGGGCAGGCAGTGAGGAGAGAAAATGTGTGTCCATGGATTTCACCCACACAACTGATGGACATTGAGCTCCTCAACTCAGGGAAAGAACCCAGAGTTAGAACAGCAAGGAGCATTGGCATTCCGGGTCTGCAAGAGGGTGGAGAGCTCGGGTGGGATATGAATAGATGGAGATTTGAAGATGAAAACATGGCATCTATTTGGTGAATTCAGAGACAGACAGATAGGTTTTGCCTCCAGTGGTGAACGAGCAACACTGCGCTGGATGCTGGGAGTTAATCTGGTGTGATGGATGCAGAAATTATTATATATTATATTTCATATTTGTGGCAGTAATGTAGGTACAGTTTGTGCATCTGCTAAATCTGTAATTAAGGAGTAGTAAAAGGTATTGAATCCAACCATTTACTTGGTTCCAGATGAAGAGCTAATGGAATCATGTTTTGATTACTGGGGATTTCCTGGAGTGTAGACAATTTATGGGGGCGAGGTGTTTCATCCGAGCTAAGGAGGCCGTGGAACTCAGTTGGATACAGATGATGGAATTAAAGGGAGGAGCCCGGTTTGTCTGTAGTTTCGCAGTTTGATATCGGGTTTTAAGCAGTTTTGTCAACTACTGCTAGTTTGAAGATCTTCTCTTGAAATTATCTTTCTCCAAAAGTCTTTACACGGCTCAGCAAATAATCTTCTTGTTAACTTTATTTATAAGAGGCATTTGAACTGAATTGGGTTCCTTAATTTTAGTCAACAACAGATACAGATACTAAGTTAAAGTTTTTCTTTTTATTTCAGAACTGTTTAAGTGTTAATTGTAAATCTATTTATTTGGTGTTGATGTGGTTCATTCTGTGTTTAAATTAATGTTTGTTTTAACATAAAAGGTGCCGATTGGTCAGGCTCATCACTCCTGGGGTGAAGTATATTTTCCTCACAGCTTTACAAATTTTAAAAAAATATTTGGGGTCGGGTCCAGGATCCAAACAAATGTTGCGGTCTGGTCCGGGATCCTAACAAATGTTGGGGTCTGGTCCGGGATCCTAACAAATGTTGGGGTCTGGTCCGGGATCCTAACAAATGTTGGGGTCGGGTCCGGGATCCTAACAAATGTTGGGGGTCTGGTCCGGGATCCTAAGAAATGTTGGGGTCGGGTCCGGGATCCGAACAAATGTTGGGGTCTGGTCCGGGACCCTAAAAAATGTTGGGGTCGGGTCCGGGATCCTAACAAATGTTGGGGTTGGGTCCGGGATCCTAACAAATGTTGGGGTCGGGTCCGGGATCCTAACAAATGTTGGGGTTTGCTCCGGGATCCTAACAAATGTTGGGGTTTGCTCCAGGATCCTAACAAATGTTGGGGTTTGCTCCGGGATCCTAACAAATGTTGGGGTCTGCTCCGGGATCCTAACAAATGTTGGGGTTTGCTCCGGGATCCTGACGCTGGATGGATTTGAACAGGTGGATTTGAGATGGTTTATGGATTGAGATTAGATGAAGAGTCAGCAGTCGGGGGGCAGATATGTCTGGATGGTTTCTATGAAGAGAGGATTGATGACAATGGTTTTGAATATTTGAGGAAAGCCCCCAGTGTGTGACCCGAGAGTAAACAATGACAAAGTGTCAGGGGAGGTAAGAAATAGAAATTAACGGGGGAGGGGGGCATTTAGGAAATATGGAGAGAGGGATTGGGAGGGAGAATGGGAAGATTCTGCCGTGATAGGGATCACGGAGGAGGAATAGGGAAGTTGGGAATGGTGGGGGGAGTGGCAGAGACAGCTGAACATGTGACCTTCAACAAATAAATCTTTCGCTTTTTCAGATCAGAGCGTTTGATAATTTCTTGACTTTGTCCCCAAGGTAACATCAGCGGATACATTTCTCCTTGAAACATTTGCAGATATTCACAACCTTCAGACTGGTTATAACTTGTTGATATTTTTGTCTTAAAGGTGCGAATGCTCCAGTCCTTATCCAGTCTCCGAGCCTGGAACGTGTCACAGAGGGTCAGACTGCACGGTTACAGTGCACCATGCGGAACGCCGCAGTGACACACACCGATGTTCACTGGAACCGGGAGCTGCCAGGGAAAGATATGGAGAGGGTTTTAACACATGATATAAAGAACAACACACAACGGAGTCCAGGTTTCACTGAGCGTTTCCATCCTTCCCGAGACACGTCCAATAAAACCTTCATCCTGACAATCAGCAACGTGCAGCCCAATGACACTGCCATCTATTACTGCTCCGTGTGGGGAGATATCAGTGGGAATGGATCACAGCTGAATGTAACCAGTAAGTACAGTTTCCATAACAATATTCTGAAGTAATCATCACTTACTCATGACTTATTTAAATGATGAAATATTTTAAAATGCTGCTGTGCAGAGAGACCTGGGTGTGCTAGTGCATGACTCGCAAAAAGCTGGTTTACAGGTGCAACAGGTGATTAAGAAGGGAAATGGAATTTTGTCCTTCATTGCTAGAGGGATGGAGTTTCAGACTAGGGACGTTATGCTGCAATTGTATAAGGTGTTAGTGAGGCCACACCTGGAGTATTGTGTTTAGTTTTGGTCTCCTTACCTGAGAAAGGACGTACTGGCACTGGAGGGTGTGCAGAGGAGATTCACTAGGTTAACCCCAGAGCTGAAGGGGTTGGATTACGAGGAGAGTTTGAGTAGACTGGGACTGTACTTGTTGGAATTTAGAAGGATGAGGGGGGATCTTATAGAAACATAGAAGATTATGAAGGGAATAGATAGGATAGATGCGGGCAGCTTGTTTCCACTGGCGGGTGAAAGCAGAACTAGGAGGCATAGCCTCAAAATAAGGAGAAGTAGATTTAGGACTGAGTTTAGGAGGAACCTCTTCACCCAAAGGGTTGTGAATCTATGGAATTCCTTGCCCAGTGAAGCAGTAGAGGCTCCTTCGTTAAATGTTTTTAAGATAAAGCTAGATAGTGTTTTGAAGAAGAAAGGGATTAAGGGTTATGGTATTCGGGCCGGAAAGTGGATCTGAGTCCACAAAAGATCAACCATGATCTCATTGAATGGTGGAGCAGGCTCGAGGGGCCAGATGGCCTACTCCTGCTCCTACTTCTTATGTTCTTATGCATTGACTGTATCGGAGGTGTGTTAGTGATAAATATCACAATCCCCCCTGGTGAAGGGAACCCATTAGAAAATAGACTGTTTGAACTCATGTGGTTTTACTCACAGAAAGATTCTGTCTCCATAACTTCAATTCTTTGACATTTCTCTGTTTCGCTCCTTCTCTTTGTTTTAACCTTCTCTCTCTCCTTTGTTTATTCAGGTATTTGTCAATGTGGTGCCTCTACCTGTTTTGTTTTATATTCATATCTGGTGGGCATTATTGACAATGGTCCAAATTGGCTGGTTTAGCACAGTGGGCTATACAGCTGACTTATAATGCAAAACAAGGCAGCAGCGCAGGTTCAATTCCTGCACCAGCCTCCCCAAATAGGTCCCAGAATGTGGCGACTAGGGGCTTTTCACAGTAACTTCATTGAAGCCCCCTTGTGACAATAAGTGATGATTATTATTATCCTTAATTGCCCTGGAGAAGGTGGTGGTGAGCTGACTTCTTGAACCGCTGCACGTCTTGTGGTGTAGGTACACCCACAGTGCTGGTTGGGAGGGACTTCCATGACTTTGACCCAGCGACATTGAAGGAATGGTGATAAATTTCCACGTCGGGATGGTGTGTGACCTGAGGGGGAAGCTTGCAGTTGGTGGTGTTCCCATGTATTTGCTACCCTTGTTCTTCAAGGTGGTAGATGTTGTGGGTTTGGTAGGTGCTGTGGAAGGAGTATTTGCGAGTTGATGCAGTGCATCTTGTAGATGGTACACACGGCTGCTACTGTGTATCAGTGGTGGACGGAGTGAATGTTTAAAGTGATGAATGGGGGGGGGCCAAGCTACATGGTGCTTTACCCTGGATGGTGTCGACCTTCTTGAGTGTTGGAGCTGCACTCATCCAGGCAAGTGGAGACTATTCCCTCACACTCCTGTCTTGTGCCTTGTAGCTGGTGATCTCTGATCTGCTCATGCACCCACAGTATTTATGTAGCTGGTCCAGCTTGTCCCTGGTCAATGGTGACCCCCATGATGTTGTTGGGGTGGGATTCAGTGATGGATAATGAGAGTTGATTTAGGAGATTCTCTTATTAGAGATGGTTATTGCTTGGCAGTTGTAAGCTGCAAATGTTGTCGACCACATCTCAGCCCAATCCTGAATGTTGTTCAGGTCCTCCTGCAGTCAGAGTCCAGGTTTCACTGAGCGTTTCCATCCTTCCCAAGACACGTCCAATAAAACCTTCATCCTGACAATCAGCAACGTGCAGCCCAGTGACACTGCCGTCTATTACTGCTCCGTGTGGCAGAGGGATAACCACCCACCTTTAGGAGAATTCTAAACTTTTTTATGCCCGTGGGTTTCCGGCTTCTCCTCTCCTGCTGGATTCTCTGCTCCCTCCCGTCCCCAAACTCTCCACGGTTGGGATGGGAGAGGGATCATAGAATCCCTACAGTGCAGAAGGAGGCCACTCGGCCCATCGAGTCTGCACTGGAAGAAGACTCCACCCACCCAATACCCGTAACCCCACAAATGAGGGTCAGATAGGTGAGTGGAGTGACATTCAGAACAGCACATTCATACTGAATAGCAAAGCAGGTTTGATAGGCCAAATAGCCTACTCATGCTTCTAATTCTTATGGTATTATGTTGCTATTTTGTGATTCTGGCACAAGGACGCCCAGATCCCTCAGTTTGCACTGAGTGCTGAATTTGGTGCATTTGAGTGCTATAGTGAGAGTTTGGTGACTGAGGGAGTATAAGGCTTCATTTTTATCTAAAGTCTAGTCTTTCTTTTATTTAGTTAATTAACTTAAAAGTTGCTGTTTGGTTTAGAAGAAGGTGAATTTTCAATCAGCTTTAAACAAAGCTTCTACTTGTCGGCACTTGCAGCTGGAGCTTGTTAATTAGTTAATTGGATTAGGCCAGTTTTCAGAGGCTAGATTCACAGTATAAAAGTGATCCCCTACAGTGCAGACTTTGTTTGCACTGAGTGCTGAATTTGGTGCATTTGAGTGCTGTAGTGAGAGTTTGGTGACTGAGGGAGTGCTGAATTTGGTGCATTTGAGTGCTATAGTGAGAGTTTGGTGACTGAGGGAGTTAGGTGAGGAGGGAGTAAGGTGCTCCTTTCATTTTGTTTCCTACATTTCCGCAAAGAGTGAGAAGAGAGACAGGCGTTTACAGAGAGTGCAGCTGACTGGGAGCAGAGTCGGAGGGCAGAGATCCAGTTGGTCCACAGGGCAGCTATATTCTGTAAGGTAAGAGGGGATGGAGGCTAGGCCAGTTGCATGCTCCTCCTGTAGGATGTGGGTGGTGAGGGATACCACCGGTGTCCCCGCTGACTATACCTGCGGGAAGTGCACCCAACTCCAGCTCCTCAAAGACCATGTTAGGGAACTGGAGCTGAAGCTGGATGACCTTCGGATCATCCGGGAAGCAGAGGGGGTGATAGAGAAGAGTTAACAGGGAGGTAACCACACCCAAGGTACAGGACAAGAATAGCTGAGTTACAGTCAGGGGGGAAAAAAAACAAACAAACAAACAGGCAGACAGTGCAGGGATCCCTCATGGCCATTTCCCTTCAAAACAAGTATACCGTTTTGGATGCTGTTGCGGGGGATGATCTACCGGTGGAATGCCCTAGCGGCCAGGTCTCTGGCACTGGATATGGCTCTGGTGCTCAGAAGGGAAGGGGGGAGAATAGAAAAGCAATAGTTGTAGGAGATTCAATGGTTAGGAGAATAGATAGGAGATTCTGTGGTCGCGAGCGAGACTCCCGGAAGGTATGTTGCCTCCCGGGTGCCAGGGATGTCTCGGATCATGTTTTCAGGATCCTTAAGGGGGAGGGGGAGCAGCCAGAAGTCGTGGTGCACATTGGTACCAACGACGTAGGTAGGAAAAGGGGTGTGGAGGTAATAAATGAGTTTAGGGAGTTAGGTTGGAAGTTAAAAGCCAGGACAGACAGAGTTGTCATCTCTGGTTTGTTGCCGGTGCCACGTGATAGCGATGCTAGGAATAGGGAGAGAGTGCAGCTGAACATGTGGCTGCAGGAATGGTGTAGGAGGGAGGGCTTCAGGTATTTGGATAATTGGAGCACATTCTGGGGAAGGTGGGACCTGTACAAGCAGGACGGGTTGCATCTGAACCAGAGGGGCACCAATATCCTGGGAGGGAGGTTTTCTAGTACTCTTCGGGAGGGTTTAAGCTAATTCGGCAGGGGAATGGGAGCCGGATTTGTAGTCCAGCAACTAAGGTAGCCGATATTCAGGACGCCAAAGCGTGTAATAAGGCAGTGGGGATGGGAACACTGACAAAGGAGAGTACTTGCAGGCACGGAGATGGGTTGAAGTGTGTATACTTCAACGCAAGAAGCATCAGGAATAAGGTGGGTGAACTTAAGGCATGGATCGGTACTTGGGACTACGATGTGGTGGCCATCACGGAAACTTGGATAGAAGAGGGGCAGAAATGGTTGTTGGAGATCCCTGGTTATAGATGTTTCAATAAGATTAGGGAGGGTGGTAAAAGAGGTGGGTGGGGGGGTGGCATTGTTAATTAGAGATAGTATAACAGCTGCAGAAAGGCAGTTCGAGGAGTATCAGCCGACTGAGGCAGTATGGGTTGAAGTCAGAAATAGGAAAGGAGCAGTCACCTTGTTAGGAGTTTTCTATAGGCCCCAAAATAGTAGCAGAGATGTGGAGGAACAGATTGGGAAACAGATTTTGGAAAGGTGCAGAAGTCACAGGGTAGTAGTCATGGGTGAATTTAACTTCCCAAACATTGAGTGGAAACTCTTTAGATCAAATAGTTTGGATGGGGTGGTGTTTGTGCAGTGTGTCCAGGAAGCTTTTCTAACACAGTATGTAGATATTCCGACCAGAGGAGGGGCAATATTGGATTTAGTACTTGGTAATGAACCAGGGCAAGTGAAAGATTTGTTAGTGGGGGAGCATTTTGAAGATAGTGACCACAATTCTGTGACTTTCACTTTCGTAATGGACAGGGATAGGTGCGTGCAACAGGGCAAGATTTACAATTGGTGGAAGGGGAAATACAATGTTGTCAGACAAGAATTGAAGTGCATAAGTTGGGAACATAGGCTGTCAGGGAAGGACACAAGTGAAATGTGGAACTTGTTCAAGGAACAGGTACTACGTGTCCATGATATGTATGTCCCTGTCAGGCAGGAAAGAGATGGTCGAGTGAGGGAACCATGGTTGACAAGAGAGGTTGAATGTCCTGTTAAGAGGAAAAAGGAGACTTATGTAAGGCTGAGGAAACAAGGTTCAGACAGGGCATTGGAGGAATACAAGATAGCCAGGAGGGAACTGAAGAAAGGGATTAGGAGAGCTAAGAGAGGGCATGAACAATCTTTGGCGGGTAGGATCAAGGAAAACCCCAAGGCCTTTTACACATATGTGAGAAATATGAGAATGACTAGAGCGAGGGTGGGTCCGACCAAGGACAATAGCGGGAGATTGTGAATGGAGTCTGAAGAGATAGGAGAGGTCTTGAACGAGTACTTTTCTTCTGTATTTACAAATGAGAGGGGCCATATCGTTGGAGAGGACAGTGTGAAACAGACTGGTAAGCTCGAGGAAATACTTTTTAGGAAGGAAGATGTGTTGGGCATTTTGAAAAACTTGAGGATAGACAAGTCCCCCGGGCCTGACGGGATGTATCCAAGGATTCTATGGGAAGCAAGAGATGAAATTGCAGAGCCGTTGGCAATGATCTTTTCGTCCTCACTGTCAACAGAGGTGGTACCAGGGGATTGGAGAGTGGCGAATGTTGTGCCCCTGTTCAAAAAAGGGAATGGGGATAACCCTGGGAATTACAGGCCAGTTAGTCTTACTTCGGTGGTCGGCAAAGTCATGGAAAGGGTACTGAAGGATAGGATTTCTGAGCATCTGGAAAGACACTGCTTGATTTGGGATAGTCAGCACGGATTTGTGAGTGGTAGGTCTTGCCTTACAAGTCTTATTGAATTCTTTGAGGAGGTGACCAAGCATGTGGATGAAGGTAAAGCAGTGGATGTAGTGTACATGGATTTTAGTAAGGCATTTGATAAGGTTCCCCATGGTAGACTTCTGCAGAAAGAAAGGAGGCATGGGATAGTGGGAAATTTGGCCAGTTGGATAACAAACTGGCTAACCGATAGAAGTCAGAGAGTGGTGGTAGATGGCAAATATTCAGCCTGGATCCCAGTTACCAGTGGTGTACCGCAGAGATCAGTTCTGGGTCCTCTGCTGTTTGTGATTTTCATTAATGACTTGGATGAGGGAGTTGAAGGGTGGGTCAGTAAATTTGCAGATGATACGAAGATTGGTGGAGTTGTGGATAGTGAGGAGGGCTGTTGTCGGCTGCAAAGAGACATAGATAGGATGCAGAGCTGGGCTGAGAAGTGGCAGATGGAGTTTAACCCTGAAAAGTGTGAGGTTGTCCATTTTGGAAGGACAAATATGAATGCGGAATACAGGGTTAACGGTAGAGTTCTTGGCAATGTGGAGGAGCAGAGAGATCTTGGGGTCTATGTTCATACATCTTTGAAAGTTGCCACTCAAGTGGATAGAGCTGTGAAGAAGGCCTATGGTGTGCTCGCGTTCATTAACAGAGGGATTGAATTTAAGAGCCGTGAGGTGATGATGCAGCTGTACAAAACTTTGATAAGGCCACGTTTGGAGTACTGTGTACAGTTCTGGTCGCCTCATTTTAGGAAGGATGTGGAAGCTTTGGAAATAGTGCAAAGGAGATTTACCAGGATGTTGCCTGGAATGGAAAGTCGGTCTTACGAGGAAAGGTTGAGGGTGCGAGGCCTTTTCTCATTAGAACGGAGAAGAATGAGGGGCGACTTGATAGAGGTTTATAAGATGATCAGGGGAATAGATAGAGTAGACAGTCAGAGACTTTTCCCCCGGGTGGCACAAACCATTGCAAGGGGACATAAATTTAAGGTGAATGGTGGAAGATATAGGGGGGATGTCAGAGGTAGGTTCTTTACCCAGAGAGTAGTGGGGGCATGGAATGCACTGCCTGTGGAAGTAGTTGAATCGGAAACATTAGGGACCTTCAAGCAGCTATTGGATAGGTACATGGATTACGGTAGAATGATATAGTGTAGATTTATTTGTTCTTAAGGGCAGCATGGTAGCATTGTGGATAGCACAATTGCTTCACAGCTCCTGGGTCCCAGGTTCGATTCCGGCTTGTGTCACTGTCAGTGTGGAGTCTGCACATCCACCCCGTGTCTGCGTGGGTTTCCTCCGGGTGCTCCGGTTTCCTCCCACAGTCCAAAGATGTGCAGGGTAGGTGGATTGGCCATGATTAATTGCCCTTAGTGTCCAAAATTGCCCTTAGTGTTGGGTGGAGGTGTTGACTCTGGGTAGGGTGCTCTTTCCAAGAGCTGGTGCAGATTCAATGTGCCGAATGGCCTCCTTCTGCACTGTAAATTCAATGATAATCGATGATTAATCTAGGACAAAGGTTCGGCACAACAATGTGGGCCGAAGGGCCTGTTCTGTGCTGTATTTTCTATGTTCTCTGTAACACAACACGTTGCAGAATTTGGACGGCATGGTGACACACTGTTGTTAGCACTGCTGCCTCACAGCACCAGGTTCCAAGATTCAATTCCGGACTTCGGTGACTGTATGGAGGTTGTACGTTCTCCCCGTGTCGCCGTGGGTTTCCTCTGGGTGCTCCGGTTTCCTCCCACAGTCCAAAGATGCACATGTTAGGTGGATTGGCCGTGGTGAATTGGCCCTTAGTGTCCAGGGATGTGCAGTTTATGGGGTTACGGGGAGGAGTGGACATTGGTGCAGTGATCATTCGAAGGCATCAGTGCAAGCTCGATGGGCCGAATAGTCTCCTTCTGCACTGTAGCGATGCTATGATTCTATGATCGCAGCCTCTCATCAGCCAATTGGATATATTCCATTTGATAACAATAAATGTCTGAAGAAGCTGGATACGACAAAGGCTATGGGCCCTGACAATGTTCTGGCAATAGTCCTGAAGACTTGTGCTCCATAACCCTAACCTTAGCCAAGCTGTTCCAGTACAGCTACAACTCTGGCATCTACCCAGCAATGTGGGGAATTGCCCACGTGTGTCCTGTACGCAAAGCGGGCCAAATCCAACCCAGCCAATTACTGCCCCCTCAGTCTACTCTTGATCATCAGCTAAGGGTTGGAAGGGGTCAACAAAGGTGCTATCAAGCAGCATTTGCTGATTAATAATCTGCTCACTGATTCTCAGTTTGGGTTCTGTCAGGGCCACTCAACTTCTGTATGGTTACAGTCTTAGTGCAAACATGGACAAAAGAGCTGAACTCCTGAGGTGAGGTGGGAATGGCTTTGCTTGATATCACGGCAGTCCTAGACCGAGTGAGACATCAAGGGGCTGTAGCAAATCTGGAATCAATGGGGATTAGGGGGAAAGGTTTTGCTGACTTGAGTTACACTGAGCACAAAGGAAGATGATTGTGCTTGTGGAGGTCGAACAATCTTCAATTTTAATCGCTCCAACATTGGCAGTCGTGCCCTCAGCTGCCTGGATCCTAAAGTTCTGGAATTGCTTCCCGAAACCTCTCCCCCTCTCGTTCCTCCTTTAACATTCCCCTTGAAACCCATTCCTTTGACCATCTCCCCTTGTTGCTCCATATCTTGCTGGGTATCAGGATTGTGAAGCTCCTCAGGATAGTTTATTGTGTCCGGGATCCTCTTTGAATGCAAGTTATATTTGTTTCCTTTGGACTGAAACATGTGATTTCCTTTCACAGTTAATGAAACACGAGCTGATCAAGTTTCGATGCTGCTACCTGTCTCTGTCATTCTGGCTGCTGTACCTGTGCTTATTGGAGGAATTTTAGTCACAATTTGTCTCAGAAAACGATTTGGTATGTGTGAAAATTCATTCCGTTTGAGTTGATGGTGATGAAATTGGACAGAATTCCAGAATGAGGGAATGGTAACTGATTGTGAAGGCTGATGGTGAAATTGAGAATCGGACGCCAATCTTTTATTCAATACTGGATTCATTTACAGAATACAACATCGCACAGGTCTGCCTCCCCCTCACCAACTCCAGTGTCCCATCACTCTCCTCTTGTATTCTTTTGAGCATCAAATGAACAATTAACAGAAAAAATGAATGGACAAACCCTCAAACGAGCACTGTCAGGATAGTGTCACAAAACCAGGAACAAGAAACTACACAGGGACAGAGATAGGTTCAGTGAGTGGACAAAGATCCGGAAAATGGAGCACAATGTGGGGAAAATGTGAACTTGTTCATTTTGGCAGGAAGAATAGAAAATAAACTTATTATCTAAATGGTGAGAGATTGCAGAACTTTGAGTTACAGAGGGATCTGGGTGTCTGAGTGCATGAATCACAAAATGCTGGTAGAGTACAGACACAGCAAGTAATTAGGAAAGTTAATAGAATGTTACTGTTTACTGTGAGGGGGAATTGATTACAAAAGTAGGGAGGTTGTGATTCAGTTGTACAGGACATTGGTGAGGCCACATCTGGAGTATTGTGTACAGTGTTGGGCTCCTTATTGAAGGAAAGATGTAAATGTGTTAGAACCAGTTGAGTGAAGGTTCACTAGACTAATACCAGGAATGAGCGGTTTGTCTTATGAGGAAAGGTTGGAGAGGTTAGGTTTGTATCGACTGGAGTAAGAGTGAGAGGCGACTCAATTGAAACCTTTCAGATCCAGAGCGGTCTTGACAGGGTGGATGTGGAGAGGAATTGTGGGAAAATCCAGAACTATGTGTTATGGTTTAAACATAAAGGGTTGGTAATTTCAGAGAGAGATGAGGAGAAATGTTTCACTCCGAGGTTGGTGAGTCTCTGGAACTCTCTTCCTCAAAAGGCAGTGGAAGCTGAGTCTGTGAATATTTTTAAGGCAGAGCGAGAGAGATTCTTGATTAACAAGAGGGTGAAAGGTTATCGGGGTCGTCAGGAGAAAGGTTATCGGGGGTCGGCAGGTGAAAGGTTATCGGGGTCAGCAGGTGTTGCTCTCTTTGGTGTTGTCTCTTAATTTGGCTCTGTTTAATTATGTTTGCTCAAGAGTCGCCAGGTATCTTTCGACACCGCCACAAGGTTCAGAACCGAATACTGATCAATGACTCGATACACCTGTTAGTAAGTTCAAAAGCAATGCTCATTTATTTACACACAGTCAAATCAACTCATGCATAAACTCTACAAACTAAACTATCACTATTACTAAAGCCTATACTTAGCTTCGGGTGCCCACTCAGTCAGAGGAACAATGGCCATTGCTCGGTTCTGAGGCTGCTGGGTTGAGCTGTTTACAGGATAGCAACTAGGAGCATCTATCTCGTAGCGTGTATTGACTTGGAACTTACTTGGTCTGGTGTAGCCGCTAGGCTGGTCTCTCTCTTTGGTGAGAGCCAAGGGCAAAGAAGAAAGATTCTCCCTTGGGGAATACCTTTTATACCTAAAGGGCTTTGCGCACTTTTGGGCAGGCCTTGAACTTGGCCTCAATTAATTGGGCCTTTCCCAATTATTCGTATCGATCTTCCTCCAATAGAGGGGTGGGTTCCCTGATTGCTGGGCATGTCCTAGGTGGCCGTTGGTTTGCTTTGTTTGAGTCTCCTCTGGCGCCGGGGTGTCTGCCTTAACATTGTTTATCTAAATGTTTCCCTTTTGTCCCCCGAGATGGCTCATTAGTATGTAGATGGCTTAGCAGTTTCTGTCCTGTCTGAGAGCCAAGGCTCTCATCAACAGACAGACGTTGCACCTGCTTGTTTCTCAATATTGTCCAATTTTCCCTGCATTCTGTGCAAGTGTCCATTTTGTAATCGGACGTGGCCATCCCAGATGGCTACACTGGAGAGAGGTTGTCGGGGTCGGCAAGAGAAAGGTTATCGGGGGTCGGCAGGTGAAAGGTTATCCGGGGTCAGCAGGAGAAAGGTTATTGGGAGTCGGCAGGAGAAAGGTTATCCGGGGTCAGCAGGAGAAAGGTTATCGGGGGTCAGCAGCAGAGAGGTTATCGGGGGTCAGCAGGAGAAAGGTGATCGGGGGTCGTCAGGGCAAAGGTTATCGGGGTCGGCAGGAGAAATGTTATCGGGGGTCGGCAGGAGAAAGGTTATCGGGGGTCAGCAGCAGAGAGGTTATCGGGGGTCAGCCGGAATGTGCGGTTGAGGTTCCGATCGGAGCAGCCATGATATTATTGAATGGTGGAGCAGGCTCGAGGGGCCGAGTGGCCTCCTCCCAATTTGCAGGTTGCAATGTTTGTCTGTACACAGGAAGTTTATCCAATGAAAGTAAAATATCTATTCTGAAGGTGGGGGGAAGAGGCGTCATGATGCCCTGCAGCCCCTGGACAGGGAGGGTGGGGCTGATGTGTAAATAATATTTGAGCAGAAGCCCCTCAAATAATGAAACAGGATCTCAGCCTCACACGGCCAAAAGACCCTGAAATCCGGGATCCTCGAGGGCCCGGCAATTACAGGCCCCCTGGGAGTCTGTGAACCAACTTCACATTGGGAAGGGGAGGCCTACTGAAAGCTATCACCTTGCAGCTGATCCACTCCAAGTCCTCACCAGTGACCCCTCTCCCTGTGACCCCCCATCCCAACCCACTTGCCTCTCACTCCAGGGATCCAGTGATGATTCCTGGTGAGGACCCAGTGTCAGCAGCCACCCCTTCTGGAAGCGCTGCTGCTGAGGGGTCAGCCTCTGATTGGGCGGCAGCTTTTGGGGCGGGAATCTGTGCTGTGCTGGGGGCTTAATCTGACGGGAGGCCCAAGCTGTTCAGGTAGGTGCCTGCTGCCTGGTAAATGTAGTGGGCCTCCCATTGAAAGGCAACAAGTGTTTCTATCAGTTCACCAACAGGTCTGCAGAGCCCCTGTCACCGCAAATAAATTCCGTCCATCGTGTAAAATGCAGAGACAAACCTTTCAGGAGTGAAATCGGGAAACATCTCTTCACCAAGGGTGAAGTTTGGAAAACACTTCCACAAATGGTAATTGATGTGAGATCAATTATTAACTCTAAATCTAATAAACTTCCTACGAAAGGAGACAAGGACGTATCCACAACATCCATGACAGACATTACTGGAAGAGTTACTGGACGCAAGCATATGAGATAAAGGGAACTGTAGCGACATGTATGACCATCTGGTAGAAAGGCCGACACCATACTGGAAGTAACAAGAAAGAAATGGCAGGAGGACCTGGGGATCGAAATAGGGTGGGGACTCTGGAGCGAAGCACTGCATAGGGTCAACTCCACCTCTACGTGCGCTGGGCTCAGCCTGATGCAACTAAAAGTGGTAAATAGAGCCCACTTAACAAGAACCCGTATGAGTAAGTTCTTCCTGGAGGTGGGGGATAGATGTGAACGGTGCCAAGGAGGCCCAGCCAACCACGCCCACATGTTCTGGTCCTGCCCCAGACTTGTGGAGTACTGGACAGCCTTCTTCGAGGCAATGTCCAAAGTGGTGGGGGATGAGGGTGGAGCCATGCCCGAAAGGGGCGGTCTTCGGTGTATCAGACCAGCCAGATCTATTCCTGGGGAGGAGGGCGGATGCATTGCCTTTGTCTCCCTGATCGCCCGCAGGCCACTCGCACGGTTCAATTCCCGTACCAGCCTCCCCGAACAGGCGCGGAATATGGCGACTAGGGGCTTTTCACAGTAACTTCATTTGAAGCCTACTTGTGACAATAAACGATTTTCATTTCATTTGAAATGGAGAAAATCAAATTGGCCATCCGAGGGTCAGACGACGGCTTCCACAGAACGTGGGAGCCATTCACCCAATTGTTCCGGGTCCTGCTTGTGGCCAACGAACAAGCAGAAGAATAGCCAGGTAGCCAAGAATCAGGGGAAAGTAGCCGAGGCGGGGGAGGGAGGGATAGACCAGGCGTTGGGGGGGGGGGGGGGGGCGGACAGCAGCTAAACTTAAGAGAAAAGAAAGGCGAACCACAGGAGAAGGGGAGGGGAGGGGGGGTTGGAAGAGGGAGGAGACAGGGAACAATAGAGGGGAACCAGTGAGGTGGGGGGGGGGGCAGGCGAGGGAATGACAGCCGGAAGGAGGGCATGGGAAACTATAACAAACTTGGTATCTACAGGAACAGAGAACAATGAAAATCCGGGCGAAAGACGGGACGAACGGCTGAAGCGGAGGTGATCGCGAGACGAGAACGGCAGCGAAACCGTCCGGGAGAAGCAAGCGACAAACACCAGCACCAGATCCATTCGCGGATTGCTCTCTGTAATTGTTCTGTATTTGTTTCCCCGGCGCCCAAATGTCTATGTTCCCCCTCCCGCGCCCCCCCGAGTTCCCCCCCCACAAACAGACGCCGACTTATGTGCTAAAAACAATACTGCTGTTGTTGAGTGAGCACAGAATCCCCGACCAGTTATTTTATTCTAACTTTTTTGTTGTTGTTTGTTTTGTTTTTTGTGCGTGTTCCTTTCTCTTCTATGTATATATATATATATATGTATGTATTCTACTTTGTGTATATTATGGTAAATATACTTTATTCAAAAACCCAATAAAAAACATTTATAAAAAAAACTTTAAATCTGAGATGAAGGGTGTGATCGACCGGCCAAGGTGTGCCCGATCGGAAGCGCGAGGTGGCCGGGAGATGCCAGGTGAGGCCGTTCCCGGGCTTCCCGGCAGCCATGATGCTTCCCGGGATCTACCCAATTCCCGCGAGGAGGCGTGAGCAGAATCCCACCCACAATGGGTGGGACCAGGCCATGGGGCTCCTGTTGGTTATAAACCTATTGAAGCGCGCTTACCCGCAATCTACCGGCCTCCCAGGATCTACTGGTCTCCTCAGGGAGGCCTCAGCCGGGCACCGTTCAGTACTGGTCCACACAAACATGGACCAGGTGGAATGGCACCTGGGGGGGTCTCCCAGCCCATTGGAGATCCCTGGGTGGCCAGGAATAGTGCAGCGTGGCCCCCTGGACCTCCTCCTGGATTGGGGGCACCTTGGTAGTACCTGGCTGGCACCTTGACTCTGCAAAGCTGGCACTGCCCAGGGTCATGGCTTGAGGGGGGTATGAAGGGTGGGATGCCGCCCTTGTCACCGGGAAACCCATGCGCCGGCGTGGGACCGGAATATCCCGCCGGTGTGACCAGCCGGTAAATCCCGCCCTAAGTGTGGTTAGATAGCGGTGTGGAACTCACTGACAGAGCCAGGGAGAAACTCCCACCAAAACACACCACGAATCACACTGAGAAACTTTCCGGGAGATCGCGCCTCAGAGATTTTTGTGATCCAATGGATGTGGTGAAATGACAGAAATATGGAGTTAGGTGACAGATAAACCATGATCTCATTAAATGGATGGAATGGGCAGAAGGGGCAGAATGGCCTGCTCCTGTTCCCATCAGGCTGATGTTCCAATCATTTTTCTAACCTTTGCTTTCAGAAGTGTTTAACATTCAGGGTAATGTTGTCAACAATATAACACTGGCTTCATGGTGATTTTGACCATTTATTTCACAGCTTCATCAGGGAGAGCTGGTGATCAGAGCCAGGCTGCAGGTGACAGAAACCCTCGTTGGACAGGACCCCGATGGGTGAGATTCTCTGTTTCTTACTGTCTGTCTTTGTGTAACAGCAAAGGGCCCACCGGGGGAGCTGGTGTCAATGTGAGTTTGTGATTTCAGATCCATTTCTTCTGCACACACCAACATTGCATTTTCTCAACGAATACAATGCATGTGATTGGACCGTCACTCAGTGACATACAGAGAGAGAGCAGGAGATCTGATCCCAGCTTTCTACATATTCCTCGGCAACACTCATTGGGAGGGATTGGGAACAGGTTGGAAAGACTCATCTGTAATTTTCTCTTTTGGTGGGCAGTCCCGGACCTCTGTGTCTCTCAGGGAACTCTACTGCCACCCACAATGCCTCCTCAGTATTTTTTCATAGAATTTACAGTGCAGAAGGAGGCCATTCGGCCCATCGAGTCTGCACCGGCTCTTGGAAAGAGCACCCTACCCAAGGTCAACACCTCCACCCTATCCCCATAACCCAGTAACCCCACCCAACACTAAGGACAATTTTGGACACTAAGGGCAATTTATCATGGCCAATCCACCTAACCTGCAAATCTTTGGACTGTGGGAGGAAACCGGAGCACCCGGAGGAAACCCACGCACACACGGGGAGGACGTGCAGACTCCACACAGACAGTGACCCAAGCCGGAATTGAACCTGGGACCCTGGAGCTGTGAAGCAATTGTGCTAACCACTACATATTCTCCCCGTGTCTGCGTGGGTTTCCTCCGGGTGCTCCGGTTTCCTCCCACAAGTCTCAAAATACATCCTTCTTCGGTAAATTGGACATTCTGAATTCTCTGTCTCTGTACCTGAACAGGTGCCGGAATGTGGCGACTGGGGCTTTTCACAGTAACGTCATTGCAGTGTTAATGGAAGCCTACTTGTGACAATAATAAATGTTTTTTTAAAAATTGAACCTATGTCCCCTGGTCATTGATCCCTCCACCAAGGGGAAAAGTTTCTTCCTGTCTACTTTATCCATGCCCCTCATAATTTTACAAATCTCAATCATGTGCCCCTCAGTCTCCTCTACTCAAAGGAAAACAATCCCAGTCGATCCAATCTCTCTTCATAACTAAAACTCTCCAGCCCAGGCAACATCCTGGTAAACCTCCTCTGCACCCTTTCCAGAGCTATCACATCCCTCGTAAAGCTGTGGCCAAACAAATGTTTTACACAGTTCCAACTGAACCTTCCTGCTCTAAACTCTATGCCTCAGTTAATAAAGGCAAGTATACCAGAGGCCTTCTTAACCACTGTATCCACCTGCTCTGCTACATTAAGGGATGGGTGTATATGCACACCAAAATTCCTCGGAAACTCGGTGCTTCCCAGGGTCCTGCCATTTACCAAGAACCCTCTCTTGTAAGTACTTCTACATTTATCAAAGTCCTTCTACCTGGAGATTTATCTACCTTTAAGCCTGCCAGACCACTCAGAACCTCCTCTCTGTCTGTGTTAATCTCTTAAATTTTATTACTCTCCTTCCCCCTGATTTCTACACCCACAAGAACATCATTCCTCAGATAAGGACATCAAAACTGCACACAATACTCCAGGTGTGGCCTCACCAATTCCCCATACAATTCCAGTAAAACATCTCTATTCCTCTTTTCAAATCCTCCCACTATGAAGTCCACCTACCATTTGCCGTCTTTCCTGCCTGCTGTACCTGCGTGCTTACGCTGAGTATCCACCTCTCTCAATTTACACCCACTCAAATAATAATTCCCTTCCTATTTTTGCGACTGAAGTGGATAACCTCACATTTATCCACGTTATACTGCATCTGCCATGCATGTGCCCACTCACTCAGCCTGTCCCAATCCTGCTGAAGCATCTCTGCATCCTCCTCACAGCTCAGCCTCCCACCCAACTTTGTATTGTCTGTAAATATGGAGGTACAGGAGAAACTGTTCCCACTCAAACGTACATCAAGAACTAGAGGGCACACATTCACAATAATGAGCAAAAGGAGAAGTGAGCCAGAGGTTGAATGAACTTCCTGTGAGGGTGGTGGAGGGAGGTCAAATCGAGGTATTCAAAAGGGGATTGGATTGTTATCTGGAAAGTGAGACTGTGCAAGGTTCCGGGGATAAGGCAGGGGTGTGGGTCTCGGTCTAATGTTCTTCCAGAGGGCCAGTGCAGACCTGATGGGCCGAGGGGCCTCTTTCTGCACTGGAAAGATTGTGTGAAAGATTCAGAGTGGAATGTACTTTACCTCCTGCTGAATTAAACTGTTTCAGAAATCGGGCACCGTCATGGAAATATAAACCTTCCCAGACTATAATTCCTGACACTTTAGAATCAGGTTTTAGTAAATTCTCATTTTCACAACAGCTACTAAACCCAATCTTCACTGTTTACATTTTGTTACAGAATTTGGAAGCTTCTCCAGCAGATTCTGACCCAACGTACACGGTAAATATCTCTCACTACAACAAACTGGGATATGTCTGGTGATCAACATTCACCACAGGATCAAAGTTTCCTCTTTCGACATATAATAAAATAAATCCCTTTTTCCCAGAAGCCGCTATGATTAGAATGTGGAACATTTTCAAATAAGCCTCTCATTGTGCACGTGTTACACAATCACAATTTCTAACATGTCTCTATTTTCCCTCAGGCATTACAGCAACCAACTTCATCTGTATACAGTGAGATTAAAGGTATGTTTCTATCGCACTGAACAGAGGTTCAGGAAAAGCAGGTGGATTCTGTCAATTTCTGTATAAATGGTGAAACTGTGGGAAAGCCTGACTCAAAATGGACCCATATCAGCAACACTGCAGAGAATGGATAGAGAGCAGTGAGTCCAGTGTGAAATGGACCATGATTAGCCCCGTGTGGTAATATATGTAATGTTGTGTGTTCAAAGAACAAAGGACAGTACAGCACAGGAACAGGCCCATCGGCCCTGTGAGCCTGCACCGATCGTGATGCCTGTCTGAACTAAAACCTTCTGCAATTCCGGGGTCCGTATCCCTCTACTCACTGGCTGTGTGGAGTCTGCACGTTCTCCCCGTGTCTGCGTGGGTTTCCTCCGGGTGCTCCGGTTTCCTCCCACAGTCCAAAGATGTGCAGGTTAGGTGGATTGGCCATGCTAAATTGCCCTTATGGACCAAAAAAGGTTAGGAAGGTTTATTGGGTTATGGGGATAGGGTGGAAGTGAGGACTTAATGGCTCGGTGCAGACTCGATGGGCTGAATGGCCTCCTTCTGCACTGTATGTTCTATGTTCTGTGATCTATTCCCATCCTATTAATGTATTTGTCAAGATGCCTCTTAAACATCGCTATCGTATCTGCTTCCACCACCTCCTCCCGCAGCGCGTTCCAGACACTCACCACCTTCTGTGTCAAAAACCTGCCTCGCACATCTCCTCTGAACTTTGCCCCTCGCACCTGTGACCCTGGGTAAGTGACTTTCCCACCCTGGGCAAAAGCGTCTGACGTTTCACTCTCTCCATGCTCCTCATCATTTTATAAATCTCTGTCAGGTCGCCCCTCCGCCTCCGTCATTCCAATGAAAACAATCCGAGTTTATCCAACCTCCCCTCATAATGAATACATAGAAACAGAGAAAATAGAAGCAGGAGGAGGCCATTCGGCCCTTCGAGCCTGCTCCCTCATTCATTCTGATCATTGCTGATCATCAAGTTCAATCCCCTCCAGACCAGGCAACAACCTGGTAAACCTCTTCTGTCCTCTCTCCAAAGCATCCACATCCTTCTGGTAGTGTGGTGACCAGAATTGTACACAATATTCCAAATGCGGCCTAACTGAGGTTCTGTACAGCTGCAGCATGACTTGCCATTTCTTATACTCAATGCCCCGATGGATAAAGGCAAGCATGCCGTATGCCTTCTTGACTACCCTATCCCCCTGTGTTGCCACTTTCAGTGACCTGTGGACCTGTACGCCCAGATCCCTCTGCCTGTCAATACTCTGAAGGGCTCTGCCATTTACTGTGTTATTCCCACCTGGATCAGACCTTCCAAAATGCATTACCTCACATTTATCCGTCATATCTCACCAATCGATACACACACATTCACAGATACAAAGATAGACCTAAATGTCTACAAACAGACACACATTCCCAAGTGTACATCGACACACAGACATACAGACACGTGTACACGTTCACATATACTTACACACAGATATTCAATAACGTGTAAACACACATTTCCAGCCATGATTCCCAGTGTATGGAGTGGGAATACTGAACAATTTTCCTTTCATATCCACTCGGTGTTCAGACCAACTGTAGCCCCGACTGTCATTCCATCTGGGATCAGCTCACTGTGTGCAGGCTGGAGATGGAGTCTGGGAGTTTCCCGTCATTAAGAACAGAGTTACAATCTGGACAAACTCCTCAGAGGAGCTGAAATTATCCTTTATTCTCACGTTGGCTGCAGCTTGAGTTTTGGAAACTAATCTATTTTTAATTTTGTTTGAACAGGCAACAGACAAGCTCCCGGCTCCTGAACTACAGAAAATATCCTTCGATATGACACCATTCCGAGGCCAGGAGCATAAGGACGATTAGGAACATGATCAAAACAGTGTCCTTATATCAGAGATCAACTCCTTACACTCACATTCTTCCCACATCCCCAATTCTACCCACCACCTTTTTCCATTTCCCCAGGCTGCACTATCAGCTTCTCCCCAATCTATCTCCCTTGATCCCTGTCCCTTTGGTAATTTAAAAGATATAGCCAGCTTTCCGCAAGGAGTTGAAAACTGCAGGAGAGACGGGGTCAGAATCTCAGGAAAACCCAGACTTATTTAAGTGAGAATGCAGAGTGCTGGGCCACGCTCTTGAAAAGGGTTTTTTGGGTTATTGGATTGTGTTTTTGAATTGGAACAGTTAAGGGGGAAATCATTCAGGGTTATACATGGATTACTGTCGCTGTGTGGTGTCTTTATGTTTGTAATTGATAAAAATTCTTGCTGTGTGTTTATATATAAATGTTAACTAAGTTCTTGGAACAAAGCTTGTTTTGATTAAAGTGTCTGGGAAGACTGATGAATCACACCCGAAGGCTCTTGTGCTCAACCTTGCCAAATTCAACAGAACGATTGTAGGTCAGGTGGACTTCATAATATACTTTGGAGTTTCTAAGCCCTGGCCCATAAAATTAGACAGAACATTCCAGACCCTAACCACTCGCTGTGTGGCTCTGCCTCCACCACACTCTCAGACAGAACATTCCGGATCCTAACCACTCGCTGTGTGGATCTGCCTCCACCACACACTCAGATAGGACATTCCGGATCCTAACCACTCGCTGTGTGAGTCTGCCACCACCACACTCTCAGACAGAACATTCCGGATCCTAACCACTCGCTGTGTGAATCTGTCTCCACCACACACACAGACAGAACATTCCGGATCCTAACCAGTCCCTGTGCGAATCTGTCTCCACCACACTCTCAGATAGAACATTCCGGATCCTAACCACTCGCTGTGTGAATCTGTCTCCACCTCACTCTCAGACAGAACATTCCGGATCCTAACCACTCGCTGTGTGAATCTGTCTCCACCACACTCTCAGACAGTACATTCCGGATCCTAACCACTCGCTGTGTGAATCTGCCTCCACCACACTCTCAGACAGAACATTCCGGATCCTAACCACTCGCTGTGTGAATCTGTCTCCACCACACTCTCAGATAGAACATTCCGGATCCTAACCACTCGCTGTGTGAATCTGTCTCCACCACACTCTCAGACAGAACATTCCGGATCCTAACCACTCGCTGTCTGAATCTGCCTCCAACACACTCTCAGACAGAACATTCCGGATCCTAACCACTCGCTGTGTGAAAAGGTTTCTCCTGTGCTTCAGTAACTGCTCTCTCCACCTGTCCTGCCACTCTCAATGATTTCTGCACATTGACCCCCAGCTCGTGCCTGTCCCCCACACTCTCTACACTTCATTCCACTTTCTATTCTGGTTTAGCTCAAAAATAATCTGCCAGGCGATCCTTTCCTGCTCCTAATTCTGACTCCTTGAGCACTGCCAGTTGTGGCTCAGAGTAACTGAGTGACCTGGCATGACTACATCCAAATGATTCATTGAGTGGGAAGAGATCGGAAGGGTGTGGAATTACTGACACCAGAAGTGTGGTCAGATGGTCAATAGGATAGCAGAGGTTTGTGTGGAAATTTAAGAAATTCTAGGTGCTGTTTATTACAGTAAAGTTCAGTGTTTAGGCCTCCTCATTCTCAGTCCATAGTTTTTCAGTTTATTTTAGATTTTTCAGTCAGTTTGTACCAGATTTTGAGTGGAAGATCCAAGTGTGCAGTGTACGTCTGATTACATCATGTTGTGTCGAATATACGGCCCAGAAACAGATCATTCAGCACAATGAGCCCATGCAGTCCATGTCCAAATGCAGCAAGACCTGGACAATATCCAGGCTTGGACTGACAAGTGGCAAGTTACATTTATACCACACAAGTGCCAGTCAATCAACATCTCCAACAAGAGAGAATCTAACCATCGCCCCTTTACAGTCAATGGCATCACCATCACTGATCCCCACTATCAACATCCTGGGGGTTACCATTGACCAGAAACTGAACTGGATCAGCCATATAAATACTGTGGCTACCAGAGCAGGTCAGAGACTGAATTCAGCAGCGAGAAACCCACCTCCTGGCTCCCCAAACCTTGTCTTTCATCCACAAGGTACAAGTCAGGAGTGTGATGGAATACTTTCCACTTTCCTGGATGAGAGCAGCTCCAACAACACTGAGCAAACCGAAGACCTTCCAAGACAAAGCAGCACGCTTGATTTACACCCCAGCCACCAGCCTCAACATTGTCTTTCCCCAGCACGGACACACAGTCGCAGCCGTCTGTACCATCCACAAGAGGCACAGCAGCAACTCACCAAGGCTCCTTTGACAGCATGTTTCAAACCTGTGACCTCTACAATCTAGAATGACAAGAGCAGCAGATACCTGGGATCACCACCATCTGCAAATTCCCCTCCAAGTCACTCACCATCCTGACTTGGAAATATATCGCTGTTCCTTCACTGTCGCTGGGTCAAAATCCTGGAACTCCCTCCCTAACAGCACGGTGGGTGTACCTCCTCCACATGGACTGCAGCGTTTGAGAAGGCAGCTCACCCCCACCTTCACAAGGGGCAGTTAGGGATGGGCAATAAATGCTGGCCTAGTCAGCAACACCCACATGGTGTGAAAGTATTTAAATAACAGTCCATGCCGGTATTTATGCTCGATTTGAACCTCCTGCAATCCTTTCCCATCAAACCATCAACATATCCTGCCTCATCCTTATTTGTTTACTTCACTTCCCCAAAACTGTTTCTCTGCTACTTGCTTCAATTCGGAAATAGAGAGGGTTCCAAGTTATTTGTATTTGTGGGGATACAAAGTAAGTTATAGTTTCAAATAAGCTGAATTTTGTGTTTCTGTATTTGTGTGCTAAAAATGAAATAAAACTTCAATTTTAATCTCATTTCTTAAAAGTTGCCTGAAAATCTGTCGGTTGGTTTCGATGCCTGCATTGTAATGATGGTTTTACAAAACAGTGAACAAAAACTAGGCTGTTGCTTAGTAACCAGGAGCCCAGACAAAGACAGTGAGAGCAGTTAGTTCAGGAGAAAGAAGGTAAACTGGGAGTAAGCAGATTTCACAGAAACTGCTGGAACAGACAGCACCATACACAGGGACAGAAAGACACTCCCAAGATAAAGAACAGCAAGTCCTAGAAACCAGGGATTGGGAAAGAACAGAGTTCCAGGAAAACTGTGAAGGCAAAGGAAAGATGAAGAGGAATCTGGAAAAAGGTTCTGTTCAGTGAAGTCAGGAGCAGAGAGAAAGGCTCCCAGTTAAGGTACAGACCTGGGGCATGGCGGCTTGCGAGATGGTTGGTAACAACTTATACAGCCTGTGAAAAAGTGGCATTCTGTTGGCACAGCTGGGAACCTTGAAGGCTTGGAAAGCTTGAAGGCACATGACAATCCAGGGCAGGGGAATACCTGAAGGAGAGTTTGGAACCCTGGAGGTGAATCCTTGGTGAGAACACAGATCCAAAGTTGGCTCAGTAACAGGAAACAAAGGGGAATGGCCAATGGCTGCCCTTGCGAATGGGAAGCTGTTTCAATTGTTGTTCCGCAGGGCTTGGTGTTGGCACCCCTGCTGTTTGTTTTATATATTAACAATTTGGACTTGAACATGGGGTGATGGGAGCAAGATTGGGAAATTTGCAGACAACACACAAATTGTCAGTGCAGTCGATGGTGTAGAGGATAGCTGTCAGCACCAAAATTATATCGGTGGGTTGGTGGAGTTGGCAGAGATTAATCAATGTTTTATTCTTTAGTTAAAAGTTCATGGGCAGTCCTGTGACTCTGTTCTGTAATCTGCCAATTAAGTATCGAAACAGAAATAGCGGGATTCTCTGTCGGCCGACGCTGGAATCAGGAAAGGCGATTGGGCGGAGAAACGGTTGTGAGGCCAAAATGGTGGCCGTTGCTGGCTGCCCGACAGAATGCCGTGCTCCGGTGCCTCAACCGCGGTGTCAATGCGTTCTACTCTGCACGTACAGTAAACGCCGTTCACATATCATTAGCGGCCTGAGCCGGTATTCACCGGGGCTTCCGCGATGCTCCGCCTCCACCGGGAGGAATTACCGACGGCGTGTTTCACTTGTGGTTTCAACAATCGGGAAACAGGCTCCGTGGCTGCTGAGGGAGAGAGAGGGGGCACGAAAAGTGTCCAATATCGCTATAGTGTGCTGATAGTTGTGCCGCCGGCCGGGGAACTTCTGCCAGGGTCTCGGGGGAGTACCGGGGGGCAGCCAAGAGGTGGGGCCGGGCTGGACGGGCACAGAACACCATTGCCGCAGCCGGCAAGGCAGCCACGCGGCTGTGCACGCTGCCGACTGCTCACTGTGAACTTAGTGCCACAGGACTCACCAGGCCACCTCCCCCCCCCCCCCCCCCCCCCCAAGTATCCTCTGGCCGCAGCTGACCCAGCAGCGGGATGGGCGCGCTCCAGCACAACCGGTGCCATCCTATTGGCTGGGATGAGTGTGTGTGGGGAGTGGAGTGCGGATATGCAGCTACAGCTTGTCAGCCTCTCGAGTGTCAATCCCGACTCCGGCATATCCAACACCGTTTCCCATTGGAATCGCTCGTGTTCCACAGGGTGCCGCGCTAGCCCCGGAGCACAGTCAGTTCAGGTGAAAGAAGGTAACCACTCTGATACCAGCACGGTAGCACAGTGGTTAGCACACTTGCTTCACAGCTCCAGGGTCCGAGGTTCGATTCCGGCTTGGGTCACTGTCTGTGCGGAGTCTGCACATCCTCCCCGTGTGTGCGTGGGTTTCCTCCGGGTGCTCCGGTTTCCTCCCACAACCCAAAGATGTGCAGGTTAGGTGGTTGCTCGTGGTAAATTGCCCTTAGTGTCCAAAAATAATAAGTGTGGTCTCTGGGTTACGGGGATAGGGTGGAGGTGCGGGCTTAGGTAGGGTCCTCTGGCAAAGGGGCTGTGCAGACTCGATGGGCCGAATGGTCTCCTTCTGCACTTGAAATTCTACGATTCTCAGATTAACGGTTGATTAATTTCTCCGGGAGCGGCGCCAGTCTTGCTGTCGTAGAATTCCATCGGTTCTGTCCCGGCGTCAGCACTTAGTCTCTGAAACGGAGAATCCCGCCCAGTATCTCTCAAGCTGGGTTCCACTCTAGCGTCTGATTAGATGCACTAACATCAGCTGGCATCGTAACATTGGAACCACTCAACGTGGGAGCGAGTTCCACATTCCCATCACTCTCTGGGTAAAGGCTGCCCTCTGAATTACCCATTGGATTTATTAGTGACAGCCTGATATCGATGGCCTCTATTTTCACTCTTCACCACAAATGGAGACATTCTCTGTTTACTCTTTCAATACCTGCCATCATTTTAAAGATGTTGATCACTCATTTGTCTTCTCTTTTGAAGAGAAAGGGCCCCAGCCTAATTATCTTTTCCCAATTGGAATAGTTTCCAGTCCCGGTGTGAACCTTGTAAATCCTCTTTGCACCTTCTTCAAAGCCTCTATATCATTTAGTCCATGAAAAGAGAATACGTAACAGGTCAACACAAGGTACACAATGTAGTGGGAGAATGATGTTTTAAGAGATAAGTGGTTATATAAGATGTAAGAAGAGGATCTGTGTGAGAGAGCTCCACCCTTCAACAACTAGAATGGACAAGTCTTGGCAGCCTTGTAGGCCTCAGCGACCCTGACATCCGATCCGGTTTCATCACCGGAACCACCGGCCCCGCCCAGTTGCTAAAACGAGTTGGCTGAATTATACGTAGGCTCTCCAATCGCTGCAGTTCACCCTCGACCTTCCCAACAATAGCATGAGGGACTGGCCGAACCCTGAAAAAACCGGGCTGGGCCTGCGGATCCACTTGGATTTTCACCACGTCCCCCTTCGTTCTCCCAAGGCCCAGCCCGAAAACACGCGGCACCACTGAGACAGCAGCACCTGTATCCAACTCCATTTGGATTAAATGTCCATTGATCGGCACAGGGATGTGAATCGGTGCCACCCTTGGTGCAGCCACACACTTCAGCTACACTTCCAACTTGTCTCCAGCTTCTTCAATACGGGGCTGCACCTAACTCATCCCAGGCGGGCAGGGCGTTGTCCATCACGCTGCCGGCAGCCTCGGCGGCCTTGGTGGCCTCAGAGACCCTGACATCCACACTCCTCGCCGGGAGAGGAGTTGGTACCTCTCGGATCTGGACAGGGTGTGCAGAGTGGCTCAGGGTCTCTATAACTCAGTTCCGCAGCACCGCGGCGGTCCATTCTAGCTCTTGTTGTTCCCAAAGGGAGGAGAATTTGGTTTCAATGATTTTCAATAAATGTTTCCACCATTTACATTTTTGCAGCAAATGTGTCCCTCGCTGTGTGAACTCTTCATGTTAAACCAACTTAATGTGGGCAACTTGCACTCAGTGAATCATAAACGTCACTTATCAAAATCCACCCAGAAGGGGAGCAGCTATTGGCTCATTGTCGCTGCTTCCTCTTTAACTTCGTTACCTCCTGTGAAAAAGGAGATTAAAGCAGCTTCTGTCGGCTGGGACACTTTGTGTTTCAATGTATTTACTGGACCTGCAATAAACGGTGTGGATAAAGAGGATTGTTATTCTGTTGAGATGATCAGTAAAACTCTTTTTGTTGTGACTCTGTCACTCTGTGTTTCTGGGGGTAAGTACAAGTTTTAGTTTGGTTTGGAGAAGTTTAACTTGTTCTAAAAGAACTCTCCCTGGTTTGTGCTGCGGTGTCTCTGCACCTGTAACTTGTGTGAATTCTAGAGTTAGAACATTCAAACTGGACATGAGAGTTTCAGCAGAATTTATCACCACATTGAGAATGTTCAGTGCACCTGACACAGAGTTACACAGACTGGGAACACGGGTCAGAAAACTCAGTTTCCCATTCTTCTCTGTTACTCATTTAATGTGACAATGGGTTTGAGTGACAGTCTGCACATTCAGTGGGTGTATTTAGGAAGGATTGAATTAATGTGCACATTAAGTGGATGTATTTGGGGTGGTTGAATTAACCTTCACATTAAGTGGGTGTATTTAGGAAGGATTGAATTAATCTGCACATTAAGTGGGTGTATTTAGGAAGGATTGAATTAATCTGCACATTAAGTGGGTGTATTTAGGAAGGATTGAATTAACCTTCACATTAAGTGGGTGTATTTGGGGTGGTTGAATTAACCTTCACATTAAGTGGGTGTATATGGGGTGGTTGAATTAACTTTCACATTAAGTGGGTGTATTTGGGGTGGTTGAATTAACTTTCACATTAAGTGGGTGTATTTGGGGTGGTTGAATTAATCTGCACATTAAGTGGATGACACAAAGATTGGTCGGGTGTTTAACAGTGAGTTTGAGCTACTTGGGTTACAGGAAGATATATACGGGATGGTCAAATGGGCAAAAAAGCAGCAGATGGAATTCACCCTGAAAAGTGTGAGGTGATCCACTTTGGAAGGAGTAATGTGACAAAGAAGTATTAAATGAATGGCCTGACACTGGGACGTTCCGAGGAACAAAGGGACCTGGCCGTGTTTGTCCATAGATCTCTGAAGGCAGACGCGCAGGCTAATCGGGTGGTAAAAAATGCATATGGGACACTTGCCTTTATCAATCGAGGCATAGATTACAAAGGCAGGGAGGTCGTGTTGGAGTTATATCGAACTTTGGTGAGGCCACAGCTGGAGTACTGTGTGTAGAATGTCAGCCTGTGCTCTCACCAGATCTGTTTCACAGACAGAATACAGTCAGGAACATCCTCATCATCTCCCAAGCTGCCGATCAAAGGGACAGGCTCTCTGCCGGGAATGGGATTGGTTAATCTTCCAGAGTTCAGTCCTGCCTTCTCAGAACAAGAAGTGCAAACCGGGCCAGAAAGGGGAAGCACCATTTTCTGCATCAAAGTGGAGCCTCACTGTCCTTGTGATATTGTGATGATCCAAGGGTGATTGCAGAGTGTGGACCCTCCACAGTGTCCTGTAGAGATGGGGGTGGGAAAAATATATCTTCATCTTATTGGGAGTTCTTTTCTGCCTGATTTAACAAGGTCAGTTTTGTGTGAGAAAAGCACACGAGGGATTTAGCACAAATATTTTGCATATTCTCAGGAGAAATATCAGGTTGAAATTATACCCCGTTCATCTTGAAATCCTGGATTGGCGAATTCAGTTTGAAACAATCAGACGGGGAGATCAGGGATACCGAAGGTTAGATTAGTTTCAGTGAAGAAAATATGGAAACCAGTTGAACTTTTGTCTGTTGTATTTCTCCCTGAAATACAGTCTCAGTAATGAGCAGTGTGTTCAGCAGTAACATCAGTCTGTCCTGTTGTATTTTCCCCTGATATACAGTCTCAGTAATGAGCAGTGTGTTCAGCAGTAACATCAGTCTGTCCTGTTGTATTTTCCCCTGATATACAGTCTCAGTAATGAGCAGTGTGTTCAGCAGTAACATCAGTCTGTCCTGTTGTATTTCCCCCTGAAATACAGTCTCAGTAATGAGCAGTGTGTTCTGCAGTAACATCAGTCTGTCCTGTTGTATTTTCCCCTGATATACAGTCTCAGTAATGAGCAGTGTGTTCAGCAGTAACATCAGTCTGTCCTGTTGTATTTTCCCCTGATATACAGTCTCAGTAATGAGCAGTGTGTTCAGCAGCAACATCAGTCTGTCCTGTTGTATTTCCCCCTGAAATACAGTCTCAGTAATGAGCAGTGTGTTCTGCAGTAACATCAGTCTGTCCTGTTGTATTCCCCCCTGAAATACAGTCTCAGTAATGAGCAGTGTGTTCAGCAGTAACATCAGTCTGTCCTGTTGTATTTCCCCCCCTGAAATACAGTCTCAGTAATGAGCAGTGTGTTCAGCAGTAACATCAGTCTGTCCTGTTGTATTTCCCCCCCTGAAATACAGTCTCAGTGATGAGCAGTGTGTTCAGCAGTAACATCAGTCTGTCCTGTTGCATTTCTCCCTGAAATACAGTCTCAGTAATGAGCAGTGTGTTCAGCAGTAACATCAGTCTGTCCTGTTGTATTTCCCCCTGAAATACAGTCTCAGTAATGAGCAGTGTGTTCTGCAGTAACATCAGTCTGTCCTGTTGTATTTCCCCCTGAAATACAGTCTCAGTAATGAGCAGTGCGTTCTGCAGTAACATCAGTCTGTCCTGTTGTATTTCCCCCTGAAATACAGTCTCAGTAATGAGCAGTGTGTTCAGCAGTAACATCAGTCTGTCCTGTTGTATTTTCCCCTGAAATACAGTCTCAGTAATGAGCAGTGCGTTCTGCAGTAACATCAGTCTGTCCTGTTGTATTTTCCCCTGAAATACAGTCTCAGTAATGAGCAGTGTGTTCAGCAGTAACATCAGTCTGTCCTGTTGTATTTCCCCCTGAAATACAGTCTCAGTAATGAGCAGTGTGTTCTGCAGTAACATCAGTCTGTCCTGTTGTATTTCCCCCTGAAATACAGTCTCAGTAATGAGCAGTCTGTTCAGCAGCAACATCAGTCTGTCCTGTTGTATTTTCCCCTGAAATACAGTCTCAGTAATGAGCAGTGCGTTCTGCAGTAACATCAGTCTGTCCTGTTGTATTTCCCCCTGAAATACAGTCTCAGTAATGAGCAGTGTGTTCAGCAGTAACATCAGTCTGTCCTGTTGTATTTTCCCCTGATATACAGTCTCAGTAATGAGCAGTGTGTTCAGCAGTAACATCAGTCTGTCCTGTTGTATTTCCCCCTGAAATACAGTCTCAGTAATGAGCAGTGCGTTCTGCAGTAACATCAGTCTGTCCTGTTGTATTTCCCCCTGATATACAGTCTCAGTAATGAGCAGTGTGTTCAGCAGTAACATCAGTCTGTCCTGTTGTATTTCCCCCTGAAATACAGTCTCAGTAATGAGCAGTGTGTTCAGCAGTAACATCAGTCTGTCCTGTTGTATTTTCCCCTGAAATACAGTCTCAGTAATGAGCAGTGTGTTCAGCAGTAACATCAGTCTGTCCTGTTGTATTTCCCCCTGAAATACAGTCTCAGTAATGAGCAGTGTGTTCAGCAGTAACATCAGTCTGTCCTGTTGTATTTTCCCCTGATATACAGTCTCAGTAATGAGCAGTGTGTTCAGCAGTAACATCAGTCTGTCCTGTTGTATTTCCCCCTGAAATACAGTCTCAGTAATGAGCAGTGTGTTCAGCAGTAACATCAGTCTGTCCTGTTGTATTTCCCCCTGAAATACAGTCTCAGTAATGAGCAGTGTGTTCAGCAGTAACATCAGTCTGTCCTGTTGTATTTTCCCCTGATATACAGTCTCAGTAATGAGCAGTGTGTTCAGCAGTAACATCAGTCTGTCCTGTTGTATTTCCCCCTGAAATACAGTCTCAGTAATGAGCAGTGTGTTCAGCAGTAACATCAGTCTGTCCTGTTGTATTTCCCCCTGAAATACAATCTCAGTAATGAGCAGTGCGTTCTGCAGTAACATCAGTCTGTCCTGTTGTATTTCCCCCTGAAATACAGTCTCAGTAGTGAGCAGTGTGTTCAGCAGTAACATCAGTCTGTCCTGTTGTATTTCCCCCCCCTGAAATACAGTCTCAGTAATGAGCAGTGTGTTCAGCAGCAACATCAGTCTGTCCTGTTGTATTTCCCCCTGAAATACAGTCTCAGTAATGAGCAGTGTGTTCAGCAGTAACATCAGTCTGTCCTGTTGTATTTTCCCCTGATATACAGTCTCAGTAATGAGCAGTGTGTTCAGCAGCAACATCAGTCTGTCCTGTTGTATTTTCCCCTGAAATACAGTCTCAGTGATGAGCAGTGTGTTCAGCAGCAACATCAGTCTGTCCTGTTGTATTTCCCCCTGATATACAGTCTCAGTAATGAGCAGTGTGTTCAGCAGTAACATCAGTCTGTCCTGTTGTATTTCCCCCTGAAATACAGTCTCAGTAATGAGCAGTGCGTTCTGCAGTAACATCAGTCTGTTCAGTTGTATTTCCCCCTGAAATACAGTCTCAGTAATGAGCAGTGCGTTCTGCAGTAACATCAGTCTGTCCTGTTGTATTTTCCCCTGAAATACAGTCTCAGTAATGAGCAGTGTGTTCAGCAGTAACATCAGTCTGTCCTGTTGTATTTCCCCCTGAAATACAGTCTCAGTAATGAGCAGTGTGTTCAGCAGTAACATCAGTCTGTCCTGTTGTATTTTCCCCTGAAATACAGTCTCAGTGATGAGCAGTGTGTTCAGCAGCAACATCAGTCTGTCCTGTTGTATTTCCCCCTGATATACAGTCTCAGTAATGAGCAGTGTGTTCAGCAGTAACATCAGTCTGTCCTGTTGTATTTCCCCCTGAAATACAGTCTCAGTAATGAGCAGTGCGTTCTGCAGTAACATCAGTCTGTCCTGTTGTATTTCCCCCTGAAATACAGTCTCAGTAATGAGCAGTGCGTTCTGCAGTAACATCAGTCTGTCCTGTTGTATTTTCCCCTGAAATACAGTCTCAGTAATGAGCAGTGTGTTCAGCAGTAACATCAGTCTGTCCTGTTGTATTTCCCCCCTGAAATACAGTCTCAGTAATGAGCAGTGCGTTCTGCAGTAACATCAGTCTGTCCTGTTGTATTTCCCCCTGAAATACAGTCTCAGTAATGAGCAGTGTGTTCTGCAGTAACATCAGTCTGTCCTGTTGTATTTCCCCCTGCTATAGTCTCAGTAATGAGCAGTGTGTTCAGCAGTAACATCAGTCTGTCCTGTTGTATTTCCCCCTGAAATACAGTCTCAGTAGTGAGCAGTGTGTTCTGCAGTAACATCAGTCTGTCCTGTTGTATTTCCCCCTGAAATACAGTCTCAGTAATGAGCAGTGTGTTCAGCAGTAACATCAGTCTGTCCTGTTGTATTTCCCCCTGAAATACAGTCTCAGTAATGAGCAGTGCGTTCTGCAGTAACATCAGTCTGTCCTGTTGTATTTCCCCCTGCTATAGTCTCAGTAATGAGCAGTGTGTTCAGCAGTAACATCAGTCTGTCCTGTTGTATTTCCCCCTGAAATACAGTCTCAGTAGTGAGCAGTGTGTTCTGCAGTAACATCAGTCTGTCCTGTTGTATTTCCGCCCCTGAAATACAGTCTCAGTAATGAGCAGTGTGTTCTGCAGTAACATCAGTCTGTCCTGTTGTATTTCCCCCTGAAATACAGTCTCAGTAATGAGCAGTGTGTTCAGCAGTAACATCAGTCTGTCCTGTTGTATTTCCCCCTGAAATACAGTCTCAGTAATGAGCAGTGCGTTCTGCAGTAACATCAGTCTGTCCTGTTGTATTTCCCCCTGCTATAGTCTCAGTAATGAGCAGTGTGTTCAGCAGTAACATCAGTCTGTCCTGTTGTATTTCCCCCTGAAATACAGTCTCAGTAGTGAGCAGTGTGTTCTGCAGTAACATCAGTCTGTCCTGTTGTATTTCCCCCTGAAATACAGTCTCAGTAATGAGCAGTGTGTTCAGCAGCAACATCAGTCTGTCCTGTTGTATTTCCCCCTGAAATACAGTCTCAGTAATGAGCAGTGTGTTCAGCAGTAACATCAGTCTGTCCTGTTGTATTTTCCCCTGAAATACAGTCTCAGTAATGAGCAGTGTGTTCTGCAGTAACATCAGTCTGTCCTGTTGTATTTCCCCCTGAAATACAGTCTCAGTAATGAGCAGTGTGTTCAGCAGTAACATCAGTCTGTCCTGTTGTATTTCCCCCGAAATACAGTCTCAGTAATGAGCAGTGTGTTCAGCAGTAACATCAGTCTGTCCTGTTGTATTTCCCCCCCTGAAATACAGTCTCAGTAATGAGCAGTGTGTTCAGCAGTAACATCAGTCTGTCCTGTTGTATTTCCCCCTGAAATACAGTCTCAGTAATGAGCAGTGTGTTCAGCAGTAACATCAGTCTGTCCTGTTGTATTTCCCCGTGAAATACAGTCTCAGTAATGAGCAGTGCGTTCTGCAGTAACATCAGTCTGTCCTGTTGTATTTCCTCCCCTGAAATACTGTCTCAGTAATGAGCAGTGTGTTCAGCAGTAACATCAGTCTGTCCTGTTGTATTTCCCCCTGATATAGTCTCAGTAATGAGCAGTGTGTTCAGCAGCAACATGAGTCTGTCCTGTTGTATTTTCCCCTGAAATACAGTCTCAGTAATGAGCAGTGTGTTCAGCAGTAACATCAGTCTGTCCTGTTGTATTTCCCCCCCTGAAATACAGTCTCAGTAATGAGCAGTGTGTTCTGCAGTAACATCAGTCTGTCCTGTTGTATTTCCCCCTGAAATACAGTCTCAGTGATGAGCAGTGTGTTCAGCAGTAACATCAGTCTGTCCTGTTGGCTCCGCTCTAAGTTCCAACAGCTCTTTAAATCCATTCATAAAAAACACTCCAATTCCAAAAGCAATATTGCAGCTTTCTCCTTTCCCCAGTACTTGTTGTGGAATTGTGGAGTATCTCGGTGTGTGATATTCTGCCTCGAATATACATTATCCAAATTCACAGAGTCCCAGAGTTTTTCCAGCACGGAAAGAGGCTCTTCAGCCCATCATCCCCGTGCTGACCATCCAGCACCGATCTATTCTAACCCCATTCTCCAGCACTTGGTCCGTAGCCTTGTACATTGTGGTGTTCCAAGTGTTTATCTAAATGGTTGCTCTTTCCCACATTAAAACAGTGACTACACTTCAAAAGAACATCATTGGCTGGAAAGCACGTTGAGATGTCGAGTAGATGTGTAAAGTGCTGCATAAATACAAATTGTTCTTTCTTTTACACCCAGATTATTGATGAATTCTGGCTCATTGCTCATTACTAATTCAAATGTGTCCCTAATGCGTCTGAAACATATTCTGAACACTGTTCAACCCACAGGAACCCCTGGCCACGAGCTCACACATCTACACAGAACGTTGTTACTGATGCTGATAAGAAGCTGTCATCAGCCTCAGTAGAGGCCACACACAGAGGCCTCAGGTCAGACAGGAAACAAGGGTGTAAAGAAAAGGCAGCAGCAAACCACATCCTAGAAACCACAAAGTCACCATTTACACCAGAACCTCCTCACAACAGCAAGTGAATTCCAGGTTGTAATGTCCAAGACGTTTTACTTCATTTTTCCCACTCTGTGGAGCGCACGGGAGCACAGTGGTTAGCACTGTTGCTTCACAGCTCCAGGGTCCCAGGTTCGATTCCAGGCTTGGGTCACTGTCTGTGCGGAGTCTGCAAATTAGACCATAAGACCATAAGGCAGAGGAGTGGAAGTAAGGCCATTCGGCCCATCGAGTCCACTCCACCATTCAATCATGGCTGATTTAAACTCCATTTACCCGCTCTCTCTCCATAGCCCTTAATTCCTCGAGAAATCAAGAATTTATCAACTTCTGTCTTAAAGACACTCAACGTCCCGGCCTCCACCGCCCTCTGTGGCAATGAATTCCACAGACCACCACTCTCTGGCTGAAGTTCTCCCCGTTTCTGCGTAGGTTTCCTCCGGGTGCTCCAGTTTCCTCCTGGGGCCTAACCAGCGTTTTATACAGCTCCAGCATAACCTCCCTGCTCTTCTATTCAATGCCTCGGTTAATAAAGACAAGAATCCCATTGGCCTTCTTAACCACCTTATCAACCGTTCCTGCTGTCTTCTGAGATCTGTGAACCTGCATACCAAGGTCCCTTTGATCCTCTCTACTTCCCAGGATCCCACCATTCATTGGATATTCCTGGGCCTTGTTAGTCCTCCCAAAATGCATCACCTCACACTTTTCATGGTTCAATTCCATTTGTCACTCTTCTGCCCATCTAACCAGCCTGTCCCGCTCATGATACTAAGCTTGGCCAAAACCATCAGCATTTCCTCGTGCCGTATTCCTCTATACCCATCCTATTCATGTGTTTGTCAAGATGCCTTTTGAACGCCATTAATGTATCTGCTTCCACAACCTCCTCTGGCAACGCGTTCCAGGCACTCACCACCCTCTGCGTACAAAACCCTGCCTCTCACATCTCCTCTAACCTTTGCACACGGACCTGAAACCTATGCCTCCTGGCGACTGAACCCTCCACCCTGGGAAAGAGTGTCTGCCCATCCACTCTATCCATGCCTCTCATGATCTTGTCGATCTCTATCAGGCCACCCCTCAACCTCATGCTTCTCATGAAAACAGTCCGAGTCAATTCAGCCTCTCCGAATAGCTAACACCCTCCAGATCAGGCAACATCCTGGTAAACCTCCATTGCACCCTCTCCAAATCCTCCACATCCTTCTGGTAGTGAGGCGACCAGAATTGTGCACAATATTCCAAGCGTAGCCTTGCCAAAGTTCTATACAAATGGAGCATGACTTGCCAGTTTTTATACTCTGTGCCCCATCCAATGAAGGCAAGAATTCCATATGCTTTCTTGACTACCTTGCCCACTTGTGTTGCCACTTTTAAAGATCTGTGGACCAGCACACCCAGATCTCTTTAACTTTCTATATCCATTTACGGTATATTTCCGCTCTATGTTAGATCTACCAAAATGCATTACCTCACATTTGTCTGGATTAAACTCCATTTGCCATTTCTCTGCACAAGTCTCCAACCTATCTATGTCCTCCTGTATCTTCTGACAATCCTCAACACTATCTGCCACTCCTTGGTGTCATCCGCAAACTTACGAATCAGACCAGCGACATTTTCCTCCAAATCGTTTACGTGTACTACAAACAACAGAGGCCCCAGCACAGATCCCTGTGGAACACCACTAGTCCCAACCTTCCATTCAGAAAAGCACCCTTCTACTGCTACCTTTGCCTTCTATGACCGAGCCTGTTCTGTATCCATCTTACCACCTCATCTCTGATCCCATGTGACTTCACCTTTTGTACCAGTCTGCCATGAAGCACCTTGTCAAAGGCCATCCACCCCCATCCCCTCATCAATCATCTTTGTCACCTCCTCAAAAAACTCAATCAAGTTAGTGAGGCACGACTTCCCCTTCACAAAACCATGCTGTCTATCGCTAATGAGTCATTTGTTTACAAATGGGTATAAATCTATCCCTGCTAATCCCCTCCAACGTTAGCTACTACTGACGTGAGGCTCACCGGCCGATAGTTTCCAGGATTATCCCTGCTACCTTTCTTAAAAAGCGCTACCACATTAGCTATTCGCCAGTCCTCTGGGATCTCACCTGTAGCCAATGAGGATACAAAGATGTGAGTCAAGGCCCCAGCAATTTTCACCCTTGCTCCCCTCAGTATTCTGGGGTAAATCCCATCTGACCCAGGAGACATAGCGACCTTAATATCTTTTGAAAGACTCAATATCTCCTCCTTTTCGATGTCACATGACCCAGACTGTCCACACACCCTACCCAAGAATCATCTTCCACAAACTCCTATTTTTTGGTGAACACTGATGCAAAATATTCATTTAGTACTTGCCCATTTCCTCTGGCTCAACACATAGATTCCCCCCACTGTCCTTAAGTGGTCCAATCCTTTTCCTGGCCACCCCCTTGCTTTTTTACTTGTGAATAAAAAGCTTTGGGATTCACCTTAATCCTACCTGCCAAGGAGGTTTCATGACCCCCTCCTCGCCCTCCTAATTTCCCGCTTAAGTATCTTCCTACTTTCTTTATACTCCTCAATGGTTTTGACTGTTCCCACCATTCTAGACCGTACAAAAGCCTCCTTTTTCTTTTTGACGAGGTTCACAATATCCCTCGTTATCATCTGTGAATTTACTTTCATACCTCCCACATTCTGGGTCAAAGTTAATTGGATTAGGCCAGTTTTCAGAGGCTAGCTTCACAGTATAAAAGTGATCCCCTACAGTGCAGACTTTGTTTGCACTGAGTGCTGAATTTGGTGCATTTTGAGTGCTATAGTAAGAGTTTGGTGACCGAGGGAGTTAGGTGAGGAGGGAGTAAGGTGCTCCTTTCATTTTGTTTCCGACATTTCCGCAAAGAGTGAGAAGAGAGCCAGGAGTTTACAGACAGTGTAGCTGACTGGAAGCAGAATCGGAGGGCGGAGATCTAGTTAGTCCACAGGGCAGCTATATTCTGTCAGGTAAGAGGGGATGGAGGCTAGGCCAGTTGCATGCTCCTCCTGTAGGATGTGGGTGGTGAGGGACACCACCGGTGTCCCCGCTGACTATACCTGCGGGAAGTGCACCCAACTTCAGCTCCTCAAAGACCGTGTGAGGGAACTGGAGCTGAAGATGGATGAACTTCGGATCATCCGGGAGGCAGAGGGGGTGATTGAGAAGAGTTACAGGGAGGTAACCACACCCAAGGTACAGGACAAGAATAGCTGGGTTACAGTCAGGGGGAAAGGAACAAACAGGCAGTCATTGCAGGGATCCCTCGTGGCCGTTCCCCTTCAAAACAAGTATACCGTTTTGGATGCTGTTGGGGGGGATGACCTCCCGGGGGAAGGCCCGAGCGGCCAGGTCTCTGGCACTGAGTCTGGCTCTGGGGCTCAGAAGGGAAGGGGGGAGAATAGAAAAGCAATAGTTGTAGGAGATTCAATGGTTAGGGGAATAGATAGGAGATTCTGTGGTCGCGAGCGAGACTCCCGGAAGGTATGTTGCCTCCCGGGTGCCAGGGTCAGGGATGTCTCGGATCGTGTCTTCAGGATCCTTAAGGGGGAGGGGGAGCAGCCAGAAGTCGTGGTGCACATTGGTACCAACGACATAGGTAGGAAAAGGGGTGTGGAGGTAATAAACAAGTTTAGGGAGTTAGGCTGGAAGTTAAAAGCCAGGACAGACAGAGTTGTCATCTCTGGTTTGTTGCCGGTGCCACGTGATAGCGAGGCTAGGAATAGGGAGAGAGTGCAGTTGAACACGTGGCTGCAGGAATGGTGTAGGAGGGAGGGCTTCAGGTATTTGGATAATTGGAGTGCATTCTGGGGAAGGTGGGACCTGTACAAGCAGGATGGGTTGTATCTGAACCAGAGGGGCACCAATATCCTGGGAGGGAGGTTTTCTGGTACTCTTCGGGAGGGTTTAAACTAATTTGGCTGGGGAATGGGAACCGGATTTGTAGTCCAGCAACTAAGGTAGCCGATATTCAGGACGCCAAAGCGTGTAATGAGGCAGTGGGGAAGGGAACACTGACAAAGGAGAGTACTTGCAGGCACGGAGATGGGTTGAAGTGTATAGACTTCAACGCAAGAAGTACCAGGAATAAGGTGGGTGAACTTAAGGCATGGATCTGTACTTGGGACTACGATGTGGTGGCCATCACGGAAACGTGGATAGAAGAGGGGCAGAAATGGTTGTTGGAGGTCCCTGGTTATAGATGTTTCAATAAGATTAGGGAGGGTGGTAAAAGAGGTGGGGGAGTGGCATTGTTAATTAGAGATAGTATAACAGCTGCAGAAAGGCAGTTCGAGGAGTATCACCCGACTGAGGTGGTATGGGTTGAAGTCAGAAATAGGAAAGGAGCAGTCACCTTGTTAGGAGTTTTCCATAGGCCCCCCAATAGTAGCAGAGATGTGGAGGAACAGATTGGGAAACAGATTTTGGAAAGGTGCAGAAGTCACAGGGTAGTAGTCATGGGTGACTTTAACTTCCCAAATATTGAGTGGAAACTCATTAGATCAAATAGTTTGGATGGGGTGGTGTTTGTGCAGTGAGTCCAGGAAGCTTTTCTAACACAGTATGTAGATTGTCCGACCAGAGGAGGGGCAATATTGGATTTAGTTGGTAATGAAACCAATTTACTTGGTAATGAAACAGGGCAAGTGATAGATTTGTTAGTGGGGGAGCATTTTGGAGATAGTGACCACAATTCTGTGACTTTCACTTTAGTAATGGAGAGGGATAGGTGCGTGCAACAGGGCAAGGTTTACAATTGGGGGAAGGGTAAATACGATGTTGTCAGACAAGAATTGAAGTGCATAAGTTGGGAACATAGGCTGTCAGGGAAGGACACAAGTGAAATGTGGAACTTGTTCAAGGAACAGGTACTACGTGTCCTTGATATGTATGTCCCTGTCAGGCAGGGAAGAGATGGTCGAGTGAGGGAACCATGGTTGACAAGAGAGGTTGAATGTCTTGTTAAGAGGAAAAAGGAGACTTATGTAAGGCTGAGGAAACCAGGTTCAGACAGGGCATTGGAGGGATACAAGATGGCCAGGAGGGAACTGAAGAAAGGGATTAGGAGAGCTAAGAGAGGGCATGAACAATCTTTGGCGGGTAGGATCAAGAAAAACGGCAAGGCCTTTTACACATATGTGAGAAATATGAGAATGACTAGAGCGAGGGTAGGTCCGATCAAGGACAGTAGCGGGAGATTGTGTATTGAGTCTGAAGAGATAGGAGAGGTCTTGAACGAGTACTTTTCTTCTGTATTTACAAATGAGAGGGGCAATATTGTTGGAGAGGACAGTGTGAAACAGACTGGTAAGCTCGAGGAAATACTTGTTAGGAAGGAAGATGTGTTGGGCATTTTGAAAAACTTGAGGATAGACAAGTCCCCCGGGCCTGACGGGATATATCCAAGGATTCTATGGGAAGCAAGAGATGAAATTGCAGAGCCGTTGGCAATGATCATTTTGTCCTCACTGTCAACGGGGGTGGTACCAGGGGATTGGAGAGTGGCGAATGTCGTGCCCCTGTTCAAAAAAGGGACTAGGGATAACCCAGGGAATTACAGGCCAGTTAGTCTTACGTCGGTGGTAGGCAAAGTAATGGAAAGGGTACTGAAGGATAGGATTTCTGAGCATCTGGAAAGACACTGTTTGATTAGGGATAGTCAGCATGGATTTGTGAGGGTAAGGTCTTGCCTTACAAATCTTATTGAATTCTTTGAGGAGGTGACCAAGCATGTGGATGAAGGTAAAGCAGTGGATGTAGTGTACATGGATTTTAGGAAGGCATTTGATAAGGTTCCCCATGGTAGGCTTCTGCAGAAGGTAAGGAGGCATGGGATAGTGGGAAATTTGGCCAGTTGGATAACAAACTGGCTAACCGATAGAAGTCAGAGAGTGGTGGTGGATGGCAAATATACAGCCTTGATCCCAGTTAACAGTGGCGTACCGCAGGGATCAGTTCTGGGTCCTCTGCTGTTTGCGATTTTCATTAATGACTTGGATGAGGGAGTTGAAGGGTGGGTCAGTAAATTTGCAGATGATACGAAGATTGGTGGAGTTGTGGATAGTGAGGAGGGCTGTTGTCGGCTGCAAAGAGACATAGATAGGATGCAGAGCAGGGCTGCGAATATGCAGATGGAGTTTCACCCTGAAAAGTGTGAGGTTGTCCATTTTGGAAGGACAAATATGAATGTGGAATACAGGGTTAACGGTAGAGTTCTTGGCAATGTGGAGGAGCAGAGAGATCTTGGGGTCTATGTTCATTCATCTTTGAAAGTTGCCACTCAAGTGGATAGAGCTGTGAAGAAGGCCTATGGTGTGCTCGCGTTCATTAACAGAGGGATTGAATTTAAGAGCCGTGAGGTGATGATGCAGCTGTACAAAACTTTGGTAAGGCCACATTTGAAGTACTGTGTACAGTTCTGGTCACCTCATTTTAGGAAGGATGTGGAAGCTTTGGAAAAGGTGCAAAGAAGATTTACCAGGATGTTGCCTGGAATGGAGAGTAGGTCTTATGAGGAAAGGTTGAGGGTGCTAGGCCTTTTCTCATTAGAACGGAGAAGGATGAGGGGCGACTTGATAGAGGTTTATAAGATGATCAGGGGAATAGATAGAGTAGACAGTCAGAGACTTTTTCCCCGGGTGGAACAAACCATTACAAGGGGACATAAATTTAAGGTGAAAGGTGGAAGATATAGGAGGGGTATCAGAGGTAGGTTCTTTACCCAGAGAGTAGTGGGGGCATGGAATGCACTGCCTGTGGAAGTAGTTGAGTCGGAAACATTAGGGACCTTCAAGCAGCTATTGGATAGGTACATGGATTACGGGAAATGATATAGTGTAGATTTATTTGTTCTTAAGGGCAGCACGGTAGCATTGTGGATAGCACAATTGCTTCACAGCTCCAGGGTCCCATGTTCGATTCCGGCTTGTGTCACTGTCTGTGCGGAGTTTGCACGTCCTCCCCGTGTCTGCGTGGTTTTCCTCCGGGTGCTCCGGTTTCCTCCCACAGTCCAAAGATGTGCAGGGTAGGTGGATTGGCCATGATAAATTGCCCTTAGTGTCCAAAATTGCCATTGGTGTTGGGTGGAGGTGTTAAGTTTGGGTAGGGTGCTCTTTCCAAGAGTCGGCGCAGACTCAGGGGGCCGAATGGCCTCCTTCTGCACTGTAAATTCAATGATAATCTATGATTAATCTAGGTCAAAGGTTCGGCACAACATCGTGGGCCGAAGGGCCTGTTCTGTGCTGTATTTTCTATGTTCTATGTATTCACATCCAGATCATTGATGTACACGACAGACAACAAGGGACCCAGCACCGATCCCTGTGGAACATCACTGGACACAGATTTCCAGTCACAAAAACAACCTTCAATCATCACCCTCTGCCTCCTACCACTGAGCCAGGTTTGGATCCAGTTCGACAAATTGCCCTGGATCCCATGGGCTCTTACCTTCTTCATCAGCCTCCCGTGTGGCACTTTGTCAAAAGCCTTACGAAAGTCCATGTAGACTAGATCAACTGCATCATCTACACACCTAGTCACTTCCTCAAATAATTCAATCACATTTGGGAGACCTGGGCAGGATTCTCCGTTTCTGAGACGCCGACACAGAATTAGTGAAATTTCACGACAGCAAAACTGCCGCCGAACCCGGGTCGATTCAGTGACTGTGGAGGGGCAGCACCGACACCACGTGGAACACAATCAATTCCAATGGGAAATGGTGCGGGATTGGCCGGGTCCGTGATTGACACTCAGGAGGCTGACAAGCTGCAGCTGCACACACACATTACACTCTCCACACACACTCACCCCAGCCACACACACACATTACACTCCCCACACACACTCACCCCAGCCACACACACACATTACACTCCCCACACACACTCATCCCAGCAGCACACACACATTACACTCTCCACACACACTCACCCCAGCCACACACACACATTACACTCCCCACACACACTCATCCCAGCCACACACACACATTACACTCCCCACACACACTCATCCCAGCCGCACACACACATTACACTCCCCACACACACTCATCCCAGCCGCACACACACATTACACTCCCCACACACACTCATCCCAGCCGCACACACACATTACACTCCCCACACACACTCATCCCAGCCACACACACACAGTACACTCCCTGCACACACTCATCCCAGCCGCACAGACACATTACACTCCCCACACACACTCATCCCAGCCGCACAGACACATTACACTCCCCACACACATTCATCCCAGCCGCGCACACACATTATACTCCCCCCACACACTCATCCCAGCCGCGCACACACATTACACTCCCCCCACACACTCATCCCAGCCGCGCACACACATTACACTCCCCACACACACTCACCCCAGCCGCACACACACATTACACTCCCCACACACACTCATCCCAGCCGCACACACACATTACACTCCCCACACACACTCATCCCAGCTGCACACACACAGTACACTCCCCACACACACTCATCCCAGCTGCACACACACATTACACTCTCCACACACACTCATCCCAGCTGCACACACACTTACACTCTCCACACACACTCATCCCAGCAGCACACACACATTACACTCTCCACACACACTCATCCCAGCCGCACACACACATTACACTCCCCACACACACACCCCAGCCGCGCACACACATTACACTCCCCACACACACTCATCCCAGACGCACACACACATTACACTCCCGACACACACTCATACCAGCCGCACACACACATTACACTCCCCAACACACTCACCCCAGCCGCACATACACATTACACTCCCCACACACACTCATCCCAGCCGCACACACACATTACACTCCCCACACACACTCATCCCAGCCACACACGCACATTACACTCCCCACACACACTCACCCCAGCCGCACACACACATTACACTCCCCACACACACTCATCCCAGCCGCACACACACATTACACTCCCCACACACACTCATCCCAGCCGCACACACACATTACACTCCCCACACACACTCATCCCAGCCGCACACACACATTGCACTCCCCACACACACTCATCCCAGACAACAAGATGGCACTGATTGTGCTGGAGTGCGCCCACACAGCTGATGGGTTTGCCTGGGGCCAGAGGGCACCTAGGCGGTTCTCTGGGGGAGGGACCTCTACATCCCCTGGCCCTAAGTTCACAGTGGGCTGTTAGCTGCATGGCTGCCTTGCCGGCTGCAGCAATGGTGTTCCGTGCCCGTCCACCCCGACCCCACAGCCCACCTCCTGACCACCCCCCGCTCCTCCCCCCGGCCCTGGCAGAAGCTCCCGGTGTAGAGGTATAAAAAGATGGCCATGATAAACCGCGAGGCTTGCTGGGACATTATATTTGGTCAGTTTAGGATTCGAGCTTCCTTCAGCAGCTAACACTGATCAAGCTGTCAACCTTTCTAACCACATGTTGCAAACGTTTCTGTAGAAACGTAGACCACCCGTTTCCTTGTTGAAATATAAATACAACAAGGGTGAGATGTCCAACACCAGGCATGAAAATAGCAAAGGGGACAAGGGGAGGTCATCCCTTATAAGGGAATACGACCTGAAAGATGAATGCTGATTGGATGACACTGTTAAAGTGATTAATCAGATAAGAATAACAATGCTGAAAAAGGTGTCGACAAATCGAGAGCTCCGTGTGACGACTCTTCACAGCTCTGTGTGAGAAAGGGACACGTTCAAGCGTACAGACTGAGTGAGGAGATTTGGGCAGCACGATAGCATAGTGGTTAGCATTATGGCTTCACAGCGCCAGGGTCCCAAGTTCGATTCCCGCTTGGGTCACTGTCTGTGTGGAGTCTGCACGTTCTCCCCGTGTCGGCGTGGGTTTCCTCCGGGTGCTCCGGTTTCCTCCCACAGTCCAAAGATGTGCAGGTTAGGTGGATTGGCCATGATAAATTGCCCTTAGGTTGGATGGGGTTGCTGGATTGCGGGGATGGGGTGGAGGTATGGCCTTGAGTGGGGTGCTCTTTCCAGGAGCTGGTGCGGACTCGATGGGCCGCGTGGCCTCCTCTGCATTGTAAATTCTAGGAATCTGGATCAAAGCGGGAATTTGGTGCAGAGACAAATTTTTCACCCTTCAGAAAGTTGCCTTGTTCTGCTACAGGAGAGCAGGCGAGTTATTTGATGAGTATTTCACCTTCTGTGAGGCAGCATTTGGGAAAAAAGACAAATTCAAGGACACAGGAAATTGATGAATTGATTGGTTGGTCAGAGATCAGTGTGAGGAGCAGTGTGTGAAATCCAGTGTCTGAAATAAGGGAAAGTTAGGATCTATATACTGAGGCAATACCAGTCCCAACGTAGAATAGAGTTAATGCTCCAGCAGTAAAGGTATGACATGGCAGGACAGCTCAGTGGAGTGGAATGTGTGTCCTGTAATGTGGACACTACCAGTGTCCTAAAGGAGCGTGTGTGCAGCAAGTGTTGCCAGCTGCAGAAACCTGAGCTGTGGATTTCAGAGCTGGAGCGCCGGCTGGAGTCACTGTGGCACATCGGCGAGGCTGAGAGCTACGTGGATCGCACGTTCAGAGAGGTGGTCACACCGCAGCTTCAGGGTTTGGAAACAGAGAGGGAATGGGTAACCACCAGGCAGTCCAGGAGCACGAAGCAGGTTGTGCGGGACTCCCCTGGGGTCCCATTCACCAATGGGTTTCTGTTTCAGACACTGGTGAGGGTGTTGATACCTCAGAGGATTACAGTCAGAGTCAGGTTTGTGGCACCGTGAGGGGCTCGGCTGGACAGCAGGAGAGGAAGAAGAAAGGAAAAGCAATAGTGATAGGGACTCGATAGTGAGGGGAATAGACGGCCGTTTCTGTCGCCGTAGACGTGACTCGGGGGTGGTATGTTACCCCTCTGGTGCCAGGGTCAAGGGTGTGACAGAACGGCTGCAGGACATTCATCTGGGGATGGACAAGCAGCCAGAGGTTGTGGTCCACACTGGGACCAATGACTTTAGACAGGAAGGGGGATGGGGTCCTGCAGTCACAATTTAGGGAGCTCGTAGGAAATGATCAAGCAGGACCTTGTATGTCATAATCTCTGGATTACCCCCAGTGCCAGATGAAAGTGAGGACAGAAATAGGAGGATGACCGTAAGACATAGAAGTAGAATTAGGCCACTCGGCCCATCAAGATGGCTCCGCCATTCAATCATGACTGATATTTTTCTCATCCCCATTCTCCTGCCTTCTCCCCATAACCCCTGATCCCGACATTGATCAAGAACCTATCTATCTCTGTGTTAAAGACACTCAGTGATTTGACCTCCACAGCCTTCTGCGGCAAAGAGTTCCACAGATTCACCCCCCTCTGGCTGAAGAAATTCCTCCTCATCTCTGTTTTAAAGGATCGTCCCTTTAGTCTGAGATGGTGTCCTCTGGTTCTAGTTTTTCCCACAAGTGGAAACATCCTCTCCACGTCCACTCTATCCAGGCCTCGCAGTATCCTGTACGTTTCAATAGGATTCCCCCTCAGAAGTCCATCCCTGGTCCTGTATTCCCACCCTCTTGACATGAATGCTAACATTGCATTTGGCGACTCACCGTGGCGCGTGCGAGCGGAGCGGTCGTGCTGGAGAGGGTCTCCCGCTGGTCGGCGGCATTTCGGTGTTTTCCGGGGGTTTCGCCGGTCGGGATTTCTTCGGCCGTTGGGGCCTGAGGGACGGGTCCCGGGTCGGGCAGATTTGGAGCCGGTGGGGACCCCCGTGACCGGCGCAGCAGGGGCATCGAGCCCGAAGCAAGCGGCGGGGGAGGAGCGCGGCCTGAGGCGAGGCCTGAATCCAGCCCGAATGTAGAGGGGGAGCAGCGCACACCGGGTGGCCTCCCGCTGAAAATGCATGTTTGGGAAGTTTGAAGTCCGGTCCCAGGAGAAGAGATGTTTTGAACTTTGATTTTTGGAATTTAAAATTTTTTTTATTAAAAAGTTTTTTCTTAATTTAAAAAAAAAATCTAAATGTAGTTTTTCAATTTTTAAAATTTATTTTATTATTTATCTCGAGATGGAAGAAAGAAGAATAAAAATATTAAGTGGTTAAGGGACGCCACAAACAGCTGTGAAGAAGGGAGGAAACGGGGGTTCGCCGCCAAAGGAGAGGACCAGTAACAGCGCTGACAAGATGGCAGATGCCGGACCGCGTGGTGGGGCCGCACTGCTTACAGTGGAAAGGATGACCGAGGTGATGGCTGTGGAGCTGGAGAAGCAGTGTGCGAGGCACGTGGAGGCGTTGAGGAAGGAGATGGCGGTCGCACTGAGATCATTGGTGGAGGAGGCAATCGCCCCGGTGAGGGTGGATGTGGCAAAGACATCGGCCGAGGTGAGAGAACAGGGCGAGAAGATATAGGAAGTGGAGGAGGCCGTATCGCAGCACAGCGACCAGCTCACCTCGATGGGACACGAACTACAGAGGGTGGTGGAGGCCAACAGAGGACTCCGAGCAAAACTCGAGGACTTGGATAAACGCTCGAGGCGGCAAAATCTGAGAATTGTGGGCTTACCTGAAGGGGCAGAGGGCTCAAGGCCAACAGAGTGCTTTGCTGAGAGGCTGGCGGAGTTGATGGGAGATGGTGAAGACCCCTCCCGGTATGAACTGGACCGAGCTCATCAATCGTTAAGGCCGAAACCCAAAGTAAACGAGCCGCCGAGAGCAGTAATTATCTGTTTCCATAAATACCACATGAAGGAGAAGGTGTTAAACTGGGCGAAGCAGAAGCGGGAGGTGCAGCGGGATGGTGCGAGAGTTCGGATTTACCAGGACTTGGCGGTGGAGTTAGTAAAGAGACGAGCGGCGTCCAGCCGAGTGAAAGCGGCACTGTACAACAAGGGACTGCGATTTGGTATGGTGTACCCGGCAAAGCTGAGGGTGACGGACAACGCCAAAGATCTTTAATTTGAAACGGTGGAGGCGGCTGAGGCGTTCATGAAGGCAGAAGGCTTGGGACAGAAGTGAGCAGTGGAGCTGGAAGAGAGATCGTCGACTGTGATTGGGGAGCTGGAAAATGTATAAATGTTATAACTTGCTTTTCACTGACATGTATTGTCACTGACTTGACTTCACATTGTTATAGAGTTTAAGTTTTTGTTTGGTTTGATTGGCATTTTTGCACCTAGGAGCAGGAGTCGGCCATCTGGCCCCTTCGAGCCTACTCCGACATTCAATGAGATCATGGCTGATCTTTTGTGGACTCAGCTCCACTTTCCGGCCCGAACACCATAACCTTTAATCCCTTTATTCTTCAAAAAACTACCAATCTATCTTTATCTTAAAAACATTTCATGAAGGAGCCTCTACTGCTTCACTGGGCAAGGAATTCCATAGATTCACAACGCTTTCGGTGAAGAAGTTCCTCCTAAACTCAGTCCTTAATCTACTTTCCCTTATTTTGAGGCTATGCCCCCTCGTTCTGCTTTCACCCGCCAGTGGAAACAACCTGCCCGCATCTATCCTATCTATTCCCTTCATAATATTATATGTTTCTATAAGATTCCCCCTCATCCTTCTAAATTCCAACGAGTACAGTCCCAGTCTACTCAACCTCTCCTCGTAATCCAACCCCTTCAGCTCTGGGATTAACCTAATGAATCTCCTCTGCACACCCTCCAGCGCCAGTACGTCCTTTCTCAAGTAAGGAGACCAAAACTGAACACAATACTCCAGGTGTGGCCTCACTAACTGATGCACTAAGCGTCAAGAACCACAAAGACATGTGAGACTTTAACCAAGGCTTTAATACACTACAAAGGAAGCTTACCCGACACAGACGACCCCAGACAAAATGGGTCAGGTCTCAGAAGCGGGGTCTTATACCTAACTCCCGGGGGAGTGGCCAAGGTGGAGCTCTCCGTGGCCAGGTCAGGTTACATACAGGTGACCGAACCTCTACAGAGCTGCAGTACAATACACAGTACAATACACAGGATTACAGGGCCACGTTACACACAAATATTATACAACTATGTACAATGCTAGGGAAGTACAGTGGTGTATCACCACACTAACACCTTATACAATTGCAGCATAACCTCCCTAGTCTTAAACTCCATCCCTCTAGCAATGAAGGACAGAATTCCATTCGGATTGGATTGGCTTGGATTTGTTTACTGTCACGTGTACCGAGGTACAGTGAAAAGTATTTTTCTGCGAGCAGCTCAACAGATCATTAAGTACATGAGAAGAAAAGGGAATAAAAGAAAATACATAATAGGGCAACACAAGGTTTACAATGTAACTACATAAGCACTGGCATCGGATGAAGCATGCAGGGTGTAGTGTTAATGAGGTCAGTCAGAAAGAGGGTCATTTAAGAGTCTGGTGACAGTGGGGAAGAAGCTGTTTTTGAGTCTGTTCGTGCGTGTTCTCAGACTTCTGTATCTCTTGCACGATGGAAGAAGTTGGAAGAGTGAGTAAGCCGGGTGGGAGGGATCTTTGATTATGCTGCTCGCTTTCCTCAGGCAGCGGGAGGTGTAAATGGAGTCAATGGATGGGAGGCAGGTTCGTGTGATGGACTGGGCGGTGTTCACGACTCTCTGAAGTTTCTTGCGGTCCTGGGCCGAGCAGTAGCCATACCAGGCTGTGATGCAGCCCGATAGGATGCTTTTTATGGTGCATCCGTAAAAGTTGGTAAGGGTTAATGTGGACATGCCAAATTTCCTTAGTTTCCTGAGGAAGTATAGGCGCTGTTGTGCTTTCTTGGTGGTAGCGTCGACGTGGGTGGACCAGGACAGGTTTTTGGAGATGTGCACCCCTAGGGATTTGAAACTGCTAACCATCTCCGCCTCGGCCCCGTTGATGCTGACAGGGGTATGTACAGTACTTTGCTTCCTGAAGTCAATTACCAGCTCTTTAGTTTTGCTGGCATTGAGGGAGGGATTGTTGTCGCTACACCACTCCACTAGGTTCTCTATCTCCCTCCTGCATTCAGACTCGTCGTTATTCGAGATCCGGCCCACTATGGTCGTATCGTCAGCAAATTTGTAGATGGAGTTGGAACCAAGTTTTGCCACGCAGTCGTGTGTGTACAGGGAGTAGAGTAGGGGGCTAAGTACACAGCCTTGCGGGGCGCCGGTGTTGAGGACTATTGTGGAGGAGGTGTTGTTGTTCATTCTTACTGATTATGGTCTGTTGGTCAGAAAATCGAGGATCCAGTTGCAGAGTGCGGCGCCATGTCCTAGGTTTTGGAGCTTTGATATGAGCTTGGCTGGGATTATGGTGTTGAAGGCGGAGCTGTAGTCAATAAATAGGAGTCTAATGTAGGAGTCCTTGTTTTCGAGATGCTCTAGGGATGAGTGTAGGGCCAGGGAAATGGTGTCTGATGTGGACTGGTTGCAGCGGTTTGCGAATCGCAGTGCATCAAGGTGTTCTGGGAGTATGGAGGTGATGCGCTTCATGATCAACCTCTCGAAGCACTTAATTACGACTGAAGTCAGGGCCACTGGTCGGTAGTCATTGAGGCACGTTGCCTGGTTCTTCTTTGGTACCGGTATGATGGTGGTCTTCTTGAAGCAGGTGGGGACCTCGGCGTGGAGTAAGGACAGGTTAAAGATGTCCGCAAATACCTCTGCCAGCTGGTCCGCGCAGGCTCTGAGTGCACGACCAGAGATCCTGTCCGGGTCCGTCGCCTTCCGAGGGTTCACTTTCAGGAAGGCCAATCTGACTTCGGAAGCTGTGATGGTGGGTATGGGTGAATTATGGGCTGCTGGGGCATTCGAAAGCGGATTGTTGGTTACCTGCTCGAACCGAGCATAGAATGCATTGAGTTCATCGGGGAAGGGTGCGCTGCTGCCAGAGATACTGTTCGGCTTCACTTTTTAGCCCGTTATGTTGTTTAGTCCTTGCCACAACCGCCGAGAGTCTGTCTGTGACTCTAGCTTGGTTTGACATTCTCTCTTGGCATCTCTGATGGCCTTGTGGAGGTCGTACCTGGATTACTTGTTTCGGTCAGGGTCGTCTGCCTTGAAGGCCTCAGATCCGTCCTTCAGTAGGGAGTCAATCTCGCGATTGAGCCATGGTTTCCGGTTGGGGAACGCACGCACTGCTTTCTTTGGCACGCAGTCGTCCACACATTTGCTGATGAAGTCTGTGACGGTGGTGGCATACTCATTTAAGTTGGTCGCTGAGTTCTTAAATATGGACCAGTCCACTGTCTCTAAGCAGTCACGTAAGAGCTCTTCTGTCTCCTCGGAACAGCACTGCACAACCTTCTTAGCTGGATTCTCCCGCTTGAGTTTCTGCTTGTATGCCGGGAGAAGGAGCACCGTTTTATGGTCTGATTTCCCAACGTGTGATCGGGGGATGGAACGGTAGGCGCCTTTGATTCTTGAGTAGCAGTGGTCAAGAGTGTTGTCGCCCCTGGTGGGACAGGAGATGTGCTGGTGGAATTTTGGCAGTACACTCTTGAGGTTGGCTTTGTTGAAGTCTCCGGTCATGAGGAACAAGGCCTCCAGGTGTTCTGTTTCGTAGTTGTTTATTACTGTGTATAGTTCGTCAAGCACCTTCCTCACTTCTGCCTGGGGTGGGATGTAGACTGCTGTGATAATGGCTGAAGTGAACTCACGTCTTCTTAATCACCTGTAAACCAACTTTCTGCGACTCATGCACTAGCACACCCAGGTCTCTCTGCACAGCAGCATGTTTTAATATTTGATCATTTAAATAATAATCCCTTTTGCTGTTATTCATACCAAAATGGATTATCTCACATTTGTCAACATTGTATTCCGTCTGCCAGACCCTAGCCCTTGGGTGTAACTCTCGAGCGCCCTAACTGAACCTTCATGTCTCATCTTTACATAAGCCTCCTCCTTCCTCGAGACAAGTGTTTCAACTGCTTTAGTAAACCACGGTTCCCTCGCTCGACCACTTTCTCCCTGCCTAACAGGTACATACTTATCAAGGACGCGCAGTAGCTGTTCCTTGAACAAGCTCCACATTTCCATTGTGCCCATCCCCTGCAGTTTTCCTCTCCATCCGATGCATCCTAAGTCTTGCCTCATCGCATCATAATTATCATAGAATTTACAGTGCAGAAGGAGGCCATTCGGCCCATCGAGTCTGCCCCGGCTCTTGGAAAGAGCACCCTACCCAAGGTCAACACCTCCACCCTATCCCCATAACCCAGTAACCCCACCCAACACTAAGGGCAATTTTGGACACTAAGGTCAATTTATCGTGGCCAATCCACCTAAACTGCGCATCTTTGGACTGTGCGAGGAAACCGGAGCACCCGGAGGAAACCCACGCACACACGGGGAGGATGTGCAGACTCCGCACAGACAGTGACCCAAGCCGGATTCGAACCTGGGACCCTGGAGCTGTGAAGCAATTGTGCTATCCACAATGCTACCTTGCTGCCTTTCCCCCAGATATAACTCTTGCCCTGCGGTGTATACCTATCCCTTTCCATCACTAAAGTAAACGTAATCGAATTGTGGTCACTATCACCAAAGTGCTCACCTACCTCCAAATCTAACACCTGTCCAATATGGCCTCGCCTCTCGTTGGCCTATCTACATACTGTGTCAGGAAACCCTCCTGCACACATTGGACAAAAACAGACCCATCTAAAGTACTCGGACTATAGCGTTTCCAGTCAATATTTGGAAAGTTAAAGTCCCCCATAACAACTACCCTGTTGCTTTCGCTCCGATCCAGAATCATCTTTGCAATCCTTTCCTCTACATCTCTGGAACTTTTCGGAGGCCTATAGAAAACCCCTAACTGGGTGACCTCTCCTTTCCGGTTTCTAACCTCAGCCCATACGACCTCAGTAGACGAGTCCTCATCAAACGTGGTTTCTGCCACCGTTATACTGTCCTTGACTAACAATGCCAGCCCCCCCCCCCCTCTTTTACCACCTTCCCTGAGCTTACTGAAATATCTAAACCCTGGAACCTGCAACAACCATTCCTGTCCCTGCTCTATCCATGTCTCCGAAATGGCCACAACATCGAAGTCCCAGGTACCAACCCATGCCACAAGTTCACCCACCTTATTCCGGATGCTCCTGGCATTGAAGAAGACACACTTTAAACCACCTTCCTGCCTGCCGGTACACTCCTGCAACTTTGAAACCTTACTCATGACCTCACTACTCTCAACCTCCTGTATACTGGAGCTACAATTCAGGTTCCCAATCCCAATCCCATCACTACCTCCTGAGAGATAATAATCCTCTCAAGGTCCTCATCTGTCATAACCTCATTTATATCAGTCACTGGCATGTTATTTGTGTCTTCCACTGTGAAGACCGACCCAAAAAATCTGTTCAGTTCCTCGGCCATTTCCTCATCTCCCATTATTAAATCTCCCTTCTCATTCTCTAAAGGACCAATATTTACCTTAGCCACTCTTTTTTGTTTTATAAATTTGGAGAAACTTTTACTATCTGTTTTTATATTCTGAGCAAGTTTACTCTCATAATCTATCTTACTCTTCTTTATAGCTTTTTTAGTAGCTTTCTGTTGCACCCTAAAGATTTCCCAGTCCTCTAGTCTCCCAGTAACCACGGTCGATTTTCCCCCTTTCTACCGCCCGCCCTTTTTGTTGGTATAAACCTTTGCTGAGCACTGTGAAAAATCGCTTGGAAGGTTCTCCACTGTTCCTCAACTGTTTCACCATCAAGTCTTTTCTCCTAGTCTACTTAGCTCGTTCTTCTCTCATGCCATTGTAATCTCCTTTGTTTAAGCACAAAACACTAGTGTTTGATTTTGCCTTCTCACCCTCCATCTGTATTTTAAATTCCACCATATTGTGATCGCTCCTTCCGAGAGGATCCCTAACTATGAGATCATGAATCAATCCTGTCTCATTACACAGGACCAGATCGAGGACCACTTGTTCCCTCGTAGGTTCCATTACATACTGTTCTAGGGAACTATTGCGGATACATTCTATAAACTCCTCCTCAAGGCTGCCTTGACCGACCTGGTTAAACCAATCGACATGTAGATTAAAATCCCCCATGATAACTGCTGTACAATTTCTACATGCATCTGTTATTTCTTTGTTTATTGCCTGCCCCACCATAATGTTACTATTTGGTGACCTATAGACTACTCCTATCAGTGACTTTTCTGCCTTACTATTCCTGATTTCCACCTAAATGAATTCAACCTTATCCTCCATAGCACCGATGTCATCCCTTACTATTGCCCAGATGTCATCCTTAAATAACAGAGCTACACCACCTCCCTTACGATCCACTCTGTCCCTCCGAATAGTTTGATACCCTCGGATATTTAACTCCCAGTCGTGACCATCCTTTAACCATGTTTCAGTAATGGCCACTAAATCATAGTCATTCACGATGATTTGCGCCATCAACTCATTTACCTTATTCCGAATACTACGAGCATTCAGGCAAAGTACACTTATGGAGGCTTTTTTACCTCTGTTCTGAATCTTAACACCTCGATCAGTAACCTCTCCTAAGTTATATTTCCTCTTAACGTTTCTCCTAATTTTCCTTGTCGTTGAACCCATATCTTCCTGTAACAACCTGCCGTGTCGCTTACCATTAATGTTTTCACTTCCCGTTTTTTTCCTTTTAGTATTCCTGGTCCTATTCACTGAGCTCCCCTTAGTCACTGTACCTTGTACTGTCGCCCTTTCTGATTTTTGACGATGGCTTCTTTGCCTTACACTTTCGTCCTTACTGCCTTTTGTTTCTGTCCCTGTTTTACTACCTTCCAACTTCCTGCATCAGTTCCCATCCCCCTGCCACATTAGTTTAAACCCTCCCCAACAACTCGAGCAAACACTAGCAAAAGCTCTAGGACATCGGTTCCAGTCCTGCCCAGGTGCAGAATGTCCAGTTTGTACTGGTCCCACCTCCCTCAGAACTGGTTCCAATGCCCCAGGAATTTGAATCCCTCCCTCTTGCACCGTCTCTCGATCCACGCATTCATCCAATCTATCCGGACATTCCTACTCTGACTAGCTCGTGGCACTGGTCGCAATCCTGAGATTACTACATTTGAGGTCCTACTTTTTAGTTTAATTCCTAACTCCCTGAATTCAGCTTGTAGGACCTCGTCCTATTTTCTACCTATATCGTTGGTGCCTATGTGCACCACGACAGCTGGCTGTTCACCCCCACCACCCCCCCCCCCCCCCCCGCCCCCCACCCCTCCCCCCAGATTGTCCTGCAGCCGCACCGCTACATCCTTGACCCTTGCACCAGGGAGGCAACATACCATCCTGGAGTCTCGATTGCATCCGCAGAACTTACGATTGAGTCCCCTATCACTATAGCCCTGCCATTCTTCTTCCTGCCCAGCTGCGCAGCAGAGCCAGCCACGGTGCCATGAACCTGGCTGCTGCTGCCTTCCGCCGGGGGAGCCATCTCCCTCAACAGTATCCAAAGCGTTATATCTGTTTTGCAGGGAGATGACCGCAGGGCGCACCTTCCTACTCTTGCTCTGTCTTTTGGTCACCCATTTTCTATCTCCCTCAGTACTTTTCACCTGCGGTGTGACCAACTCGCTAAATGTGCTATCCTCAGCATCACGGATGCTCCAAAGTGAGTCCATCCGCAGCGCCAGAGCCATCAAGCGGTCTAACAGGAGCTGCAACTGGACACACTTCTTGCACGTGAAGGAGCCAGGGTCAGTGGAAGTGTCCCTGAGCTCCCACATCGCACACGAGGAGCATGACATAGGTCTGAGGTCTCCTGCCATGTCTTAAACCGTAGGTAAACTTATACAACTACAATTGCAAAAAATGAAAGAAAAAATAAATAAATTAGACAATGAAAAGAAAAACTACTTACCAGTCACTTCCCAGGGATAAAAAGCACATCCTCCCCACCCAGCTTTGAATTCTCACCTAGATTCAAATTCCTAAACTCACTCTTTGCTGTCTCACTCTGGCTGTGTCTTCTCTGGCTCACTGGGAGAACTCACCTGGAGTGAGTTACAAGTTGCTCTTCTTAAATTGGCCTGAGCTGACTCTCCTCCCCCACCTGTTTGTTATTTCATTGAATTGTATGGGTTAGATTGTTTTTCTTTTTCTTCTGGGACTGGGTGGGAGGGGACAGTACCCCTTTTTGGGGGAGAGGGGGACTACCCGCACTAGCTAACTAAAGTTGGCTAGTGAATGGAGGTGAGTTGAGAGGAGGGCTGCGGAGCCTGGTTAACAGGTTTCAATGGGCCGATGAGGCGAGCAGGCTGGGGGAGGATCGATACTGGGGGAGATTTTCTCGAGGGGAAATGCAGGGGGGGATTCTGGGAGGGGGTTCGATGTTAATAATGGAAAGGGACGGATCAGGCTCACGGGGCAGGACCCGGTGGGAAGATGATGGTGGATAAGAAGGGCGTGAGAGACCTCCAGTTAGGATAGTCACGTGGAACGTGAGGGGGTTCGGAGGCCCAGTCAAGAGGTCAAGGGTGCTTGCGCATCTCGAAAATTTGAAGGCCGTTGTAGCAATGCTGCAGGAGACTCACCTGAGGGTGAAGGACCAAGTGAGACCAAAAAGGGGATGGGTTAGTCAGGTGTTTCATTCTGGATTTGACGGAAGAGCTCGAGGGGTAGCGGTAATGGTCAGCAAAAGGGTACGGTTCCAGATGGAGAAGGTGGTGGCAGATCAGGGGGTAGGTATGTGATTGTGACGTGGGCGCTGGAGGGGAGGCTAGTGGCGCTGGTAAGTGTATATGGTCCCAATTGGGACGGTGTGGGATTCGCGAAGGTGTGTGGGGCCATCCCTGACTTGGACACACACAAACTGATAGTGGGTCGGGACTGGGACTTGGTGCAGGAGCCAGAATTGGACAGGTCACAGGCGTGCTCGCTGGCCCCATCAGGGGGGCGAAGGCGCTGGCTGGGCTAATGGTGGAAATGGGAGGGGTGGACCCTTGGAGGTTACTGCACCCGAGGGAGCGGGGTACTCGTTTTTCTCAGCGGTCCATAAGGTGTCCTCGCGGATTGACCTTTTCATGGTGGGGAATGCGCTGCTGGCTGGGGTTAAAGGGTCGGAGTATTCGGCAATTGCAATATCAGACCATGCTCCGCATTGGGTGGATATGGTACCGGAGAAGGGGATGGTACAGAGACCAGGGTGGAAGTTAGATGTGGGACTGTTGGGGACAGAGGGTTCTGTGACAAAATTGAAAAAGTATTGGAGGAATATCTACGTTTTAACTGCATGGGTGAGGTGTCAAAGGCAGTTGTCTGGGAGGCTTTAAAGGCGGTGGTGAGGGGTGAGGTGATCTCGTTCAAGGCGAGGCTAGACAAAGAGGAGAGGTTGGAACGTCAGAGGGTAATAGATGAGATGCTGGAGGTAGACAGGAGGGATGCAGAAGATAGGGACCCAGCACAGTTGGAAAAGAGGAAGGAACTCCAGGCGAGCTTTGACCGACTATCTACCAGGAAGGCGGTACGCCAATGGAGGCGAGCAAGGGGGGCAGTTTCCGAGCATGGAGAGAAGGCGGGCCATATGATGGCGGGTCAGCTCCGTAGGGAGGCTGTAGCAAGGGAAATTGTGCAGGTGCGGGGCAGGGCAGGGAAGTTGGTGGTAGCTCCAGATCAGATTAACCCGGTCTTTAAGGAATTCTATGAGAGATTGTACAGGTCAGAGACACCTGGGGGAGGCCGGGAGATGCAGGAATTTCTAGATGGGCTGGAGTACCCGAGGTTAGGGGAGGGGGACAGGGCTACATTAGAGGGGGCGATAATGGAGCAGGAGATAAAAGGTGCGATTGGGAGGATGCAGTCGGGGAAGGTGGCAGGGCCGGATGGGTTTCCGGTGGAATATTATAAAAAATTCAAAAATAAGCTGGTACCGCTGATGGTGGGGATGTTTGAGGAGGCGATAGGGAAGGGGGTGTTACCACAAACCTTGGGGCAGGCATCGATTCCTCTGTTACTTAAGAAAGATAAGGATCCGACAGAATGTGGGTCGTATAGGCCCACATCACGTTTTAACGTGGACGCAAAGGTATTGGCGAATGTACTGGAAGGTCGGCTGGAGGAGTGCCTCCCAAAGGTGATAGGTGAAGATCAGACCGGGTTTGTGAGTGTGAGGAAGCTCTTTTCGAACATTAGGAGGATATTGAATGTGGTTATGGTACCGGCAGAGGGGAAGGAAACAGGTGGTTGTGGCATTGGACGCCGAGAAAGCCTTTGACAGGCTAGAAGGGTTTGAAGGGATGATTACCTCGTTCATATGGGGAGGGAAGGTGGCCAGAATTAGAAAGGTGCTACTACAGAGAGGAAGGCAGGCAGGGGGTTTGGGTCTTCCGAACCTGATGGATTATTACTGGGCGGCGAATGTGGAGAAGGTACGGAGCTGGGTCAGAGGGCTTGAATCAGAATGGGTCAGAATGGAGGAGAGTTTGTATAGGGGTTCGGGATTGAAGGTGCGGGCGACAGCGTCGCTCCCGACGGCCTCGAGGGGGATTCTCAGGGAGTCCGGTAGTAATAGCTTTGTTGAGAATTTGGAGGCAGTTTCGACAGCGCTTCGGGTTGGGGGCAGGGGCAAGTGAAATGCCAAATCGGGGGAACCATAGATTTGAGCCAGGGAAGTAGGATGGACATTTTCGGAGATGGGAGGAGAAAGGAATTAGAACACTAAAAGATTTATTTCTTGGGGATTGTTTTGCAGGATTGAAGGAGCTGGGAGCGAAGTATGGGCTGCAGCAGGGGGAAATATTTCGATACATGCAGGTTTGACACTTTTCCAGAAAGGAAATACAGAACTTCCCAGTGGAGTCGGCCTCCACATTGCTGGAGGAGGTGCTAACGACACGGAGACTGGAGAAGGGGGTAGTGTCGGCGGTTTACGGGGCTATTTTGGAGGAGGAGAAGGCGCCACTAGAAGGGATCAAGGCAAAGTGGGAGGAAGAGTTGGGAGAGGGTATGGAGGAGGGGTTCTGGTGTGAGGTGCTCCGGAGGGTGAACGCCTCCACCTCATGTGCGAGGTTGGGGCTGATACAGCTGAAGGTGGTGTATAGAGCGCACCGTACAAGGGCGAGGATGAGCCAGCTCTTTGAGGGGGTAGAAGATGTGTGTGAACATTGCGGGGGAGGCCATATGTTTTGGTCCTGTCCAAAGCTGGAGGATTACTGGAAGAAGGTGTTTCGGGTAATCTCTAAAGTGGTGCACGTGAAACTGGACCCGGGCCCTCGGGAGGCCATATTCCGGATGTCGGACCAACCGGGGATGGAAACGGGCGCTGAGGCAGATGTTGTAGCCTTCGTCTTGTTGATCCTGTTAGGGTGCAGATCAACCTCTCCACCCTGTGCCCTGGAGTGGCGGGGGGACCTGCTGGAATTCGTAACGCTTGAAAAGGTCAAATTTGAACTGAAGGGATGGATGGAGTGGTTCTACAATTCATGGGCGTTATTCATAGAAGTTACAGTACAGAAGGAGGCCATTCGGCCCATCGAGTCTGCACCGGCTCTTGGAAAGAGCACCCTACCGAAGCCCACACCTCCACCCTATCCCCATAACACAGTAACCCCGCCCAACACTAAGGGCAATTTTGGACATTAAGGGCAATTTAGCATGGCCAATCCACCTAAACTGCACATCTTTGGACTGTGGTAGGAAATCGGAGCACCCGGAGGAAACCCACGCACACACTGGGAGAAGGTGTAGACTCCGCACAGACAGTTACCCAGCGGGGAATCGAACCTGGGACCCTGGATCTGTGAAGCAATTGTGCTAACCACTATGTTACCGTGCTGCATGCATTATGCACTTTCGAGAATTGAATTACATCGAACATTAGTGGGGTTGGGGGCTGGGAGGGTGGGGGCGAGGGCGACTGTGCGTGTTAATGCTGACTATGGGTGATTCCTGATTCCTTTTTGTCATTTTTTTATGTTAACATGTGGGCCAATGTCTGGGGTTTGGTGGGAGGGTGGGATCGTTGTTATTGATATGGGGATTGACATTACATTCGTTACTGATTATTGTTTATTGTGGCTGTAAATTTGGGAGAAAATGTGAAAACGGAGGGGAATAAAAAATATTTAAAAAAAACATTCCTGCCTTCCTAACTGCCGACTGAACCTGCAAGTTAACCTTAAGAGAATCGTGAACAAGGACTTCCAAGTCCCTTTCTGCTTCTGATTCCTAAGCATTTTCCCATTTAGAAAATAGTCCACGCCTCCATTCCTCCTTCCAAAGTACATAACCTCACACTTTTCCACATTGTATCCCACTTCTTTGCCCACTCTCCCAGCCTGTCCAAGTCCTTCTGCAGCCCCCCGCTTCCTCAATAGTACCCGTCCCTCGACACATCTTTGTTTCATCTGCAAACTTAGTAACAGTGCCTTCAGTTCCTTCTTCCAGATCATTAATGTATATTGTGAAAAGCTGTGGTCCCAGCACAGACCCCTGAGGCACACCACTAGTCACCAGCTGCCATCCTGAAAAAGATCCCTTTACCCCCACTCTCTGCCTTCTGCCAGTCAGCCAATCCTCTATCCACACCAGGATCTTACCCTTAACACCTTAACTTATTTAACAGTCCCCTATGTGGCACCTTGTCAAACGCCTTCTGGAAATCTAAATAAATCATATCCACTGGTTCTCCTTTGTCTAACTTCCTTGTTACCTCCTCAAAGAACTCTAACAGATTTGTCAGACATGACCTCCCCTTGACGACGCCGTGTGACTCAGTCCAATTTCACGATGCACTTCCAAGTACTCCGCGATCTCATCTTTAATAATGCACTCTAAAGCTTACCAATGACCGAAGTCAAGCTATCGGCCTATAAATTCCCGTCTTCTGCTTCCCTCCCTTCTGAAACAGCCGTATTACATTAGCCACTTTCCAGTTCACTGGGGCCCTCCCTGCCTCCAATGATTCCTGAAAGATCATCAGCAATGCCTCTGCAATCTCCTCAGCTTCTCTTTCAGAATCCTGGGGTGTAGTCCATCCGGTCCAGGGGATTTATCCACCTTCAGACCTTCCAGTTTCCCCAGAACCTTCTCCTTAGCGATGGCCATGACACTCACCTCTGCCCCCTGATTCTCCTGGAGCTCTGGCATCCCACTGGTGTCTTCCACCATGAATTCTGATGCAAAGTAACTATTCAGTTCCTCGGCCATTTCTTTGTTTCCTATTATTACTTCTTCAGCCTCATTTTTCAGTGGTCCAATCCCTTTACATCTATCTGCACAACTAATTCATCCATTATTTCAAATGATCTGCACGTTCAGGTATAAAACCTTAAGGTTAGTCCTTTTAACGTTCCTTGTTCCATCCCTACACTTTTTTACAACTTCATTATCAGACAAAGGGCCTTGATTTCTCTGCCTATCACTTTTCTTATTTTCCTTCCTGTCGCATCTTCAGAGGTACGATGGTCTGCTCTATGAGGGAGGGTGTGGAGGTGTGAGCAGCGTTGTACCTCTCCTCAGCTCGAGTCTGAGGGTGATGCACCAGAGTCATCAGCCAATGTTAAAGTGGGCAGCCCTGAACCCCCAGCAACCATCGCAGCAGATGTTGTGGATCCAGTTGCTATGGTGATGGACATTCCCACCCTGCCCCATCCCCTCCTCCCCACCCGCACTTGCACAAACCTCCTTCCTCATTGTCCCACTTGTCTTCCTCAGCAACACCCTCACCACGCACCGCACCTCCGGGGGAACGTAGGGCCATTGGAGTGGAGGGTCCATGGGTCCCGCAGCACATTCTGTCCAAAAAGACCAGCTCTGCTTGGAGCTGAAGGGCACAAACTAGTGGCCCCAGCAGAGAGGTGCTGAGTGTAACAGGAGTGACACAGCGCGATGGTGGGCAGGATCTGTGTGTTACTCACCTCAACATCTCGAGTGAACATGGAACATAGAACATTACAGCGCAGTACAGGCCCTTTGGCCCTCGATGTTGCACCGACCTCTGAAACCACTCTGAAGCCCATCTACACTTTTCCCTTATCATCCATATGTCTATCTAATGACCATTTGAATGCCCTTAGTGTTGGTGAGTCCACTATTGTTGCAGGCAGGGCATTCCACGCCCTTACTACTCTCTGAGTAAAGGACCTACCTCTGACATCTGTCCTACTTCTATCTCTCCTCAATTTAAAGCTATGTCCCCTCGTGCTAGACGTCACCATCCGAGGAAAAAGGCGCTCACTGTCCACCCTATCTAATCCTCTGATCCTCATGTATGCCTCAATAAAGTCACCTCTTAACCTTCTTCTCTCTAACGAAAACAGCGTCAAGTCCCTCAGCCTTTCCTCATAAGATCTTCCCTCCATACCAGGGAACATCCTGGTAAATCTCCTCTGCACCCTTTCCAATGCTTCCACATCCTTCCTATAATGCGGCGGCCAGAATTGCACGCAATACTCCAAATGCGGCCGCACCAGAGTTTTGTACAGCTGCAACATGACCTCGTGGCTCCGAAACTCAATCCCTCTACCAATAAAAGCTAACACACCGTACGCCTTCTTAACAACCCTCTCAACCTGGGTGGCAACTTTCAGGGATCTATGTACATGGACACCAAGATCTCTCTGCTCATCCACATTGCCAAGAATCTTACCATTAGCACAGTCTTCCTGTTATTCCTTCCAAAATGAATCACCTCACACTTTTCTTCATTAAACTCCATTTGCCACCTCTCAGCCCAACGCTGTAGCTTATCTATGTCCCTCTCGAACTTGTAACATCCTTCCGCACTGTCCACAACTCCACCGACTTTAGTGTCATCTGCAAATTTACTCACCCATCCGTCTACGCACTCCTCCAGGTCATTTATAAAAATGACAAACAGCAGTGGCCCCAAAACAGACCCTTGGGGTACACCACTAGTATCTGGACTCCAGTCTGTACATTTTCCATCAACCACCACCCTTTGCCTTCTTCCAGCTGGGCAATTTCTGATCCAAGCTGCTAAATCACCCTGAATCCCATGCCTCCGTATTCTCTGCAGTAACCTACCGTGGGGAACCTTATCAAACGCTTTACTGAAATCCACATACACCACATCAACTGCTTTACCCTCATCCACCTGTTTGGTCACCTTCTCAAAGAACTCAATAAGGTTTGTGAGGCACGACCTACCCTTCACAAAACCGCGTTGACTATCTCTAATCAAATTATTCCTTTCCAGATGATTATACATCCTATCTCTTATAAATCTTTCCAAGACTTTGCCCACAACAGAAGTAAGGTTCACTGGTCTATAATTACCGGGGTTGTCGCTACTCCCCTTCTTGAACAAGGGGATAACATTTGCTATCTTCCAGTCTTCTGGCACTCTACCTGCAGACAAAGATGACTTAAAGATCAAAGCCAAAGGCTCAGCAATCTCCTCCCTAGCTTCCCAGAGAATCCTAGGATAAATCACATCCGACCCAGGGGACTTATCTTTTTTCACACTTTCCAGAATTGCTAACACCTCGTCCTTATGAACCTCAAGCCCTTCTAGTCAAGTAGCCTGAATCTCAGTATTATTCTCGACAACATTGTCTTTTTCCTGTGTAAATACTGACGAAAAATATTCATTTAGCACCTCTCCTATCTCCTCAGACTCCACGCACAACTTCCCACAACTGTCCTTGACTGGCCCTAATCTTACCCTAGTCATTCTTTTATTCCTGACATATCTATAGAAAGCTTCAGGGTTATCCTTGATCCTACCTGCCAAAGACTTCTCATGTCCCCTCCTGGCTCTTCTTAGCTCTCTCTTTAGATCCTTCCTAGCTAACTTGTAACTCTCGAGCGCCCTAACTGAACCTTCATGTCTCATCTTTACATAAACATCCTTCTTCCTCTTGACAAGTGATTCGACTGCTTTAGTAAACCACAGTTCCCTCGCTCAACCATTTCCTCCCTGCCTGACAGGTACATACTTATCAAGGACACGCAGTAGCTGTTCCTTGAACAAGCTCCACATTTCCATTGCGACCATCCCCTGAAGTTTTCCCCTCCATCCGATGCATCCTAAGTCTTGCCTCATCGCATCATAATTGCCTTTCCCCCAGATATAACTCTTGCCCTGCGGTATATACCTATCCCTTTCCATCTTTAAAGTAAACATAATCAAATTTTGGTCCCTATCACAAAGTGCTCACTACCTCCAAATCTAACACCTGTCCTGGTTCATTACCCAGTACCAAATATGTCCTCGCCTCTCATTGGCATATCTACATACTGCGTCAGGAAACCCTCCTGCACACATTGGACAAAAACGGACCCATCTAAGGTATTCAAACTATAGCGTTTCCAGTCAATATTTGGAAAGTTAAAGTCCCCCAGAACTACAACCCTGTTGCTTTCGCTCCTATCCAGAATCATCTTTGCAATCTTTTCCTCTATATCTCTGGAACTTTTCGGAGGCCTATAGAAAACCCCTAACAGGGTGACCTCTCCTTTCCGGTTTCTTACCTCAGCCCATACTACCTCAGTAGACGAGTCCTCATCAAACGTCCTTTCTGCCACCATAATACTGTTCTTGACTAACAACGTCACCTCTCCCCTCTTTTACCACCTTCCCTGAGCTTACTGAAATATCTAAACCCCGGCACCTGCAACAACCATTCCTGTCCCTGCTCTATCCATGTCTCCGAAATGGCCACAACATCAAAGTCCCAGGTACCAACCCATGCCGCAAGTTCACCCACCTTATTCCGGATGCTCCTGGCATTGAAGTAGACACACTTTAAACCACCTTCCTGCCTGCCGGTACACTCCTGCAACTTTGAAACCTTACTCATGACCTCACTACTCTCAACCTCCTGTATACTGGAGCTACAATTCAGGTTCTCAAGCCCCAGCTGAACTAGTTTAAACCCTCCCGAAGAGCATTAGCAAATTTCCCCCCCAGTAGATTGGTACCCCTCTGGTCCAGGTGTAGACCATCCCGTTTGTAGAGGTCGCACCGACCCCAGAATGAGCCCCAATTATCCAGAAATCTGAAACCCTCCCTCCTGCACCAACCCTGTAGCCACGTGTTCAACTCCTCTCTCTCCGTATTCCTCGTCTCGCTAGCACTTGGCACGGGTAACAACCCAGAGATAATAATTTTGTTTGTCCTAGATCTAAGTTTCCACCCTAGCTCCCTGAATTCCTGCCTTACATCCCTATCCCTTTTCCTACCTCTGTCGTTGTACCTATATGGACCACGACTTGGGGCTGCTCCCCCTCCCACTTAAGGATCCCGAAAACACGATGACTGAGGTCCATCTCGTTCATGCTTCTCTTTTTCAATCGGGTTCGAGTCCGACATGATTTCCCGCTGGTGTGATGCACGATAGGAAGGCCTGATGGGATATTGACGAGCGACTGTTAAATTGAATATTCATGAGATGCAAATGGTTGCAAATTGCAATCACACCACCAGGCAGCAGGATAACTGAGCCACGAATAATCCGCCTTCAGGGGAATTACAAACTTTTTTATACCCGGGGGTTTCCGGCTTTTCCTCTCCTGCTGGATTCTCTGCTCCCTCCCGTCACCAAACTCTCCCCGGTTGGGATGGGAGAGGGATCATAGAATCCCTACAGTGCAGAAGGAGGCCATTCGGCCCATCAGAGTCTGCAGTGGCAGAGCACTGCAGCCAGGCTCACTCCCCTGTCCTATCCCCGTCCTATCCCGGTATCCCCGCACATGGCCAAACCACCTAACCTGCACATCTCTGGACTGTGGGAGGAACCCGGAGCTCCCGGAGGAAACCCACGCAGACACGGGGACAATGTACAAACTACTCACTGACAGCCACCTGAGGCCAGAATTGATCCCGGGTCCCTGGAGCTGTGAAGCAGCAGTGCTAACCACTGTACCACCCAACACCTTCCAGAGCGATCCACTGGTTCACTCACTACCTGAGCTGTATTTCCCACAATTTGCCTCTCCTGGGACCACCACTGGCTCCGTGCCCTTTACCAATATTAAAAATGTCAGTTGGAGGGACAGGGTTTGGCTCCCTCAGGTTTATTTCCAGTCTCTCTCAGTTACCCCCACTCCCATGCCCTCTGTGTTGAAGATGGCAGTAGCAGCTGGTAAAGATCCTGTGCCTGAGGAATGGAGGGATAGAGACACCATTCTCCCAATCTGACCCCCTGGACCCTAACCTGGGGAGAGGCCTCAGTTTTCACAAACCCAATAGGCTGTGGCTCTGTTGATCCGTGGGGCGGTCCTGTCCCTTTAAATGTCTGACTGCCTCTTTGAATGTTGCAGACACTTCCCATTCTAATTCCCAAACCTACTTCCTATTGTGAGAAACACTCTCCCACTATTGGTTCAGTAAAGATAACTCCAATCTCCATGGACTGCAGCAGTTCAAGAAGGCAGCTCACCACCGCCTCCTTCAGGGCAATTAGGGATGAGTAATAAAAGCTGGCCTAGCCAGCGACACCCACATGCCAGGAATTCATTTAGACACTAACTGGGAGAGGTCAGTGTGTTTGAGAGAGCTGTTCCACAGTGTGAGAACAATATTGCATTTCACAATTATATCAACACATCTGTACTGCTGAGATCAGCACAGAGTAACCCCCAGGATAGAAATCATTCACAAACTAACACAACTAGATCAGTCTCAGAAGCTGTTTCCTCTCTTTAACACAGAACCTCTACTGCCTGGACTGTCCCTTTAAATACTCACAGGAAACTTTCAGCTCAGAATTTAACTCACTGATTTTGTTTTTCTCTTAAAGGTGCGAATGCTCCAGTCCTTATCCAGTCTCCGAGTCTGGAACGTGTCACAGAGGGTCAGACTGCACGGTTACAGTGCACCATGCGGAACGCCGCACTGAGAGACAACGTGGTTTATTGGTACCGGGAGCGGCCAGGGAAACAGAGGGAGAGCATTTTACTACATTATGAAGGGAATTACATATACCGGTCTCCAGGTTTCTCTGAGCGGTTCCTGCCTTCCAGACACATCAACTCCAACAGCTTCATCCTGACAATCAGCAACGTGCAGCCCAGTGACACTGCCGTCTATTACTGCTCAGTGGGGGGATGGATCTATGGGAGTGGAAGCCGGCTGAATGTAACCAGTGAGTAGAGTTTTCATTCCAATTACCCACAGCAATAACCTCTTCCAGATGAGTGAATTGGAGATGAGTTTGTGATGATGAAGAGCTGGGAGGTGATGTAAAGTGATCTTACTGATGGGTTCACTGTGGGGAAGAAGCTGAGCTCAGCTTCAGCAATTCCCCCAAGTTCCACATCTCTGGCTTTATCCTGAGGGGGTGTCTGGGGAGGTTAGTGCCGTGTGGCTGTTTACTGAGCTGCAGGGAAACTTTGAGCCGAGTCCGAATGTTGGACAGACTTTTGGAGAGTGTGGAAAGAACATTGGGATCAATGGAGGAGGTGGAGAGACTGATCTGAGTGATGGTGAAGTTGGGAATGTTGACCAGGTTTCTGAGGGTGAAATGGGGATGAGGAGGGAGCCAGGGATGGTGCCCTGGGGACACAGCAGAGGCGATCATTCAGACACTGGAGGAGAAATCCTTTGGTGCTGATATAATGTGGATGATGTGAGCAGCAGGAGTGGGACCGTGAGAGAGCAGTGCCAGGGGCTGGAATGTGGATCCGAGACTTTTAAACAGGAACCTGTGCTCAGTGGTGTTAAACTGAGTGGAGCGGTGAAAGATTCTGAGGAGGGACAGATAGTGGCCATCACATTCACACAGATATCAGTTATGATGTTGATCAGTGGAGTGCCAGTGTTGTGGGTGAGAGTGAAGACTGATTGCAGGATCAGGAGCTGGGAGTGGGCAGGAGGTGGCTCCCAATTGCAAGCAGCAAGAGTCAGTCGAATGGATGGTTTGATTGTGGAGACAAAGAAATGTCTCCGTTGCTGAGAATGTGTGTGTGAAATGAGCATGGATTGTGTGGGGAGGAGTGGACAGACGGTCAGATCTAAGCACAGCTGTCTTTTCACATCCAGTCATGAATGATGGTGGGGAGTTGTGACGGTCCCGAACCAGACCCCAAATTTGTTAGGATCCCGGACAGGAAACCCCAAACAATTTACAATTCATAAAACTGTGAGGAAAGGATATTTCACCCCAGGAGTGGTGAGTCTGACCAATAGGCATCTTTTATAGTAAAGCAAACTTTAATTTAAACACAGAATTAACCACATTGTAAGTGTGGTAGTCTGTGCAGAGGTATTACGGTACCTGGTAATGCTGGAACACCATTGGTAGATATTGTATGTTTCCTATTGGTCGAGCTGTATGGTAGCTCCGCCCTGCAAGGCGGGGTATAAGTGCCCGTGCCGCCCCAGCAGCCTTCACTCTGTACCTGAGCTGCTGGGGGAAACATCTCGCTTATTAAAGCCGTCAGTTGGACTACAACCTCGCTTTAGTGGTCATTGATCGTGCGTCAGTGAGTAATTGTAAAGTTACCATAGTCCCAGATGACCACAGGCTGTTTCCCTTTGAGGGGGAGAGCTGACTGGTGGTGATTTAACCTGAGGGTCACCACACCTCAGGCGAGAGACAAGGTTGAGAAGGCGGGGCCTTCCTGAATAACCTCAGACTGTACGGGAATTGAACCCACGCTGCTGGCCTCGCTCTGCATCACAAGCTAGCTGTCTGGCCCATTGAGCTAACCCGGCCCCTTTAACCACATTGACAGCAAAGAAATAACTTTACATTTATCAGTGAAACAGTTCATAAATAAAAGGAAAAAAACTTACCTCGTGCTCTACTCCTACCAATATATATATTCCAAATAAGCAACCCGCCACAGTTCAAAATCCAATCATAAATAAAGTTGACAATCAGGGTTACTCCGTGTTCTCTGTGCAGACCTTTGGCGAGAGAGGCCCTTTCAGGAACAACCTGAAAATCCTTCTGTCTTGTCAGACTCAAATCCTCTGACAAACCTGCGAAAACCACTGGCAGACCTGGCTCCTCCCATTAATTACATAATCTGTACCCCAATGTGATTTCCCATGACCTGCCCAGCGAAGACTAAACACCATCACTCACCAATTATCTACACTCCAGTGACCTTCCAAAACAGAAACTATATCCCATTGGCCATCTCTCTGTAAACAAATAAATGGTTAAATTCAACGATGACCTCACATTGACTACTCCTCAATCGCAGCTTTAAGAACAAAGAAAAGTACAGCACAGGACCGGCTCCTTCAGCTCCAAGTCTGCGCCGTCCATATTGCCCATCTAACTGAAAACCTTCTATACTTCCGGGGTACTTATCCCTCTATTCCCATCCTATTTATGGATTTGTCAAGGTGCCCCATAAACGTCACTTTCGTAGCTGCGTTCACCATCTCCTCCGACAGCGAGTTCCAGGCACCCGCTACCCTCTGTGTAATAAAACTTCCCTTGCCCATGTCCTCTAAACTTTGCCCCTTGCACCTTAAACCTGTGTCCCTCAGTAATTGACTCTCCCATCCTGGGACAAAGCTTTTGCCTGTCTACTCTGTCCATGCCCCTCATAATTTTGGAGACTTTTATCAGGATGCCCCTCAACCTCCGCCGCTCTAGTGAGAACAAACCATGTTTCTCCAACCTCTCCTCATAGTTAATGCCCTCCATACCAGGCAACATGCTGGTAAACCTCTGCTAAACCCTATCCAAACCCTCCACATCCTTTTGGTAGTGTGGCGACCAGAATTAAACATTGTATTCCAAGTAGCCTAACTAAGGTTCTATACAACTAGAGCATGACGTGCCAATTTTTATGCTCAATTGCCGGACCAATGAAGGTAAGCATTCCGTATGTCTTCTGGACAACATTCTCCACCTGTTTTGCCACTTCCACTGACCTGTGTACCTGTACACCCAGATCCCTCTGCCTGTCAATATTCTCAAGGGTTCTGGCATTTACTGTATATTTCCCAAAGATTTTAGACCTTCCAAAAAGCATAACCTCACATTTAGCCGGATTATAGTCAACCTGCCATCTCTCTGCGCAAGTCTCCAAACGATCTATATCCTGCCGTATCCTCTGACAGTCCTCATCGCTATCCACAATTCCACCAACCTTGATGTCACCTGCAAACTTATTAACACTGTCCACCAAACAGCAAAGGTCCTCAGCAGGTATCCCTTCACCCTGGGGTGTCCCTCGAAGATGTCGGGGATCTCTGACTGCCCCAGGATGCAGCTGTCGTGCACACTCCCGGGGAAGTGTGCACACACGAGCACGATCTCCATGTGGTGGTCGCTCACAAGTTGGAGGTTCAGAGAGTGGAATCCCTTTTTGTTGGTGAAGGGAACACCCGGTGCGTGCAAGTGAACATGTGTGCGATCTATTACCCCCTGGACCTGGGGCATCCCAGTGATGCCCCCCCCCCCCACCCCGTACAGCTGAGGCAGCCGTGGGGCCGTGATTGGAGAACGGGATACACTCGGCTGGGGGGGTGAGGTGGGGTGGGGGGTGGCGTGAGGGTGGAGGGGTGAGGTGCGGGTGGGGGGGAGGCTGACTGTACACAGCAGCAGAATGATTGTGAGGATTCACTGTCAGGGAAAGTGATCATTCCGAGGGAAGCAGTGAGCAGGATGGGGAGGGGATTAGGGATTTTCCGGCAACATTTCTGCAGCACCGGAGCACAGAGCAGAGAAGCAGAGGAGCTGGAATGTGAGAGGAGGGATTGGGAGATGTGTGGCTCCATGAGTGGGGACAGGGTGTGGGGAGAGCCTGAGACTGGGAGGTGTAATCAGGAGCTGCCGTCCATCCAGACGCACATCACTCTGCTCACTGACGTTGCTATTCCTCTTCACATTCCCAGCGGCATTCCTGTTGTTCCCTCAGTTCCTATTTCTATTAATTTGTCTCTATCTTTTTTGGTCCATGACCTTTAATTTGAGCAGAAGTGAGGAACACAAGGGTGGGGGTGCTAGATATTACATCGATATTCCATAATAGTTAACCAGTTGTATTTGTTGCTTGTTTAATTAGTTATTTTTAATAAGAAGTAAATTATGTTTAAATTTACAAACCTGGTGACTGTAATTATTGGGCAGCTGAAGACCTCGGGTATTGTAAAATAAAAGTTAACATCAACCATGTTGTGACTCTGGGTCAAGTGGGGCTGGAATTGACCGCGCACTGGCCCAGGGTGTTGTAACAGTATGTTTCAACTAATTGACATTTCACTCAGATACTTTTAAACATGAGCTGAGATGTGACTCATTTACACTTGCCAACCACTGCGCTACAGTGCCGCCCATTGGCACCATTTCCCCTGTAGAATAAATTGTGATTCTTTGAAATTTAACATTCCTGTGTTTTTCTCGATGAGTACAAAATGAAAAACATCAACAATGTGTCTCTTTTAAACAAGATTCAATCCTCAACAACCAAGCAACTGATTTTTAATTTACTCACACAAATATATTTTGCTTTATTTGAATGAATCAGCCCATCGTTTCAGTCTTAGAATCTGGGGAAAAATTATCCGTTATCGGCGGAAAGTCCGCCGTTCGGCGCAAAAAACAGCGCAAATCCGACTTGCGTCACGTGGGAAAAATGGGTCGATATGGGCTAGCAGCGACGTAACGGGATCCGCGCTTGCGCAGTGGTTCACGCTGTGCAGCGTCATACGCGCTGCACGGCGTGACAGCTCATAAGGCCGCGCTGCTCCCCCCCACCCGACCGGAACACCCGACCGCAACACCCGACTGGATGGCTGGCCGCCGCTCAGCCCCGAGGTTCGAGTCACGCGATGTGGAGGCGCTCCTGGACGCGGTGGAGCAGAGGAGGGACGCCCTGTATCCCGGGCACGGCCGCAGAGTTGCCCCACGCCACAGCCAGCGTCTGTGGAGGGAAGTGGCAGAGGCTGTCACCGCTGTGGCCCTGACACCACGGACAGGCACCCAGTGCCACAAGAAGGTGAACGACCTCGTCAGAGCAGGCAGGGTGAGCCTCCCCCATATCCCCCCTCCCCCATATCCCCCCTCCCCCATATCCCCCCTCCCCCATATCCCCCCTCCCCCATATCCCCCCTCCCCCATATCCCCCTCTCCCATATCCCCCTCTCCCATATCCCCCCTCCCCCATATCCCCCCTCCCCCATATCCCCCCTCCCCCATATCCCCCCTCCCCCATATCCCCCCTCCCCCATATCCCCCCTCCCCATATCCCCCCTCCCCATATCCCCCATATCCCCCCTCCCCCATATCCCCCTCCCCCATATCCCCCCTCCCCCATATCCCCCATATACCCCCCTTCCCCCATATCCCCCCTTCCCCCATATCCCCCCTTCCCCCATATCCCCCCTTCCCCCATATCCCCCCTCCCCCATATCCCCCCCTCCCCCATATCCCCCCCTCCCCCATATCCCCCCTCCCCCATATCCCCAAGTGAATCCAGCCCTAACCTTAACCTCTGCAATGCACGCGCAACCGATGGCGTGCATTCATATACCTGCTTAACCGTGTTGCCTTTTACCCCTGCCACCCCCCCCCCCCCCACAGGAGAAGCGCGCACACAACAATAGGGAGCATGTGAGGACTGGAGGAGGGCCCGCTGATGAGAGGCCACTGACCGTACACGAGGAAAGGGCCCTGGAACTGGCTAGCGGACCTGAGGACCGGGAGGTTGCTGATGCAGAGGTCGGGGGCGTACGAGCAAGTGAGCCACCGACAGCCCGTCCCCATATCCCCCTCCCCTATATCCCCCTCCCCCGTATCACCTGATCACTGCCTGATGTCTAACCATGCATGCTTCATTGTGTATCGCAGGACCAAACGTCCAGGCACCCATCCCCGCAGATGCAGACAGCAGGATGCCCCTCGGAGACCACGGGAGACGGAGAGACCCGCACCCTCCAGCATGCGACGCCCGCAGGATGCCCCTCGGAGACCACGGGAGACGGAGAGACCCGCACCCTCCAGCATGCGACGCCCGCAGGATGCCCCTCGGAGACCACGGGAGACGGAGAGACCCGCACCCTCCAGCATGCGACGCCCGCAGGATGCCCCTCGCACACCACGGGAGACGGAGAGACCCGGACCCTCCAGCATGCGACGCCCGCAGGATGCCCCTCGGAGACCACGGGAGACGGAGAGACCCGCACCCTCCAGCATGCGACGCCCGCAGGATGCCCCTCGCACACCACGGGAGACGGAGAGACCTGGAGCAACAGGGAGACGACACCCCCGTCACGTGCGGGAGCGACCACCCAGCGACGAGGGGGGCAGCCACAGGCCCCCGTCACATCTGAGCCAAGACACCACTACCCGGGACACCACTACCCAGGACACCCCTACCCGGGACAACCCTACCCGGGACACCCCTACCCGGGACACCCCTACCCGGGACACCCCTACCCGGGACACCCCTACCCGGGACACCCCTACCCGGGACACCCCTACCCGGGACACCCCTACCCGGGACACCACTACCCGGGACACCACTACCCGGGACACCACTACCCGGGACACCCCTACCCGGGACAGCACTACCCGGGACACCACTACCCGGGACACCACTACCCAGGAAGACGAAATACCGGACAGTGACTCAGAGTGGAAAGGTGGAGACGAACCCCCACCCCAAAGTGCCATGGACTCAGAGTGGGACGAAGAGCACGACACAACGCCACTGCTGTCACCAACACCCTCCACCATCGCAGAAACACTCACCACGGTTGGGCACTTTAGTGATGAGGCGTCTGGTACACTCACTGGTGCGCACAACACAGCCGTCCCGGTACAGCAGGTGGAGGTAGGAGCAGCAGAGGGGCCGGGCGGTCGGAGGGTTCCTGGAGTTACCACACTCACACATAGATCCGATGCAACCACCGACCCGGAGACGAGCGAAGAGGATGACGGGCGGCTTGCGGCGGCTGCGGTCGCAGGTGGAGGAGTCCACCCGCGTCCAGGAGCTGGGAGTCGTGCCGGTCATGCGTGCCACCCAGGCCGACACCGCACGGGTGGCGTCCGCGGTGGAGGCAATGGGTGCGACAGTGTCAGAAATGGGGAACGGTTTGCGAGGCCTGGGGCTTTCCGTGCAGGCGGCGTCTGTGGCCCAGGAAATGGCTGCCCTCTCACAGGAGGCCATGGCCCAGTCTCAGCAGGCCATGGCCCAGTCTCAGCAGGCCATGGCCCAGTCTCAGCAGGCCATGGCCCAGTCTCAGCAGGCCATGGCCCAGTCTCAGCAGGCCATGGCCCAGTCTCAGCAGGCCATGGCCCAGTCTCAGCAGGCCATGGCCCAGTCTCAGCAGGCCATGGCCCAGTCTCAGCAGGCCATGGCCCAGTCTCTGCAGGCCATGGCCCAGTCTCTGCAGGCCATGGCCCAGTCTCTGCAGGCCATGGCCCAGTCTCTGCAGGCCATCGCTGAGGGCATCGGCGCCAGTGGCCATGTGCGAGCCGGCGTCGCACTGTCACAGACAGGGTTTGCCAACCCCCTGGGCTCCATGGCTGCAAACCTGCAGACCCCTGTCGATACCAGCACGGGCCTCCAGGACTGGCAGCGCCAGACCTCGGGGGGGCGTCGGATGGCCAGTCCGTTCGCATCCCCCACCCATGTAGAGGCCTGGGGGCCATCGGGCACCCCGAGGGAGGAGGAGGTGGTGTGGTCCATCCCGGCTCCCTCTGTAGGGGAGGTCCCGGTACACCGCGACACCTCGGACTCCCCCCCTTCCGTCCCAGGTGCATCGGGTGGGCAATGGGCAGGACAGGTTGGCAGCTCGCCATCCCAGTCGCCCGGGCCGCAGCCTGGCCCACCTAGGCCAGGACGCCCCAGGAAACGGCCGCCAAAGGGATTCCGTGTCAGAGGGCAGGAATCACAGGAGCCCACCTCCAGTTCTGCTGTACCGTCTGGGGAACCACGTAGACGTAGTCAAAGGGCCCGTAAGGCCAAACAATTAGACACTGAATAAGTTGGCACGGGTGCAGGTCACAGATGAGTTTTCGGGGCTAGGGCACGTGCATGAACTCCTTTGGTTATTAAAGTCAATGTTACACCTACCGAAGCTGCCTTTGTGCTCTGTCCAAAGTGTGCGGGGGTGTCATGTACGTTGAGCGCAAGTGTGTGTGTGAGGGGTGGTCTTACCTCAGCCCCAGGTGAGTCTGCCCCCTTCCCCCTGGGCCTCCATCAACATCCCCCGGGCAGAGGACGGGACTGTGCGCTGCAGTGTCACAGCCGCATGCAGGGATGGTCCGGGTGGATGGTAGTACTGTGGCCATGGGTCAGACATAGTCCAACGATGTAGAGCCAGGAGCTCACCGCAGGGCGGGTTGTCATCATCCTCCATGGCCTGCAATAGACACGCGTCCACCTGCAACTGTGTGAGCCCGGCCCGTTGTGCCGCAGGTGGATCGGCAATGGCGGGGGGGTGGTGTGCATGCGGGTGGGGTGGGTGGGGTTGGGGAGGGGGGTGAGGGTGCTGGGTGGGTGGATGGGTGGGGGGTGTGGGTGGTCGGCTGTTGCCATGGTGTGCGGTCTGTGGCCATACTACCCGATTCCCACGCCCATCTAGTCAGTGAAGCGGGCGTCTGTCAGTCTGTCCCGTGCCCGCTGGGCCAGCCGGTAACGGTGGACAGCCACCCGTCTGTGTCTACCCCGTCTGCCCTGACCATTGCCCCCATCCCCCTCATCTGGGGAGGACTGCACCTCTTCCTGCTGCTCCTCCACTCCGCCCTCCTCTGCCTGCGGCACATCACCCCTCTGTTGGGCTATGTTGTGCAGGACGCAGCACACCACAATGATGCGGCCGACCCTATCTGACCGATACTGGAGGGCGCCCCCAGAGAGGTCCAGGCACCTGAAACGCATCTTCAGCACGCCAAAGCACCTCTCTATCACTCCACTTGTCGCTACATGGGCATCATTGTAGCGGTTCTCCACCTCATTGCGTGGCCTCCGATTAGGCGCATCAGCCACGATCGCAATGGGTAGCCCCTGTCACCCAGCAACCAGCCTCTCAGCCGGGGATGGCGTCCCTCGTACATGCCGGGGATGGATGACCGCGACAACACGAATGAGTCGTGTACACTGCCTGGGTGACTGGCGCAGACGTGCAGGATCATCATGCGGTGGCCGCAGACCACCTGTACGTTCATCGAATAGGTCCCCTTCCTATTAGTGAACACGGCCCTGTTCTCTGCAGGTGGCCGCACGGCGACGTGCATCCCATCGATCGCGCCCTGGACCATGGGGAACCCGGCCACGGCAGAGAAGCCCACAGCCCGGGCATCTTGGCTGGCCCAGTCCACGGGGAAGCGAATGTAGCGGTGCGCCATGGCATATAGGGCATCTGTCACTGCCCGGATGCACCGATGCACCGATGTCTGCGATATGCCGGACAGGTCCCCACTCGGTGCCTGGAGTGACCCCATTGCATAAAAGTTCAGGGCCACCGTAACCTTGACGGACACGGGGAGAGGGTGCCCCCCACCAGTGCCACGCGGTGACAGGTGTGCCAGCAGGTGGCAGATGTGTGCCACGGTTTCCCGGCTCATCCGGAGTCTCCTCCTGCATTCCCGGTCCGTGAGGTCCTGGTATGACTGCCTGGGCCGGGACACACGGGGCGCCCTCGGGTGCCTCCGTTGCCGTGGGGCCGCGACGTCCTCCTCCCCCTCCTCGTCCTGTCGGTCAGGTGTCCCTTCAGCCTGGGCGGCTGCCGCCTGCCCCTCTGCAGCAGCCTGCGCCGCCTCTCTGGCACGCTCCTCCTCCTCCTCCTCCTCATCCAGGGCAACATAGACATGAGCGGCAGCCGCCACGGCGCCCAACATCGCTGGATGATCTGAAAACATGACGGCCTGGTGGGGGGGGAGGGGAACGACGACATGTCATCATTGCCCATATCCCCTCCTCCCCCCAGCCATGTGGCATGGACCGCATGGGTCCAACTGTTGGAGGCTGGCACCTGGCAAGGTGGACCAACTCACTTTCCCTCCCATCCCCCTCCCCGGCACGGACCCCCCCCATCCCCCTCCCCGGCACGGACACCCCCCGTCCAATCTCCACCCCGGCACGGACCCCCCCATCCCCCTCCCCGGCACGGACCCCCCCCCCCAACCGCCACCCCGGCACGGACCCCCCCAACCCCCTCCCCAGCACGGACCCCCCCAACATCCCCCTCCCCAGCACGGAACCCCCCCCCCAACCCCCTCCCCAGCACGGACCCCCCCCATCCCCCTCCCCAGCATGGAACCCCCCATCCCCCTCCCCAGCACGGATCCCCCCCCATCCCCCCCTCCCGGCACGGACCCCCCCCACCCAACCTCCACCCTGGCACGGACCCCCCCATCCCCCTCCCCGGCACGGACCCCCCCCAACCTCCAGCCCGGCACGGACCCCACCCCCCAAACTCCACCCCGGCAAACTCCACCCCGGCACGGACCCCCCATCCCCCTCCCCGGCACGGACCCCCCCCCCCCAACCTCCACCCCGGCACGGACCCCCCATCCCCCTCCCCGGCACGGACCCCCCCCCCAACCTCCACCCCGGCACGGACCCCCCCCATCCCCCTCCCCAGCACGGACCCCCCCATCCCCCTCCCCAGCACGGACCCCCCCCATCCCCCTCCCCGGCACGGACCCCCCCCCCCAACCTCCACCCCGGCACGGAACCCCCCCCAATCTCCACCCCGGCACGGACCCCCCCATCCCCCTCCCCGGCACGGACCCCCCCCCCAACCTCCACCCCGGCACGGACCCCCCCATCCCCCTCCCCAGCACGGACCCCCCCCCCATCCCCCTCCCCGGCACGGACCCCCTCCCGGCACTCCCCCGGAGCCCAGCCTACTCTAACCACCACCCCCCCCCCCCCCCCGCCGCACACACACACACACAACCCGAGACACACCTCTCCTCACGCAATCAGACTGCGGCCACGCCATTGCCTGCCCAGAGCCAACCCCCCAGGCCGTCACTCACCTCCACGCTGGTCGGCATGAGCCTGTAGCACAGGGTCACGCCGATGAAAAGGAGGTTTAATTTACGTCGACGTGAACGGTCATCACGTCGACGGGACTTCGGCCCATCCGGAAGGGAGAATATCGGCAGGCCGAAAATCGGCTGCCTTGCGCAGACCCGTGACATTCTCCGTGGCAGCGGCGACATTAACGCCCCGCCGACTTTTCTCCCTTCGGAGACTTCGGCAACCGGCGGGGGCGGGATTCACGGCGGCCAACGGCCGTTCTCCGACCCGCTGATGAGAATGACGCCCCTGGTTCTCGCTTTTTAACACCGAACATTCCCTTTAAACACTTTGGAACCTTCAGACTGGTGTTTAACTTGTTGATATTTTTTTCTTAAAGGTGCGAATGCTCCAGTCCTTATCCAGTCTCCGAGTCTGGAACGTGTCCCAGAGGGTCAGACTGCACGGTTACACTGCACCATGCGGAACGCCGCAGTGACACACACCGATGTTCACTGGAACCGGGAGCTGCCAGGGAAAGATACGGAGAGGGTTTTAATACATGATATAAAGAACAGCACACAACGGAGTCCAGGTTTCACTGAGCGTTTCCATCCTTCCCGAGACACGTCCAATGAAACCTTCATCCTGACAATCAGCAACGTGCAGCCCAATGACACTGCCGTCTATTACTGCTCCATGTGGGGAGATATCAGTGGGAATGGATCACAGCTGTGTGTAACCAGTAAGTACAGTTTCCATGATTCTCATGTGGTTTTACTCAGATAGAATCTTCTTGAAGTTATCTTCCAGAACCTTAATTCTTTGACTCCTTTGTTTGCTCGGGTTTTTGCCAATGTGGTGCCTCGAGCTGTTTTGTTTTATATTCATACTTTATTGGCAAGATGCCATCCCTAACTGCCCTGGAGAAGGTGGTAGTGAGCTGCCTTCTTGAACCGCTGCACTCCATGTGGTGTAGGTACTGCTGTTAGGGAGGGAGTTCCAGGATTGTGACCCAGCGTCAGTGAACGGACGGCGATACATTTTGCTACGACACCCTGGGCCAGCGCACGGTCAGTTCCAGCCACACAGATCCCAGAGTCCCAACATAAGTGAATTAATCAGTAATTTGTGTATTTTCCTGAGATCTTTGACCCTTGACTTCTCCAATGAGTTACAGGCACCAGATTTGAAAGTAAAACATTAGAACTGTTTCTTTATAAAAAGGGTAAAAGATGAACATATCATGGAAATAATGTAACACTGATCTACTTTTCTAACTATTCCCCAAACACTGTCCCACCCTCCACCCACATGCACACAAGACAGACACACAGGGGGAAGGGAAAGAATCAAAATGATGGGGATTAAACTGGGTGTGAGATATTTGAGGATCTTTGCTGCTGAGGTTGAGGCCTTTGTAGGCAGTGATAGAACATAGAACATAGAACATAGAACAATACAGCGCAATACAGGCCCTTCGGCCCACGATGTTGCACCGAAACAAAAGCCATCTAACCTACACTATACCATTATCATCCATATGTTTATCCAATAAACTTTTAAATGCCCTCAATGTTGGCGAGTTCACTACTGTAGCAGGTAGGGCATTCCACGGCCTCACTACTCTTTGCGTAAAGAACCTACCTCTGACCTCTGTCCTATATCTATTACCCCTCAGTTTAAAGCTATGTCCCCTCGTGCCAGCCATTTCCATCCGCAGGAGAAGGCTCTCACTGTCCACCCTATCCAACCCCCTGATCATTTTGTATGCCTCTATTAAGTCTCCTCTTAACCTTCTTCTCTCCAACGAAAACAACCTCAAGTCCATCAGCCTTTCCTCATAAGATTTTCCCTCCATACCAGGCAACATCCAGGTAAATCTCCTCTGCACCCGCTCCAAAGCCTCCACGTCCTTCCTATAATGCGGTGACCAGAACTGCACACAATACTCCAAATGCGGCCGTACCAGAGTTCTGTACAGCTGCAACATGACCTCCTGACTCCGGAACTCAATCCCTCTACCAATAAAGGCCAACACTCCATAGGCCTTCTTCACCACCCTATCAACCTGGGTGGCAACTTTCAGGGATCTATGTACATGGACACCTAGATCCCTCTGCTCATCCACACTTTCAAGTACTTTACCATTAGCCAAATATTCCACATTCCTGTTATTCCTTCCAAAGTGAATCACCTCACACTTCTCTACATTAAACTCCATTTGCCACCTCTCAGCCCAGCTCTGCAGCTTATCTATATCCCTCTGTAACCTGCTACATCCTTCCACACTATCGACAACACCACCGACTTTAGTATCGTCTGCAAATTTACTCACCCACCCTTCTGCGCCTTCCTCTAGGTCATTGATAAAAATGACAAACAGCAACGGCCCCAGAACAGATCCTTGTGGTACTCCACTTGTGACTGAACTCCATTCTGAACATTTCCCATCAACAACCACCCTCTGTCTTCTTTCAGCTCGCCAATTTCTGATCCACATCTCTAAATCACCCTCAATCCCCAGCCTCCGTATTTTTTGCAATAGCCTACCGTGGGGAACCTTATCAAACGCTTTGCTGAAATCCATATACACCACATCAACTGCTCTACCCTCGTCTACCTGTTCAGTCACCTTCTCAAAGAACTCGATAAGGTTTGTGAGGCATGACCTACCCTTCACAAAGCCATGCTGACTATCCCTGATCATATTATTCCTATCTAGATGATTATAAATCTTGTCTCTTATAATCCCCTCCAAGACTTTACCCACTACAGACGTGAGGCTCACCGGTCTATAGTTGCCGGGGTTGTCTCTGCTCCCCTTTTTGAACAAAGGGACCACATTTGCTATCCTCCAGTCCTCTGGCACTATTCCTGTAGCCAATGATGACATAAAAATCAAAGCCAATGGTCCAGCAATCTCTTCCCTGGCCTCCCAGAGAATCCTAGGATAAATCCCATCAGGTCCCGGGGACTTATCTATTTTCAGCCTGTCCAGAATTGCCAACACCTCTTCCCTACGTACCTCAATGCCATCTAATCTATTTACCTGGAGCTCAGCATTCTCCTCCACAACATTGTTTTTTTCCTGAGTGAATACTGACGAAAGATATTCATTTAGTATCTCGCCTATCTCTTCAGACTCTACACACAACTTCCCATCCCTGTCCTTGACTGGTCCTACTCTTTCCCTAGTCATTCGCTTATTCCTGACATACCTATAGAAAGCTTTTGGGTTTTCCTTGATCCTTCCTGCCAAATACTTCTCATGTCCCCTCCTTGCTCGTCTTAGCTCTCTCTTTAGAGCCTTCCTCGCTACCTTGTAACTATCCATCGCCCCAACTGAAACTTCACACCTCATCTTCACATAGGCCTCCTTCTTCCTCTTAACAAGAGATTCCACTTCTTTGGTAAACCACGGTTCCCTCGCTCGGCACCTTCCTCCCTGCCTGACCGGTACATACTTATCAAGAACACGCAGTAGCTGATCCTTGAACAAGCTCCACTTATCCAGTGGGTCCAACACTTGCAGCCTTCTTCTCCACCTTATCCCCCCCAAGTCACGTCTAATGGCATCATAATTTCCCTTCCCCCAGCTATAACTCTTGCCCTGCGGTGTATACTTATCCCTTTCCATCCTTCACGTAAACGTCACCGAATTGTGGTCACTGTCCCCAAAGTGCTCACCTACCTCCAAATCCAACACCTGGCCTGGTTCATTACCCAAAACCAAATCCAATGTGGCCTCGCCTCTTGTTGGCCTGTCAACAAACTGTGTCAGGTAACCCTCCTGCACACACTGTACAAAAAACGACCCATCTAATGTACTCGAACTATATCTTTTCCAGTCAATATTTGGAAAGTTAAAGTCTCCCATAATAACTACCCTGTTACTTTCGCTCTTATCCAGGATCATCCTCGCCATCCTTTCCTCTACATCCCTAGAACTATTTGGAGGCCTATAGAAGACTCCCAACAGTGTGACCTCTCCTTTCATGTTTCTAACCTCAGCCCATACTACCTCGGAAGATGAGTCCCCATCTAGCATCCTCTCCGCCACCGTAATACTGCTCTTGACTAGCAGCGCCACACCTCCCCCTCTTTTGCCTCCTTCTCTGAGCTTACTAAAACACCTAAACCCCGGAACCTGCAACATCCATTCCTGTCCCTGCTCTATCCATGTCTCCGAAATGGCCACAACATCGAAGTCCCAGGTACCAACCCATGCTGCCAGTTCCCCTACCTTATTTCGTATACTCCTGGCATTGAAGTAGACACACTTCAAACCACCTACCTGAACACTGGCCCCCTTCTGCGACGTCAAATCTGTGCTCCTGACCTCTATACCCTCATTCTCCCTTACCCTAAAACTACAATCCAGGTTACCATGCCCCTGCTGCATTAGTTTAAACCCCCCCAAAGAGCACTAACAAATCTCCCCCCCAGGATATTTGTGCCCCTCAGGTTCAGATGTAGACCATCCTGTCTGTAGAGGTCCCACCTTCCCCAGAAAGAGCCCCAGTTATCCAGAAATCTGAATCCCTCCCGCCTGCACCATCCCTGTAGCCACGTGTTTAATTGCTCTCTCTCCCTATTCCTCATCTCACTATCACGTGGCACGGGCAACAACCCAGAGATAACAACTCTGTTTGTTCTAGTTCTGAGCTTCCATCCTAGCTCCCTGAAAGCCTGCCTGACATCCTTATCCCCTTTCCTACCTATGTCGTTAGTGCCAATGTGGACCACGACTTGGGGCTGCTCCCCCTCCCCCTTAAGGACCCGGAAAACACGATCCGAGACATCACGTACCCTTGCACCTGGGAGGCAACATACCAAACGTGAGTCTCTCACGCTCCCACAAAATCTCCTATCTGTGCCCCTGACTATCGAGTCCCCAATTACTAATGCTCTGCTCCTCTCCCCCCTTCCCTTCTGAGCAACAGGGACAGACTCCGTGCCAGAGGCCCGTACCCCATGGCTTACCCCTGGTAAGTCGTCCCCCCCACAAGTATCCAAAGCGGTATACTTGTTTCTCAGGGGAACGACCGCAGGGGATCCCTGCACTGACTGCTTTTTCCCAGTCCCTCTTACAGTTACCCATCTATCTCCAATCTTTGGTGTAACTAATTCCCTGAAGCTGCTATCTATGACCCCCTCTGCCTCCCGAATGATCCGAAGTTCTTCCAACTCCAGCTCCAGTTCCCTAACTCGGTCTTGGAGGAGCTGGAGATGGCAGCACTTCCTGCAGGTAAAATCAGCAGGGACACTAACGGCATCCCTCACCTCAAACATCCTGCAGGAGGAACATTGCACTCCCTTCCCTGCCATTCCTCTAACTTTCTACCAAGATCTGGCTAACAACTAAATTAAATTTTAAAAACAAAAAAAATATTAATAACAATAATAAAATATGGTACTTACACCAATGGGTTTTATTATTATGTTAGAGGAGGAGGGCGGGTGGGAGACACTACACGTGTAGTGTCTCGGGTTTCCTCTCCGCCAGAATTTATTGGTGAGGGTCTTCCCAGAAGTCTGCGGGTCGACTTCCTGTTCCCACCTGAAACACTAAAATTTAAAAAAATAAAAATAAAAAATAAAAATTTAAAGGAGAGACTTATCTCCCAGAAATCACTTCTGCACTGGGGGGCAGTGCGGAAGTGATTTCTGGGAGGTAAGTCTCTCCTTTAAATTTTTATTTTTTATTTTTATTTTTTTCGGGGGGCTGAAATGGACTAGCCTGCTCCGCTCCTGCTGAAATCGACTGGGCCTGCAAGGTAAGTAAGTAGTTAATCAGTACTTACCTCACCCAGGCAGCGACCTTTTAAACGGTCCCCTCTGCCTCGCAGCTCCCACGCTTTTTCAAATTCCCGCGCTGTTTCTAAGGTCCCGGCTCTCTCTCCCGAACTAAACAGCTGACCTGCAAGGTAAGTAAGTAGTTAATCAGTACTTACCTCACCCAGGCAGCGACCTTTTAAACGGTCCCCTCTGCCTCGCAGCTCCCGCGCTTTTTCAAATTCCCGCGCTGTTTCTAAGATTCCGGCTCTCTCTCCCGAACTAAACAGCTGACCTGCAAGGTAAGTAAGTAGTTAATCAGTGTGCAAGGTATTGAACCATCGGTTGGCTTGGACCCTCAAGCTGGACCATTCAGGCCGGATTCTCAGGCTGTGGGATCCCCTCTGGAGACAGGCTTCAACTTGTGTTGAGCTGAGCCTTACCCATGGACAGAGAACTTCAAACCTGCTGAGTTTCTGATATGTGGTCAGCTTCAGCAGACTCACCAACAACTTGTCTCAGTTACACAGAATATTAGAGCAGCATTTTCCTGAGGCCTTTGAGAGGTCTGGTACTTTTAATGGAAGAGGAACCAGAAAGATCCCCCTCCCCAGCTCTGTATTCAGGTTTTGAGTACTCACTAACTGCTCTGTGTACCTGAAGGGGGTTCAAGCTGAGATTTGAGAGAGAATCCCCCTCTTCTGGGGGAGAGATTCAAGAGGATTCTGCTCAGCTCTGCAGTTTGGAAAAATCTGGGTTGGCCGGCACCGATTCGTCCTCCAACACGGCCGGAGACTTCTCCGCCCACACTCTCCTTGGCATTCCGTGGGCCACAACAGTTTTACCTGTTTCTGTAACATGGCCAACATGCATTGTCCCCCAGTCTCTAACTGAGACAGAATCTGAGGGTTTAGTTGAGAAGGAGGTGGTTTTGGTGGTTGAACAGGTTTGAAGTCCCCACCATGGGTGGTTAACAGGCTGCCCCCTGGTACTTCCCTCCAACTTGGGCAACACTCCTTGGCACCTTCTCTATACCTGACTCTGTCTGTCCCTCACCACTCGCTGTGCGAAACTGTCTACATCACACTCTCAGACAGTACATTCCAGATCCTAACCACTCGCTGTGTGAATCTGCCTCCACCACACTCACAGACAGTACATTCCAGATCCTAACCACTCACTGCGTGAATCTGCCTCCACCACACTCACAGACAGTACATTCCAGATCCTAACCACTCACTGCGTGAATCTGTCTCCACCACACTCTCAGACAGAACATTCCGGATCCTAACCACTCGCTGTGTGAATCTGTCTCCACCACACTCTCAGACAGTACATTCCAGATCCTAACCACTCACTGCGTGAATCTGCCTCCACCACACTCTCAGGCAGAACATTCCGGATCCTAACCACTCACTGCGTGAATCTGTCTCCACCACACTCACAGACAGTACATTCCAGATCCTAACCACTCACTGCGTGAATCTGCCTCCACCACACTCTCAGGCAGAACATTCCGGATCCTAACCACTCACTGCGTGAATCTGCCTCCATCACACTCACAGACAGTACATTCCAGATCCTAACCACTCGCTGTGTGAATCTGCCTCCACCACACTCACAGACAGTAGATTCCAGATCCTAACCACTCACTGCATGAATCTGCCTCCACCACACTCACAGACAGTACATTCCAGATCCTAACCACTCACTGCGTGAATCTGCCTCCACCACACTCTCAGGCAGAACATTCCGGATCCTAACCACTCACTGCGTGAATCTGCCTCCATCACACTCACAGACAGTACATTCCAGATCCTAACCACTCGCTGTGTGAATCTGCCTCCACCACACTCACAGACAGTACATTCCAGATCCTAACCACTCACTGCGTGAATCTGCCTCCACCACACTCTCAGGCAGAACATTCCGGATCCTAACCACTCGCTGTGTGAATCTGTCTCCACCACACTCTCAGACAGAACATTCCGAATCCTAACCACTCGCTGTGTGAAGAAGTTTTTTCTTCATTTCGCATTTGCCTTTTTTCAAATTATTTTTTTGCCCTCTGTCTCAATCTTTTCACAAAGGGGAACAGTTTCTCCCTGTCTGCTCTGGTCAGAACTCCTGTGATTTTGAACATCTCTATCAAACATCCTCTGATCCTTCTTCTCTCCAAGGAGAATGGTCCAACTTCTCCAATATATCCCCGGAACTGAAGTTCCTCATCCCTGGATCCATTGTTTTGAATCTTTGCTGCTCTCTCTCCGATACCTTCACATCCTTCCTAATGTGCGATACCCAGAACTGGATGTAATATTCTGATTGAGGCTGAACTAATATCTGAAGCTGAATATACTGAAGCTGCCGTGTGTGTAACATTCTGATACTTTACAGAACAATCATCCGACCAGAATCCCGGGACAGCAGATCCGATTGTTTTAATCAGGGGTATAATCCTGGCCTTTGTTGTCTTGTTCTGCTTCGCTCTGCTCACACGTTATCTTGTAAAAAAGAGGTTGCACTCTGCAAAGAACTCCACACAAGGGTAAATATGACTCGTCTTGTGTCTGATACTGTTACTGCACAGGGTGATTATTTTATAACTTGCTGCTTTTAGTGAGGAGCCACATTCTCCTTGCAGCCTATCATTCAAGTGTGTGACCTGCTACTGTTGAGACCAACACATGTGCCAGTGCTTGACTGGTGCCAGTCATCTCCAACTGTCCTGGCATCTCAACCACCCCAGTATTGACCAACAGGCACCTAACTGCTGCTGCTGAGAGCCAGGATGGTTTTAACAGTTGAAGCACTAAACCTCGCCCTTCGGACATTAGTACTGGATAATTGCCCGCCTCGCCCTGCGTGCTGGTTCAGTGCCCGTGTCTCGCTGGCTGCACAGTCCCTCATGGTGGTTAGAACAAACAAGTGTTCATGTGCTCTGTCCAAACAGCCCATGTCGGCCTTTACCCTCCCCACAAGGAAATAGTTCTAATCATATTCACACTATGTTCCCAAATCTCTTCAGCGTTCTTTTTCATCACCTCCCTCTCCAATCTAATCTCAAATGATGACATTATTTCTGCCTCACCCACTAGTCTGGGTGAATCCCACATCCTCCCGACTCTGTGTCAAGATATTTATCTGCCCTATTCTAGTCTCTTCCATAAGCTTGTATCCAGAGCTCCTCAATCTTCACCCTCCCTGTAAAAGTCTGCTTCCATCTCTTCTATCCCAAGTTTAAAGAATTTTGAAGACCTTTGATCGTATTGCTCTGCAATCTGGGTTCTGCTAATGATAAAAAATGTCTCCCGTCTTTCTTTGTATTTGTTTTGCTGACACCAGACCCAATCCCAGTGAATCTCTCCTGTTTCCTCACTAACGCCTGACAGCTTAATCAGCTTGGAGTGGAGAGCTCTTGAGCATGTCGTCAAAAACTGAGATAACTTTCACTGTCAGTGAACGACAGACACTCTCGGTGTTTCGTAACTAACATTCAAAACATTAAAATGTTCCAGGGAATATTGTGCAAAATGGGTGTTGAAATTTCCAGGTTGTAACGAGACAGCAGTGAGTGCATGGCCCAGATAGCGGAAAATCCCAGCATTCATTGTGGATTCACTGGGAGCCCAGGGGAATCCTGACCAGTCTGGTTTGGGTGGTGTGACCATGGACATCTGCACAGTTTGCATTGCTTTGATAGAAATGAGATGGATCAGATTTCCCAGGAGAAGTCCGCACTGTTTCCAGCCCTTTCTCAAAGTGTGACATGCTTTGTGTTTATTGAGTTGGGAGGTTAATAGGGGGGTGAAAAAGGCAGATGGGACACTTGCCTTTATCAATCGGGGCATCGATTACAAAAGCAGGGAGGTCATGTTGGAGTTTTATAGAACTTTGGTGAGGCCACAGCTGGAGCACTGTGTGCAGTTCTGGTCGCCACATTATAGGAAGGATGTGATTGCACTGGAGGGGGTGCAGAGGAGATTCACCAGGATGTTGCCTGGGATGGAACGTTGAAGTTATGAAGAGAGGTTGAATGGATTTGGGTTGTTTACTCTGGAGCAGAGAAGACTGAGGGGCGACCTGATCGAGGTGGACAAGATTATGAGGGGCATGGACAGGGTGGATAGGGAGCAGCTGTTCCCGTGAGATGAAATGTCGGTTACAAGGGGACACAAGTTCCAGGTGAGGGGCAGGCGGTTTCGAGGGGATTAGAGGAAAAACCTTTTTACCCAGAGGGTGGTGAGGGTCTGGAACGCACGGCCTGGGAGGGTGGTGAGGGTCTGGAACGCACTGCCTGGGAGGGTGGTGAGGGTCTGGAACGCACGGCCTGGGAGGGTGGTGAGGGACTGGAACGCACTGCCTGGGAGGGTGGTGAGGGTCTGGAACGCGCTGCCTGGGAGGGTGGTGAGGGTCTGGAACGCACTGCCTGGGAGGGTGGTGAGGGTCTGGAACGCACTGCCTGGGAGGGTGGTGAGGGTCTGGAACGCACGGCCTGGGAGGGTGGGAGAGGCGGGTTGCCTCACATCCTTTAAAACGTACCTGGATGAGCACTTAGCCGTCATAACATTCAAGGTTATGGCCAAGTGCTGGTCAATGGGATTAGGTCGGCGGATCAGGTGTTTGTCATGTGTCGGTGCAGACTCGATGGGCCGAAGGGCCTCTTCTGCAGAATCTGTGTGATTCTGTGATAAAAGATGAAAGTCACCAATCCTGAACTCCCAGGAGAAAGGGAAGAGACTGAGACAGGTGCTGTCACCTTGTCCCCATCCCAAACTCCCTGTGTCCACTGCACCTCGCTCTGGCCTTTCTCTCTCACTCTTTGGGCTATGGGAGGCAAAATAAATCAATCAGGGCTGAAATATTTTCTAAATGATCGGTTTATTGATATTAAGACACAAGGGCAGGGATTCCCCCAAATCGCGGCAAAGTGTTGCCGCCGGGGTAAACACCAGAGTGTTTCACGCTGGCGTCAATGGGCCTCTTGGCCCAGCAATTCTGCACCCCACAGGGGCCCAGCACGGCGCTGGAGTGCTTAACGCAGCTCCGGCTTCCGATACGGGCCCCAGCACTTCCGACTGCGGATCCGCGCATGCATACGGCGGCAGGCCGTGGATCCGCGCACGCGCGCGGCTGCCGTATTCACGCCGGCCCCTGCGCAACATGGCGGAGCCCTTCAGTGGCCCGGCGCTGAAGAAGAAAGGCCCCCCCGGAGTCTGATCTCCCCAACCCCCTACCCCCCACCAGGACGGCTACTGCAGCCGCGACACCGAGCTCCCGCCGGGTGAAACCGTACGGGAACCACGTCGGCGGAACTCAGCCGGTCGATCGCAGAGAATCGCCGTGGGGCCTCTTTCAACGGCCCCCGGCTGGCGCCGCATCGACTGCGCGCGACTGGCGCCGATTCTCCGGTCGGCGGAGAATCACGTCTCGGCGTCAGACTCGATCGCGGGCATTCTTTGCCCCCGCGCCAATCGCGATTTAGGCGTGGAGGCTCGGAGAATCCCACCCAAGGTGTTTCTAAACTTATCCAGGCGTGGAAATTGGAAACAAGGGTCTTCGCTCCCTCCGGGAGACCAAAGGTGAATCGTTCATTTCTCTGATGTTACGGCTGCTTCTTGTCCCGGGTGTGAAATCATTGCAAAATGAGAAGTTTCTCAAACAACTCTTTCACTTCCAAAGTCTGAAATTAGAATAAGATGCATGAGCTTGATCAAGCTTCCCAGCATGCCTTCTGATTTTGGTCACATCCTTTTCCTCATTGTGGAGCCAATTCTGCTTATTTAGTAAATGATTCCGGATATCTGGTTCATCCGTGTCATCGTCCTTAAAAACTGGAATCAAAGGCCCATGTTGGAAAATCTAAACTCCGTCTCCGCCAAGAATGTGACCTGTTGTCCTGCAGTAACGCTGCAATGAAGCTAATGTGTGGCATTTCTTTAGGATCCCTGATGAAGACCAGAACCCTGTGTATGCAACAGTGGACGGTGAGTAAACTAATTCAACCATTGTTGCAGCGTTCACCGGGAATTACGCTCGATCCCAGATAACCCTTTGATGCTGTTAGTTTTGGGATGTAATTAACATGCTAATAATTTGACCAATTTATTTGTCTGATTTGCAAAGTTTACTATTAAATGCGGTAAAGCTACATCGGACAGAATGAAGATGGTTGGAGGTTGTCCCCAGCCCTGTAGCTGCAGAGTGAGACATACCCTCAGGGTGGCAATGTTACAGCGAGTGACCCCAAAAAGATAAACTTTCAGACATAGAAAGTCCACGGAACGGCCTCCTATATTTCACCAGCGTCTGGAATATCCTTGCAGAGTGATCACATTGTCAGTTCTCACAGAGATTCCTGGGAATAGAGATGGTTAAGAGTTGACCGATTAGTTTGATATGAGAGTTTTTGATTGAATCGAGAGAGAAAAACTATTTGCTCTGGCGAGTGGGTTAACAACTAGAGATCAGAGATTTAAAATCATTGGGTAAAGATCGAGAGGGGAGATGGAGAGAAATGTTTTTCACTCAGAGAATTGTTGGGATCTGAAACGCTCGCCCTGAAAATGTGGAGGAAGCTGATTCCAGAAATCATCTTAGAAGAGAGTTGGGCAGGTACTTGCTGTGGAGGGAGAGCAGCGAAGGTTTACCAGGCTGAATCCTGGATGGTGTGACTGTCCTATGAGGAGAGACTAAGTGGGTTAGGATTATATTCCTTGGAGTTCAGAAGAGTGAGAGGGAATCTCATAGAAACTTACAAAATTCTAACAGGATTAGACAGGGTAGATTCAGAAAGAATGTTCCCGATGGTGGGGGAGTCCAGAACTAGGGGTCAGGGTTTGAGGATAAGGGGTAAATCTTTTAGGACTGAGGTGAGGAGAAATTTCTTCACCCAGAGAGTGGGGAATCTGTGGAATTCGCTACCACAGAAAGTAGTTTGTTCAGTAATGGGTTAAGAGACATTCCAATTAGTTGTCTCATTTATGTTAAGTATCCAATAATTGACACTGATATGTAAAGAGGCTTCAGGTGGCCTTTGTGTCAGGTGATGTGATGTTAAAGTTTTGTGCAGAGTCTGTTGAAGTAAATTAAAGGTGTTTGTGGAAAAGGAGCAGAACTTTTGACTCTTTATACAACAGCAGCTAAACAGCTAACATAGTTGAGGTCAAAACATTGTGTAATTTAAAGAAGGAATTAGATTTCGCTCTTGGGGCTAAAGGGATCAAGGGAGATGGGGGGGAAGGTGGGATCACGGTATTGAACTTGATGATCAGCCATGATCATAATGAATGGGGGAGCAGGCTCGAAGGGCCGAATGGACTCCTGCTGCTTCTATTTTCCATGTTTCTGTGTATGTCTCAGGAATTTACAGGATTCCGGATGAAAAGCAGGATTGTGGGATTGGGCACAATGGCCCTTTAAAGAATCAGCACAGGTTCAATGGGCCGAATGGCCTCCTCCTGTTCTGTGAGTTGCTGATTTATCTGATGAACTTTATAAAGGAGAGGAGGCCTCATGTCTCCCGGGAAAACTGCCCAAGTCACTCCGGAATTTTCATTTGCTGTCATTCCAAGTTTCCTGAGCTCGACCTTTACATGGATTTATTCTGAAGAAACATCTTTGTGTTTTCTTTCAGATAAAACACGGAGCAGCAATCAAGAGGTTGAATAAGCTCCTTCGGTAAGGAAATGGAAATGGGGCTTAGCTGCTGTTCTTTGCTGCATTTTAGATTTGCTGCCATTTCCCAAAATAGGCACCACATCAATTAAAGAGGAGGAGTTTGAATGTTACTGTAAGTTTACAAATCAATCCTTCTGTTACAGACAGGAGAGTGATAGACAACCTGCTCTGATTTCCCCACTCCACCTGTCTGTCTGCACAACGTGGTTTCAATTATTTTTAAAGTTGCTGGTGGCATATTTTTCAAATCCATTGGGTTCTGTGAACCAATTTACTGATAAACTGCAGAAAACTGGAGTTAACAGTAACTCAGAAGGTTAGTTTAAACCTGGGGAGACGGGGACGGGGACGGGGACGGGGACGCACACGCACACGCACACGCACACACACTTTATTTATCTTTCATCCTCTCTCTCTCTCTCTCTCTCTCTCTAACACTGACTTGCATCATCATGGCTTATTTATATTTTCAGACATTTTTTGAAAAGTTGCTAGCACCTTCTATGTGACCAGGTTAAAGTTGGGGACAGTTTCTGTGGGTTTCCAACCTGAAACTTGAGCTGTCATCTTTTGAGGGGTGATTTTCTGAGGGGTGATTTTGAGCCCCTGTCTGTCCGTGAGAAAGTCACCGTGGACCCAAACTCTGGAGTGAAGTGAAAAATGTGATTCTCTCCGGCGTGATTGTTGTTTGGAATCTCCCCCCCCCCCCCTGCCCCGCGCCGGGGGAGGAGTGAGAATCACACGGTGTGAGATCAGGAACCTCACTGTAATACAGCAGCACACCATTACCCAGCACTCTCTCCAGACCTTACCCCCTCCCTCACGGAATCTTGACTCAGCGTGACGTCCCGCCAGCATCATTTACACCAAGGCTGGCCGGGCGTGAGGCAGTCTCAGAGTCTCCACCTCACCAGAGTGACGCCGGTAACTACACCAATCACTTTTATTTCTGAGAGGCACAAGATTCCATGAGGATTCACACCGTTTTTCCCGTTGAGACTGACACTTGAGGGTCGGAATCTAGAAGAGCCTGTGAAGAATATTTAATTCCACAACAAATCAGGTGCAGGATTCCAAATAAAGTGAAGGAGAAAAGAAAGCGAGAGAGGAGGGACAAAGAGACTGAGAGAAAAAGAGAAAAATAAACTTCTGAGAATATTTTTTCCCAAATCTCCAACAATGATGAAAAGCTGAATGAATGAGACATGTCGGAGTTAATTGTCAATTCCAGGGGGGTTCTTTGGCAGTCATTAAGACAGACCATGCCATTAAAAACAATAACTGACATTCCAACACTGGGGGCTGGATTCTCGGGCCCCCCAGACACATGTTCCTCGGCCGCGCGCTGTTCGCTGGCAGCGGAATTCTATCATTGACGAGGTGGGGGTGAGCTGCCTTCTTGAGTTGGGTTGTTACCCGTGCCACGTGATAGCGAGACGAGGAATAGGGAGAGAGACGAGTTGAAGAACTGGCTACAGGGAGGGTTTCAGATTTCTGGATAATTGGGGCTCATTCTGGGGTCAGCGGGACCTCTACAAACGGGATGGTCTGCACCTGGACCAGAGGGGTACCAATATCCTGGGGGGGGGAAATTTGCTAATGCTCTTCGGGAGGGTTTAAACTAGTTCAGCAGAGGCTTGGGAACCTGAATTGTAGCTCCAGTAGACAGGAGGTTGAGAGTAGTGAGGTCATGAGTAGGGTTTCAAAGTTGCAGGAGTGTACCGGCAGGCAGGAAGGTGGTTTAAAGTGTGTCTACTTCAATGCCAGGAGCATCCGGAATAAGGTGGGTGAACTTGCGGCATGGGTTGGCACCTGGGACTTCGATGTTGTGGCCATTTTGGAGACATGGACAGAGCAGGGACAGGAATGGTTGTTGCAGGTGCTCGGATTTAGATATTTCGGTAAGCTCAGGGAAGGTGGTGAAAGAGGGGGAGGGGTGGCATTGTTAGTCAAGGACAGTATTACGGTGGCAGAAAGGACGTTTGATGAGGACCCGTCTACTGAGGTAGTATGGGCTGAGGTTAGAAACAGGAAAGGAGAGGTCACCCTGTTAGGGGTTTTCTCTAGGCCTCCGAAAAGTTCCAGAGATGTAGAGGAAAGGATTGCAAAGATGATTCTGGATAGGAGCGAAAGCAACAGGGTAGTTGTTATGGGGGACTTTAACTTTCCAAATATTGACTGGAAACGCTATAGTTTGAGTACATTAGATTGGTCCGTTTTGGTCCAATGTGTGCAGGAGGGTTTCCTGACACAGTATGTAGATAGGCCAACGAGAGGCGAGGCCATATTGGATTTGGTATTGGGTAATGAACCAGGACAGGTGTTAGATTTGGAGGTAGGTGAGCACTTTGGTGATAGTGACCACAATTCGATTACGTTTACTTTAGTGATGGAAAGGGATAGGTATATACCGCAGGGCAAGAGTTATATCTGGGGGAAAGGCAATTATGATGCTATGAGGCAAGACTTAGGATACATCGGATGGAGAGGAAAACTGCAGGGGATGTACACAATGGAAATGTGGAGTTTGTTCAAGGAACAGCTACTGCGTGTCCTTGATAAGTATGTACCTGTCAGGCAGGGAGGAAGTGGTTGAGTGAGGGAACCGTGGTTTACTAAAGCAGTCGAAACACTTGTCAAGAGGAAGAAGGAGACTTATGTAAAGATGAGACATGAAGGTTCAGTTAGGGCGCTCAAGAGTTACAAGTTAGCGAGGAAGGACCTAAAGAGAGAGCTAAGAAGAGCCAGGAGGGGACATGAGAAGTCTTTGGCAGGTAGGATCAAGGATAACCCTCAAGCTTTCTATAGATATGTCAGGAATAAAAGAATGACTAGGGTAAGAGTAGGGCCAATCACGGACAGTAGTGGTAAGTTGTGCTTGGAGTCCAAGCAGATAGGAGAGGTGCTAAATGAATATTTTTCGTCAGTATTCACACAGGAAAAAGACAATGTTGTCGAGGAGAATACTGAGATTCAGTCTGCTAGTCTAGAAGGGCTTGAGGTTCATAAGGAGGAAGTGTTAAGGAGTTTAGGAGCCATGAGGTCTTGTTGCAGTGTGAAAATAGATGTCACCTGGGCCGATGGGATTTATCCTAGGATTCTCTGGGAAGCTAGGGAGGAGATTGCTGAGCCTTTGGCCTTGATCTTTAAGTCATCTTTGACTACAGGAATAGTGCCAGAAGACTGGAGGATAGCAAATGTTGTCCCCTTGTTCAAGAAGGGGAGTAGAGATAGCCCCGGTAACTATAGACCAGTGAGCCTTACTTCTGTTGTGGGAAAGATCTTGGAAAGGTTTCTCAGAAATAGGATGTATAATCATCAGGAAAGGAATAATTTGATTAGAGATAGTCAACACGGTTTTGTGAAGGGTAGGTCGTGCCTCACAAACCTTATAGAGTTCTTTGAGAAGGTGACCAAACAGGTGGATGAGGGTAAAGCAGTTGATGTGGTGTATATGGATTTCAGTAAAGCGTTTGATAAGGTTCCCCATGGTAGGCTACTGCAGAAAATACGGAGGCATGGGATTCAGGGTGATTTAGCAGTTTGGATCAGAAGTTGGCTAGCTGGAAGAAGACAAAGGGTGGTGGTTGATGGGAAATGTTCAGACTGGAGTCCAGTTACTAGTGGTGTACCACAAGGATCTGTTTTGGGGCCACTGCTGTTTGTCATTTTTATAAATGACCTGGAGGAGGGCGTTGAAGGATGGGTGAGTAAATTTGCAGATGACACTAAAGTCGGTGGGGTTCTTGCTATGTGAGGCACGATCAATTTGACTGGAGACGAAGTTGAATCCAAGCTGAGGCTTTATTAGTATCAGATATGTGGCCTCCCACAGCAGCTGGCGAAATGGCTGCGAGCTGGAGGCCACGCATATTTATAACCTGCCTCCTGGGCGGAGCCAGAATGCAGGGGCCACAGGTGAATCTGTAGTGCAGGTTCTACCGTACAACCTCTAATATCAGAACACAGCGGTTTATCACATTCACCCCCTGTTAAAATTGAGTCTGGCGGGGGTGGTGGATAACTATATACAATTAGAAATATTAATATTTACAGAGCAGTAATAAAATGTCTCTGGTCATCCGACGGGCCGGTCAGAGGTTCAGCCGGTCCAGTGCCTTGATGGTTCTTTGAGATCGACGAAGTGGTGACGGCGATGTTAGCGCTGTCATGGTCGAAGTTGACTCCGGGAGCGTGCCAAAATCCTCTTCATCAACGGGGTGGGCAGGGAGAGGACGGGCGGTCCAAGGGGGGGGGGGTGATGGGGACGGCGGGGGAGGGGAAGGTGGCACCGGGGGTGACGGGGGTGGTGTGGGGGTGGAACCTGCTGGTGCCAGGTCCCTGAGGGAGACGGCCGTCGGGGAACGCCACGTAGGCGTACTGTGGGTTTGTGTGGAGCAGGTGCACCCTTTCCATCAACGGATCTGCCTTGTGGAGCCGCACATGTTTACGGAGAAGCACGGTTCCCGGAGCTGTGAGCCAAGTTGGGAGCGATACCCCAGATGTGGACTTCCTGGGGAAGGCAAAAAGACGTTCATGGGGTGTACTGTTAGTAGCGGTGCAGAGTAATGAGCGAATGGAATGTAGTGCATCAGGGAGGACCTCTTGCCAGCGGGAGGCTGGGAGATTTCTGGACTGCAGGGCCAGCTGGACGGCCCTCCATACCGTCCCATTCTCACTTTCTACCTGTCCGTTTCCCCGGGGGTTGTAGCTCGTCGTTCTGCTGGAGGTGATACCCCTGCTGAGCAGGAACTGAAGTAGCTCATCACTCATTACATGCTTTGGCGTCCTGAATATCGGCTACCTTAGTTGCTGGACTACAAATCCGGTTCCCATATAGAATTCAGGTTTGCACTGAGTGCTGAATTTGGTGCTTTTTGAGTGCGATAGTAAGAGTTTGGTGACCGAGGGAGTGCTGAATTTGGTGCTTTTTGAGTGCGATAGTGAGAGTTTGGTGACCGAGGGAGTGCTGAATTTGGTGCTTTTTGAGTGCGATAGTGAGAGTTTGGTGACCGAGGGAGTTAGGTGAGGAGGGAGTAAGGTGCTCCTTTCATTTTGTTTCCGACATTTCCGCAAACAGTGAGAAGAGAGCCAGGAGTTTACAGGAAGTGTAGCTGACTGGGAGCAGAGTCGGAGGGCGGAGATCTAGTTAGTCCACAGGGCAGCTATATTCTGTAAGGTAAGAGGGGATGGAGGCTAGGCCAGTTACATGCTCCTCCTGTAGGATGTGGGTGGTGAGGGATACCACCGGTGTCCCCACTGACTATACCTGTGGGAAGTGCACCCAACTTCAGCTCCTCAAAGACCGTGTTAGGGAACTGGAGCTGAAGCTGGATGAACTTCGGATCATCCGGGAGGCAGAGGGGGTGATTGAGAAGAGTTACAGGGAGGTAACCACACCCAAGGTACAGGACAAGAATAGCTGGTTTACAGTCAGGGGGAAAAAAACAAACAGGCAGACAGTGCAGGGATCACTCGTGGCCGTTCCCCTTCAAAACAAGTATACCGTTTTGGATGCTGTTGTGGGGGATGACCTACCGGGGGAAGGCCCTAGCGGCCAGGTCTCTGGCACTGAGTCTGGCTCTGGGGCTCAGAAGGGAAGGGGGGAGAATAGAAAAGCAATAGTTGTAGGAGAGTCAATGGTTAGGGGAATAGATAGGAGATTCTGTGGTCGCGAGCGAGACTCCCGGAAGGTATGTTGCCTCCCGGGTGCCAGGGCCAGGGATGTCTTGGATCGTGTCTTCAGGATCCTAAAGGGGGAGGGTGAGCAGCCAGAAGTCGTGGTGCACATTGGTACCAACGACATAGGTAGGAAAAGGGGTGTGGAGGTAATAAACAAGTTTAGGGAGTTAGGCTGGAAGTTGAAAGCCAGGACAGACAGAGTTGTCATCTCTGGTTTGTTGCCGGTGCCACGTGATAGCGAGGCTAGGAATAGGGAGAGAGTGCAGTTGAACACGTGGCTGCAGGAATGGTGTAGGAGGGAGGGCTTCAGGTATTTGGATAATTGGAGCGCATTCTGGGGAAGGTGGGACCTGTACAAGCAGGACGGGTTGCATCTGAACCAGAGGGGCACCAATATCCTGGGAGGGAGGTTTGCTAGTACTCTTCGGGAGGGTTTAAACTAATTTGGCAGTGGAATGGGAACCGGATTTGTAGTCCAGCAACTAAGGTAGCCGATATTCAGGACGCCAAAGCATGTAATGAGGCAGTGGGGAAGGGAACACTGACAAAGGAGAGTATTTGCAGGCACGGAGATGGGTTGAAGTGTGTATACTTCAACGCAAGAAGCACCAGGAATAAGGTGGGTGAACTTAAGGCATGGATCGGTACTTGGGACTACGATGTGGTGGCCATCACGGAAACTTGGATAGAAGAGGGGCAGAAATGGTTGTTGGAGGTCCCTGGTTATAGATGTTTCAATAAGATTAGGGAGGGTGGTAAAAGATGTGGGGGGTGGCATTATTAATTAGAGATAGTATAACAGCTGCAGAAAGGCAGTTCGAGGAGTATCACCCTATTGAGGTAGTATGGGTTGAAGTCAGAAATAGGAAAGGAGCAGTCACCTTGTTAGGAGTTTTCTATAGGCCCCCCAATAGTAGCAGAGATGTGGAGGAACAGATTGGGAAACAGATTTTGGAAAGGTGCAGAAGTCATAGGGTAGTAGTCATGGGCGACTTTAACTTCCCAAATATTGAGTGGAAACTCTTTAGATCAAATAGTTTGGATGGGGTGGTGTTTGTGCAGTGTGTCCAGGAAGCTTTTCTAACACTGTATGTAGATTGTCCGACCAGAGGAGGGGCAATATTGGATTTAGTACTGGGCAATGAGCCAGGGCAAGTGATAGATTTGTTAGTGGGGGAGCATTTTGGAGATAGTGACCACAATTCTGTGACTTTCACTTTAGTAATGGAGAGGGATAGGTACGTGCAACAGGGCAAGGTTTACAATTGGGGGAAGGGTAAATACGATGTTGTCAGACAAGAATTGAAGTGCATAAGTTGGGAACATAGGCTGTCAGGGAAGGACACAAATGAAATGTGGAACTTGTTCAAGGAACAGGTGCTACGTGTCCTTGATATGTATGTCCCTGTCAGGCAGGGAAGAGATGGTCGAGTGAGGGAACCATGGTTGACAAGAGAGGTTGAATGTCTTGTTAAGAGAAAAAAGGTGACTTATGTAAGGCTGAAGAAACAAGGTTCAGACAGGGCATTGGAGGGATACAAGATAGCCAGGAGGGAACTGAAGAAAGGGATTAGGAGAGCTAAGAGAGGGCATGAACAATCTTAGGCGGGTAGGATCAAGGAAAACCCTAAGGCCTTTTACACATATGTGAGAAATATGAGAATGACTAGAGCGAGGGTAGGTCCGATCAAGGATAGTAGCGGGAGATTGTGTATTGAGTCTGAAGAGATAGGAGAGGTCTTGAATGAGTACTTTTCTTCTGTATTTACAAATGAGAGGGGCGATATTGTTGGAGAGGACAGTGTGAAACAGATTGGTAAGCTCGAGGAAATACTTGTTAGGAAGGAAGATGTGTTGGGCATTTTGAAAAACTTGAGGATAGACAAGTCCCCCGGGCCTGACGGGATATATCCAAGGATTCTATGGGAAGCAAGAGATGAAATTGCAGAGCCGTTGGCAATTATCTTTTCGTCCTCACTGTCAACAGGGGTGGTACCAGGGGATTGGAGAGTGGCGAATGTCGTGCCCCTGTTCAAAAAAGAAACTAGGGATAACCCTGGGAATTACAGGCCAGTTAGTCTTACTTCGGTGGTAGGCAAAGTAATGGAAAGGGTACTGAAGGATAGGATTTCTGAGCATCTGGAAAGACACTGCTTGATTCGGGATAGTCAGCACGGATTTGTGAGGGGTAGGTCTTGCCTTACAAATCTTATTGAATTCTTTGAGGAGGTGACCAAGCATGTGGATGAAGGTAAAGCAGTGGATGTAGTGTACATGGATTTTAGTAAGGCATTTGATAAAGTTCCCCATGGTAGGCTTCTGCACAAAGTAAGGAGGCATGGGATAGTGGGAAATTTGGCCAGTTGGATAACGAACTGACTCACCGATAGAAGTCAGAGAGTGGTGGTGGATGGCAAATATTCAGCCTGGATCCCCGTTACCAGTGGTGTACCGCAGGGATCAGTTCTGGGTCCTCTGCTGTTTGTGATTTTCATTAATGACTTGGATGAGGGAGTTGAAGGGTGGGTCAGTAAATTTGCAGACGATACGAAGATTGGTGGAGTTGTGGATAGTAAGGAGGGCTGTTGTCGGCTGCAAAGAGACATAGATAGGATGCAGAGCTGGGCTGAGAAGTGGCAGATGGAGTTTAACCCTGAAAAGTGTGAGGTTGTCCATATTGGAAGGACAAATATGAATGCGGAATACAGGGTTAACGGTAGAGTTCTTGGCATTGTGGAGGAGCAGAGAGACCTTGGAGTCTATGTTCATACATCTTTGAAAGTTGCCACTCAAGTGGATAGAGCTGTGAAGAAGGCCTATGGTGTGCTCGCGTTCATTAACAGAGGGATTGAATTTAAGAGCCGTGAGGTGATGATGCAGCTGTACAAAACTTTGGTAAGGCCACATTTGGAGTACTGTGTACAGTTCTGGTCGCCTCATTTTAGGAAGGATGTGGAAGCTCTGGAAAAGGTGCAAAGAAGATTTACCAGGATGTTGCCTGGAATGGAGAGTAGGTCTTACGAGGAAAGGTTGAAGGTGCTAGGCCTTTTCTCATTAGAGCGGAGAAGGATGAGGGGCGACTTGATAGAGGTTTATAAGATGATCAGGGGAATAGATAGAGTAGACAGTCAGAGACTTTTTCCCCAGGTGGAACACACCATTACAAGGGGACATAAATTTAAGGTGAAAGGTGGAAGATATAGGTGGGATATCAGAGGTAGGTTCTTTACCCAGAGAGTAGTGGGGGCATGGAATGCACTGCCTGTGGAAGTAGTTGAGTCGGAAACATTAGGGACCTTCAAGCAGCTGTTGGATAGGTACATGGATTACGGGAAAATTATATAGTGTAGATTTATTTGTTCTTAAGGGCAGCACGTTAGCATTGTGGATAGCACAATTGCTTCACAGATCCATGGTCCCAGGTTCGATTCCGGCTTGGGTCATTGTCTGTGCGGAGTCTGCACGTCCTCCCCGTGTCTGCGTGGGTTTCCTCCGGGTGCTCCGGTTTCCTCCCACAGTCCAAAGATGTGCGGGTTAGGTGAATTGGCCAATGATAAATTGCCCTTAATGTCCAAATTGCCCTTGGTGTTGGGTGGAGGTGTTGAGTTTGGGTAGGGTGCTCTTTCAAAGAGCTGGTGCAGACTCAAGGGGCCGAGTGGCCTCCTTCTGCACTGTAAATTCAATGATAATCTATGATTAATCTAGGACAAAGGTTCGGCACAACATCGTGGGCCGAAGGGCCTGTTCTGTGCTGTATTTTCTATGTTCTATGTTCTATGTTCATGAATGAGGATCCCCTGTCACTGTGGATGTAGGTGGGGAAGCCGAACAGAGTGAAAATAGAATTAAGGGCTTTAATGACGGTGGCAGACATCAAGTCGGGGCATGGGATGGCGAAGGGAAACAGGGAGTATTCATCGATCACACTGAGGAAATGTGTGTGTCGATCGGAGGAGGGGAGGGAGCCTTTGAAATCCAGGCTGAGACGTTCAAAGGGGCGGGAGGCCTTCACCAGGCGCGCGCGGTCCGGCCGGTAGAAGTGCGGCTTGCACTCCGCACAGACCTGGCAGTCCTTGGTGATTGTCCTTACTTCCTCGACGGAGTAGGGCAGATTTCATGCCTTAATGAAATGGTACAACCGAGTGACCCCTGGGTGACAAAGGCTGTCGTGCAGGGTCCGGAGTCGGTCTACTTGTGCGCTGGCACATGTACCTCGGGATAGGGCGTCTGGGGGCTCGTTGAGTTTGCCGGGGCGATACTTCATCTTGTAATTATAGGTGGAGAGCGCGATTCTCCACCGCAAGATTTTATCAGTTTTGATCTTGCCCCGCTATGTGATGTTGAACATGAAGGCTACCGACTGTTGGTCAGTGAGGAGAGTGAATCGCCTGCCGGCCAGGTAATGCTCCAATGTCGCACAGCCTCAATGATAGCCTGGGCCTCTTTTTCGACAGATGAGTGCCGAATTTCAGAGGCATGGAGGGTACGGGAAAAGAATGCCACGGGCCTGCCTGCCTGGTTGAGGGTGGCGGCAAGGGCGACGTCCGCTGCCTTGCTTTCTACTTGGAAAGGAAGTGTTTCGGCTACAGCGTGCATTCCAGCTTTGGTAATATCAGCTCTGATCCGGGCGAAAGCCTGTTGGGCCTCGGCCGTCAGGGGGAAATGAGTGGACTGTATGAGTGGGCGGGCCTTGTCCGCATAGTTTGGGACCCACTGAGCGTAATATGAGAAGAACCCCAGGCAACGTTTGAGGGCCTTGGGGCAGTGGGGGAGGGGGAGCTCCATGAGGGGGTGCATGCGGTCGGGATCGGGCCCCAGAACTCCGTTCTGGACCACGTAGCCGATGATGGCTAAGCGGTTTGTGCGGAACACACACTTCTCCTCGTTATACGTGAGGTTGAGGAGAGTGGCGGTGCGGAGAAATTTAGCGAGGTAGGCGTCGTGGTCCTGCTGGTCATGGCCGCAGATGGTCACATTGTCTAGGTACGGAAACGTGGCCCGCAAAACGTACCGGTCGACCATTCGGTCCATCTCCCTTTGGAAGACTGAAACCCCGTTGGTGACGCCGAAGGGGACCCTAAGGAAGTGATATAGACAGCCGTCTGCCTCGAAGGCGGTGTATGGCCGGTCCGATTTACGGATGGGGAGCTGGTGGTAAGCGGATTTCAGGTCCGCCGTTGAGAAGACCTGGTACTGTGCAATCTGGTTAACCATGTCAGATATGCGTGGGAGGGGGTACGCGTTGAGCTGCGTGTCCCTGTTGATGGTCTGTCTGTAGTCCATGACCATTCGGATTTTCTCCCCAAACTTAACCACAACCACTTGGGCTCTCCAGGGGCTGTTTCTGGCCTCGATGACGCCTTCCCGAAGCAACCGCTGGACCTTGGACCTGATGAAGGCCTTATCCTGGGTGCTGTACCGTCTGCTCCTGGTGGCGACGGGTTTGCAATCTGGAGTTAGATTAGCAAAGAGGGAAGGAAGATCGACCTTTAGGGTCGCGAGGCCGCACACAGTGAGGGGTGGTAAGGGTCCGCCGAATTTAAGGGTCAGGCTCTGGAGGTTGCACTGGAAGTCCAGGCCGAGGATAAGTGCAGCGCAGAGGTTAAGGAGGATGTAGGGGCGAAAGCCGTGGAACTCTACGCCTTGGACTGTGAGCGTGACCATGCAGTACCCCCAGATCGCTATGTGATGGGATCCGGAGGCCAGGGAGATTTTTGATTGGTAGGGTGTACCTTAAGGGAGCTGCGCCTGACTGTATTTGGGTGTACAATGCTTTCGGTGCTCCCGGAGTCCAGTAGGCAGGAGGTCACAGGCCGTTGATGTTCACGCTGGTGGATGCGTTGGTCAGATTATGTGGTCGGGACTGGTCGATTGCCATGGAGGCGAGCCGTGGCTGCCTGATAACATCAGACCCAATCCCAGTCACAAAAGCGTCCTGCATAAGGAGATCTGAGTGTTCCTTAGCTGTAATGTCCTGGCAGTCACAGTCCCGAACTAGTGGATCAGGGCCCTACAGAAGTCCTCGATTGACTCACCAGGTAGGTGTTGCCAGCGCGTGTCTGGCGAAGAGCGTGTTCGTCTTCTGTTCATAATTTTCTTTGAGTCGAGTCATGGCATCAGCATAATTGGGCGCATCCTGGATCAGCGGGAAGACTTTGGAGCTGAGTCTGGAGTACAAGATTTGGATCTTCTGAGCCTCTGGAACAAGGGTCGGCGCCGCGTTGATATACGCTTCAAAACAAGCTCGCCAGTGCTGGAAGTCATTTCTGGCATCGCTTGAGTGTGGATCCAGCTGCAGGCGATCTGGTTTAATCCGGAGGTCCATCTTCTGAATCTTATACTAATAAATTGAAGCACGATCAATTTGACTGGAGACAAACTTGAATCCAAACTGAGGCTTTATTAGTATCAGATGTGAGGCCTCCCACAGCAGCTGGCGAAATGGCTGCGAGCTGGAGGCCACGCATATTTATAACCCACCTCCTGGGCGTGGCTAGCATGCAGGGGCCGCAAGTGAACCTGTAGTGCAGGTTCGACCGTACAACCTCTAATATCAGAACACTGTGGTTTACCACACTGTGTACAAATTCACAGCTGTAGCAGAGCGACAAGAGTCAATAAAAAGCACATCCCAGCGGCCTGTCAGCATCTTCCAGTGAGAAAGGCAAAGAAGAAGAAATCATTCAGTTATTAATAATAATACCATTTGATCTGTTGACAGACATTCTTTCATTCTGTGTGGAAATAAATACTGATCAATATTTCTATTGGATTACAGTCAGGTGAAGAGGAATGCAAATATGCTGAGCTTCGATTCCATTGCCCAGGCACCAGGCAGCCGGCAGTATCACTGACTGAAAGCACAGTGGAGTATGCTGTTGTTCAACATTCTTAAACCTCAAAACCAGCAACAATTAACCAGTGGGACAAGCAGCAGTCACCAAAACCTCACCCAATCACAATCATCTCTGCCTTTCCTGTACATTTCAACGGCTTCAATCGCTCAACAATATCAGAGCGAGATCGTAAATCCCAGACCCTGATATTACTGGACACTCAGACCCTGATATTACTGGACACTCAGACCCTGATATTACTGGACACTCACATCCTGATATTACTGGACACTCAGACCCTCCCAGACCCTGATATTACTGGACACTCAGACCCTGATATTACTGGACACTCAGACCATGATATTACTGGACACTCAGACACTGATATTACTGGGCACTCAGACACTGATATTACTGGACACTCAGACCCTGATATTACTGGACACTAACATCCTGATATTACTGGACACTCAGACCCTCCCAGACCCTGATATTACTGGACACTCAGACCATGATATTACTGGACACTCAGACACTGATATTACAGGGCACTCAGACACTGATATTACTGGACACTCAGACCCTGATATTACTGGACACTCACACCCTGATATTACTGGACACTCACACCCTGGTATTACTGGACACTCACACCCTGGTATTACTGGGCACTCACACCCCTGATATAACTGGGCACTCAGACCCTGATATTACTGGACACTCAGACCCTGATATTACTGGACACTCACACCCTGATATTACTGGACACTCAGACCCTGATATTACTGGACACTCACACCCTGGTATTACTGGACACTCACACCCCTGATATTACTGGACACTCACACCCCTGATATTACTGGGCACTCAGAACCTGATATTACTGGACACTCAGACCCTGATATTACTGGACACTCACACCCTGATATTACTGGACACTCACACCCTGATATTACTGGACACTCACACCCTGATATTACTGGACACTCAGACCCTGATATTACTGGACACTCAGACCCTCCCAGACCCTGATATTACTGGACACTCACACCCTGATATTACTGGACACTCAGACCCTCCCAGACCCTGATATTACTGGACACTCACACCCTGATATTACTGGACACTCAGACCCTCCCAGACCCTGATATTACTGGACACTCACACCCTGATATTACTGGACACTCAGACCCTCCCAGACCCTGATATTACTGGACACTCAGACCCTGATATTTCTGGGCACTCAGACCCTGATATTTCTGGACACTCAGACCCTGATATTACTGGACACTCAGTCCCTGATATTACTGGACACTCAGACCCTGATATTACTGGACACTCAGACCCTGATATTACTGGACACTCAGACCCTGATATTACTGGGCACTCACACCCTGATATTACTGGGCACTCACACCCTGATATTACTGGACACTCAGACCCTGATATTACTGGAAACTCAGACCCTGATATTACTGGACACTCAGACCCTGATATTACTGGACACTCAGACCCTGATATTACTGGACACTCACACCCTGATATTACTGGACACTCACACCCTGATATTACTGGACACTCAGACTCTGATATTACTGTACACTCAGACCCTGATATTACTGGACACTCAGACCCTGATATTACTGGGCACTCACACCCCTGATATTACTGGACACTCACACCCTGATATTACTGGACACTCACACCCTGATATTACTGGACACTCAGAACCACCCAGACCCTGATATTACTGGGCACTCAGACCCTGATATTACTGGACACTCAGACCCTGATATTACTGGACACTCACACCCTGATATTACTGGACACTCAGACCTTCCCAGACCCTGATATTACTAGACACTCAGACCCTGATATTACTGGACACTCAGACCCTCCCAGACCCTGATATTACAGGACACTCAGACCCTGATATTACTGGACACTCAGACCCTGATATCACTGGACACTCACACCCTGATATTACTGGACACTCAGTCCCTGATATTACTGGACTCTCAGACCCCGATATTACTGGACACTCAGACCCTGATATTACTGGACACTCAGACCCTGATATTACTGAACACTCAGACCCTGATATTACTGGACACCCAGGCCCTGATATTACTGGACACTCAGACCCTGATATTACTGGACACTCAGACCCTGATATTACTGGACACTCAGACCCTGATATTACTGGACACTCAGACCCTCCCAGACCCTGATATTACTGGACACTCAGACCCTGATATTACTGGACACTCACACCCTGATATTACTGGACACTCACACCCTGATATTACTGGACACTCACACCCTGGTATTACTGGACACTCACACCCTGATATTACTGGACACTCACACCCTGATATTACTGGGCACTCACACCCTGATATTACTGGACACTCAGACCCTGATATTACTGGACACTCACACCCTGATATTACTGGACACTCACACCCTGATATTACTGGACACTCACACCCTGATATTACTGGACACTCACACCCTGATATTACTGGACACTCAGACCCTGATATTACTGGACACTAAGACCCTGATATTACTGAACACTCAGACCCTGATATCACTGGACACTCACACCCTGATATTACTGGACACTCAGTCCCTGATATTACTGGACTCTCAGACCCTGATATTACTGGACACCCAGACCCTGATATTACTGGACACTCAGACCCTGATATTACTGGACACTCACACCCTGATATTACTGGACACCCAGACCCTGATATTACTGGACACCCAGACCCTGATATTACTGGACACTCAGACCCTGATATTACTGGACACTCAGACCCTGATATTACTGGACACTCAGACCCTGATATTACTGGACACCCAGACCCTGATATTACTGGACACTCACACGCTGATATTACTGGACACCCAGACCCTGATATTACTGGACACTCACACCCTGATATTACTGGACACTCAGTCCCTGATATTACTGGACTCTCAGACCCCGATATTACTGGACACTCAGACCCTGATATTACTGGACACTCAGACCCTGATATTACTGGACACTCACACCCTGATATTACTGGACACTCAGACCCTGATATTACTGAACACTCAGACCCTGATATTACTGGACACCCAGACCCTGATATTACTGGACACTTAGCTCTGATATTACTGGACACTCAGACCCTGATATTACTGGACACCCAGGCCCTGATATTACTGGACACTCAGACCCTGATATTACTGGACACTCAGACCCTGGTATTACTGGACACTCAGACCATGATATTACATGACACTCAGAACCTGATATTACTGGACACTCAGACCCTGATATTACTGGACACTCACACCCTGATATTGCTGGACACTCACACCCTGATATTGCTGGACACTCAGACCCTGATATTACTGGACACCCAGACCCTGATATTACTGGACACTCAGACCCTGATATTACTGGACACTCAGACCCTGATATTACTGGACACTCAGACCCTGATATTACTGGACACCCAGACCCTGATATTACTGGACACCCAGACCCTGATATTACTGGACACTCAGACCCTGATATTACTGGACACTCACACCCTGATATTACTGGACACCCAGACCCTGATATTACTGGACACTCAGACCCTGATATTACTGGACACTCAGACCCTGATATTACTGGACACTCAGACCCTGATATTACTGGACACCCAGACCCTGATATTACTGGACACTCAGACCCTGATATTACTGGACACTCAGACCCTGATATTACTGGACACTCAGACCCTGATATTACTGGACACTCAGACCCTGATATTACTGGACACTCAGACCCTGATATTACTGGACACTCAGACCCTGATATTACTGGACACTCAGACCCTGATATTACTGGGCACCCAGACCCTGATATTACTGGACACTCACACCCTGATATTACTGGACACTCAGACCCTGATATTACTGGACACTCAGACCCTGATGTTACTGGACACTCAGACCCTCCCAGACCCTGATGTTACTGGACACTCAGACCCTGATATTACTGGACACTCTGACCCTGATATTACTGCAGAGACTGAAATTTACCAAATGCGACACTGTGTTGAGAGCATTGTTCATGGAATGAAGTCTGTAATTTGCCTAATAAGACATTTGCTTTGTGAATATTGCCAAAACCATTTCTGTCATAAAAGCACATTGCATTGATCATGTCCTTTCATTGAGTGAAGTATTTGTAACGGTTGGTTTTGCTTTGCAGTATTAAGGACTAATAATTGTGAAATATTGGTCAGTGACTAATCCTTTCTCCTGGGTGTCAGTGTGGATTGTGGAGAGATTGTTGAGGTATGGATTAGTCTGGGCTCAATTCTAGAGGCCCCGGTGATGGAGAGAAACCTGTGCTCTGCCTCCTCCTGGATCCCTGGGAAGGGGTTTGAATGGGACACGGTGCTGTGGCGAGTGGCCAGAGATCACTGGAGATTTCGGAGCCGGACTGGGTTGGTGACCAATTTGAAATCAGCTGATGATAGCGCCAAGGAGCGTTTGCAGAACGGAATTCAAATGTGGTCAAAGGGCCAATGACCACGACCCCAGGACATCAGAGTTGTCTCCTAGGCTCAGCCATCTTCCGCTGCTTCAATAATCTCCTGGATCTGTGTCAATAAGGAGGGTATTTGCTGATCATTTCACACTCGCCCTCCACCCCTGCTCATGATGAAGCTGATGCTGGTCTACAATTAGACCTGGTTAACAGCCATTCATCTGGGACAACTGGTTCACCTTCTAACCCCTCACAGCTTCCTCACAATCTAAAAGGCAGGTTAGATGTGCACTTGAACACTTGCTCCTTGCCTGGGTGGGTCAGCCTGCAGCAACATTTGAGAATCTGGGCACCGGTGGGGACAGAGCAGTTCACTGGGGGTTGGTGGTGTTTCCCATTTCCACCAGCAGCGCACTCTGGTGGCTGGTCTACACGATGCACCGCAGCAGCTCGCTGAAGGTTATTTGGGCCACACTGCCCTCCCCTGGTTTCTCTACCACCAAGAAACACAGCAGCAGCATCATTGTGGCAACATCTTCAATTCCAAGTTAGCTCCCAGTCACACACCATCCAGATTGTTTATATCAGCCATTCCTTCATCATCCATTCATTGGAATGTGTCACCTATCGGAACATTGGGAATACTGTCAGTACACAGCCTGCAGTGGGCCCAGTGTCACAGATTCACTAGGATTAGGAAATAAATAAATTCCAGGAATAAAAATACTTGGGATAAATTTATCCACATTATTGGAGAAATATTTTTTGAGAGTTTGATATTAAAATGTTGATTGTATACACAGGAAATATTATATACTGATAAATAAAATGGTGGAGAAACTGTTTTGTGTGATTGGCTGGGTTTATTTTTAATTGTTTATTCTTGGCTGGTCTGCAGTGTGAGATGTTTCTGGAGGTTTTTGCCGGTAATTTCCGATTGTTTCTCTCACTTTTGTTTGAAGTGTTTCTCCATCTCCAACCAGCCAATCAGCAGGATGCGACCATGCAAATAAGGGCCTGGCTTTCACACTGGGGCATTTTTAGTTGAGGGGTGAATGTGAAACAGCACAAATGGACTTCCCGTTGGGTTCCCGCGCACCCTGACCTCTCGGCCATTTTACACTGGGACCGGGGAGCCTCGGACAGGCTGCTCACCCTTTCCCCAAGTCAGGCCCTTAAGTAGCCAATTATTGACCACAAGGGCCATTTAACGCCCAGCCTCAATTGGAGGGTTTCGCACCAATGGGAGAAGCCCAAATATGTTTGGGTCTCGGTAGAAAATGGGGGGGGGGTTGGGGGGGAGGGTCCCGTGGTGAGGAGGGGCCTCTATCAGAAGCCAACTGTAACTTTGTGTGCCCTCCCCTTAAGGACCAGTTGCTGCTGAATGTTCCTGTACCTCCCCCATCCCCACGTCTCACTCAACACCCCAATCCCCCACTCTCCACTCTACAAAATTATGAGAGGTATGGACAGGGTGGATAGCAACAAGCGTTTTCCAAGAGTGGGGGTGTCAATTACAAGGGGTCACGATTTCAAGGTGAGAGGGGGAAAGTTTAAGGGAGATGTGCGTGGAAAGTTTTTACGCAGAGGGTGGTGGGTGCCTGGAACGCTTTGCCAGAGGAGGTGGTAGAGGCGGGCTCGATAGCATCATTTAAGATGCATCTAGACAGATATATGAACGGGCGGGGAACAGAGGGAAGAAGATCCTTGGAAAATAGAAGACGGGTTTAGATAAAGGATCTGGATCGGCGCAGGCTGGGAGGGCCGAAGGGCCTGTTCCTGTGCTGTAATTTTCTTTGTTCTTTGTTCTCCCCTCCACCTTCCCTACTCTCCCCACCTTAATTCTCTGAAAATGTCCCTTTACCTGTTTTCCCAGGACCTCGTCCCCAGGGACTGCATGCAATTCCACTTCTGTCCACAGCAGCCTCTGGCGCTGCAGGCATCTGGGCCCAGCCAGCAGATTAGCCAGCAGCTGTCTAAGGCGGGACTTCTTCCCGGGTGAGGGGCGGAGGTCCCACCTCCAGCCAATCAGTGCTCAATGGAGTGTGAAATGGGTGTGGTGTTGGTGGGAATGTGATGCCCACCTACACTTTGGATGGCAGAATGGGAAATGTCGCTATTCGAAAACCCCCGTCTAGATCAGAAACTAGAACAATAGAAGTTAGTGTGACATCAAGAAACGTGTGTTACTCACACATTAGTAACAGAACAGTTAATGAGCTCATCACAATACAATATATTCACCTGAGGAAGGAGCAGCACTCCGAAAGCTAGTGACATCGAAACAAACCTGTTGGACTTTAACCTGGTGTTGTAAGACTTCTTACTGTTGTTATTTGATGTTTATATTCTAGATGTTTTCTGTTTTCTCTTCCTTCACTTCCTGTGTTTCCATGGATGGGTTAATGGGAGAATCCATTAAATATTCTTTCTTCCTCTCTCTCATTCATACCCCTCCATTCTTGGATTTCCAGTCCTCTCCCTCACCCTCTCCCTTTCCCGTATTCTGGACACTCCCAGCAAAGAAGGACCAAGGGATTGATTACGAAGGGGAAAATAGAGTACATGGGGGAACATACAAACTGACTAAGAAAGTTTCTTTAGGTGCATGAAGAGAAAAATATTGGTGAAGGCAAATGTAGGACCCTTACAGTCAGAAACAGGGGAATTTACAACAGGGGCAAAGAAATGGCTGAGCAACCAAACACCGACTTTTGTTCTGTCTTCACAAATGAGAACACAAATCAGATACCAGGAATGTTGGGGAATGCAGAGTTTAGTAACAGGGAGGAACTGAAGGAGATCAATATTAGTAGAGAAATAGTGTTGGAGAAATTGATGGGATTGAAGGCTGATAAATCCCCAGGGCCTGAGAATCTACATCCCAGAGAACTTAAGGAAGCGGCTCTGGAAATAGTGGATGCATTGGTGGTCATCTTCCGGGATTCTATAGACTCCCCAATAGTTCCTGCAGGTTGGAGGGTAGTTCATGTAACTCCCCTATTTAAAAAAGGAGATAGGGAGAAAACAGGGAATTATAGACCAGGAAGCTTGATGTCAGTAGTGGGGAAAATTCTAGGATCCATAATCAAAGATTTTATAGCAGAGCACTTAGAAAACTGTGGCAGGGTCGGACGGAGTCAGCATGGATTTACGAAAGAGAAATCTTGCTTGACAAATCTACCAGAATATTTCGAGGATGTAGGTAGTAGAGATGACAGGGGGGAGCCTGTGGATGTGGTTTATTCGGACTTTCAGAAGGCTTTTGGCGAAGTCCCGCATAAGAGATTAGTGTAAAATTAAGTGCATGGGATTAGGGATAGAGTATCGAGATGGATACAAAACTGGTTGGCAGACGGGAAACAAAGGCTAGGAACGAACGGGTCTTTATCAAATCGGCAAGTAGTGACTCATGGGGTATCGCAGGGATCAGTGCTGGGACCCCAGCTATTCACAATATATATTAATGATTTAGATGAAGGAACAAAATGTCAGATCTACAAATTTGCAGCTGACACCAAGTTGGGTGGGAGGGTGAGCTGTGAGGATGCAGAGATACGTCAGTGTGATTTGGACAGGCTGAGTGAGTGGGCAAATGAATGGCAGATGCTGTATAATTTGGAGAAATGCGAGGTTATCCACTTCGGTAGCAAAAACAAGAAGGCAGACTATTATCTGAATGGCCATAAATGAGGAGAGGGGAATGTGCAATGAGACCTGGATGCCCTCATACACCAGTCACTGAAGGTAAGCATGCAGGTATAATAATCTTTATTATTGTCAACAGTAAGCTTACATTAACACAGCAATGAAATTACTGTGAAAATCCCCTCGTCACCACATCCCGGTGCCTGTTCGGGTACACTGAGGGAGGATTCAGAATGACCAATTCACCCAACAGCACGTCTTTCGGGACTTGTGGGAGAAAACTGGAGCACCTGGAGGAACCCCATGCAGACATGGAGAGAGCGTGCAGACTCCCCCAGACAGTGACTTACACCAGGAATCAAACCTGGGACCCTGGCACTGTGAAGCAATAGTGCTAACCACTCTGCTGTACCGACTACACAAACGGAACAAACACCAGAAAACGTCTCTGAAACTGAAAGGGCATTGAGAATATTGAAAAGAATAAGGAAACCACACAATAGATTTAATTTGGAGAAACACTAACGACGGCAACTCTGAAAGTGAAATAATGATATGCAAAATGAGTTGAAAGCATTAACTGTATGAAAGCATTCTCAAATATGTCTGTAAAAATTAATGTTATGAAGGATTTCACCCATTTATTTTCTCAAAGAAAGGGGGATGTGACATTATGGAAATGTTCATAATTCAAAGTGTTATTGCCATATCACAATTAATCATGAGGTGGAGCTAGACGCAGAACTATATAAAGCACTGACTCACAGATTTCTGGAGAGACCTGGAGAGAGCAGTGGTGGGGAGGACAGTACAGTTATAGATAGAGTGGAGAGACTAGTGTTAGTTGAGTGAAGATTGTCGATTATTAGACTATTGTTTACTACAGGAGTAAATGGTCAGGCTTAATTAAGTAGTGTAAATAAATGTTAGCTTTGTTAATGAACTTAGCTTCTGTGATCTTTGTGAACATTACAACATCCATCCTCAGAACAAGAATCACAGAGAACACCGCATTCCTCTGGGCCCTTTCCAAGGCCACCACATCCTTCCTTAGATATGGGGCCCAAACCTGCTCACAATACTCCAAATGGGGTCTGACCAGAGCCTTATACAGCCTCAGAAGTACATCTCTGCTCTTGTATTCTTGCCCTCTTGACATGAATGTGAACATTGCATTTGCCTTCTCAACTGCTGACTGAAGCTGCCCATTAAACTTAGCTCATTTTACACTTGGCTCCTGAGTCCCTTTGTGCTTCTGATTTCCCATTTATAAAATAGTCTCTACCTCCCTCCTTCCTATCAAAGTGCATAAACTCACACTTTCCCACATTATATTCCATCTGCTCCTGCTTCCACAATGCTACCTGTCCCTCTGCATATCATTGTATCATCTGTGGGCAGCACGGTGGCGCAGTGGTTAGCACTGCTGCCTCACGGCGCTGAGGTCCCAGGTTCGATCCCAGCTCTGGGTCACTGTCCGTGTGGAGTTTGGACTTTCTCCCCGTGTTTGCGTGGGTTTCACCCCCACAACCCAACGATGTGCAGGGTAGGTGGATTGGCCACGCCAAATTGCCCCTTAATTGGAAAAAATGAATTGGATACTCTAAATAATTTTTTAAAATCTTTGTATGAACTGCAAACTTAGTAACAGTGCCTTCAGTTCCTTCTTCCAGATCATGAATGTATATTGTGAAAAGTTGTGGTCCCAGCACCAACCCCTGAGGCACACCACTAGTCACCGGCTGCCATCCTGAAAAAGACCCCTTTATCCCCACTCTCTGCCTTCTGCCAGTCAGCCAATCCTCTATTCAAGCCGGGATCTTACCCTGAACACCATGGGCTCTTAACTTATTTGTTTTTTATATAATCTTTATTATCACAAGTAGGCTTCCATTGCAATGACATTACTGTGAAAAGCCCTAATCGCCACATTTTGACGCCTGTTCGGGTGCACAGAGGGAGAATTGAGAATGTCCAAATTACCGAACAGCACGTCTTTCGAGGCAAGTGGGAGGAAACCGGAGAACCCGCAAGAAACCCATGCAGACATGGGGAGAGCGTGCAGACTCTGCACAGACAGTGACCCAAGCCGGGAATCAAACCTGGGACCCTGGTGTTGGGAACCCACAGTGCTAACCACTGTGCTACCGTGCTGCCTCAACAGCCTCCTATATGGCAACTTGTCAAAGATCTTCTGGAAATGAAAATAGATCACATCCACTGGTTCTCCTTTGTCTAACTTCCCTGTTATATCCTCAAAGAAGTCTAACAGATTTGTCAGACACGACCTCCCCTTGACGAAGCCTTGCTGACTCAGTCCTATTTTATCATGCACTTCCCAATACTCCGCGATCTCATCTTTAATAATGAATCCTGTCACTGGGGTTGAAAACTGGGCTGGGGGATGATTCTGTTCGGGTGGGCAGTGGGACACAGGAGCCACATTTTACTGGAGGGCAGCCACTTAATGTGGTCGTTGCCAGGATTGTGATTCTATTAAAGTTAGCAGCCTGCTCGAAAGAGCTACTGACCAATCAGAGGTTGGCAGTTCAGCAGAGCTATTTTTTGGGCCTGTGCCTGCAGGATGAGGGCACATCGATGGGCGTCTGCCTTCAACCTCTGAGGACGCGTGGGCTGGGAAGGCAAGCGCCAACGAGAAGGGGGCAGATTACCAACAGGAGGCAACACTGTTGTTGTGGGGCGGCCGATTCCCCAGCCGACGCTCCGCAGGATGCTGGAATTCCCAAAAGGGAAGGCACTGTCACAACATCCACTCATGTATATAATGAGATGCAGACAGGCAGTGATTGACACATAGGATGACCAGTAATCATACAACACAGCACAGCCAATCACCAGACAGGACACTACCACTATAAAGCCAGAGGGCACTAGGTTTCCCGCTCTCTCGGGACCCAGCTACTGAGACAGTCAGAGTCCACGAGCTGGCAAGCACAAACACCATGCAGTAGTTAGTAAGTCTGGTCAGGCTACTACAAGGTCACTCGTCAGATCAGTATAGTGTCGACACACAGCTGAATATGTACAGCATTTCATCTACATAGAACATAGAACGATACAGCGCAGTTCAGGCCCTTCGGCCCATGATGTTGCACCGAAACAAAAGCCATCTCACCTACACTATGCCATTGTCATCCATATGCTTATCCAATAAACTTTTAAATTCACTCAATGTTGGCGAGTTCACTACTGTTGCAGGTAGGGCATTCCACGGCCTCACCACTCTTTGCGTAAAGAACCTACCTCTGACCTCTGTCCTATATCTATTACCCCTCAGTTTAAAGCTATGTCCCCTCGTGCCAGCCATTTCCATCCGTGGGAGAAGGCTCTCACTGTCCACCCTATCTAACCCCCTGATCATTTTGTATGCCTCTATTAAGTCTCCTCTTAACCTTCTTCTCTCCAACGAAAACAACCTCAAGTCCATCAGCCTTTCCTCAGAAGATTTTCCCTCCATACCAGGCAACATCCTGGTAAATCTCCTCTGCACCCGCTCCAAAGCCTCCACGTCCTTCCTATAATGCGGTGACCAGAACTGTACGCAATAATCCAAGTTGATATAGTTGATTAAAACAGTGTTGGATCTTATCCTGTGTTAGACGTCTGTTTTTAACTTCCCTGCATCGAGTGCAGTCCACATCGAACCAGTCAGCCTAACACATCATGGTACCAGAGTGATATTGATCTTGACGGACCTACCTCGAGTGAATCAGCATCGACCAGCAAGCAGCCATCCGGTGAAATGGAAAACATCCAGCCTCCTCCGCAACTCCGCATCTCCGGCAACCTCGGCGCCAACCAGAAAATCTTCAAGCAAAAGTTCCTCTTGTGCATCGAGGCCTCCGACCTCGAGGCAGCATCGGATGCCAGGAAGATCGCGCTGTTTCTCTCCACCGCGGGGAACCACGCCATCCATATCTACAATTCGCTTAAGTTCGCCGACGGCGAAGAGAAAACAAAATTCAAAACAGTCCTGCTGAAGTTCGACAGCCACTGCGACATTGAGGTGAATGAGAGCTTTGAACAGTACATCTTCCAGCGGGGACTTCAGGGTAAAGATGAACCTTTTCAGTCCTTCTTGACCCATCTCCGCTTCCTAGCGCAGTCATGTAACTATGACTCGACAGCTGATTCCATGATCCGGGATGTGATCATTTTCGGGGTCCACTCCGACTCCCTTCGGCAGCAGCTCCTTAAAATCAAACAGTTGACCCTCTCTGTTGCTGTCGAGATGTGCGTTGTCCATGAGCATGCCAAGAATCGTTACTCCCACATCAGGGCGGCAGAAACTACAAATCTGGTCTCCCACGAGGCAGTGAGGGTGCAGGCCATTGCACAGGTGCAGGGCCTGAGCATCGAGGAGAGTGGCCGTTTCGCGTGCTTTTCTCGGATCACTGCGCATGTGCGTCACGATCGAGCGAACGACGAGACCAAAAACCCGACTGCACAGGTGCGTACGTCGGCCGACCGCACTGTGCATGCGGAATGGCGCACGGATCGCGCTGACGTCAGCGTCATGACGTGTCCGAATTGTGGCTCCGCCCACTTAAAGCGGCAAAGTCCGGCAAGAGGACGCCGATGTCTCCAGTGTGGCAAGCTTGGCCACTGTGCAGCCCTCTGCAGATCCGCTCCACCGCAGCCAGCGATCCCAGCTGCGGCGCATAAGTATCCGCTCAATACAACAAAGCGTGCCAGATTCGGATCCCGACAGCCCAATGGACCCTGATGCTGACTGCCTCAAGTCTCCATATCGGGTGGGCATCATAACCACACATGAGCTGGCCTCCACCACACCTGCCCAACGCCTCTCGATCCTCAGTGTGGATCCCGATGACGAGTGGTGTGCTGTCCTCACAGTTAACAAGGCTCCCATCCGATTTAAACTGGACACCGGCGCGTCTGCGAACCTCATCTCACAATCCGACCTCAACACCATCCGGGCCCGACCAAGCATTCTTCCACCGGCCTGCCAGCTCCTTGACTACAATGGCAATGCCACAGCTGCCAGTGGCCCGTGTCAACTAGGGGTATCCAATAAGGCGGTCAAGGCAACATTACGATTTGAAATCGTCAGGCCTGACAGGCTGTCCCTGCTCGGTTCTCGCGCCTGCAAGTTCCTCAACCTGGTTCAGCGAGTCCACACCATGTCATTGTCACTGGCGACGGCCTTGCCCGATGGAAATTTGCAAGACGGCATAGACGACATTATCACGCAGTACCACAGTGTATTCGATGGAATGGGCACGCTCCCGTACCGATACAAAATTCTGCTCAAGCCGAACGCCACCCCTGTAATCCATGCACCACGCCGGGTGCCGACGCCCCTCAAGGATCGTCTGAAAAAGCAACTACAGGACCTCCAAGACCAGGGCATCTTCTCGAAGGTCACAGAGCCAACAGGCTGGGTCAGCTCCATGGTCTGCGTAAAGAACTCATCAGGGGAGCTCCGCATTTGCATTGATCCAAAGGACTTAAACCGCAACATCATGCGGGAGCACCACCCGATCCCGAAGCGTGAAGAGTTAACCAGTGAGATGGCTCGTGCCTAATTCTTCACTAAGCTGGACGCCTCCCGGGGTTTTGGGCAAATACAGCTGGACGCGTCCAGTCGCAAGCTGTGCACATTCAACACCCCGTTCGGCCGTTACTGTTACAACCGCATGCCTTTCAATATCATATCTGCCTCCGAAGTGTTTCATTGCATCACAGAGCAGATGATGGAGGGCATCGAGGGGGTGCGAGTATACGTGGACGACGTGATCATCTGGTCCACAACACCCCAGGAACACATCGCTCGCCTCAAGCAGGTCTTCCAGCGAATTCCTGAACATGGTCTCCAGCTCAACAGGGCCAAGTGCTCATTTGATCAATCTGATATAAAGTTTCTAGGCGACCACATCTCGCGACAGGGTGTGCGGCCAGACCCTGACAAGATCTTGGCGATCAACGACATGAAGACTCCAGAGGACAAGAAGGCGGTCCTCCGCTTCCTCAGGGCGGTCAACTTTCTCGGGAAATTCATTCCCAATATGGCAACCCACACCACGGCCCTCCGCCATCTCGTCAAGAAGTCAACGGAATTCCAGTGGCTGCCCACACATGAAGCGGAATGGCGTAAGCTGAAGGCAAAACTCACCACAGCCCCATTTCCAGCGTTCTTCGACACAACCAAGGAAACCAAGATATCAACTTATGCAAGCCAGGACGGCATTAGGGCGGTGCCCCTCCAGCGAGATGACTCCTCGACCTGGGCTCCAGTGGCATATGCCTTCGGGGCCATGACGTCCACTGAGCAACGGTATGTCCAGATCGAAAAGGAGTCTCTGGGTCTTCTGACAGGAATAGTCAAGTTTCATGACTACTTTTACGGCAAGTACACTTGTGTGCCACCAACCTCCCAGCCTCTGACGAACGGGTGGTCCAAATCCGTGAGGAAACCGCCAAGGATCCTTTACTGCAGCGTGTGATGCAGCACCTTACCCATGGCTGGCAGAAGGGACAATGTCCCCAATTCTTTAATGTTAAAGACGAGCTGACGGTTGTGGAGGGAATCCTTCTGAAACTCGACAGGATCGTTATACCTCAAAGAATGCAGGCTATGGTGCTGGGTCAACTCCATGAGGGTCACCTTGGAGTCGAGAAATGCCAACGCAGAGCTCGGGAGGCGGTTTACTGGCCGGGCATTAACCAGGATATTGCCAACAAGGTCCGCAACTGCCCCACCTGTCAGAAGTTTCAACCGGCTCAACCCAAGGAAGCACTGCAACAGCACGAGATCGTGACCTCTCCGTGGTCCAAAGTAGGTATAGACCTTTTTCACGCCAAGGGGCGTGACTACGTACTCCTGGTCGACTACTTCTCCAGTTACCCAGAAGTGGTGAAACTGTCCAACCTCATGTCGAAGGCGGTCATCAAAGCCTGCAAAGAAACGTTCGCCAGGCACGGGATACCGCTCACGGTAATGAGCGACAATGGTCCTTGCTTTTACAGCCAGGAATGGTCTGATTTTGCACAGTCCTGCAACTTCCATCACGTTACCTCCAGTCCCCACTACCCGCAATCAAAAGGGAAGGCCGAGAAAGGGGTCCATATTGTCAAGCGGTTGCTGGGCAAAGCTGCAGACTCAGGCTCCGACTTCAACCTGGCAATGCTGGCATACAGGGCAACCCCACTGTCCACTGGGTTGTCTCCAGCGCAGCTGCTCATGAATCGCACTCTGAGGACCACCGTTCCAGCCACCCATGTTCCAGACCTTGACCACCTCACGGTACTACAAAAAGTGCAGCAGTCCCGGGCCCAACAGTAGGCAACATACGATGCGCATGCCACAGATTTACCTGAGCTGACTCCAGCCGATCATGTTCGTGTCCAGTTGCCTGAGGGTGGTTGGTCAGCCACAGCTGCTTTTGTCAAACAAGTTGCCCCGAGATCTTTCATTGTTCACATGGCTGATGGCTCCCTGCTACGGCGCAACAGACAGGCAGTGCGAAGAGGTCCACGCCCACCACCTGACCGCAGTGCTCCGCCCGCTATCATGCTTCCTCCGGACGTACCCTGCCACGGGGCCACCGATCTGCCAGCGATCCTGCCGGCCCACCCGACCACTGCAATGGCAGCGATCCCACTTCTCCATGTCCAGGCGGATCCTGATCCACCTCTGTGGCGATCAACAAGAATTCGTCACCCACCACAAAGACTGAACCTGTGGACTTAACTTTTGTAAATTTTTGTGACTGAATCCATCGACTTAACTCTTGTAAATATTGCTTAGTTTGCCATGTATCTGCACTATCGACACCTTCCCATATATATACGTTTGTTCAATCACCGTTTGTATATAGTCAGGCATATATATATATATATATATATATATACACTCCTCAGTATTTATTTAACTAAAAAAAAAGGGGTAGATGTCATAATATCCACTCATGTATATAATGAGATGCAGACAAGCAGTGATTGACACATAGGAAGACCAGTAAGCATACAACACAGCACGGCCAATCACCAGACAGGACACTATCACGAAAAAGCCAGAGGGCACTAGGTTTCCCACTCTCTCGGGACCCAGCCACTGAGACAGTCAGAGTCCACGAGCTAGCAAGCACAAACACCATGCGGTAGCTAGTAAGTCTGGTCAGGCTACTACAAGGTCACTAGTCAGATCAGTATAGTGTCGACCCACAGCTGAATATGTACAGCAGTTCATCTAGTTGAATTAAACAGTGTTGGATCTTATAGCTCACCACAAGAGGAAGTGTTTTATTGCAGAAATGTATCGCTGCAGTTCTCTCTCCGTGTTTATTTTATTCTCTCACAGGATGTGGGCATTGCTGGCGAGGGCAGCATTTATTGCCCATCACCAATTGTCCCTGAGAAGGGGGTGGAGAGCTGCCCACTTGAATCACTGCAGTCCCTGTTGTGTCGGTACACCCAGCACCGAATCACACAATCACAGAATTATTACCACCCAGAAGGAGGCCATTCGGCCCTTCCTGTCGGAACCAGCTCTGCAAATGAGCATTCTGACCCAGTAACACTCTCCTGCCCCTTCCCCAGACACTTTCCCCACAGCTATACTCAAATAAACATTGGTCAAATGAATCGTGAGCCGTGTGCCTGCTCGCGGGGCCTCAGCTTATTATAACCACATTACTGGGCGGCAATGACACACATCCTGCAAACACCCCATTGGTTCTGAATTTTACACTGTTGCTTGTGTCTTTGGTGCAACATCAAGACCTCCTTGGCCAATTGGAACAGGCGTTGGTGCAGGGTAAACCTGGCTGCCTTTGATCTGTCCCAAATACCTCACACGGTCTTGGATATTGATCCATGTCAAAAGGGAGATCCCCACTTATCACCAGTCTATTGGGAGAGGGAACTGCAGGAAGTCAATCCCAAAAGAAGAGTTTTAAGTTCAGGAATTTAAAAAGGAATCTGGAACAGATCCTGATCAGTGAAGTTAAGAGTGAGGAGCCGAGGGAAGCTCCAGGTTTAAAGTGAGAAGCAGACTTAAAGCAAATGAGTCTGTGAGAAGCCCGGGGGCCAAGGAGACAACTGACGGTCTGTAACTCCTGACACTGTGGAGCAGTGGTGTTCTGTTGGCACAGCTGAGTACCTGAGAGTGTGTGTGGAAGGCAAAGCCTGAATGCACATGGTGATCCAGGGGAGAGGAACATCAGAAGGAGAGATGGAAACCCTGGAGGTGGATCACTGTGGAAAGCACCTGAGGGAAAACATTGGTTGGGAGAATAATAAGGGACAATAATCAACCTCATACTTTAATGTTCTCAAAACAAGCACGTAAGTGTTGAGATTGGAAACGCTCATGTGAAAGACAGTGGCAAAAGTTGCTTCAGAATGTGAGCAACATCTGGCGAGAGTTGATGAGAGACCCATAATGTGTGTTTGGATTGACATCAGTCACTTGAATTCAGAGTGTGGTGTGTCTGACCACAGGTCACCTGTTGGTTCAATGGACTATGTGCTTCCTGTGAACATTAAAGTATGAGGTAGATTATTGTCCCCTATTATTCCTCATTCATATAAACAACAGAGGTGACTATGTGGGGGTAGGATCAGTAAGTTTTTGCGGATGACACAAAGATTGGCCGAGGGTTAACAGTGAGGTTGAGTGTCTCTGGTGACAGGAAGAAATAGTCGCGATGGTCAAATCTCTGTCTGTGCGGAGTCTGCACGTTCTCCCCGTGTCTGCGTGGGTTTCTCCGGGTGCTCCGGTTTCCTCCCACAATTCCAGAAAGACATGCTGTTAGGTAATTTGGACATTCTGAATTCTCCCTCTGTGTACCCGAACAGGCGCTGGAGTGTGGCGACTAGGGGATTTCACAGTAACTTCACTCCAGTGTGAATGTAAGCCTACTTGTGACAATAAAGAATATTATTATTATGGGCAGGAAAGGCTGATGAAATTTACCCCTGAAAAGTGGGAGGTGATGCACTTTGGAAGGAGTAATGTGAGAAGGAAGTATTTAATGAATGGCCTGACACTGGGAAGCTTTGAAGAAAGAGGAGCCTTTACCCAGATCACAACGCAACTGAAAATGCTGTCTCAAAATGTTGGTACCTTAGCTCCACCCAGCAATGGCATCATCTCACCAAGCTGAAAACTAATCAACTCCCCAGGGAATTCCCTTAATCAAAACAAAATTGCATTAGCCCAAGCTTTAAATATTGTTAATTGTACCTCAGGCTCCTAAAAGCTTTGTTGTTTTTTAAACCAAGATTCTTTTAAAAACATGACTGCAGCAGTCAAACACAGTCTAACCCAGGCTTTTAACCCCAATTTCACCCAATCCAATATATCTAAAATCCTCCATTCATCCCAGACATTTCACAGCCTCATTTCACAACACAACACTGACTCCAACCATTTCTGATCAGAACCACTGCTCCAATTTCCTCAGATTCTGCTGTTTCCATTTACACCTCCCCCACGACCATTTTTAATTCTGTCTCAATTCCATTTCCTTTTGCCTTGCACCATCATCCCTTCTGACATTCAACCTCCCCCTTCTACCCTGTGACAGACTTTCCCCTTCCTCTCTCCCTGCTCCTCGTGTCCTGTTTCTGTGCTCACTTCAGTCTTGTTCCATCTCTGCCGTTTTCCAGTTCTGCCGTAAGATCATCAATCTGAAACATTGGGCAGGATTTTCCCCACCGCGGGTGGGAGACAAAGGGCTGGACTGTTCCTCATGCTGAACCTGACCCCACAGTGTGAAGCAGTCGCTCTTTGGGATTTTCGGGGGGTGGGGTTCTGGACTCGAGCTTGTTTTCTAATTAAACACAGTTAACAGACTCTCAAACCTCGACAGCCAATCAGAGGGTTTCCAGCTGGGAAGTAGCAGCAGGAAGCAATGGACGATAAGGAAGTGAGAGTGCGCTCCAGCAGGATGCTGCCTCTCTCCAACCTTATCAAATCTTTCATTCAATAATGGCTTCAGCAGCCAGGCCGCCATTGTGGAGGGGCTTGGGGGAGGTGGGGGAATGGGGGGGGGGAGGTGGGGGAATGGGGGGGGAGGTAGGGGAATGGGGGGGGGAGGTGGGGGAATGGGGGGGGAGGTGGGGGAATGGGGGGGGGAGGTGGGGGAATGGGGGGGGAGGCGGGGGAAGGGGGGGAGGTGGGGGAATTGGTGGGGAGGGGAGATGGTGGAATCGGGGAGGAAGTGGGGGAATGGGGGGGGAGGTGGGGGAATGGGGGGAAGGTGGGGGAATGGGGGGGGAGGTAGGGGAATGGGGGGGGAGGTGGGGGAATGGGGGGGAGGTGGGGGAATGGGGGGGAGGTGGGGAAATGGGGGGGGGAGGTGGGGGAATGGGGGGGAGGTGGGGGAATTGGTGGGGAGGTGGGGGAATGGGGGGGAGGTGGGGGAATGGGGGGGGAGGTGGGGGAATGGGGGGGAGGTGGGGGAAATGGGGGGAGGTGGGGGAATGGGGGGGAGGTGGGGGAATGGGGGGGAGGTGGGGGAATGGGGGGGAGGTGGGGGAATGGGGGGGAGGTGGGGGAATGGGGGGAGGTGGGGGAATGGGGGGGAGGTGGGGGAATGGGGGGAGGTGGGGGAATGGGGGGGAGGTGGGGGAATGGGGGGGGGTGGGGGAATGGGGGGGAGGTGGGGGAATGGGGGGCAGGTAGGGGAATGGGGGGCAGGTAGGGGAATGGGGGGCAGGTAGGGGAATGGGGGGCAGGTGGGGGAATGGGGGGCAGGTAGGGGAATGGGGGGCAGGTAGGGGAATGGGGGAGGGGAGGTGGGGGAATGGGGGAGGGGAGGTGGGGGAATGGGGGAGGGGAGGTGGGGGAATGGGGGAGGGGAGGTGGGGGAATGGGGGAGGGGAGGTGGGGGAATGGGGGGAGGTGGGGGAATGGGGGAGGGGAGGTGGGGGAATGGGGGAGGGGAGGTGGGGGAATGGGGGGAGGTGGGGGAATGTGGGGGAATGGGGGGGGAGGTGGGGGAATGTGGGGGGTGTGGCTCTCTGCAAGGAGACCAGTGACTGTTCCTGCACCCAGGGAAGGAGGAAGAGTCTGTAGGCTGGGCTGCAGCACTGGGACCTGCATCTGCTGCTGGGAGAGTGGCTCTGGGAAACTTACAATGGCCTCAACCCGTCTGACTGAGCCTGGAGACTGCCTGCTTTGGGCAGGTGGGTTGTCCTACCCGCCCCGGGTCACTCTCCCCAAGACAGGATGGAGTTGGGAAGCCGGCAGGCCCGTTTCCCTTTCATATCCGGCATTTTGCTTTTGGTTAAAAGCGAACAAGATCTTTTTCTTTATCAACAGAAGGCTGAATACAAAAATATTGATGTTCCCGTGAACCACTGCAAACCAATAGTTCGAGCTCAAAGAACAAAGAACAAAGAACAAAGAAATGTACAGCACAGGAACAGGCCCTTCGGCCCTCCAAGCCCGTGCTGACCATGCTGCCCGACTAAACTACAATCTTCTACACTTCCTGGGTCCGTATCCCTCTATGCCCATCCTATTCATGTATTTGTCAAGATGCCCCTTAAATGTCACTATCGTCCCTGCTTCCACCCCCTCCTCCGGTAGCGAGTTCCAGGCACCCACTACCCTCTGCGTAAAGAACTTGCCTCGTACATCTGCTCTAAACCTTGCCCCTCTCACCTTAAACCTATGACCCCTGGTAATTGGCCCCTCTACCCTGGGGAAAAGCCTCTGACTATCCACTCTGTCTATGCCCCTCATAATTTTGTAGACCTCTATCAGGTCGCCCCTCAACCTCCTTTGTTCCAGTGAGAACAAACTGAGTTTATTCAACCGCTCCTCATAGCTAATGCCCTCCATACCAGGCAACATTCTGGTAAATCTCTTCTGCACCCTCTCTAAAGCCTCCACATCCTTCTGGTAGTGTGGCGACCAGAATTGAACACTATACTCAAAGTGTGGCCTAATGAAGGTTCTATACAGCTGCAACATGACTTGCCAATTCTTATACTCAAAGCCCCGGCAAATGAAGGCAAGCATGCCGTATGCCTTCTTGACTACCTTCTCCACCTGTGTTGCCCCTTTCAGTGACCTGTGGACCTGTGCTCCTAGATCTCTTTGACTTTCAATACTCTTGAGGGTTCTACCATTTTCTGTATATTCCCTACCTGCATTAGACCTTCCAAAATGCATTACCTCACATTTGTCCGGATTAAACTCCATCTGCCATCTCTCCGCCCAAGTCTCCAAACAATCTAAATCCTGCTGTATCCTCTGACAGTCCTCATCGCTATCCGCAATTCCACCAACATTTGTGTCGTCTGCAAACTTACTAATCAGACCAATTACATTTTCCTCCAAATCATTTATATATACAACAAACAGCAAAGGTCCCAGCACTGATCCCTGTGGAACACCACTGGTCACAGCCCTCCAATTAGAAAAGCATCCTTCCATTGCTACTCTCTGCCTTCTATGACCTAGCCAGTTCTGTATCTACCTTGCCAGCTCACCTCTGATCCCGTGTGACTTCACCTTTTGTAGTAGTCTACCATGAGGGACCTTGTCAAAGGCCTTACTGAAGTCCAAATCGACAACATCCACTGCCCTACCTGCATCAATCATCTTAGTGACCTCCTCGAAAAACTCTATCAAGTTAGTGAGACACAACCTCACCTTCACAAAACCATGCTGCCTCTCACTAATACGTTCATGTGCTTCCAAATGGGAGTAGATCCTGTCCGAAGAATTCTCTCCAGTAATTTCCCTACCTCTGAAGTAAGGCTCACCGGCCTGTAGTTCCCGGGATTATCCTTGCTACCCTTCTTAAACAGAGGAACAACATTGGCTATTCTCCAGTCCTCCGGGACATCCCCTGAAGACAGTGAGGATCCAAAGTTTTCTGTCAAGGCCTCAGCAATTTCCTCTCCAGCCTCCTTCAGTATTCTGGGGTAGATCCCATCAGGCCCTGGGGACTTATCTACCTTAATATTTTTTAAGACACCCAACACCTCGTCTTTTTGGATCTCAATGTGACCCAGGCTTTCGACACACCCTTCTCCAGACTCAACATCTACCAATTTCTTCTCTTTGGTGAATACTGATGCAAAGTATTCATTTAGTACCTCGCCCATTTCCTCTGGCTCCACACATAGATTCCCTTGCCTATCCTTCAGTGGGCCAACCCTTTCCCTGGCTACCCTCTTGCTTTTTATGTACGTGTAAAAAGCCTTGGGATTTTTCTTAACCCTATTTGCCAATGACTTTTTGTGACCCCTTCTAGCCCTCCTGACTCCTTGCTTAAGTTCCTTCCTACTTTCCTTTGATTCCACACAGGCTTTGTCTGTTCCCAGCCTTTTAGCCCTGACAAATGCCTCCTTTTTCTTTTTGACGAGGCCTACAATATCTCTCGTTATCCAAGGTTCCCGAAAATTGCTGTATTTATCCTTCTTCCTCACAGGAACATGCCGGTCCTGAATTCCTTTCAACTGCCACTTGAAAGCCTCCCACATGTCACATGTTGATTTGCCCTCAAACATCCGCCCCCAATCTATGATCTTCAGTTCCCGCCTAATATTGTTATAATTCGCCTTCCCCCAATTTAGCACATTCATCCTAGGACCACTCTTATCCTTGTCCACCAGCACTTTAAAACTTACTGAATTGTGGTCACTGTTCCCGAAATGCTCCCCTACTGAAACGTCTACCACCTGGCCGGGCTCATTCCCCAATACCAGGTACAGTACCGCCCCTTCCCTAGTTGGACTGTCTCCATATTGTTTTAAGAAGCCCTCCTGAATGCTCCTTACAAACTCCGCCCCGTCTAAGCCCCTGGCACTAAGTGAGTCCCAGTCAATATTGGGGAAGTTGAAGTCTCCCATCACCACAACCCTGTTGTTTTTACTCTTTTCCAAAATCTGTCTACCTATCTGCTCCTCTGTCTCCCGCTGGCTGTTGGGAGGCCTGTAGTAAACCCCCAACATTGTGACTGCACCCTTCTTATTCCTGATCTCTACCCATATAGCCTCACTGCCCTCTGAGGTGTCCTCCCGCAGTACAGCTGTGATATTCTCCCTAACCAGTAGCGCAACTCCGCCAGCCCTTTTACATCCCCCTCTATCCCACCTGAAACATCTAAATCCTGGAACATTTAGCTGCCAATCCTGCCCTTCATAGAACATAGAACATAGAACAATACAGCGCAGTACAGGCCCTTCGGCCCACGATGTTGCACCGAAACAAAAGCCATCTAACCTACACTATACCATTATCATCCATATGTTTATCCAATAAACTTTTAAATGCCCTTAATGTTGGCGAGTTCACTACTGTAGCAGGTAGGGCATTCCACGGCCTCACTACTCTTTGCGTAAAGAACCTACCCCTGACCTCTGTCCTATATCTATTACCCCTCAGTTTAAGGCTATGTCCCCTCGTGCTAGCCATTTCCATCCGCGGGAGAAGGCTCTCACTGTCCACCCTATCTAACCCTCTGATCATTTTGTATGCCTCTATTAAGTCTCCTCTTAACCTTCTTCTCTCTAACGAAAACAACCTCAAGTCCATCAGCCTTTCCTCATAAGATTTTCCCTCCATACCAGGCAACATCCTGGTAAATCTCCTCTGCACCCGTTCCAAAGCCTCCACGTCCTTCCTATAATGCGGTGACCAGAACTGTACGCAATACTCCAAATGCGGCCGTACCAGAGTTCTGTACAGCTGCAACATGACCTCCTGACTCCGGAACTCAATCCCTCTACCAATAAAGGCCAACACTCCATAGGCCTTCTTCACAACCCTATCAACCTGGGTGGCAACTTTCAGGGATCTATGTACATGGACACCTAGATCCCTCTGCTCATCCACACTTTCAAGAACTTTTCCATTAGCCACATATTCCACATTCCTGTTTTTCCTTCCAAAGTGAATCACCTCACACTTCTCTACATTAAACTCCATTTGCCACCTCTCAGCCCAGCACTGCAGCTTATCTATATCCCTCTGTAACCTGCTACTTCCTTCCTCACTATCGACAACACCACCGACTTTAGTATCGTCTGCAAATTTACTCACCCACCCTTCTGCGCCTTCCTCTAGGTCATTGATAAAAATGACAAACAGCAACGGCCCCAGAACAGATCCTTGTGGTACTCCACTTGTGACAGAACTCCATTCTGAACATTTCCCATCAACCACCACCCTCTGTCTTCTTTCAGCTAGCCAATTTCTGATCCACATCTCTAAATCACCCTCAATCCCCAGCCTCCGTATTTTCTGCAATAGCCTACCGTGAGGAACCTTATCAAACGCTTTGCTGAAATCCATATACACCACATCAACTGCTCTACCCTCGTCTACCTGTTCAGTCACCTTCTCAAAGAACTCGATAAGGTTTGTGAGGCATGACCTACCCTTCACAAAGCCATGCTGACTATCCCTGATCATATTATTCCTATCTAGATGATTATAAATCTTGTCTCTTATAATGCCCTCCAAGACTTTACCCACTACAGACGTGAGGCTCACCGGTCTATAGTTGCCGGGGTTGTCTCTGCTCCCCTTTTTGAACAAAGGGACCACATTTGCTATCCTCCAGTCCTCTGGCACTATTCCTGTATCCAATGATGACATAAAAATCAAAGCCAATGGTCCAGCAATCTCTTCCCTGGCCTCCCAGAGAATCCTAGGATAAATCCCATCAGACCCCGGGGTCTTATCTATTTTCAGCCTGTCCAGAATTGCCAACACCTCTTCCCTACTTACCTCAATGCCATCTAATCTATTTACCTGGAGCTCAGCATTCTCCTCCACAACATTATCTTTTTCCTGAGTGAATACTGACGAAAAATATTCATTTAGTATCTCGCCTATCTCTTCAGACTCTACACACAACTTCCCATCCCTGTCCTTGACTGGTCCTACTCTGTCCCTAGTCATTCGCTTATTCCTGACATACCTATAGAAAGCTTTTGGGTTTTCCTTGATCTTGGGTTTTCCTTCCCTCAACCAGGTCTCTGTAATGGCACATTTCAGGTGGAGTATTGTCCAAATCTGGGCATCACACTTGAGGACGACCACCAGGCTCTTGGAGAGGGTGCACAGATGGTTCACCCGAAAGATGCCCGGGATGAGGGACGTCAGTGATGGGCGGAGAGACTGGATGAGTTTGGATTCTTCTCCTTTGGGCAGAGCAGGTATTGAGAATCATGATGTGTTTTCCATGCAGAGGGAGGAACTGTTTCCAATGGTAGGAGGATCAATAACCAGAGAGACACTGATTTAAAATGATTGTCAAGTTGGGTTGTGATCTGGAACAGGCAGCCTGGATGGGGCATGGAGCCAGATTCAATAGTGAGTTTCAAAAAGGGGTTTGGAAAACTTCCCCAGGGGGCGAAATTACAGAGCTACGGAAAGAGATCAGGAGCTGGTGTTAATTATTGATCAATTATCCTTCATTCTATGTGAGTGGAGAGCATCAATTTGGGTTTCATTTGGACACATACAAACTGGAACTGTGCTGGGATTGAGTTAGGAGATGTGTCCTTGTAATGCTTTACTCTGTAAATAAATGCAAGATTGAAAAGAAGTTCGCTTCCGTTTCAGCCCTCGCCAACTCGCTTTCAGAGTTAGAGCAGTGGAACTCCATGGATAGCTCTTTCCCAGAGCTCACAGCAGCATCATTGACTGAATGGCCTCTTTGTGCTTTACATTGTCCATCGGTTTATCATGTTCTTTAGTTTATCTGACAGTTTCCGCCAACATTGTCACCGCTCTTTATTTTGCTTCAGTGTATTCAGAACTTTCATACCAAAGTTTGAAATTTGGAACACACACAGACTATTTATGTGGCCACTGAAAATCATGTGACTTTTGGCATTCTGCGCCAAGCAGTCCTGAATATCAAGCATATACCGAATTAAATGTGGACATTCACAGGCGTCCGGGAAACACACACATCCCTTTGTTTAAGGATGGACCGTCAACAAAAAGAACTACACCATTTCAGCCGATTCACCTTTCTGGTTCACCATAGACAAAAGACACATCAAAACTCACTGTGGGTCAGATAATGTGAATGGGTCCCCGTCAACCTATCATTTTATTGTGATGTCCCTCATCCATACCGAGACTGGATACATTTCAAAGTGTCAAATGAAGATCAGTTGCTCGGATACCAGACAGAACTCCAAATGCTTCTTTTTAAAGTTGTAAAACTGTGAGGAAAGAGTATTTCACCCCAGGAGTGGTTCCACTGACAAATAGGAATATGTTTAGTTAAAACAAACTTTATTATTAAACAACATTAACATCACAGAAAATAACTTACAGTTAACAGTAAATCAATTCTTAATAAAAAAGGGAAACATTTTAACTTCTAACTGATACCTTCTTCATCTCCAATTAAGCAAAGCCCATTACAGGTCAAAAGCCACTTGTAAATAAAGTTAGCAAACATGGGGACACTTGCTGTCCTCTGTGCAGAGATTTGCTTCCAGCAAAGGAGAGACCCTTTCAATTGCAAGCTGCAAGTTCTTCTGTCTTTTGAGACTCAAAGCTAAATTGCCTGCTGCAGACCTGGCTCCTCCCCTTAATTACATCATCTCTCTCCCACTGACTGTGTTACGACCATCTCACCAAAGCTAAACACCACCACTCAATTATCTAAACCCTAGGGAAACTTATTTCTATATACTAAAATCCACTAGCCCCATATAGGTAAATAATTAAACGGTTATAATCAACAAATATACCACTTTTACAACATCTTAATTGCACCATTTGCAGACACAGAGTCTGCATATAAGTTAAACCAGGATTTGTTAAAAATATCATTGCAACAGAATAATATACACCTTAACCCAGGCTTTTAATAGCATTACGTTGACATATATAAAATACGGTCAATATTAAAAATTGTTACATTTGTCACACAATTCAGTTTTAAACTTTTAAAACGTATTAACTTTCTCCCAAGTGCTTTAAACAAATCCCTGCTTTGAATCCTCTCTCCAAATTGATTTTTTCTTCGATCTGGTCACTGACCATTAGAAACATTGAATTGACCGAGGGGCAGTATTCAGGTCATTGTTTCTCTGGTATGTACAGGACCTGAGTCAGCAGGACTCAGCAAATCTATAGCAGCCTAACTGAATCTACCAGTGTAATTAAACACACTGAGGGTCCAGGCTCATGGCCTGGATTTCTAATCAATGATCACATTCTTGTGTTCCAGGACAGATTTATAACATTCACTTTTATTAATTCGCCGGCAATAATAGATGACCTCCGGTGATATTTTTTACGTGGGAAATCAAGTCAAAAAACGTTGGGAGGACCCAATGCTGTGCTAGCCTCACTATCCCGGGGACAGGGTCCCAGTGCTGTGCACTGGCCTCAATATCCCGGGGACAGGGTCCCAGTGCTGTGCACTGGCCTTACTATCCCGGGGACAGGGTCCCAGTGCTTTGCACTGGCCTCACTATCCCGGGGACAGGGTCCCAGTGCTGTGCACTGGCCTCACTATCCCGGGGACAGGGTCCCAGTGCTTTGCACTGGCCTCACTATCCTGGGGACAGGGTCCCAGTGCTGTGCACTGGCCTCAATGTGCCGGGGATGGGGGACCCAGTGCTGTGCACTGGCCTCACTGTGCCGGGGATGGGGGCCCAGTGCTGTGCACTGGCCTCAATGTCCTTGGTCAACAGTCCGTCATCAAAGCAGTTTGAGTTGTTAAAGAATTGATTACAAGTTACTAGGCCCGTTTGGCAGCAGAGTACACAGTCGCCTCCTCGACGATCGGTGACATTGGGCTGCTGTTATTCTGACGGAAGAACTGAATGCCGGCGTAAAATAATTCTGCCTCTTCCGGCTGCAACAAAATCAGATGCACAGGATATTGTCACGAGAAAAGGCACTTGTCCCCCAACCCAAACCCAGAACAAACCAACCCCAAAATTAAACACAGAACAAACCCACCCCCAAACTAAACACAGAAAAAACCCACCCCCAAACTAAACACAGAACAAAGCCACCCCCAAACTAAACACAGAACAAACCCACCCCCAAACTAAACACAGAACAAACCCACCCCCAATCTAAACACAGAACAAACCCACCCCCCAAACTAAACACAGAACAAACCCACCCCCAAACTAAACACAGAACAAACCCACCCCCAAACTAAACACAGAACAAACCCCCCCCAAACTAAACACAGAACAAAGCCCCCCGAACTAAACACAGAACAAACCCCCCCAAACTAAACACAGAACAAACCCACCCCCAAATACAGAACAAACCCAATCCCATACTAAACACAGAACAAATCCACCCCCAAACTAAACACAGAACAATCCCACCCCAAACTAAACACAGAACAAACCCACCCCCAATCTAAACACAGAACAAACCCACCCCAAACTAAACACAGAACAAACCCACCCCAAACTAAACATAGAACAAAACCGCCCCCAAACTAAACACAGAACAAACCCACCCCCAAACTAAACACAGAACAACCCCCCCCAAACTAAACACTGAACAAACCCACCCCCAAACTATACACAGAACAAACCCACCCCCAAACACAGAACAAACCCAACCCCACACTAAACACAGAACAAACCCACCCCAAACCCAAACACAGAACAAACCCACCCCCAAACTAAACACAGAACAAACTCACCCCCAACCCAAACACAGAACAAACCCCCCCAAACTAAACACAGAACAAGCCGAACCCCAAACTAAACACAGAACAAACCCACTCCCAAACTAATCACAGAACAAACCCACCCCCAAACTAAACCCAGAACAAACCAACCCCCAAACTAAATACAGAACAAACCCACCCCCAAACTAAACACAGAACAAACACCCCCCCAATCTAAACACAGAACAAACCCACCCCCAATCTAAACACAGAACAAACCCACCCCCAAACTAAACACAGAACAAACCCACCCCCAAACACGGAACAAACCCAATCCCATACTAAACACAGAACAAACCCACCCCCAAAGTAAACACAGAACAATCCCACCCCAAACTAAACATAGAACAAACCCACCCCCAAACTAAACACAGAACAAACCCACCCCCAATCTAAACACAGAACAAACCCACCCCAAACTAAACACTGAACAAACCCACCCCAAACTAAACACAGAACAAACCCACCCCCAAACTAAACACAGAACAAACCCACCCCCAAACTAAACACAGAACAAACCCACCCCCAATCTAAACACAGAACAAACCCACCCCAAACTAAACACAGAACAAACCCCCCCCAAACTAAACATAGAACAAAGCCGCCCCCAAACTAAACACAGAACAAACCCACCCCCAAACTAAATACAGAACAAACCCACCCCCAAACTAAACACAGAACAATCCCACCAGAAACTAAACATAGAACAAACCCACCCCCAAACTAAACACAGAACAAACCCACCCCCAATCTAAACACAGAACAAACCCACCCCAAACTAAACACTGAACAAACCCACCCCAAACTAAACACAGAACAAACCCACCCCCAAACTAAACACAGAACAAACCCACCCCCAAACTAAACACAGAACAAACCCACCCCCAATCTAAACACAGAACAAACCCACCCCAAACTAAACACAGAACAAACCCCCCCCAAACTAAACACAGAACAAACCCACCCCCAATCTAAACACAGAACAAACCCACCCCAAACTAAACACAGAACAAACCCACCCCAAACTAAACATAGAACAAAACCGCCCCCAAACTAAACACAGAACAAACCCACCCCCAAACTAAACACAGAACAACCCCCCCCAAACTAAACACTGAACAAACCCACCCCCAAACTATACACAGAACAAACCCACCCCCAAACACAGAACAAACCCAACCCCACACTAAACACAGAACAAACCCACCCCAAACCCAAACACAGAACAAACCCACCCCCAAACTAAACACAGAACAAACTCACCCCCAACCCAAACACAGAACAAACCCCCCCAAACTAAACACAGAACAAGCCGAACCCCAAACTAAACACAGAACAAACCCACTCCCAAACTAATCACAGAACAAACCCACCCCCAAACTAAACCCAGAACAAACCAACCCCCAAACTAAATACAGAACAAACCCACCCCCAAACTAAACACAGAACAAACACCCCCCCAATCTAAACACAGAACAAACCCACCCCCAATCTAAACACAGAACAAACCCACCCCCAAACTAAACACAGAACAAACCCACCCCCAAACACGGAACAAACCCAATCCCATACTAAACACAGAACAAACCCACCCCCAAAGTAAACACAGAACAATCCCACCCCAAACTAAACATAGAACAAACCCACCCCCAAACTAAACACAGAACAAACCCACCCCCAATCTAAACACAGAACAAACCCACCCCAAACTAAACACTGAACAAACCCACCCCAAACTAAACACAGAACAAACCCACCCCCAAACTAAACACAGAACAAACCCACCCCCAAACTAAACACAGAACAAACCCACCCCCAATCTAAACACAGAACAAACCCACCCCAAACTAAACACAGAACAAACCCCCCCCAAACTAAACATAGAACAAAGCCGCCCCCAAACTAAACACAGAACAAACCCACCCCCAAACTAAATACAGAACAAACCCACCCCCAAACTAAACACAGAACAATCCCACCAGAAACTAAACATAGAACAAACCCACCCCCAAACTAAACACAGAACAAACCCACCCCCAATCTAAACACAGAACAAACCCACCCCAAACTAAACACTGAACAAACCCACCCCAAACTAAACACAGAACAAACCCACCCCCAAACTAAACACAGAACAAACCCACCCCCAAACTAAACACAGAACAAACCCACCCCCAATCTAAACACAGAACAAACCCACCCCAAACTAAACACAGAACAAACCCCCCCCAAACTAAACATAGAACAAAGCCGCCCCCAAACTAAACACAGAACAAACCCACCCCCAAACTAAACACAGAACAAACCCCCCCCAAACTAAACAGAGAACAAACCCATCCTCAAACTCAACACAGAACAAACCCACCCCCAAACTAAACACAGAACAAACCCACCCGCACACTAAACACAGAACAAACCCACCCCCAAACTAAACACAGAACAAACCCACCCGCAAACTAAACACTGAACAAACCCACCCCCAAACTATACACAGAACAAACCCACCCCCAAACACAGAACAAACCCAACCCCACACTAAACACAGAACAAACCCACACCAAACCCAAACACAGAACAAACCCACCCACAAACTAAACACAGAACAAACCCACCCCCAACCCAAACACAGAACAAACACCCCCAAAATAAACACAGAACAAACCGAACCCCAAACTAAACACAGAACAAACCCACCCCCAAACTAAACACAGAACAAACCCACCCCCAAACTAAACCCAGAACAAACCAACCCCCAAAACTAAACACAGAACAAACCCACCCCCAAACTAAACACAGAACAAACACCCCCCCAATCTAAACACAGAACAAACTCACCCCCAATCTAAACACAGAGCAAACCCACCCCCAAACTAAAGAGAGAACAAACCCAGCCCCAAACTAAACACAGAACAAACCCACCCCCAATCTAAACACAGAACAAACCCACACCCCAAACTAAACACAGAACAAACCCACCCCCAAACTAAACACAGAACAAACCCACCTCCAAACTAAACACAGAACAAACCCCCCCCAAACTAAACACAGAACAAACCCCCCCAAACTAAACACAGAACAACCCCCCCCAAACTAAACACAGAACAAACCCACCCCCAAACACAGAACAAACCCAATCCCATACTAAACACAGAACAAACCCACCTCCAAACTAAACACAGTACAATCCCACCCCAAACTAAACATAGAACAAACCCACCCCCAAACTAAACACAAAACAAACCCACCCCCAATCTAAACACAGAACAAACCTACCCCAAACTAAACACAGAACAAACCCACCCCAAACTAAACACAGAACAAACCCACCCCCAAACTAAACACAGAACAAACCCACCCCCAAACTAAACACAGAACAAACTCACCCCCAATCTAAACACAGAACAAACCCACCCCAAACTAAACACAGAACAAACCCACCCCAAACTAAACATAGAACAAAGCCGACCCAAAACTAAACACAGAACAAACCCACCCCCAAACTAAACACAGAACAAACCCCCCCCAAACTTAACTCAGAACAAACCCACCCTCAAACTCAACACAGAACAAACCCACCCCCATACTAAACACAGAACAAACCCACCCGCACACTAAACACAGAACAAACCCACCCCCAAACTAAACACAGAACTAACAATCCCCAAACTAAACACAGAACAAACCCACCCCCAACCCAAACACAGAACAAACCCACCCCCAAACTAAACACAGAACAAACCCACCCCCAAACTAAACACTGAACAAACCCACCCCCAAACTAAACGCAGAACAAACACAACCCCACACTAAACACAGAACAAACCCACCCCAAACCCAAACACAGAACAAACCCACCCCCAAACTAAAGACAGAACAAACCCACCCCCAAACTAAACACAGAACAAACCCACTCCCAAACTAAACACAGAACAAACCCACTCCCAAACTAAACACTGAACAAACCCACCCCCAAACTAAACACAGAACAAACCCACCCCCAAACACAGAACGAACCCAACCCCATACTAAACACAGAACAAACCCACCCCAAACCCAAACACAGAACAAACCCACCCCCAAATTAAACACAGAACAAACTCACCCCCAACCCAAACACAGAACAAACCCCCCCAAACTAAAAACAGAACAAACCGAACCCCAAACTAAACACAGAACAAACCCACCCCAAACTAAACACAGAATAAACCCACCCCCAAACTAAACACAGACCTAACCCACCCCCAAACTAAACACAAAACAAACCAACCACCAAACTAAACACAGAACAAACCCACCCCCAAACTAAACACAGAACAAACCCACCCCCAAACTAAACACAGAACAACCCCCCCAAACTAAACACAGATCAATCCCACCCCCAAACTAAACACAGAACAAACCCCCCCAAACTAAACACAGAACAAACCCACCCCCAAACACAGAACAAACCAAATCCCATACTAAAATCATAACAAACCCACCCCCAAACTAAACACAGAACAATCCCACCCCAAACTAAACACAGAACAAACCCACCCCGAAACTAAACACAGAACAAACCCACCCCCAATCTAAACACAGAACAAACCCACCCCAAACTGAACACAGAACAAACCCACCCCAAACTAAACATAGAACAAAGCCGCCCCCAAACTAAACACAGAACAAACCCACCCCCAAACTAAACACAGAACAACACCCCCACCAAATTAAACACAGAACAAACCCACCCTCAAACTGAACACAGAACAAACCCACCCCCAAACTAAACAAAGAACAAACCCACCCGCACACTAAACACAGAACAAACCCACCCCCAAACTAAACACAGAACTAACAATCCCCAAACTAAACACAGAACAAACCCACCCCCAAACTTAACACAGAACAAACTCACCCTCAAACTAAACACAGAACAAACCCACCCCCAAACTTAACACAGAACAAACCCACCCCCAAACTGAACACAGAACCAACCCACTCCCAAACTAAACACAGAACAAACCCCCCAAACTAAACACAGAACAAACCCACCCCCAATCTTAACACAGAACAAACCCACACCACAAAGTAAACACAGAACAAACCCACCCCCAAACTAAACACAGAACAAACCCACCTCCAAACTAAACACAGAACAAACCCCCCCAAGCTAAACACAGAACAAACCCCCCCAAACTAAACACAGAACAAACCCCCCCAAATTAACACAGAACAAACCCACCCCCAAACACAGAACAAACCCTATCCCATACTAAACACAGAACAAACCCACCCCCAAAATAAACACAGAACAATCCCACCCCAAACTAAACATAGAACAAACCCACCCCCAAACTAAACACAGAACAAACCCACCCCAATCTAAACACAGAACAAACCCACCCCAAACTAAACACAGAACAAACCCACCCCCAAACTAAACACAGAACAAACCCACCCCCAAACTAAACACAGAACAACCCCCCAAACTAAACACAGATCAATCCCACCCCCAAACTAAACACAGTACAAACCCCCCCAAACTAAACACAGAACAAACCCACCCCCAAACACAGAACAAACCAAATCCCATACTAAAATCAGAACAAACCCACCCCCAAACTAAACACAGAACAATCCCACCCCAAACTAAACACAGAACAAACCCACCCCCAAACTAAACACAGAACAAACCCACCCCCAATCTAAACACAGAACAAACCCACCCCAAACTGAACAGAGAACAAACCCACCCCAAACTAAACATAGAACAAAGCCGCCCCCAAACTAAACACAGAACAAACGCACCCCCAAACTAAACACAGAACAACCCCCCCACCAAATTAAACACAGAACAAACCCACCCTCAAACTGAACACAGAACAGACCCACCCCCAAACTAAACACAGAACAAACCCACCCGCACACTAAACACAGAACAAACCCACCCCCAAACTAAACACAGAAATAACAATCCCCAAACTAAACACAGAACAATCCCACCCCCAACCCAAACACAGAACAAACCCACCCCCAAACTAAACAAAGAACAAACCCACTCCCAAACTAAACACTGAACAATCCCACCCCCAAACTAAACACAGAACAAACCCACCCCCAAACACAGAACAAACCCAACCCCATACTAAACACAGAACAAACCCACCCCAAACCCAAACACAGAACAAACCCACCCCCAAATTAAACACAGAACAAACCCACCCCCAACCCAAACACAGAACAAACCCCCCCAAACTAAAAACAGAACAAACCGAACCCCAAACTAAACACAGAACAAACCCACCCCCAATCTAAACACAGAACAAACCCACCCCAAACTGAACACAGAACAAACCCACACCAAACTAAACATAGAACAAAGCCGCCCTCAAACTAAACACAGAACAAACCCACCCCCAAACTAAACACAGAACAACCCCCCCACCAAATTAAACACAGAACAAACCCACCCTCAAACTGAACACAGAACAAACCCACCCCCAAACTAAACACAGAACAAACCCACCCGTACACTAAACACAGAACAAACCCACCCCCAAACTAAACACAGAACTAACAATCCCCAAACTAATCACAGAACAAACCCACCCCCAACCCAAACACAGAACAAACCCACCCCCAAACTAAACACAGAACAAACCCACCCCCAAACTAAACACTGAACAAACCCACCCCCAAACTAAACACAGAGCAAACCCACCCCCAAACACAGAACAAACCCAACCCCATACTAACCACAGAACAAACCCACCCCAAACCCAAACACAGAACAAACCCACCCCCAAACTAAACACAGAACAAACCCACCCCCAACCCAAACACAGAACAAACCCCCCCAAACTAAAAACAGAACAAACCGAACCCCAAACTAAACACAGAACAAACCCACCCCCAAACTAATCACAGAATAAACCCACCCCCAAACTAAACACAAAACAAACCCACCCCCAATCTAAACACAGAACAAACCCACCCCAAACTAAACGCAGAACAAACCCACCCCAAACTAAACATAGAACAAGCCCACCCCCAAACTAAACACAAAACAAACCCACCCCCAATCTAAACACAGAACAAACCCACCCCAAACTAAACACAGAACAAACCCACCCCAAACTAAACACAGAACAAACCCAACCCCAAACTAAACACAGAACAAACCCACCCCCAAACTAAACACAGAACAAACTCACCCCCAATCTAAACACAGAACAAACCCGACCCAAACTAAACACAGAACAAACCCACCCCAAACTAAACCTAGAACAAAGCCGACCCCAAACTAAACACAGAACAAACCCACCCCCAAACTAAACACAGAACAAACCCCCCCCAAACTAAACACAGAACAACCCACCCTCAAACTCAACACAGAACAAACCCACCCCCAAACTAAACACAGAACAAACCCACCCGCACACTAAACACAGAACAAACCCACCCCCAAACTAAACACAGAACTAACAATCCCCAAACTAAACACAGAACAAACCCACCCCCAACCCAAACACAGAACAAACCCACCCCCAAACTAAACACAGAACAAACCCACCCCCAAACTAAACACTGAACAAACCCACCCCCAAACTAAACGCAGAACAAACCCAACCCCACACTAAACACAGAACAAACCCACCCCAAACCCAAACACAGAACAAACCCACCCCCAAACTAAAGACAGAACAAACCCACCCCCAACCCAAACACAGAACAAACCCCCCAAACTAAACACAGAACAAACCGAACCCCAAACTAAACACAGAACAAACCCACCCACAAACTAAACACAGAACAAACCCACCCCCAAACTAAACCCAGAACAAACCAACCCCCAAACTAAACACAGAACAAACCCACCCCCAAACTAAACACAGAACAAACACCCCCCCAATCTAAACACAGAACAAACCCACCCCCAATCTAAACACAGAACAAACCCACCCCCAAACTAAACACAGAACAAACTCACTCCCAAACTAAACACAGAACAAGCCCACCCCCAATCTAAACACAGAACAAACACACACCCCAAAGTAAACACAGAACAAACCCACCCCCAAACTAAACACAGAACAAACCCACCTGCAAACTAAACACAGAACAAACCCCCCCAAACTAAACACAGAACAAACCCCCTCAAATTAACACAGAACAAACCCACCCCCAAACACAGAACAAACCCAATCCCATAGTAAACACAGAACAAACCCACCCCCAAACTAAACACAGAACAATCCCACCCCAAACTAAACATAGAACAAACCCACACCCAAACTAAACACAGAACAAACCCACCCCCAATCTAAACACAGAACAAACCCACCCCAAACTAAACACAGAACAAACCCACCCCAAACTAAACACAGAACAAACCCACCCCCAAACTAAACACAGAACAAACCCACCCCCAAACTAAACACAGAACAACCCCACCCAAACTAAACACAGAACAATCCCACCCCCAAACTAAACACAGAACAAACCCCCCCAAACTAAACACAGAACAAACCCACCACCAAACACAGAACAAACCCAATCCCATACTAAACACAGAACAAACCCACCCCCAAACTAAACACAGAACAATCCCACCCCAAACTAAACACAGAACAAACCCACCCCAAAACTAAACACAGAACAAACCCACCCCCAATCTAAACACAGAACAAAACCACCCCAAACTAAACACAGAACAAACCCACCCCAAACTAAACATAGAACAAAGCCGCCCCCAAACTAAACACAGAACAAACCCACCCCCAAACTAAACACAGAACAACCCCCCCACCAAATTAAACACAGAACAAACCCACCCTCAAACTGAACACAGAACAAACCCACCCCCAAACTAAACACAGAACAAACCCACCCGCACACTAAACACAGAACAAACCCACCCCCAAACTAAACACAGAACTAACAATCCCCAAACTAAACACAGAACAAACCCACCCCCAACCCAAACACAGAACAAACCCACCCCCAAACTAAACACAGAACAAACCCACCCCCAAACTAAACACTGAACAAACCCACCCCCAAACTAAACACAGAACAAACCCACCCCCAAACACAGAACAAACCCAACCCCATACTAAACACAGAACAAACCCACCCCAAACCCAAACACAGAACAAACCCACCCCCACACTAAATACAGAACAAACCCACCCCCAACCCAAACACAGAACAAACCCCCCCAAACTAAACACAGAACAAACCGAACCCCAAACTAAACACAGAACAAACCCACCCCCAAACTAAACACAGAATAAACCCACCCCCAAACTAAACACAGACCTAACCCACCCCCAAACTAAACACAGAACAACCCACCCTCAAACTCAACACAGAACAAAGCCGACCCCAAACTAAACACAGAACAAACCCACCCTCAAACTCAACACAGAACAAACCCACCCCCAAACTAAACACAGAACAAACCCAACCGCACACTAAACACAGAACAAACCCACCCCCAAACTAAACACAGAACTAACAATCCCCAAACTAAACACAGAACAAACCCACCCCCAACCCAAACACAGAACAAACCCACCCCCAAACTAAACACAGAACAAACCCACCCCAAAACTAAACACTGAACAAACCCACCCCCAAACTAAACGCAGAACAAACCCAACTCCACACTAAACACAGAACAAACCCACCCCAAACCCAAACACAGAACAAACCCACCCCCAAACTAAAGACAGAACAAACCCACCCCCAACCCAAACACAGAACAAACCCCCCAAACTAAACACAGAACAAACCGAACCCCAAACTAAAGACAGAACAAACCCACCCACAAACTAAACACAGAACAAACCCACCCCCAAACTAAACCCAGAACAAACCAACCCCCAAACTAAACACAGAACAAACCCACCCCCAAACTAAACACAGAACAAACACCCCCCCAATCTAAACACAGAACAAACCCATCCCCAATCTAAACACAGAACAAACCCACCCCCAAACTAAACACAGAACAAACTCACTCCCAAACTAAACACAGAACAAGCCCACCCCCAATCTAAACACAGAACAAACACACACCCCAAAGTAAACACAGAACAAACCCACCCCCAAACTAAACACAGAACAAACCCACCTCCAAACTAAACACAGAACAAACCCCCCCAAACTAAACACAGAACAAAACCCCTCAAATTAACACAGAACAAACCCACCCCCAAACACAGAACAAACCCAATCCCATAGTAAACACAGAACAAACCCACCCCCAAACTAAACACAGAACAATCCCACCCCAAACTAAACATAGAACAAACCCACACCCAAACTAAACACAGAACAAACCCACCCCCAATCTAAACACAGAACAAACCCACCCCAAACTAAACACAGAACAAACCCACCCCAAGCTAAACACAGAACAAACCCACCACCAAACTAAACACAGAACAAACCCACCCCCAAACTAAACACAGAACAACCCCACCCAAACTAAACACAGAACAATCCCACCCCCAAACTAAACACAGAACAAACCCCCCCAAACTAAACACAGAACAAACCCACCCCCAAACACAGAACAAAACCAATCCCATACTAAACACAGAACAAACCCACCCCCAAAATAAACACAGAACAATCCCACCCCAAACTAAACACAGAACAAACCCACCCCAAAACTAAACACAGAACAAACCCACCCCCAATCTAAACACAGAACAAACCCACCCCAAACTAAACACAGAACAAACCCAACCCAAACTAAACATAGAACAAAGCCGCCCCCAAACTAAACACAGAACAAACCCACCCCCAAACTAAACACAGAACAACCCCCCCACCAAATTAAACACAGAACAAACCCACCCTCAAACTGAACACAGAACAAACCCACCCCCAAACTAAACACAGAACAAATCCACCCGCACACTAAACACAGAACAAACCCACCCCCAAACTAAACACAGAACTAACAATCCCCAAACTAAACACAGAACAAACCCACCCCCAACCCAAACACAGAACAAACCCACCCCCAAACTAAACACAGAACAAACCCACCCCCAAACTAAACACTGAACAAACCCACCCCCAAACTAAACACAGAACAAACCCACCCCCAAACACAGAACACACCCACCCCCACACTAAATACAGAACAAACCCACCCCCAACCCAAACACAGAACAAACCCCCCCAAACTAAACACAGAACAAACCGAACCCCAAACTAAACAGAGAACAAACCCACCCCCAATCTAAACACAGAACAAACCCACACCCCAAACTAAACACAGAACAAACCCACCCCCAAACTAAACACAGAACAAACCCACCTCCAAACTAAACACAGAACAAACCCCCCCCAAACTAAACACAGAACAAACCCCCCCAAACTAAACACAGAACAACCCCCCCCAAACTAAACACAGAACAAACCCACCCCCAAACACAGAACAAACCCAATCCCATACTAAACACAGAACAAACCCACCTCCAAACTAAACACAGTACAATCCCACCCCAAACTAAACATAGAACAAACCCACCCCCAAACTAAACACAAAACAAACCCACCCCCAATCTAAACACAGAACAAACCTACCCCAAACTAAACACAGAACAAACCCACCCCCAAACTAAACACAGAACAAACCCACCCCCAAACTAAACACAGAACAAACTCACCCCCAATCTAAACACAGAACAAACCCACCCCAAACTAAACACAGAACAAACCCACCCCAAACTAAACATAGAACAAAGCCGACCCAAAACTAAACACAGAACAAACCCACCCCCAAACTAAACACAGAACAAACCCCCCCCCAAACTTAACACAGAACAAACCCACCCTCAAACTCAACACAGAACAAACCCACCCCCATACTAAACACAGAACAAACCCACCCGCACACTAAACACAGAACAAACCCACCCCCAAACTAAACACAGAACTAACAATCCCCAAACTAAACACAGAACAAACCCACCCCCAACCCAAACACAGAACAAACCCACCCCCAAACTAAACACAGAACAAACCCACCCCCAAACTAAACACTGAACAAACCCACCCCCAAACTAAACGCAGAACAAACACAACCCCACACTAAACACAGAACAAACCCACCCCAAACCCAAACACAGAACAAACCCACCCCCAAACTAAAGACAGAACAAACCCACCCCCAAACTAAACACAGAACAAACCCACTCCCAAACTAAACACTGAACTAACCCACCCCCAAACTAAACACAGAACAAACCCACCCCCAAACACAGAACAAACCCAACCCCATACTAAACACAGAACAAACCCACCCCAAACCCAAACACAGAACAAACCCACCCCCAAATTAAACACAGAACAAACCCACCCCCAACCCAAACACAGAACAAACCCCCCCAAACTAAAAACAGAACAAACCGAACCCCAAACTAAACACAGAACAAACCCACCCCAAACTAAACACAGAATAAACCCACCCCCAAACTAAACACAGACCTAACCCACCCCCAAACTAAACACAAAACAAACCAACCACCAAACTAAACACAGAACAAACCCACCCCCAAACTAAACACAGAACAAACCCACCCCCAAACTAAACACAGAACAACCCCCCCAAACTAAACACAGATCAATCCCACCCCCAAACTAAACACAGAACAAACCCCCCCAAACTAAACACAGAACAAACCCACCCCCAAACACAGAACAAACCAAATCCCATACTAAAATCATAACAATCCCACCCCCAAACTAAACACAGAACAATCCCACCCCAAACTAAACACAGAACAAACCCACCCCCAAACTAAACACAGAACAAACCCACCCCCAATCTAAACACAGAACAAACCCACCCCAAACTGAACACAGAACAAACCCACCCCAAACTAAACATAGAACAAAGCCGCCCCCAAACTAAACACAGAACAAACCCACCCCCAAACTAAACAGAGAACAACCCCCCACCAAATTAAACACAGAACAAACCCACCCTCAAACTGAACACAGAACAAACCCACCCCCAAACTAAACACAGAACAAACCCACCCGCACACTAAACACAGAACAAACCCACCCCCAAACTAAACACAGAACTAACAATCCCCAAACTAAACACAGAACAAACCCACGCCCAAACTTAACACAGAACAAACTCACCCTCAAACTAAACACAGAACAAACCCACCCCCAAACTTAACACAGAACAAACCCACCCCCAAACTGAACACAGAACCAACCCACTCCCAAACTAAACACAGAACAAACCCCCCAAACTAAACACAGAACAAACCCACCCCCAATCTTAACACAGAACAAACCCACACCACAAAGTAAACACAGAACAAACCCACCCCCAAACTAAACACAGAACAAACCCACCTCCAAACTAAACACAGAACAAACCCCCCCAAGCTAAACACAGAACAAACCCCCCCAAACTAAACACAGAACAAACCCCCCCAAATTAACACAGAACAAACCCACCCCCAAACACAGAACAAACCCTATCCCATACTAAACACAGAACAAACCCACCCCCAAAATAAACACAGAACAATCCCACCCCAAACTAAACATAGAACAAACCCACCCCCAAACTAAACACAGAACAAACCCACCCCAATCTAAACACAGAACAAACCCACCCCAAACTAAACACAGAACAAACCCACACCCCAAACTAAACACAGAACTAACCCACCCCCAAACTAAACACAGAACAAACCCACCTCCAAACTAAACACAGAACAAACCCCCCCCAAACTAAACACAGAACAAACCCCCCCAAACTAAACACAGAACAACCCCCCTCAAACTAAACACAGAACAAACCCACCCCCAAACACAGAACAAACCCAATCCCATACTAAACACAGAACAAACCCACCTCCAAACTAAACACAGTACAATCCCACCCCAAACTACAATAGAACAAACCCACCCCCAAACTAAACACAAAACAAACCCACCCCCAATCTAAACACAGAACAAACCTACCCCAAACTAAACACAGAACAAACCCACCCCAAACTAAACACAGAACAAACCCACCCCCAAACTAAACACAGAACAAACCCACCCCCAAACTAAACACAGAACAAACTCACCCCCAATCTAAACACAGAACAAACCCACCCCAAACTAAACACAGAACAAACCCACCCCAAACTAAACATAGAACAAAGCCGACCCAAAACTAAACACAGAACAAACCCACCCCCAAACTAAACACAGAACAAACCCCCCCCCAAACTTAACACAGAACAAACCCACCCTCAAACTCAACACAGAACAAACCCACCCCCATACTAAACACAGAACAAACCCACCCGCACACTAAACACAGAACAAACCCACCCCCAAACTAAACACAGAACTAACAATCCCCAAACTAAACACAGAACAAACCCACCCCCAACCCAAACACAGAACAAACCCACCCCCAAACTAAACACAGAACAAACCCACCCCCAAACTAAACACTGAACAAACCCACCCCCAAACTAAACGCAGAACAAACACAACCCCACACTAAACACAGAACAAACCCACCCCAAACCCAAACACAGAACAAACCCACCCCCAAACTAAAGACAGAACAAACCCACCCCCAAACTAAACACAGAACAAACCCACTCCCAAACTAAACACTGAACAAACCCACCCCCAAACTAAACACAGAACAAACCCACCCCCAAACACAGAACAAACCCAACCCCATACTAAACACAGAACAAACCCACCCCAAACCCAAACACAGAACAAACCCACCCCCAAATTAAACACAGAACAAACCCACCCCCAACCCAAACACAGAACAAACCCCCCCAAACTAAAAACAGAACAAACCGAACCCCAAACTAAACACAGAACAAACCCACCCCAAACTAAACACAGAATAAACCCACCCCCAAACTAAACACAGACCTAACCCACCCCCAAACTAAACACAAAACAAATCAACCACCAAACTAAACACAGAACAAACCCACCCCCAAACTAAACACAGAACAAACCCACCCCCAAACTAAACACAGAACAACCCCCCCAAACTAAACACAGATCAATCCCACCCCCAAACTAAACACAGAACAAACCCCCCCAAACTAAACACAGAACAAACCCACCCCCAAACACAGAACAAACCAAATCCCATACTAAAATCATAACAAACCCACCCCCAAACTAAACACAGAACAATCCCACCCCAAACTAAACACAAAACAAATCAACCACCAAACTAAACACAGAACAAACCCACCCCCAAACTAAACACAGAACAAACCCACCCCCAAACTAAACACAGAACAACCCCCCCAAACTAAACACAGATCAATCCCACCCCCAAACTAAACACAGAACAAACCCCCCCAAACTAAACACAGAACAAACCCACCCCCAAACACAGAACAAACCAAATCCCATACTAAAATCATAACAAACCCACCCCCAAACTAAACACAGAACAATCCCACCCCAAACTAAACACAGAACAAACCCACCCCCAAACTAAACACAGAACAAACCCACCCCCAATCTAAACACAGAACAAACCCACCCCAAACTGAACACAGAACAAACCCACCCCAAACTAAACATAGAACAAAGCCGCCCCCAAACTAAACACAGAACAAACCCACCCCCAAACTAAACACAGAACAACCCCCCCACCAAATTAAACACAGAACAAACCCACCCTCAAACTGAACACAGAACAAACCCACCCCCAAACTAAACACAGAACAAACCCACCCGCACACTAAACACAGAACAAACCCACCCCCAAACTAAACACAGAACTAACAATCCCCAAACTAAACACAGAACAAACCCACGCCCAAACTTAACACAGAACAAACTCACCCTCAAACTAAACACAGAACAAACCCACCCCCAAACTTAACACAGAACAAACCCACCCCCAAACTGAACACAGAACCAACCCACTCCCAAACTAAACACAGAACAAACCCCCCAAACTAAACACAGAACAAACCCACCCCCAATCTTAACACAGAACAAACCCACACCACAAAGTAAACACAGAACAAACCCACCCCCAAACTAAACACAGAACAAACCCACCTCCAAACTAAACACAGAACAAACCCCCCCAAGCTAAACACAGAACAAACCCCCCCAAACTAAACACAGAACAAACCCCCCCAAATTAACACAGAACAAACCCACCCCCAAACACAGAACAAACCCTATCCCATACTAAACACAGAACAAACCCACCCCCAAAATAAACACAGAACAATCCCACCCCAAACTAAACATAGAACAAACCCACCCCCAAACTAAACACAGAACAAACCCACCCCAATCTAAACACAGAACAAACCCACCCCAAACTAAACACAGAACAAACCCACCCCCAAACTAAACACAGAACAAACCCACACCCAAACTAAACACAGAACAACCCCCCAAACTAAACACAGATCAATCCCACCCCCAAACTAAACACAGAACAAACCCCCCCAAACTAAACACAGAACAAACCCACCCCCAAACACAGAACAAACCAAATCCCATACTAAAATCAGAACAAACCCACCCCCAAACTAAACACAGAACAATCCCACCCCAAACTAAACACAGAACAAACCCACCCCCAAACTAAACACAGAACAAACCCACCCCCAATCTAAACACAGAACAAACCCACCCCAAACTGAACACAGAACAAACCCACCCCAAACTAAACATAGAACAAAGCCGCCCCCAAACTAAACACAGAACAAACGCACCCCCAAACTAAACACAGAACAACCCCCCCACCAAATTAAACACAGAACAAACCCACCCTCAAACTGAACACAGAACAGACCCACCCCCAAACTAAACACAGAACAAACCCACCCGCACACTAAACACAGAACAAACCCACCCCCAAACTAAACACAGAAATAACAATCCCCAAACTAAACACAGAACAATCCCACCCCCAACCCAAACACAGAACAAACCCACCCCCAAACTGAACACAGAACCAACCCACTCCCAAACTAAACACAGAACAAACCCCCCAAACTAAACACAGAACAAACCCACCCCCAATCTTAACACAGAACAAACCCACGCCCAAACTTAACACAGAACAAACTCACCCTCAAACTAAACACAGAACAAACCCACCCCCAAACTTAACACAGAACAAACCCACCCCCAAACTGAACACAGAACCAACCCACTCCCAAACTAAACACAGAACAAACCCCCCAAACTAAACACAGAACAAACCCACCCCCAATCTTAACACAGAACAAACCCACACCACAAAGTAAACACAGAACAAACCCACCCCCAAACTAAACACAGAACAAACCCACCTCCAAACTAAACACAGAACAAACCCCCCCAAGCTAAACACAGAACAAACCCCCCCAAACTAAACACAGAACAAACCCCCCCAAATTAACACAGAACAAACCCACCCCCAAACACAGAACAAACCCTATCCCATACTAAACACAGAACAAACCCACCCCCAAAATAAACACAGAACAATCCCACCCCAAACTAAACATAGAACAAACCCACCCCCAAACTAAACACAGAACAAACCCACCCCAATCTAAACACAGAACAAACCCACCCCAAACTAAACACAGAACAAACCCACCCCCAAACTAAACACAGAACAAACCCACACCCAAACTAAACACAGAACAACCCCCCAAACTAAACACAGATCAATCCCACCCCCAAACTAAACACAGAACAAACCCCCCCAAACTAAACACAGAACAAACCCACCCCCAAACACAGAACAAACCAAATCCCATACTAAAATCAGAACAAACCCACCCCCAAACTAAACACAGAACAATCCCACCCCAAACTAAACACAGAACAAACCCACCCCCAAACTAAACACAGAACAAACCCACCCCCAATCTAAACACAGAACAAACCCACCCCAAACTGAACACAGAACAAACCCACCCCAAACTAAACATAGAACAAAGCCGCCCCCAAACTAAACACAGAACAAACGCACCCCCAAACTAAACACAGAACAACCCCCCCACCAAATTAAACACAGAACAAACCCACCCTCAAACTGAACACAGAACAGACCCACCCCCAAACTAAACACAGAACAAACCCACCCGCACACTAAACACAGAACAAACCCACCCCCAAACTAAACACAGAAATAACAATCCCCAAACTAAACACAGAACAATCCCACCCCCAACCCAAACACAGAACAAACCCACCCCCAAACTAAACAAAGAACAAACCCACTCCCAAACTAAACACTGAACAAACCCACCCCCAAACTAAACACAGAACAAACCCACCCCCAAACACAGAACAAACCCAACCCCATACTAAACACAGAACAAACCCACCCCAAACCCAAACACAGAACAAAACCACCCCCAAATTAAACACAGAACAAAACCACCCCCAACCCAAACACAGAACAAACCCCCCCAAACTAAAAACAGAACAAACCGAACCCCAAACTAAACACAGAACAAACCCACCCCCAATCTAAACACAGAACAAACCCACCCCAAACTGAACACAGAACAAACCCACCCCAAACTAAACATAGAACAAAGCCGCCCTCAAACTAAACACAGAACAAACCCACCCCCAAACTAAACACAGAACAACCCCCCCACCAAATTAAACACAGAACAAACCCACCCTCAAACTGAACACAGAACAAACCCACCCCCAAACTAAACACAGAACAAACCCACCCGGACACTAAACACAGAACAAACCCACCCCCAAACTAAACACAGAACTAACAATCCCCAAACTAAACACAGAACAAACCCACCCCCAACCCAAACACAGAACAAACCCACCCCCAAACTAAACAGAGAACAAACCCACCCCCAAACTAAACACTGAACAAACCCACCCCCAAACTAAACACAGAGCAAACCCACCCCCAAACACAGAACAAACCCAACCCCATACTAAACACAGAACAAACCCACCCCAAACCCAAACACAGAACAAACCCACCCCCAAACTAAACACAGAACAAACCCACCCCCAACCCAAACACAGAACAAACCCCCCCAAACTAATCACAGAATAAACCCACCCCCAAACTAAACACAAAACAAACCCACCCCCAATCTAAACACAGAACAAACCCACCCCAAACTAAACACAGAACAAACCCACCCCAAACTAAACATAGAACAAGCCCACCCCCAAACTAAACACAAAACAAACCCACCCCCAATCTAAACACAGAACAAACCCACCCCAAACTAAACACAGAACAAACCCACCCCAAACTAAACACAGAACAAACCCACCCCCAAACTAAACACAGAACAAACCCACCCCCAAACTAAACACAGAACAAACTCACCCCCAATCTAAACACAGAACAAACCCAACCCAAACTAAACACAGAACAAACCCACCCCAAACTAAACCTAGAACAAAGCCGACCCCAAACTAAACACAGAACAAACCCACCCCCAAACTAAACACAGAACAAACCCCCCCCAAACTAAACACAGAACAACCCACCCTCAAACTCAACACAGAACAAACCCACCCCCAAACTAAACACAGAACAAACCCACCCGCACACTATACACAGAACAAACCCACCCCCAATCTAAACACAGAACAAACCCACCCCCAAACTAAACACAGAACAAACTCACTCCCAAACTAAACACAGAACAAGCCCACCCCCAATCTAAACACAGAACAAACACACACCCCAAAGTAAACACAGAACAAACCCACCCCCAAACTAAACACAGAACAAACCCACCTCCAAACTAAACACAGAACAAACCCCCCCAAACTAAACACAGAACAAAACCCCTCAAATTAACACAGAACAAACCCACCCCCAAACACAGAACAAACCCAATCCCATAGTAAACACAGAACAAACCCACCCCCAAACTAAACACAGAACAATCCCACCCCAAACTAAACATAGAACAAACCCACACCCAAACTAAACACAGAACAAACCCACCCCCAATCTAAACACAGAACAAACCCACCCCAAACTAAACACAGAACAAACCCACCCCAAACTAAACACAGAACAAACCCACCCCCAAACTAAACACAGAACAAACCCACCCCCAAACTAAACACAGAACAACCCCACCCAAGCTAAACACAGAACAATCCCACCCCCAAACTAAACACAGAACAAACCCCCCCAAACTAAACACAGAACAAACCCACCCCCAAACACAGAACAAAACCAATCCCATACTAAACACAGAACAAACCCACCCCCAAACTAAACACAGAACAATCCCACCCCAAACTAAACACAGAACAAACCCACCCCAAAACTAAACACAGAACAAACCCACCCCCAATCTAAACACAGAACAAACCCACCCCAAACTAAACACAGAACAAACCCAACCCAAACTAAACATAGAACAAAGCCGCCCCCAAACTAAACACAGAACAAACCCACCCCCAAACTAAACACAGAACAACCCCCCCACCAAATTAAACACAGAACAAACCCACCCTCAAACTGAACACAGAACAAACCCACCCCCAAACTAAACACAGAACAAACCCACCCGCACACTAAACACAGAACAAACCCACCCCCAAACTAAACACAGAACTAACAATCCCCAAACTAAACACAGAACAAACCCACCCCCAACCCAAACACAGAACAAACCCACCCCCAAACTAAACACAGAACAAACCCAACCCCAAACTAAACACTGAACAAACCCACCCCCAAACAAAACACAGAACAAACCCACCCCCAAACACAGAACACACCCAACCCCATACTAAACACAGAACAAACCCACCCCAAACCCAAACACAGAACAAACCCACCCCCACAGTAAATACAGAACAAACCCACCCCCAACCCAAACACAGAACAAACCCCCCCAAACTAAACACAGAACAAACCGAACCCCAAACTAAACACAGAACAAACCCACCCCCAATCTAAACACAGAACAAACCCACACCCCAAACTAAACACAGAACAAACCCACCCCCAAACTAAACACAGAACAAACCCACCTCCAAACTAAACACAGAACAAACCCCCCCCAAACTAAACACAGAACAAACCCCCCCAAACTAAACACAGAACAACCCCCCCCAAACTAAACACAGAACAAACCCACCCCCAAACACAGAACAAACCCAATCCCATACTAAACACAGAACAAACCCACCTCCAAACTAAACACAGTACAATCCCACCCCAAACTAAACATAGAACAAACCCACCCCCAAACTAAACACAAAACAAACCCACCCCCAATCTAAACACAGAACAAACCTACCCCAAACTAAACACAGAACAAACCCACCCCAAACTAAACACAGAACAAACCCACCCCCAAACTAAACACAGAACAAACCCACCCCCAAACTAAACACAGAACAAACTCACCCCCAATCTAAACACCGAACAAACCCACCCCAAACTAAACACAGAACAAACCCACCCCAAACTAAACATAGAACAAAGCCGACCCAAAACTAAACACAGAACAAACCCACCCCCAAACTAAACACAGAACAAACCCCCCCCAAACTTAACACAGAACAAACCCTCGCTCAAACTCAACACAGAACAAACCCACCCCCATACTAAACACAGAACAAACCCACCCGCACACTAAACACAGAACAAACCCACCCCCAAACTAAACACAGAACTAACAATCCCCAAACTAAACACAGAACAAACCCACCCCCAACCCAAACACAGAACAAACCCACCCCCAAACTAAACACAGAACAAACCCACCCCCAAACTAAACACTGAACAAACCCACCCCCAAACTAAACGCAGAACAAACACAACCCCACACTAAACACAGAACAAACCCACCCCAAACCCAAACACAGAACAAACCCACCCCCAAACTAAAGACAGAACAAACCCACCCCCAAACTAAACACAGAACAAACCCACTCCCAAACTAAACACTGAACAAACCCACCCCCAAACTAAACACAGAACAAACCCACCCCCAAACACAGAACAAACCCAACCCCATACTAAACACTGAACAAACCCACCCCAAACCCAAACACAGAACAAACCCACCCCCAAATTAAACACAGAACAAACCCACCCCCAACCCAAACACAGAACAAACCCCCCCAAACTAAAAACAGAACAAACCGAACCCCAAACTAAACACAGAACAAACCCACCCCAAACTAAACACAGAATAAACCCACCCCCAAACTAAACACAGACCTAACCCACCCCCAAACTAAACACAAAACAAACCAACCACCAAACTAAACACAGAACAAACCCACCCCCAAACTAAACACAGAACAAACCCACCCCCAAACTAAACACAGAACAACCCCCCCAAACTAAACACAGATCAATCCCACCCCCAAACTAAACACAGAACAAACCCCCCCAAACTAAACACAGAACAAACCCACCCCCAAACACAGAACAAACCAAATCCCATACTAAAATCATAACAAACCCACCCCCAAACTAAACACAGAACAATCCCACCCCAAACTAAACACAGAACAAACCCACCCCCAAACTAAACACAGAACAAACCCACCCCCAATCTAAACACAGAACAAACCCACCCCAAACTGAACACAGAACAAACCCACCCCAAACTAAACATAGAACAAAGCCGCCCCCAAACTAAACACAGAACAAACCCACCCCCAAACTAAACACAGAACAACCCCCCCACCAAATTAAACACAGAACAAACCCACCCTCAAACTGAACACAGAACAAACCCACCCCCAAACTAAACACAGAACAAACCCACCCGCACACTAAACACAGAACAAACCCACCCCCAAACTAAACACAGAACTAACAATCCCCAAACTAAACACAGAACAAACCCACCCCCAAACTTAACACAGAACAAACTCACCCTCAAACTAAACACAGAACAAACCCACCCCCAAACTTAACACAGAACAAACCCACCCCCAAACTGAACACAGAACCAACCCACTCCCAAACTAAACACAGAACAAACCCCCCAAACTAAACACAGAACAAACCCACCCCCAATCTTAACACAGAACAAACCCACACCACAAAGTAAACACAGAACAAACCCACCCCCAAACTAAACACAGAACAAACCCACCTCCAAACTAAACACAGAACAAACCCCCCCAAGCTAAACACAGAACAAACCCCCGCAAACTAAACACAGAACAAACCCCCCCAAATTAACACAGAACAAACCCACCCCCAAACACAGAACAAACCCTATCCCATACTAAACACAGAACAAACCCACCCCCAAAATAAACACAGAACAATCCCACCCCAAACTAAACATAGAACAAACCCACCCCCAAACTAAACACAGAACAAACCCACCCCAATCTAAACACAGAACAAACCCACCCCAAACTAAACACAGAACAAACCCACCCCCAAACTAAACACAGAACAAACCCACCCCCAAACTAAACACAGAACAACCCCCCAAACTAAACACAGATCAATCCTACCCCCAAACTAAACACAGAACAAACCCTCCCAAACTAAACACAGAACAAACCCACCCCCAAACACAGAACAAACCAAATCCCATACTAAAATCAGAACAAACCCACCCCCAAACTAAACACAGAACAATCCCACCCCAAACTAAACACAGAACAAACCCACCCCCAAACTAAACACAGAACAAACCCACCCCCAATCTAAACACAGAACAAACCCACCCCAAACTGAACACAGAACAAACCCACCCCAAACTAAACATAGAACAAAGCCGCCCCCAAACTAAACACAGAACAAACGCACGCCCAAACTAAACACAGAACAACCCCCCCACCAAATTAAACACAGAACAAACCCACCCTCAAACTGAACACAGAACAGACCCACCCCCAAACTAAACACAGAACAAACCCACCCGCACACTAAACACAGAACAAACCCACCCCCAAACTAAACACAGAAATAACAATCCCCAAACTAAACACAGAACAATCCCAACCCCAACCCAAACACAGAACAAACCCACCCCCAAACTAAACAAAGAACAAACCCACTCCCAAACTAAACACTGAACAAACCCACCCCCAAACTAAACACAGAACAAACCCACCCCCAAACACAGAACAAACCCAACCCCATACTAAACACAGAACAAACCCACCCCAAACCCAAACACAGAACAAACCCACCCCCAAATTAAACACAGAACAAACCCACCCCCAACCCAAACACAGAACAAACCCCCCCAAACTAAAAACAGAACAAACCGTACCCCAAACTAAACACAGAACAAACCCACCCCCAATCTAAACACAGAACAAACCCACCCCAAACTGAACACAGAACAAACCCACCCCAAACTAAACATAGAACAAAGCCGCCCTCAAACTAAACACAGAACAAACCCACCCCCAAACTAAACACAGAACAACCCCCCCACCAAATTAAACACAGAACAAACCCACCCTCAAACTGAACACAGAACAAACCCACCCCCAAACTAAACACAGAACAAACCCACCCGTACACTAAACACAGAACAAACCCACCCCCAAACTAAACACAGAACTAACAATCCCCAAACTAAACACAGAACAAACCCACCCCCAACCCAAACACAGAACAAACCCACTCCCAAACTAAACACTGAACAAACCCACCCCCAAACTAAACACAGAACAAACCCACCCCCAAACACAGAACAAACCCAACCCCATACTAAACACTGAACAAACCCACCCCAAACCCAAACACAGAACAAACCCACCCCCAAATTAAACACAGAACAAACCCACCCCCAACCCAAACACAGAACAAACCCCCCCAAACTAAAAACAGAACAAACCGAACCCCAAACTAAACACAGAACAAACCCACCCCAAACTAAACACAGAATAAACCCACCCCCAAACTAAACACAGACCTAACCCACCCCCAAACTAAACACAAAACAAACCAACCACCAAACTAAACACAGAACAAACCCACCCCCAAACTAAACACAGAACAAACCCACCCCCAAACTAAACACAGAACAACCCCCCCAAACTAAACACAGATCAATCCCACCCCCAAACTAAACACAGAACAAACCCCCCCAAACTAAACACAGAACAAACCCACCCCCAAACACAGAACAAACCAAATCCCATACTAAAATCATAACAAACCCACCCCCAAACTAAACACAGAACAATCCCACCCCAAACTAAACACAGAACAAACCCACCCCCAAACTAAACACAGAACAAACCCACCCCCAATCTAAACACAGAACAAACCCACCCCAAACTGAACACAGAACAAACCCACCCCAAACTAAACATAGAACAAAGCCGCCCCCAAACTAAACACAGAACAAACCCACCCCCAAACTAAACACAGAACAACCCCCCCACCAAATTAAACACAGAACAAACCCACCCTCAAACTGAACACAGAACAAACCCACCCCCAAACTAAACACAGAACAAACCCACCCGCACACTAAACACAGAACAAACCCACCCCCAAACTAAACACAGAACTAACAATCCCCAAACTAAACACAGAACAAACCCACCCCCAAACTTAACACAGAACAAACTCACCCTCAAACTAAACACAGAACAAACCCACCCCCAAACTTAACACAGAACAAACCCACCCCCAAACTGAACACAGAACCAACCCACTCCCAAACTAAACACAGAACAAACCCCCCAAACTAAACACAGAACAAACCCACCCCCAATCTTAACACAGAACAAACCCACACCACAAAGTAAACACAGAACAAACCCACCCCCAAACTAAACACAGAACAAACCCACCTCCAAACTAAACACAGAACAAACCCCCCCAAGCTAAACACAGAACAAACCCCCGCAAACTAAACACAGAACAAACCCCCCCAAATTAACACAGAACAAACCCACCCCCAAACACAGAACAAACCCTATCCCATACTAAACACAGAACAAACCCACCCCCAAAATAAACACAGAACAATCCCACCCCAAACTAAACATAGAACAAACCCACCCCCAAACTAAACACAGAACAAACCCACCCCAATCTAAACACAGAACAAACCCACCCCAAACTAAACACAGAACAAACCCACCCCCAAACTAAACACAGAACAAACCCACCCCCAAACTAAACACAGAACAACCCCCCAAACTAAACACAGATCAATCCTACCCCCAAACTAAACACAGAACAAACCCTCCCAAACTAAACACAGAACAAACCCACCCCCAAACACAGAACAAACCAAATCCCATACTAAAATCAGAACAAACCCACCCCCAAACTAAACACAGAACAATCCCACCCCAAACTAAACACAGAACAAACCCACCCCCAAACTAAACACAGAACAAACCCACCCCCAATCTAAACACAGAACAAACCCACCCCAAACTGAACACAGAACAAACCCACCCCAAACTAAACATAGAACAAAGCCGCCCCCAAACTAAACACAGAACAAACGCACGCCCAAACTAAACACAGAACAACCCCCCCACCAAATTAAACACAGAACAAACCCACCCTCAAACTGAACACAGAACAGACCCACCCCCAAACTAAACACAGAACAAACCCACCCGCACACTAAACACAGAACAAACCCACCCCCAAACTAAACACAGAAATAACAATCCCCAAACTAAACACAGAACAATCCCAACCCCAACCCAAACACAGAACAAACCCACCCCCAAACTAAACAAAGAACAAACCCACTCCCAAACTAAACACTGAACAAACCCACCCCCAAACTAAACACAGAACAAACCCACCCCCAAACACAGAACAAACCCAACCCCATACTAAACACAGAACAAACCCACCCCAAACCCAAACACAGAACAAACCCACCCCCAAATTAAACACAGAACAAACCCACCCCCAACCCAAACACAGAACAAACCCCCCCAAACTAAAAACAGAACAAACCGTACCCCAAACTAAACACAGAACAAACCCACCCCCAATCTAAACACAGAACAAACCCACCCCAAACTGAACACAGAACAAACCCACCCCAAACTAAACATAGAACAAAGCCGCCCTCAAACTAAACACAGAACAAACCCACCCCCAAACTAAACACAGAACAACCCCCCCACCAAATTAAACACAGAACAAACCCACCCTCAAACTGAACACAGAACAAACCCACCCCCAAACTAAACACAGAACAAACCCACCCGTACACTAAACACAGAACAAACCCACCCCCAAACTAAACACAGAACTAACAATCCCCAAACTAAACACAGAACAAACCCACCCCCAACCCAAACACAGAACAAACCCACCCCCAAACTAAACACAGAACAAACCCACCCCCAAACTAAACACTGAACAAACCCACCCCCAAACTAAACACAGAGCAAACCCACCCCCAAACACAGAACAAACCCAACCCCATACTAAACACAGAACAAACCCACCCCAAACCCAAACACAGAACAAACCCACCCCCAAACTAAACACAGAACAAACCCACCCCCAACCCAAACACAGAACAAACCCCCCCAAACTAAAAACAGAACAAACCGAACCCCAAACTAATCACAGAATAAACCCAGCCCCAAAATAACACAAAACAAACCCACCCCCAATCTAAACACAGAACAAACCCACCCCAAACTAAACACAGAACAAACCCACCCCAAACTAAACATAGAACAAGCCCACCCCCAAACTAAACACAAAACAAACCCACCCCCAATCTAAACACAGAACAAACCCACCCCAAACTAAACACAGAACAAACCCACCCCAAACTAAACACAGAACAAACCCACCCCCAAACTAAACACAGAACAAACCCACCCCCAAACTAAACACAGAACAAACTCACCCCCAATCTAAACACAGAACAAACCCAACCCAAACTAAACACAGAACAAACCCACCCCAAACTAAACCTAGAACAAAGCCGACCCCAAACTAAACACAGAACAAACCCACCCCCAAACTAAACACAGAACAAATCCCCCCCAAACTAAACACAGAACAACCCACCCTCAAACTCAACACAGAACAAACCCACCCCCAAACTAAACACAGAACAAACCCACCCGCACACTAAACACAGAACAAACCCACCCCCAAACTAAACACAGAACTAACAATCCCCAAACTAAACACAGAACAAACCCACCCCCAACCCAAACACAGAACAAACCCACCCCAAACTAAACACAGAACAAACCCACCCCCAAACTAAACACTGAACAAACCCACCCCCAAACTAAACGCAGAACAAACCCAACCCCACACTAAACACAGAACAAACCCACCCCAAACCCAAACACAGAACAAACCCACCCCCAAACTAAAGACAGAACAAACCCACCCCCAACCCAAACACAGAACAAACCCCCCAAACTAAACACAGAACAAACCGAACCCCAAACTAAACACAGAACAAACCCACCCACAAACTAAACACAGAACAAACCCACCCCCAAACTAAACCCAGAACAAACCAACCCCCAAACTAAACACAGAACAAACCCACCCCCAAACTAAACACAGAACAAACACCCCCCCAATCTAAACACAGAACAAACCCACCCCCAATCTAAACACAGAACAAACCCACCCCCAAACTAAACACAGAACAAACTCACTCCCAAACTAAACACAGAACAAGCCCACCCCCAATCTAAACACAGAACAAACACACACCCCAAAGTAAACACAGAACAAACCCACCCCCAAACTAAACACGGAACAAACCCACCTCCAAACTAAACACAGAACAAACCCCCCCAAACTAAACACAGAACAAACCCCCTCAAATTAACACAGAACAAACCCACCCCCAAACACAGAACAAACCCAATCCCATAGTAAACACAGAACAAACCCACCCCCAAACTAAACACAGAACAATCCCACCCCAAACTAAACATAGAACAAACCCACACCCAAACTAAACACAGAACAAACCCACCCCCAATCTAAACACAGAACAAACCCACCCCAAACTAAACACAGAACAAACCCACCCCAAACTAAACACAGAACAAACCCACCCCCAAACTAAACACAGAACAAACCCACCCCCAAACTAAACACAGAACAACCCCACCCAAACTAAACACAGAACAATCCCACCCCCAAACTAAACACAGAACAAACCCCCCCAAACTAAACACAGAACAAACCCACCACCAAACACAGAACAAACCCAATCCCATACTAAACACAGAACAAACCCACCCCGAAACTAAACACAGAACAATCCCACCCCAAACTAAACACAGAACAAACCCACCCCAAAACTAAACACAGAACAAACCCACCCCCAATCTAAACACAGAACAAACCCACCCCAAACTAAACACAGAACAAACCCACCCCAAACTAAACATAGAACAAAGCCGCCCCCAAACTAAACACAGAACAAACCCACCCCCAAACTAAACACAGAACAACCCCCCCACCAAATTAAACACAGAACAAACCCACCCTCAAACTGAACACAGAACAAACCCACCCCCAAACTAAACACAGAACAAACCCACCCGCACACTAAACACAGAACAAACCCACCCCCAAACTAAACACAGAACTAACAATCCCCAAACTAAACACAGAACAAACCCACCCCCAACCCAAACACAGAACAAACCCACCCCCAAACTAAACACAGAACAAACCCACCCCCAAACTAAACACTGAACAAACCCACCCCCAAACTAAACACAGAACAAACCCACCCCCAAACACAGAACAAACCCAACCCCATACTAAACACAGAACAAACCCACCCCAAACCCAAACACAGAACAAACCCACCCCCACACTAAATACAGAACAAACCCACCCCCAACCCAAACACAGAACAAACCCCCCCAAACTAAACACAGAACAAACCGAACCCCAAACTAAACACAGAACAAACCCACCCCCAAACTAAACACAGAATAAACCCACCCCCAAACTAAACACAGACCTAACCCACCCCCAAACTAAACACAGAACAACCCACCCTCAAACTCAACACAGAACAAAGCCGACCCCAAACTAAACACAGAACAAACCCACCCTCAAACTCAACACAGAACAAACCCACCCCCAAACTAAACACAGAACAAACCCAACCGCACACTAAACACAGAACAAACCCACCCCCAAACTAAACACAGAACTAACAATCCCCAAACTAAACACAGAACAAACCCACCCCCTACCCAAACAAAGAACAAACCCACCCCCAAACTAAACACAGAACAAACCCACCCCAAAACTAAACACTGAACAAACCCACCCCCAAACTAAACGCAGAACAAACCCAACCCCACACTAAACACAGAACAAACCCACCCCAAACCCAAACACAGAATAAACCCACCCCCAAACTAAAGACAGAACAAACCCACCCCCAACCCAAACACAGAACAAACCCCCCAAACTAAACACAGAACAAACCGAACCCCAAACTAAAGACAGAACAAACGCACCCCCAAACTAAACACAGAACAAACCCACCCCCAAACTAAACCCAGAACAAACCAACCCCCAAACTAAACACAGAACAAACCCACCCCCAAACTAAACACAGAACAAACACCCCCCCAATCTAAACACAGAACAAACCCACCCCCAATCTAAACACAGAACAAACCCACCCCCAAACTAAACACAGAACAAACTCACTCCCAAACTAAACACAGAACAAGCCCACCCCCAATCTAAACACAGAACAAACACACACCCCAAAGTAAACACAGAACAAACCCACCCCCAAACTAAACACAGAACAAACCCACCTCCAAACTAAACACAGAACAAACCCCCCCAAACTAAACACAGAACAAAACCCCTCAAATTAACACAGAACAAACCCACCCCCAAACACAGAACAAACCCAATCCCATAGTAAACACAGAACAAACCCACCCCCAAACTAAACACAGAACAATCCCACCCCAAACTAAACATAGAACAAACCCACACCCAAACTAAACACAGAACAAACCCACCCCCAATCTAAACACAGAACAAACCCACCCCAAACTAAACACAGAACAAACCCACCCCAAACTAAACACAGAACAAACCCACCCCCAAACTAAACACAGAACAAACCCACCCCCAAACTAAACACAGAACAACCCCACCCAAACTAAACACAGAACAATCCCACCCCCAAACTAAACACAGAACAAACCCCCCCAAACTAAACACAGAACAAACCCACCCCCAAACACAGAACAAAACCAATCCCATACTAAACACAGAACAAACCCACCCCAAACTAAACACAGAACAATCCCACCCCAAACTAAACACAGAACAAACCCACCCCAAAACTAAACACAGAACAAACCCACCCCCAATCTAAACACAGAACAAACCCACCCCAAACTAAACACAGAACAAACCCAACCCAAACTAAACATAGAACAAAGCCGCCCCCAAACTAAACACAGAACAAACCCACACCCAAACTAAACACAGAACAACCCCCCCACCAAATTAAACACAGAACAAACCCACCCTCAAAATGAACACAGAACAAACCCACCCCCAAACTAAACACAGAACAAACCCACCCGCACACTAAACACAGAACAAACCCACCCCCAAACTAAACACAGAACTAACAATCCCCAAACTAAACACAGAACAAACCCACCCCCAACCCAAACACAGAACAAACCCACCCCCAAACTAAACACAGAACAAACCCACCCCCAAACTAAACACTGAACAAACCCACCCCCAAACTAAACACAGAACAAACCCACCCCCAAACACAGAACACACCCAACCCCATACTAAACACAGAATAAACCCACCCCAAACCCAAACACAGAACAAACCCACCCCCACACTAAATACAGAACAAACCCACCCCCAACCCAAACACAGAAAAACCCCCCCAAACTAAACACAGAACAAACCGAACCCCAAACTAAACACAGAACAAACCCACCCCCAAACTAAACACAGAATAAACCCACCCCCAAACTAAACACAGACCTAACCCACCCCCAAACTAAACACAAAACAAACCCATCACCAAACTAAACCCAGAACAAACTCACCCCCAAACTAAACACAGAACAAACCCACCCCCAAACTTAACACAGAACAAACTCACCCCCAAACTAAACACAGAACAAACCCACCCCCAAACTTAACACAGAACAAACCCACCCCCAAACTGAACACAGAACCAACCCACTCCAAAACTAAACACAGAACAAACCCACCCCAAACTAAACACAGAACAAACCCTCCAAACTAAACACAGAACAAACCCACCCCCAATCTAAACACAGAACAAACCCACACCACAAAGTAAACACAGAACAAACCCACCCCCAAACTAAACACAGAACAAACCCACCCCCAAACTAAACACAGAACAAACCCACCCCCAAACTAAACACAGAACAAAACCACTCCCAAATTAAACACAGAACAAACCCCCCCAAACTAAACACAGAACAAACCCCCCCAAACTAAACACAGAACAAACCCCCCCAAATTAACACAGAACAAACCCACCCCCAAACACAGAACAAACCCTATCCCATACTAAACACAGAACAAACCCACCCCCAAAATAAACACAGAACAATCCCACCCCAAACTAAACATAGAACAAACCCACCCCCAAACTAAACACAGAACAAACCCACCCCAATCTAAACACAGAACAAACCCACCCCAAACTAAACACAGAACAAACCCACCCCCAAACTAAACACAGAACAAACCCACCCCCAAACTAAACACAGAACAACCCCCCCAAACTAAACACAGATCAATCCCACCCCCAAACTAAACATAGAACAAACCCCCCCAAACTAAACACAGAACAAACCCACCACCAAACACAGAACAAACCAAATCCCAGACTAAAATCAGAACAAACCCACCCCCAAACTAAACACAGAACAATCCCACCCTAAACTAAACACAGAACAAACCCACCCCCAAACTAAACACAGAACAAACCCACCCCCAATCTAAACACAGAACAAACCCACCCCAAACTGAACACAGAACAAATCCACCCCAAACTAAACATAGAACAAAGCCGCCCCCAAACTGAACACAGAACAAACCCACCCCCAAACTAAACACAGAACAACCCCCCCACCAAATTAAACACAGAACAAACCCACCCTCAAACTGAACACAGAACAAACCCACTCCCAAACTAAACACAGAACAAACCCACCCGCACACTAAACACAGAACAAACTCACCCCCAAACTAAACACAGAACTAACAATCCCCAAACTAAACACAGAACAAACCCACCCCCAACCCAAACACAGAACAAACCCACCCCCAAACTAAACACAGAACAAACCCACCCCCAAACTAAACACTGAACAAACCCACCCCCAAACTAAACACAGAACAAACCCACCCCCAAACACAGAACAAAACAAACCCCATACTAAACACAGAACAAACCCACCCCAAACCCAAACACAGAACAAACCCACCCCCAAATTAAACACAGAACAAACCCACCCCCAACCCAAACACAGAACAACCCCCCGCAAACTAAAAACAGAACAAACCGAACCCCAAACTAAACACAGAACAAACCCACCCCCAAACTAAACACAGAATAAACCCACCCCCAAACTAAACACAGACATAACCCACCCCCAAACTAAACACAAAACAAACCAACCACCAAACTAAACATAGAACAAACCCACCCCCAAACTAAACACAGAACAAACCCACCCCCAAACTAAACACAGAACAACCCCCCCAAACTAAACACAGATCAATCCCACCCCCAAACTAAACACAGAACAAACCCCCCCAAACTAAACACAGAACAAACCCACCCCCAAACACAGAACAAACCAAATCCCATACTAAAATCAGAACAAACCCACACCCAAACTAAACACAGAACAATCCCACCCCAAACTAAACACAGAACAAACCCACCCCCAAACTAAACACAGAACAAACCCACCCCCAATCTAAACACAGAACAAACCCACCCCAAACTGAACACAGAAAAAACCCACCCCAAACTAAACATAGAACAAAGCCGCCCCCAAACTAAACACAGAACAAACCCACCCCCAAACTAAACACAGAACAACCCCCCCACCAAATTAAACACAGAACAAACCCACCCTCAAACTGAACACAGAACAAACCCACCCCCAAACTAAACACAGAACAAACCCACCCGCACACTAAACACAGAACAAACCCACCCCCAAACTAAACACAGAACTAACAATCCCCAAACTAAACACAGAACAAACCCACCCCCAACCCAAACACAGAACAAACCCACCCCCAAACTAAACACAGAACAAACCCACCCCCAAACTAAACACTGAACAAACCCACCCCCAAACTAAACACAGAGCAAACCCACCCCCAAACACAGAACAAACCCAACCCCATACTAAACACAGAACAAACCCACCCCAAACCCCAACACAGAACAAACCCACCCCCAAACTAAACACAGAACAAACCCACCCCCAACCCAAACACAGAACAAACCCCCCCAAACTAAAAAAAGAACAAACCGAACCCCAAACTAAACACAGAACAAACCCACCCCCAAACTAATCACAGAATAAACCCACCCCCAAACTAAACACAGACCTAACCCACCCCCAAACTAAACACAAAACAAACCAACCACCAAACTAAACCCAGAACAAACTCACCCTCAAACTAAACACAGAACAAACCCACCCCCAAACTTAACACAGAACAAGCCCACCCCCAAACTAAACACAGAACCAACCCACTCCCAAACTAAACACAGAACAAACCCACCCCAAACTAAACACAGAACAAACCCACCCCCAAACTAAACACAGAACAAACCCACCCCCAAACTAAACACAGAACAAACCCACCCTCAACCAAAACACAGAACAAATCCACCCCCAACCAAAACACAGAACAAACACACCCTTAAACTAAACACAGAACAAACCCACCCCAAACTAAATACAGAACAAACCCACCCCCAAACTAAACATAGAACAAACCTACCGACAAACTAAACACAGAACAAACCCACCCCCAAACTAAAAACAGAACAAACACCCCCCCAATCTAAACACAGAACAAACCCACGCCCAAACTAAACACAGAACAAACCCACCCCCAAATTAAATCAGAACAAACCCACACCCCAAACTAAAGACAAAACAAACCAACCCCCAAACTAAACACAGAACAAACCCACCGCCAAACTAAACACAGAACAAACCCACCGCAAAGTAAACACAGAACAAACCCCCCCAATCTAAACACAGAACAAACCCCCCAAACTAAACACAGAACAAACCCACAACCAAACACAGAACAAACCCAATCCCATACTAAACACTGAACAAACCCACCCCCAAACTAAACACAGAACAATCCCACCCCAAACTAAACACAGAACAAACCCACCCCCAAACTAAACACAGAACAAACCCACCCCCAATCTAAACACATAACAAACCCACCGCAAGCTAAACACAGAACAAACCCACTTCAAACTAAACACAGAACAAACCCACCCCCAAACTAAACACAGAACAAACCCACCCCCAAACTAAACACAGAACAAACCCCCCCAATCTAAACACAGAACAAACCCACCCTCAAACTAAACACAGAACAAACCCACCCCCAAACTAAACACAGAACAAACCCACCCGCAAACTAAACACAGAACAAACACACCCCCAAACTAAACACAGACCTAACAATCCCCAAACATAACACAGAACAAACACCCCCAACCCAAACACAGAACAAACCCACCCCCAAACTAAACACAGAACAAACACCCCCCCAATCTAAACACAGAACAAACCCACTCCCAAACTAAACACAGAAAAAACCCAGCCCCAAACTAAACACAGAACAAACCCACCCCCAAACTAAACACAGAACAAACCCACCCCCAAACTAAACACAGAACAAACCCACCCCCAAACTAAACACAGAACAAACCCACCCCCAAACTAAACACAGAACAAAACCACTCCCAAATTAAACACAGAACAAACCCACCCCAAAATAAACACAGAACAAACCCAAACCCAAACTAATCACAGAACAAACCCACCCCCAAACTAAACACAGAAAAAACCCACCCTCAACCCAAACACAGAACAAACCCACCCCCAACCAAAACACAGAACAAACACACATCCAAACTAAACACAGAACAAACCCACCCCCAAACTAAACAAAGAAGAAACCCACCCCCAAACTAAACACAGAACAAACCCACCCCCAAACTAAACCCAGAACAAACCCACCCCCAAACTAAACACAGAACAAACCCACCCCCAAACACAGAACAAACCAAATCCCATACTAAAATCAGAACAAACCCACACCCAAACTAAACACAGAACAATCCCACCCCAAACTAAACACAGAACAAACCCACCCCCAAACTAAACACAGAACAAACCCACCCCCAATCTAAACACAGAACAAACCCACCCCAAACTGAACACAGAAAAAACCCACCCCAAACTAAACATAGAACAAAGCCGCCCCCAAACTAAACACAGAACAAACCCACCCCCAAACTAAACACAGAACAACCCCCCCACCAAATTAAACACAGAACAAACCCACCCTCAAACTGAACACAGAACAAACCCACCCCCAAACTAAACACAGAACAAACCCACCCGCACACTAAACACAGAACAAACCCACCCCCAAACTAAACACAGAACTAACAATCCCCAAACTAAACACAGAACAAACCCACCCCCAACCCAAACACAGAACAAACCCACCCCCAAACTAAACACAGAACAAACCCACCCCCAAACTAAACACTGAACAAACCCACCCCAAACTAAACACAGAGCAAACCCACCCCCAAACACAGAACAAACCCAACCCCATACTAAACACAGAACAAACCCACCCCAAACCCAAACACAGAACAAACCAACCCCCAAACTAAACACAGAACAAACCCACCCCCAACCCAAACACAGAACAAACCCCCCCAAACTAAAAACAGAACAAACCGAACCCCAAACTAAACACAGAACAAACCCACCCCCAAACTAATCACAGAATAAACCCACCCCCAAACTAAACACAGACCTAACCCACCCCCAAACTAAACACAAAACAAACCAACCACCAAACTAAACCCAGAACAAACTCACCCTCAAACTAAACACAGAACAAACCCACCCCCAAACTTAACACAGAACAAACCCACCCCCAAACTAAACACAGAACCAACCCACTCCCAAACTAAACACAGAACAAACCCACCCCAAACTAAACACAGAACAAACCCACCATCAAACTAAACACAGAACAAACCCACCCCCAAACTAAACACAGAACAAACCCACCCTCAACCAAAACACAGAACAAACCCACCCCCAACCAAAACACAGAACAAACACACCCCTAAACTAAACACAGAACAAACCCACCCCAAACTAAATACAGAACAAACCCACCCCCAAACTAAACATAGAACAAACCTACCGACAAACTAAACACAGAACAAACCCACCCCAAACTAAAAACAGAACAAACCCCCCCCCAATCTAAACACAGAACAAACCCACACCCAAACTAAACACAGAACAAATCCACCCCCAACTTAAATCAGAACAAACCCACACCCCAAACTAAAGACAAAACAAACCCACCCCCAAACTAAACACAGAACAAACCCACCCCCAATCTAAACACATAACAAACCCACCGCAAGCTAAACATAGAACAAACCCACCTCAAACTAAACACAGAACAAACCCACCCCCAAACTAAACACAGAACAAACCCACCCCCAAACTAAACACAGAACAAACCCCCCCAAACTAAACACAGAACAAACCCACCCTCAAACTAAACACAGAACAAACCCACCCCCAAACTAAACACAGAACAAACCCACCCGCAAACTAAACACAGAACAAAGACACCCCCAAACTAAACACAGACCTAACAATCCCCAAACATAACACAGAACAAACCCCCCCAACCCAAACACAGAACAAACCCACCCCCAAACTAAACACAGAACAAACACCCCCCCAATGTAAACACAGAACAAACCCACACCCAAACTAAACACAGAAAAAACCCAGCCCCAAACTAAACACAGAACAAACCCACCCCCAAACTAAACACAGAACAAACCCACCCCCAAACTAAACACAGAACAAACCCACCCCCAAACTAAACACAGAACAAACCCACCCCCAAACTAAACACAGAACAAAACCACTCCCAAATTAAACACAGAACAAACCCACCCCAAAATAAACACAGAACAAACCCAAACCCAAACTAATCACAGAACAAACCCACCCCCAAACTAAACACAGAAAAAACCCACCCTCAACCCAAACACAGAACAAACCCACCCCCAACCAAAACACAGAACAAACACACATCCAAACTAAACACAGAACAAACCCACCCCCAAACTAAACAAAGAAGAAACCCACCCCCAAACTAAACACAGAACAAACCCACCCCCAAACTAAACCCAGAACAAACCCACCCCCAAACTAAACACAGAACAAACCCACCCCCAAACACAGAACAAACCAAATCCCATACTAAAATCAGAACAAACCCACACCCAAACTAAACACAGAACAATCCCACCCCAAACTAAACACAGAACAAACCCACCCCCAAACTAAACACAGAACAAACCCACCCCCAATCTAAACACAGAACAAACCCACCCCAAACTGAACACAGAAAAAACCCACCCCAAACTAAACATAGAACAAAGCCGCCCCCAAACTAAACACAGAACAAACCCACCCCCAAACTAAACACAGAACAACCCCCCCACCAAATTAAACACAGAACAAACCCACCCACAAACTGAACACAGAACAAACCCACCCCCAAACTAAACACAGAACAAACCCACCCGCACACTAAACACAGAACAAACCCACCCCCAAACTAAACACAGAACTAACAATCCCCAAACTAAACACAGAACAAACCCACCCCCAACCCAAACACAGAACAAACCCACCCCCAAACTAAACACAGAACAAACCCACCCCCAAACTAAACACTGAACAAACCCACCCCAAACTAAACACAGAGCAAACCCACCCCCAAACACAGAACAAACCCAACCCCATACTAAACACAGAACAAACCCACCCCAAACCCAAACACAGAACAAACCCACCCCCAAACTAAACACAGAACAAACCCACCCCCAACCCAAACACAGAACAAACCCCCCCAAACTAAAAACAGAACAAACCGAACCCCAAACTAAACACAGAACAAACCCACCCCCAAACTAATCACAGAATAAACCCACCCCCAAACTAAACACAGACCTAACCCACCCCCAAACTAAACACAAAACAAACCAACCACCAAACTAAACCCAGAACAAACTCACCCTCAAACTAAACACAGAACAAACCCACCCCCAAACTTAACACAGAACAAACCCACCCCCAAACTAAACACAGAACCAACCCACTCCCAAACTAAACACAGAACAAACCCACCCCAAACTAAACACAGAACAAACCCACCATCAAACTAAACACAGAACAAACCCACCCCCAAAACTAAACACAGAACAAACCCACCCTCAACCAAAACACAGAACAAACCCACCCCCAACCAAAACACAGAACAAACACACCCCTAAACTAAACACAGAACAAACCCACCCCAAACTAAATACAGAACAAACCCACCCCCAAACTAAACATAGAACAAACCTACCGACAAACTAAACACAGAACAAACCCACCCCAAACTAAAAACAGAACAAACCCCCCCCCAATCTAAACACAGAACAAACCCACACCCAAACTAAACACAGAACAAATCCACCCCCAACTTAAATCAGAACAAACCCACACCCCAAACTAAAGACAAAACAAACCCACCCCCAAACTAAACACAGAACAAACCCACCGCCAAACTAAACACAGAACAAACCCACCGCAAAGTAAACACAGAACAAACCCCCCCAATCTAAACACAGAACAAACCCCCCAAACTAAACACAGAACAAACCCACAACCAAACACAGAACAAACCCAATCCCATACTAAACACTGAACAAACCCACCCGCAAACTAAACACAGAACAATCCCACCCCAAACTAAACACAGAAAAAACCCACCCCCAAACTAAACACAGAACAAACCCACCCCCAATCTAAACACATAACAAACCCACCGCAAGCTAAACACAGAACAAACCCACCTCAAACTAAACACAGAACAAACCCACCCCCAAACTAAACACAGAACAAACCCACCCCCAAACTATACACAGAGCAAACCCCCCCAAACTAAACACAGAACAAACCCACCCTCAAACTAAACACAGAACAAACCCACCCCCAAACTAAACACAGAACAAACCCACCCGCAAACTAAACACAGAACAAACACACCCCCAAACTAAACACAGAACTAACAATCCCCAAACATAACACAGAACAAACCCCCCCCAACCCAAACACAGAACAAACCCACCCCCAAACTAAACACAGAACAAACACCCCCCCAATCTAAACACAGAACAAAGCCACTCCCAAACTGAACACAGAAAAAACCCAGCCCCAAACTAAACACAGAACAAACCCACCCCCAAACTAAACACAGAACAAACCCACCCCCAAACTAAACACAGAACAAACCCACCCCCAAACTAAACACAGAACAAACCCACTCCCAAACTAAACACAGAAAAAACCCAGCCCCAAACTAAACACAGAACAAACCCACCCCCAAACTAAACACAGAACAAACCCACCCCCAAACTAAACACAGAACAAACCCACCCCCAAACTAAACACAGAACAAACCCACCCCCAAACTAAACACAGAACAAAACCACTCCCAAATTAAACACAGAACAAACCCACCCCAAAATAAACACAGAACAAACCCAAACCCAAACTAATCACAGAACAAACCCACCCCCAAACTAAACACAGAAAAAACCCACCCTCAACCCAAACACAGAACAAACCCACCCCCAACCAAAACACAGAACAAACACACATCCAAACTAAACACAGAACAAACCCACCCCCAAACTAAACAAAGAAGAAACCCACCCCCAAACTAAACACAGAACAAACCCACCCCCAAACTAAACCCAGAACAAACCCACCCCCAAACTAAACACAGAACAAACCCACCCCCAAACACAGAACAAACCAAATCCCATACTAAAATCAGAACAAACCCACACCCAAACTAAACACAGAACAATCCCACCCCAAACTAAACACAGAACAAACCCACCCCCAAACTAAACACAGAACAAACCCACCCCCAATCTAAACACAGAACAAACCCACCCCAAACTGAACACAGAAAAAACCCACCCCAAACTAAACATAGAACAAAGCCGCCCCCAAACTAAACACAGAACAAACCCACCCCCAAACTAAACACAGAACAACCCCCCCACCAAATTAAACACAGAACAAACCCACCCTCAAACTGAACACAGAACAAACCCACCCCCAAACTAAACACAGAACAAACCCACCCGCACACTAAACACAGAACAAACCCACCCCCAAACTAAACACAGAACTAACAATCCCCAAACTAAACACAGAACAAACCCACCCCCAACCCAAACACAGAACAAACCCACCCCCAAACTAAACACAGAACAAACCCACCCCCAAACTAAACACTGAACAAACCCACCCCAAACTAAACACAGAGCAAACCCACCCCCAAACACAGAACAAACCCAACCCCATACTAAACACAGAACAAACCCACCCCAAACCCAAACACAGAACAAACCCACCCCCAAACTAAACACAGAACAAACCCACCCCAACCCAAACACAGAACAAACCCCCCCAAACTAAAAACAGAACAAACCGAACCCCAAACTAAACACAGAACAAACCCACCCCCAAACTAATCACAGAATAAACCCACCCCCAAACTAAACACAGACCTAACCCACCCCCAAACTAAACACAAAACAAACCAACCACCAAACTAAACCCAGAACAAACTCACCCTCAAACTAAACACAGAACAAACCCACCCCCAAACTTAACACAGAACAAACCCACCCCCAAACTAAACACAGAACCAACCCACTCCCAAACTAAACACAGAACAAACCCACCCCAAACTAAACACAGAACAAACCCACCATCAAACTAAACACAGAACAAACCCACCCCCAAACTAAACACAGAACAAACCCACCCTCAACCAAAACACAGAACAAACCCACCCCCAACCAAAACACAGAACAAACACACCCCTAAACTAAACACAGAACAAACCCACCCCAAACTAAATACAGAACAAACCCACCCCCAAACTAAACATAGAACAAACCTACCGACAAACTAAACACAGAACAAACCCACCCCAAACTAAAAACAGAACAAACCCCCCCCAATCTAAACACAGAACAAACCCACACCCAAACTAAACACAGAACAAATCCACCCCCAACTTAAATCAGAACAAACCCACACCCCAAACTAAAGACAAAACAAACCCACCCCCAAACTAAACACAGAACAAACCCACCGCCAAACTAAACACAGAACAAACCCACCGCAAAGTAAACACAGAACAAACCCCCCCAATCTAAACACAGAACAAACCCCCCAAACTAAACACAGAACAAACCCACAACCAAACACAGAACAAACCCAATCCCATACTAAAAACTGAACAAACCCACCCGCAAACTAAACACAGAACAATCCCACCCCAAACTAAACACAGAAAAAACCCACCCCCAAACTAAACACAGAACAAACCCACCCCCAATCTAAACACATAACAAACCCACCGCAAGCTAAACACAGAACAAACCCACCTCAAACTAAACACAGAACAAACCCACCCCCAAACTAAACACAGAACAAACCCACCCCCAAACTAAACAAAGAGCAAACCCCCCCAAACTAAACACAGAACAAACCCACCCTCAAACTAAACACAGAACAAACCCACCCCCAAACTAAACACAGAACAAACCCACCCGCAAACTAAACACAGAACAAACACACCCCCAAACTAAACACAGAACTAACAATCCCCAAACATAACACAGAACAAACCCCCCCCAACCCAAACACAGAACAAACCCACCCCCAAACTAAACACAGAACAAACACCCCCCCAATCTAAACACAGAACAAACCCACTCCCAAACTAAACACAGAAAAAACCCAGCCCCAAACTAAACACAGAACAAACCCACCCCCAAACTAAACACAGAACAAACCCACCCCCAAACTAAACACAGAACAAACCCACCCCCAAACTAAACACAGAACAAACCCACCCCCAAACTAAACACAGAACAAAACCACTCCCAAATTAAACACAGAACAAACCCGTCCCCAAAATAAACACAGAACAAACCCAAACCCAAACTAATCACAGAACAACCCACCCCCAAACTAAACACAGAAAAAACCCACCCTCAACCCAAACACAGAACAAACCCACCCCCAACCAAAACACAGAACAAACACACATCCAAACTAAACACAGAACAAAACCACTCCCAAATTAAACACAGAACAAACCCACCCCAAAATAAACACAGAACAAACCCAAACCCAAACTAATCACAGAACAAACCCACCCCCAAACTAAACACAGAAAAAACCCACCCTCAACCCAAACACAGAACAAACCCACCCCCAACCAAAACACAGAACAAACACACATCCAAACTAAACACAGAACAAACCCACCCCCAAACTAAACAAAGAAGAAACCCACCCCCAAACTAAACACAGAACAAACCCACCCCCAAACTAAACCCAGAACAAACCCACCCCCAAACTAAACACAGAACAAACCCACCCCCAAACACAGAACAAACCAAATCCCATACTAAAATCAGAACAAACCCACACCCAAACTAAACACAGAACAATCCCACCCCAAACTAAACACAGAACAAACCCACCCCCAAACTAAACACAGAACAAACCCACCCCCAATCTAAACACAGAACAAACCCACCCCAAACTGAACACAGAAAAAACCCACCCCAAACTAAACATAGAACAAAGCCGCCCCCAAACTAAACACAGAACAAACCCACCCCCAAACTAAACACAGAACAACCCCCCCACCAAATTAAACACAGAACAAACCCACCCTCAAACTGAACACAGAACAAACCCACCCCCAAACTAAACACAGAACAAACCCACCCGCACACTAAACACAGAACAAACCCACCCCCAAACTAAACACAGAACTAACAATCCCCAAACTAAACACAGAACAAACCCACCCCCAACCCAAACACAGAACAAACCCACCCCCAAACTAAACACAGAACAAACCCACCCCCAAACTAAACACTGAACAAACCCACCCCAAACTAAACACAGAGCAAACCCACCCCCAAACACAGAACAAACCCAACCCCATACTAAACACAGATCAAACCCACCCCAAACCCAAACACAGAACAAACCCACCCCCAAACTAAACACAGAACAAACCCACCCCAACCCAAACACAGAACAAACCCCCCCAAACTAAAAACAGAACAAACCGAACCCCAAACTAAACACAGAACAAACCCACCCCCAAACTAATCACAGAATAAACCCACCCCCAAACTAAACACAGACCTAACCCACCCCCAAACTAAACACAAAACAAACCAACCACCAAACTAAACCCAGAACAAACTCACCCTCAAACTAAACACAGAACAAACCCACCCCCAAACTTAACACAGAACAAACCCACCCCCAAACTAAACACAGAACCAACCCACTCCCAAACTAAACACAGAACAAACCCACCCCAAACTAAACACAGAACAAACCCACCATCAATCTAAACACAGAACAAACCCACCCCCAAACTAAACACAGAACAAACCCACCCTCAACCAAAACACAGAACAAACCCACCCCCAACCAAAACACAGAACAAACACACCCCTAAACTAAACACAGAAGAAACCCACCCCAAACTAAATACAGAACAAACCCACCCCCAAACTAAACATAGAACAAACCTACCGACAAACTAAACACAGAACAAACCCACCCCAAACTAAAAACAGAACAAACCCCCCCCAATCTAAACACAGAACAAACCCACACCCAAACTAAACACAGAACAAATCCACCCCCAACTTAAATCAGAACAAACCCACACCCCAAACTAAAGACAAAACAAACCCACCCCCAAACTAAACACAGAACAAACCCACCGCCAAACTAAACACAGAACAAACCCACCGCAAAGTAAACACAGAACAAACCCCCCCAATCTAAACACAGAACAAACCCCCCAAACTAAACACAGAACAAACCCACAACCAAACACAGAACAAACCCAATCCCATACTAAAAACTGAACAAACCCACCCGCAAACTAAACACAGAACAATCCCACCCCAAACTAAACACAGAAAAAACCCACCCCCAAACTAAACACAGAACAAACCCACCCCCAATCTAAACACATAACAAACCCACCGCAAGCTAAACACAGAACAAACCCACCTCAAACTAAACACAGAACAAACCCACCCCCAAACTAAACACAGAACAAACCCACCCCCAAACTAAACAAAGAGCAAACCCCCCCAAACTAAACACAGAACAAACCCACCCTCAAACTAAACACAGAACAAACCCACCCCCAAACTAAACACAGAACAAACCCACCCGCAAACTAAACACAGAACAAACACACCCCCAAACTAAACACAGAACTAACAATCCCCAAACATAACACAGAACAAACCCCCCCCAACCCAAACACAGAACAAACCCACCCCCAAACTAAACACAGAACAAACACCCCCCCAATCTAAACACAGAACAAACCCACTCCCAAACTAAACACAGAAAAAACCCAGCCCCAAACTAAACACAGAACAAACCCACCCCCAAACTAAACACAGAACAAACCCACCCCCAAACTAAACACAGAACAAACCCACCCCCAAACTAAACACAGAACAAACCCACCCCCAAACTAAACACAGAACAAAACCACTCCCAAATTAAACACAGAACAAACCCACCCCAAAATAAACACAGAACAAACCCAAACCCAAACTAATCACAGAACAAACCCACCTCCAAACTAAACACAGAAAAAACCCACCCTCAACCCAAACACAGAACAAACCCACCCCCAACCAAAACACAGAACAAACACACATCCAAACTAAACACAGAACAAACCCACCCCCAAACTAAACAAAGAAGAAACCCACCCCCAAACTAAACACAGAACAAACCCACACCCAAACTAAACCCAGAACAAACCCACCCCCAAACTAAACACAGAACAATCACCCCCCCAATCTAAACACAGAACAAACCCACTCCCAAACTAAACACAGAAAAAACCCACCCCCAAACTAAACACAGAACAAACCCACCCCCAAACTAAACACAGAACAAACCCACACCCAAACTAAACACAGAAAAATCCCACCCCCAAACTAAACACAGAACAAACTCACCCCCAACCCAAACACAGAACAAACCCACCCCCAACCCAAACACAGAACAAACCCACCCCCAATCTAAACAGAGAATAAATCCACCCCCCAAACTAAACACAGATCAAACCCACCCCAAAACTAAACACAGAACAAACCCACCCCCAAACTAAACACAGAACAAACCCGCCCCAAACTAAACACAGAACAAACTCACCCCAAACTAAACACAGAACTAACAATCCCCAAACTAAACACAGAACAAACCCACCCCCAACCCAAACACAGAACAAACCCACCCCCAAACTAAACACAGAACAAACCCACCCCCAAACTAAACACTGAACAAACCCACCCCCAAACTAAACGCAGAACAAACCCAAACCCACACTAAACACAAAACAAACCCACCCCAAACCCAAACACAGAACAAACCCACCCCCAAACTAAAGACAGAACAAACCCACCCCCAACCCAAACACAGAACAAACCCCCCAAACTAAACACAGAACAAACCGAACCCCAAACTAAACACAGAACAAACCCACCCACAAACTAAACACAGAACAAACCCACCCCCAAACTAAACCCAGAACAAACCAACCCCCAAACTAAACACAGAACAAACCCACCCCCAAACTAAACACAGAACAAACACCCCCCCAATCTAAACACAGAACAAACCCACCCCCAATCTAAACACAGAACAAACCCACCCCCAAACTAAACACAGAACAAACTCACTCCCAAACTAAACACAGAACAAGCCCACCCCCAATCTAAACACAGAACAAACACACACCCCAAAGTAAACACAGAACAAACCCACCCCAAACTAAACACAGAACAAACCCACCTCCAAACTAAACACAGAACAAACCCCCCCAAACTAAACACAGAACAAAACCCCTCAAATTAACACAGAACAAACCCACCCCCAAACACAGAACAAACCCAATCCCATAGTAAACACAGAACAAACCCACCCCCAAACTAAACACAGAACAATCCCACCCCAAACTAAACATAGAACAAACCCACACCCAAACTAAACACAGAACAAACCCACCCCCAATCTAAACACTGAACAAACCCACCCCAAACTAAACACAGAACAAACCCACCCCCAAACTAATCACAGAATAAACCCACCCCCAAACTAAACACAGACCTAACCCACCCCCAAACTAAACACAAAACAAACCAACCACCAAACTAAACCCAGAACAAACTCACCCTCAAACTAAACACAGAACAAACCCACCCCCAAACTTAACACAGAACAAACCCACCCCCAAACTAAACACAGAACCAACCCACTCCCAAACTAAACACAGAACAAACCCACCCCAAACTAAACACAGAACAAACCCACCCCCAAACTAAACACAGAACAAACCCACCCCCAAACTAAACACAGAACAAACCCACCCTCAACCAAAACACAGAACAAACCCACCCCCAACCAAAACACAGAAAAAACACACCCCTAAACTAAACACAGAACAAACCCACCCCAAACTAAATACAGAACAAACCCACCCCCAAACTAAACATAGAACAAACCTACCGACAAACTAAACACAGAACAAACCCACCCCCAAACTAAAAACAGAACAAACCCCCCCCCAATCTAAACACAGAACAAACCCACACCCAAACTAAACACAGAACAACCCACCCCCAAATTAAATCAGAACAAACCCACACCCCAAACTAAAGACAAAACAAACCCACCCCCAAACTAAACACAGAACAAACCCACCGCCAAACTAAACACAGAACAAACCCACCGCAAAGTAAACACAGAACAAACCCCCCCAATCTAAACACAGAACAAACCCCCCAAACTAAACACAGAACAAACCCACAACCAAACACAGAACAAACCCAATCCCATACTAAACACTGAACAAACCCACCCCCAAACTAAACACAGAACAATCCCACCCCAAACTAAACACAGAACAAACCCACCCCCAAACTAAACACAGAACAAACCCACCCCCAATCTAAACACATAACAAACCAACCGCAAGCTAAACACAGAACAAACCCACCTCAAACTAAACACAGAACAAACCCACCCCCAAACTAAACACAGAACAAACCCACCTCCAAACTAAACACAGAACAAACCCACCCCCAAACTAAACACAGAACAACCCCACCCAAACTAAACACAGAACAATCCCACCCCCAAACTAAACACAGAACAAACCCCCCCAAACTAAACACAGAACAAACCCACCCCCAAACACAGAACAAAACCAATCCCATACTAAACACAGAAAAATCCCACCCCCAAACTAAACACAGAACAATCCCACCCCAAACTAAACACAGAACAAACCCACCCCAAAACTAAACACAGAACAAACCCACCCCCAATCTAAACACAGAACAAACCCACCCCAAACTAAACACAGAACAAACCCACCCCAAACTAAACATAGAACAAAGCCGCCCCCAAACAAAACACAGAACAAACCCACCCCCAAACTAAACACAGAACAACCCCCCCACCAAATTAAACACAGAACAAACCCACCCTCAAACTGAACACAGAACAAACCCACCCCCAAACTAAACACAGAACAAACCCACCCGCACACTAAACACAGAACAAACCCACCCCCAAACTAAATACAGAACTAACAATCCCCAAACTAAACACAGAACAAACCCACCCCCAACCCAAACACAGAACAAACCCACCCCCAAACTAAACACAGAACAAACCCACCCCCAAACTAAACACTGAACAAACCCACCCCCAAACTAAACACAGAACAAACCCACCCCCAAACACAGAACAAACCCAACCCCATACTAAACACAGAACAAACCCACCCCAAACCCAAACACAGAACAAACCCACCCCCACACTAAATACAGAACAAACCCACCCCCAACCCAAACACAGAACAAACCCCCCCAAACTAAACACAGAACAAACCGAACCCCAAACTAAACACAGAACAAACCCACCCCCAAACTAAACACAGAATAAACCCACCCCCAAACTAAACACAGACCTAACCCACCCCCAAACTAAACACAAAACAAACCCATCACCAAACTAAACCCAGAACAAACTCACCCCCAAACTAAACACAGAACAAACCCACCCCCAAACTTAACACAGAACAAACTCACCCCCAAACTAAATACAGAACAAACCCACCCCCAAACTTAACACAGAACAAACCCACCCCCAAACTGAACACAGAACCAACCCACTCCCAAACTAAACACAGAACAAACCCACCCCAAACTAAACACAGAACAAACCCTCCAAACTAAACACAGAACAAACCCACCCCCAATCTAAACACAGAACAAACCCACACCACAAAGTAAACACAGAACAAACCCACCCCCAAACTAAACACAGAACAAACCCACCCCCAAACTAAACACAGAACAAACCCACCCCCAAACTAAACACAGAACAAAACCACTCCCAAATTAAACACAGAACAAACCCCCCCAAACTAAACACAGAACAAACCCCCCCAAACTAAACACAGAACAAACCCCCCCAAATTAACACAGTACAAACCCACCCCCAAACACAGAACAAACCCTATCCCATACTAAACACAGAACAAACCCACCCCCAAAATAAACACAGAACAATCCCACCCCAAACTAAACATAGAACAAACCCACCCCCAAACTAAACACAGAACAAACCCACCCCAATCTAAACACAGAACAAACCCACCCCAAACTAAACACAGAACAAACCCACCCCCAAACTAAACACAGAACAAACCCACCCCCAAACTAAACACAGAACAACCCCCCCAAACTAATCACAGATCAATCCCACCCCCAAACTAAACATAGAACAAACCCCCCCAAACTAAACACAGAACAAACCCACCACCAAACACAGAACAAACCAAATCCCATACTAAAATCAGAACAAACCCACCCCCAAACTAAACACAGAACAATCCCACCACAAACTAAACACAGAACAAACCCACCCCCAAACTAAACACAGAACAAACCCACCCCCAATCTAAACACAGAACAAACCCACCCCAAATTGAACACAGAACAAACCCACCCCAAACTAAACATAGAACAAAGCCGCCCCCAAACTAAACACAGAACAAACCCACCCCCAAACTAAACACAGAACAACCCCCCCACCAAATTAAACACAGAACAAACCCACCCTCAAACTGAACACAGAACAAACCCACTCCCAAACTAAACACAGAACAAACCCACCCGCACACTAAACACAGAACAAACCCACCCCCAAACTAAACACAGAACTAACAATCCCCAAACTAAACACAGAACAAACCCACCCCCAACCCAAACACAGAACAAACCCACCCCCAACCTAAACACAGAACAAACCCACCCCCAAACTAAACACTGAACAAACCCACCCCCAAACTAAACACAGAACAAACCCACCCCCAAACACAGAACAAACCCAACCCCATACTAAACACAGAACAAACCCACCCCAAACCCAAACACAGAACAAACCCACCCCCAAATTAAACACAGAACAAACCCACCCCCAACCCAAACACAGAACAACCCCCCCCAAACTAAAAACAGAACAAACCGAACCCCAAACTAAACACAGAACAAACCCACCCCCAAACTAAACACAGAATAAACCCACCCCCAAACTAAACACAGACATAACCCACCCCCAAACTAAACACAAAACAAACCAACCACCAAACTAAACACAGAACAAACCCACCCCCAAACTAAACACAGAACAAACCCACCCCCAAACTAAACACAGAACAACCCCCCCCAAACTAAACACAGATCAATCCCACCCCCAAACTAAACACAGAACAAACCCCCAGAAAACTAAACACAGAACAAACCCACCCCCAAACACAGAACAAACCAAATCCCATACTAAAATCAGAACAAACCCACACCCAAACTAAACACAGAACAATCCCACCCCAAACTAAACACAGAACAAACCCACCCCCAAACTAAACACAGAACAAACCCACCCCCAATCTAAACACAGAACAAACCCACCCCAAACTGAACACAGAAAAAACCCACCCCAAACTAAACATAGAACAAAGCCGCCCCCAAACTAAACACAGAACAAACCCACCCCCAAACTAAACACAGAACAACCCCCCCACCAAATTAAACACAGAACAAACCCACCCTCAAACTGAACATAGAACAAACCCACCCCCAAACTAAACACAGAACAAACCCGCCCGCACACTAAACACAGAACAAACCCACCCCCAAACTAAACACAGAACTAACAATCCCCAAACTAAACACAGAACAAACCCACCCCCAACCCAAACACAGAACAAACCCACCCCCAAACTAAACACAGAACAAACCCACCCCCAAACTAAACACTGAACAAACCCACCCCCAAACTAAACACAGAGCAAACCCACCCCCAAACACAGAACAAACCCAACCCCATACTAAACACAGAACAAACCCACCCCAAACCCAAACACAGAACAAACCCACCCCCAAACTAAACACAGAACAAACCCACCCCCAACCCAAACACAGAACAAACCCCCCCAAACTAAAAACAGAACAAGCCGAACCCCAAACTAAACACAGAACAAACCCACCCCCAAACTAATCACAGAATAAACCCACCCCCAAACTAAACACAGACCTAACCCAACCCCAAACTAAACACAAAACAAACCAACCACCAAACTAAACCCAGAACAAACTCACCCTCAAACTAAACACAGAACAAACCCACCCCCAAACTTAACACAGAACAAACCCACCCCCAAACTAAACACAGAACCAACCCACTCCCAAACTAAACACAGAACAAACCCACCCCAAACTAAACACAGAACAAACCCACCCCCAAACTAAACACAGAACAAACCCACCCCCAAACTAAACACAGAACAAACCCACCCTCAACCAAAACACAGAACAAACCCACCCCCAACCAAAACACAGAACAAACACACCCCTAAACTAAACACAGAACAAACCCACCCCAAACTAAATACAGAACAAACCCACCCCCAAACTAAACATAGAACAAACCTACCGACAAACTAAACACAGAACAAACCCACCCCCAAACTAAAAACAGAACAAACACACCCCCAATCTAAACACAGAACAAACCCACACCCAAACTAAACACAGAACAAACCCACCCCCAAATTAAATCAGAACAAACCCACACCCCAAACTAAAGACAAAACAAACCCACCCCCAAACTAAACACAGAACAAACCCACCGCCAAACTAAACACAGAACAAACCCACCGCAAAGTAAACACAGAACAAACCCCCCCAATCTAAACACAGAACAAACCCCCCAAACTAAACACAGAACAAACCCACAACCAAACACAGAACAAACCCAATCCCATACTAAACACTGAACAAACCCACCCCCAAACTAAACACAGAACAATCCCACCCCAAACTAAACACAGAACAAACCCACCCCCAAACTAAACACAGAACAAACCCACCCCCAATCTAAACACATAACAAACCCACCGCAAGCTAAACACAGAACAAACCCACCTCAAACTAAACACAGAACAAACCCAGCCCCAAACTAAACACAGAACAAACCCACCCCCAAACTAAACACAGAACAAACCCCCCCAAACTAAACACAGAACAAACCCACCCTCAAACTAAACACAGAACAAACCCACCCCCAAACTAAACACAGAACAAACCCACCCGCAAACTAAACACAGAACAAACACACCCCCAAACTAAACACAGAACTAACAATCCCCAAACATAACACAGAACAAACGCCCCCAACCCAAACACAGAACAAACCCACCCCCAAACTAAACACAGAACAAACACCCCCCCAATCTAAACACAGAACAAACCCACTCCCAAACTAAACACAGAAAAAACCCAGCCCCAAACTAAACACAGAACAAACCCACCCCCAAACTAAACACAGAACAAACCCACCCCCAAACTAAACACAGAACAAACCCACCCCCAAACTAAACACAGAACAAACCCACCCCCAAACTAAACACAGAACAAAACCACTCCCAAATTAAACACAGAACAAACCCACCCCAAAATAAACACAGAACAAACCCAAACCCAAACTAATCACAGAACAAACCCACCCCCAAACTAAACACAGAAAAAACCCACCCTCAACCCAAACACAGAACAAACCCACCCCCAACCAAAACACAGAACAAACACACATCCAAACTAAACACAGAACAAACCCACCCCCAAACTAAACAAAGAAGAAACCCACCCCCAAACTAAACACAGAACAAACCCACCCCCAAACTAAACCCAGAACAAACCCACCCCCAAACTAAACACAGAACAAACCCACCCCCAAACACAGAACAAACCAAATCCCATACTAAAATCAGAACAAACCCACACCCAAACTAAACACAGAACAATCCCACCCCAAACTAAACACAGAACAAACCCACCCCCAAACTAAACACAGAACAAACCCACCCCCAATCTAAACACAGAACAAACCCACCCCAAATTGAACACAGAAAAAACCCACCCCAAACTAAACATAGAACAAAGCCGCCCCCAAACTAAACACAGAACAAACCCACCCCCAAACTAAACACAGAACAACCCCCCCACCAAATTAAACACAGAACAAACCCACCCTCAAACTGAACACAGAACAAACCCACCCCCAAACTAAACACAGAACAAACCCACCCGCACACTAAACACAGAACAAACCCACCCCCAAACTAAACACAGAACTAACAATCCCCAAACTAAACACAGAACAAACCCACCCCCAACCCAAACACAGAACAAACCCACCCCCAAACTAAACACAGAACAAACCCACCCCCAAACTAAACACTGAACAAACCCACCCCCAAACTAAACACAGAGCAAACCCACCCCCAAACACAGAACAAACCCAACCCCATACTAAACACAGAACAAACCCACCCCAAACCCAAACACAGAACAAACCCATCCCCAAACTAAACACAGAACAAACCCACCCCCAACCCAAACACAGAACAAACCCCCCCAAACTAAAAACAGAACAAACCGAACCCCAAACTAAACACAGAACAAACCCACCCCCAAACTAATCACAGAATAAACCCACCCCCAAACTAAACACAGACCTAACCCACCCCCAAACTAAACACAAAACAAACCAACCACCAAACTAAACCCAGAACAAACTCACCCTCAAACTAAACACAGAACAAACCCACCCCCAAACTTAACACAGAACAAACCCACCCCCAAACTAAACACAGAACCAACCCACTCCCAAACTAAACACAGAACAAATCCACCCCAAACTAAACACAGAACAAACCCACCCCCAAACTAAACACAGAACAAACCCACCCCCAAACTAAACACAGAACAAACCCACCCTCAACCAAAACACAGAACAAACCCACCCCCAACCAAAACACAGAACAAACACACCCCTAAACTAAACACAGAACAAACCCACCCCAAACTAAATACAGAAAAAACCCACCCCCAAACTAAACATAGAACAAACCTACCGACAAACTAAACACAGAACAAACCCACCCCCAAACTAAAAACAGAACAAACACCCCCCCAATCTAAACACAGAACAAACCCACACCCAAACTAAACACAGAACAAACCCACCCCCAAATTAAATCAGAACAAACCCACACCCCAAACTAAAGACAAAACAAACCCACCCCCAAACTAAACACAGAACAAACCCACCGCCAAACTAAACACAGAACAAACCCACCGCAAAGTAAACACAGAACAAACCCCCCCAATCTAAACACAGAACAAACCCCCCAAACTAAACACAGAACAAACCCACAACCAAACACAGAACAAACCCAATCCCATACTAAACACTGAACAAACCCACCCCCAAACTAAACACAGAACAATCCCACCCCAAACTAAACACAGAACAAACCCACCCCCAATCTAAACACATAACAAACCCACCGCAAGCTAAACACAGAACAAACCCACCTCAAACTAAACACAGAACAAACCCACCCCCAAACTAAACACAGAACAAACCCACCCCCAAACTAAACACAGAACAAACCCCCCAAACTAAACACAGAACAAACCCACCCTCAAACTAAACACAGAACAAACCCACCCCCAAACTAAACACAGAACAAACCCACCCGCAAACTAAACACAGAACAAACACACCCCCAAACTAAACACAGAACTAACAATCCCCAAACATAACACAGAACAAACCCCTCCCAACCCAAACACAGAACAAACCCACCCCCAAACTAAACACAGAACAAACACCCCCCCAATCTAAACACAGAACAAACCCACTGCCAAACTAAACACAGAAAAAACCCAGCCCCAAACTAAACACAGAACAAACCCAACCCCAAACTAAACACAGAACAAACCCACCCCCAAACTAAACACAGAACAAACCCACCCCGAAACTAAACACAGAACAAACCCACCCCCAAACTAAACACAGAACAAAACCACTCCCAAATTAAACACAGAACAAACCCACCCCAAAATAAACACAGAACAAACCCAAACCCAAACTAATCACAGAACAAACCCACCCCCAAACTAAACACAGAAAAAACCCACCCTCAACCCAAACACAGAACAAACCCACCCCCAACCAAAACACAGAACAAACACACATCCAAACTAAACACAGAACAAACCCACCCCCAAACTAAACAAAGAAGAAACCCACCCCCAAACTAAACACAGAACAAACCCACCCTCAAACTAAACCCAGAACAAACCCACCCCCAAACTAAACACAGAACAATCACCCCCCCAATCTAAACACAGAACAAACCCACTCCCAAACTAAACACAGAAAAAACCCACCCCCAAACTAAACACAGAACAAACCCACTCCCAAACTAAACACAGAACAAACCCACACCCAAACTAAACACAGAAAAATCCCACCCCAAACTAAACACAGAACAAACTCACCCCCAACCCAAACACAGAACAAACCCACCCCCAACCCAAACACAGAACAAACCGACCCCCAATCTAAACAGAGAATAAACCCACCCCCCAAACTAAACACAGATCAAACCCACCCGAAAACTAAACACAGAACAAATCCACCCCCAAACTAAACACAGAACAAACCCGCCCCAAACTAAACACAGAACAAACTCACCCCAAACTAAACACAGAACAAACCCACCCCCAAACTAAACACAGAACAAACCTACCCCCAAACTAAACACAGAACAAACCCACCCCCAAACTAAACACAGAACAAACACCCCCCCCAATCTAAACACAGAACAAACCCAACCCCAAACTAAACACAGTAAAAACCCACCCCCAAACTAAACACAGACAAATCCCACCCCAAACTAAACACAGAACAAACCCACCCCCAAACTAAACACAGAACAAACCCACCCCCAAGCTAAACACAGAACAAACCCACCCCAATCCCAAACTAAACACAGAACAAACCCACCCCCAATCTAAACACAGAACAAACCCCCCCAAACTAAACACAGAACAAACCCACCCTCAAACTAAACAAAGAACAAACCCACCCCCAAACTAAACACAGAACAAACCCACCTGCAAACTAAACACAGAACAAACCCACCCTCAAACTAAACACAGAACTAACAAACCCCAAACTAAACACAGAACAAACCCACCCCCAACCAAAACACAGAACAAACCCATCCCCAAATTAAATACAGAACAAACCCACCCCCAAACTAAACACTGAACAAACCCACCCCCAAACTAAACACAGAACAAACCCACCCCAAACACAGAACAAACCCAACCCCATACTAAACACAGAACAAACCCACCCCAACCCAAACACAGAACAAACCCACCCCCAAACTAAACACAGAACAAACCCACCCCGAATCTAAACACAGAACAAAACCACTCCCAAACTAAACACAGAACAAACCCACCCCAAACTAAACACAGAACAAACCCAAACCCAAACTAAACACAGAACAAACCCACCCCCAAACTAAACACAAAACAAACCCACACTCAACCCAAACACAGAACAAACCCACCCTCAAACTTAACTCAGACAAACCCACCCCCAATCTAAACAAAGAAAAAACCCACCCCCAAACTAAACTCAGAACAAACCCCCCCAAACTAAGCACAGAACAAACCCCCCCAAACTAAACACAGAAAAAAAAAACCAAACTAAACACAGAACAAACCCACCCCCAAACACAGAACAAACCCAACCCCATCAAAAACACAGAACAAACCCACCACCAAACTAAACACAGAACAAACCCACCACCAACCCAAACACAGAAGAAACCCACCCCCAAACTAAGCACAGAACAAACCCACCCTTAATCTAAACACAGAACAAACCCACCCCAAACTAAACACAGAACAACTCCACCCCAAACTAAACACAGAACAAACCCACCCCCAAACTAAACACAGAAAAAACCCACCCCCAATTTAAACACAGAACAAACCCACCCCAAACTAAACAGAGAACAAACCCACTCCCAAACACAGAACAAACCCAAACCCATACGAAACACAAAACAAACCCACCCTCAACCCAAACACAGAACAAACCCCCCCAAACTAAACACAGAACAAATCGACCTTCCAAACTAAACTCAGAGCAAACCCACCCCCAAACTAAACACAGAACAAACCCACCCCCATACTAAACACAGAACAAATCCACCCCCAACCCAAACACAGAACAAACCCACCCCCAACCCAAACACAGAACAAACCTACACCCAACCCAAACACAGAACAAACCCACCCCCAAACTAAACACAGAACAAACCCACCCCCAAACTAAACACAGAACAAACCCACCCCCAAACTAAACACAGAACAAACCCACGCACAATCTAAACACAGAACAAACCCACTCCCAAACTAAACACTGAACAAACCCACCCCCAAACTAAACACAGAACAAACCCACCCCAAACTAAACACAGAACAAACCCACCCCAAACTAAACACAGAACAAACCCCCCAAACTAAACACAGAACAAACCCACCCCCAATCTTAACACAGAACAAACCCACACCACAAAGTAAACACAGAACAAACCCACCCCCAAACTAAACACAGAACAAACCCACCTCCAAACTAAACACAGAACAAACCCCCCCAAGCTAAACACAGAACAAACCCCCCCAAACTAAACACAGAACAAACCCCCCCAAATTAACACAGAACAAACCCACCCCCAAACACAGAACAAAACCTATCCCATAGTAAACACAGATCAAACCCACCCCCAAAATAAACACAGAACAATCCCACCCCAAACTAAACATAGAACAAACCCACCCCCAAACTAAACACAGAACAAACCCACCCCAATCTAAACACAGAACAAACCCACCCCAAACTAAACACAGAACAAACCCACCCCCAAACTAAACACAGAACAAACCCACCCCCAAACTAGACACAGAACAACCCACCAAACTAAACACAGATCAATCCCACCCCCAAACTAAACACAGAACAAACCCCCCCAAACTAAACACAGAACAAACCCACCCCCAAACACAGAACAAACCAAATCCCATACTAAAATCAGAACAAACCCACCCCCAAACTAAACACAGAACAATCCCACCCCAAACTAAACACAGAACAAAACCACCCCCAAACTAAACACAGAACAAACCCACCCCAATCTAAACACAGAACAAACCCACCCCAAACTGAACACAGAACAAACCCACCCCAAACTAAACATAGAACAAAGCCGCCCCCAAACTAAACACAGAACAAACCCACCCCCAAACTAAACACAGAACAACCCCCCCACCAAATTAAACACAGAACAAACCCACCCTCAAACTGAACACAGAACAGACCCACCCCCAAACTAAACACAGAACAAACCCACCCGCACACTAAACACAGAACAAACCCACCCCCAAACTAAACACAGAAATAACAATCCCCAAACTAAACACAGAACAAACCCACCCCCAACCCAAACACAGAACAAACCCACCCCCAAACTAAACACAGAACAAACCCACTCCCAAACTAAACACTGAACGAACCCACCCCCAAACTAATAACAGAACAAACCCACCCCCAAACACAGAACAAACCCAACCCCATACTAAACACAGAACAAACCCACCCCAAACCCAAACACAGAACAAACCCACCCCCAAATTAAACACAGAACATACCCACCCCCAACCCAAACACAGAACAAACCCCCCCAAACTAAAAACAGAACAAACCGAACCCCAAACTAAACACAGAACAAACCCACCCCCAATCTAAACACAGAACAAACTCACCCCAAACGGAACACAGAACAAACCCACCCCAAACTAAACATAGAACAAAGCCGCCCCCAAACTATACACAGAACAAACCCACCCCCAAACTAAACACAGAACAACCCCCCCACCAAATTAAACACAGAACAAACCCACCCTCAAACTGAACACAGAACAAACCCACCCCCAAACTAAACACAGAACAAACCCACCCGCACACTAAACACAGAACAAACCCACCCCCAAACTAAACACAGAACTGACAATCCCCAAACTAAACACAGAACAAACCCACCCCCAACCCAAACACAGAACAAACCCACCCCCAAACTAAACACAGAACAAACCCACCCCCAAACTAAACACTGAACAAACCCACCCCCAAACTAAACACAGAGCAAACCCACCCCCAAACACAGAACAAACCCAACCCCATACTAAACACAGAACAAACCCACCCCAAACCCAAACACAGAACAAACCCACCCCCAAACTAAACACAGAACAAACCCACCCCCAACCCAAACACAGAACAAACCCCCCCAAACTAAAAACAGAACAAACCGAACCCCAAACTAAACACAGAACAAACCCACCCCCAAACTAATCACAGAATAAACCCACCCCCAAAGTAAACACAAAACAAACCCACCCCCAATCTAAACACAGAACAAACCCACCCCAAACTAAACACAGAACAAACCCACCCCAAACTAAACATAGAACAAGCCCACCCCCAAACTAAACACAAAACAAACCCACCCCCAATCTAAACACAGAAAAAACCCACCCCAAACTAAACACAGAACAAACCCACCCCAAACTAAACACAGAACAAACCCACCGCCAAACTAAACACAGAACAAACCCACCCCCAAACTAAACACAGAACAAACTCACCCCCAATCTAAACACAGAACAAACCCACCCTAAACTAAACACAGAACAAACCCACCCCAAACTAAACCTAGAACAAAGCCGACCCCAAACTAAACACAGAACAAACCCACCCCCAAACTAAACACAGAACAAACCCCCCCAAACTAAACACAGAACAAACCCACCCTCAAACTCAACACAGAACAAACCCACCCCCAAGCTAAACACAGAACAAACCCACCCGCACACTAAACACAGAACAAACCCACCCCCAAACTAAACACAGAACTAACAATCCCCAAACTAAACACAGAACAAACCCACCCCCAACCCAAACACAGAACAAACCCACCCACAAACTAAACACAGAACAAACCCACCCCCAAACTAAACACTGAACAAACCCACCCCCAAACTAAAAGCAGAACAAACCCAACCCCACACTAAACACAGAACAAACCCACCCCAAACCCAAACACAGAACAAACCCACCCCCAAACTAAAGACATAACAAACCCACCCCCAACCCAAACACAGAACAAACCCCCCAAACTAAACACAGAACAAACCGAACCCCAAACTAAACACAGAACAAACCCACCCACAAACTAAACACAGAACAAACCCACCCCCAAACTAAACCCAGAACAAACCAACCCCCAAACTAAACACAGAACAAACCCACCCCCAAACTAAACACAGAACAAACACCCCCCCAATCTAAACACAGAACAAACCCACCCCCAATCTAAACACAGAACAAACACACACCCCAAAGTAAACACAGAACAAACCCACCCCCAAACTAAACACAGAACAAACCCACCTCCAAACTAAACACAGAACAAACCTCCCCAAACTAAACACAGAACAAACCCCCTCAAATTAACACAGAACAAACCCACCCCCAAACACAGAACAAACCCAATCCCATAGTAAACACAGAACAAACCCACCCCCAAACTAAACACAGAACAATCCCACCCCAAACTAAACATAGAACAAACCCACACCCAAACTAAACACAGAACAAACCCACCCCCAATCTAAACACAGAACAAACCCACCCCAAACTAAACACAGAACAAACCCACCCCAAACTAAACACAGAACAAACCCACTCCCAAACTAAACACAGAACAAACCCACCCCCAAACTAAACACAGAACAACCCCACCCAAACTAAACACAGAACAATCCCACCCCCAAACTGAACACAGAACAAACCCCCCCAAACTAAACACAGAACAAACCCACCCCCAAACACAGAACAAACCCAATCCCATACTAAACACAGAACAAACCCACCCCCAAACTAAACACAGAACAATCCCACCCCAAACTAAACACAGAACAAACCCACCCCAAAACTAAACACAGAACAAACCCACCCCCAATCTAAACACAGAACAAACCCACCCCAAACTAAACACAGAACAAACCCACCCCAAACTAAACATAGAACAAAGCCGCCCCCAAACTAAACACAGAACAAACCCACCCCCAAACTAAACACAGAACAACCCCCCCACCAAATTAAACACAGAACAAACCCACCCTCAAACTGAACACAGAACAAACCCACCCCCAAACTAAACACAGAACAAACCCACCCGCACACTAAACACAGAACAAACCCACCCCCAAACTAAACACAGAACTAACAATCCCCAAACTAAACACAGAACAAACCCACCCCCAACCCAAACACAGAACAAACCCACCCCCAAACTAAACACAGAACAAACCCACCCCCAAACTAAACACTGAACAAACCCACCCCCAAACTAAACACAGAACAAACCCACCCCCAAACACAGAACAAACCCAACCCCATACTAAACACAGAACAAACCCACCCCAAACCCAAACACAGAACAAACCCACCCCCACACTAAATACAGAACAAACCCACCCCCAACCCAAACACAGAACAAACCCACCCGCACACTAAACACAGAACAAACCCACCCCCAAACTAAACACAGAACTAACAATTCCCAAACTAAACACATAACAAACCCACCCCCAACCCAAACACAGAACAAACCCACCCCCAAACTAAACACAGAACAAACCCACCCCCAAACTAAACACTGAACAAACCCACCCCCAAACTAAACACAGAACAAACCCACCCCCAAACACAGAACAAACCCAACCCCATACTAAACACATAACAAACCCACCCCAAACCCAAACACAGAACAAACCCACCCCCACACTAAATACAGAACAAACCCACCCCCAACCCAAACACAGAACAAACCCCCCCAAACTAAACACAGAACAAACCGAACCCCAAACTAAACATAGAACAAACCCACCCCCAAACTAAACACAGAATAAACCCACCCCCAAACTAAACACAGACCTAACCCACCCCCAAACTAAACACAAAACAAACCCATCACCAAACTAAACCCAGAACAAACTCACCCCCAAACTAAACACAGAACAAACCCACCCCCAAACTTAACAGAGAACAAACTCACCCCCAAACTAAACACAGAACAAACCCACCCCCAAACTTAACACAGAACAAACCGACCCCCAAACTGAACACAGAACCAACCCACTCCCAAACTAAACACAGAACAAACCCACCCCAAACTAAACACAGAACAAACCCTCCAAACTAAACACAGAACAAACCCAGCCCCAATCTAAACACAGAACAAACCCACACCACAAAGTAAACACAGAACAAACCCACCCCCAAACTAAACACAGAACAAACCCACCCCCAAACTAAACACAGAACAAACCCACCCCCAAACTAAACACAGAACAAAACCACTCCCAAATTAAACACAGAACAAACCCCCCCAAACTAAACACAGAACAAACCCCCCCAAACTAAACACAGAACAAACCACCCCAAATTAACACAGAACAAACCCACCCCCAAACACAGAACAAACCCTATCCCATACTAAACACAGAACAAACCCACCCCCAAAATAAACACAGAACAATCCCACCCCAAACTAAACATAGAACAAACCCACCCCCAAACTAAACACAGAACAAACCCACCCCAATCTAAACACAGAACAAACCCACCCCAAACTAAACACAGACCTAACCCACCCCCAAACTAAACACTGAACAAACCCACCCTCAAACTCAACACAGATCAAACCCACCCCCAAACTAAACACAGAACAAACACCCCCCCAATCTAAACACAGAACAAACCCACCCCCAATCTAAACACAGAACAAACCCACCCCCAAACTAAACACAGAACAAACTCACTCCCAAACTAAACACAGAACAAGCCCACCCCCAATCTAAACACAGAACAAACACACACCCCAAAGTAAACACAGAACAAACCCACCCCCAAACTAAACACAGAACAAACCCACCTCCAAACTAAACACAGAACAAACCCCCCCAAACTAAACACAGAACAAAACCCCTCAAATTAACACAGAACAAACCCACCCCCAAACACAGAACAAACCCCTCCAAACTAAACACAGAACAAACCAAACCCCAAAGTAAACACAGAACAAACCCACCCCCAAACTAAACACAGAATAAACCCACCCCCAAACTAAACACAGACCTAACCCACCCCCAAACTAAACACAGAACAAACCCACCCTCAAACTCAACACAGAACAAAGCCGACCCCAAACTAAACACAGAACAAACCCACCCCCAAACTAAACACAGAACAAACCCCCCCCAAACTAAACACAGAACAAACCCACCCTCAAACTCAACACAGAACAAACCCACCCCCAAACTAAACACAGAACAAACCCACCCGCAGACTAAACACAGAACAAACCCACCCCCAAACTAAACACAGAACTAACAATCCCCAAACTAAACACAGAACAAACCCACCCCCAACCCAAACACAGAACAAACCCACCCCCAAACTAAACACAGAACAAACCCACCCCCAAACTAAACACTGAACATACCCACCCCCAAACTAAACGCAGAACAAACCCAACCCCACACTAAACACAGAACAAACCCACCCCAAACCCAAACACAGAACAAACCCACCCCCAAACTAAAGACAGAACAAACCCACCCCCAACCCAAACATAGAACAAACCCCCCAAACTAAACACAGAACAAACCGAACCCCAAACTAAACACAGAACAAACCCACCCACAAACTAATCACAGAACAAACCCACCCCCAAACTAAACCCAGAACAAACCAACCCCCAAACTAAACACAGAACAAACCCACCCCCAAACTAAACACAGAACAAACACCCCCCCAATCTAAACACAGAACAAACCCACCCCCAATCTAAACACAGAACAAACCCACCCCCAAACTAAACACAGAACAAACTCACTCCCAAACTAAACACAGAACAAGCCCACCCCAATCTAAACACAGAACAAACACACACCCCAAAGTAAACACAGAACAAACCCACCCCCAAACTAAACACAGAACAAACCCACCTCCAAACTAAACACATAACAAACCCCCCCAAACTAAACACAGAACAAAACCCCTCAAATTAACACAGAACAAACCCACCCCCAAACACAGAACAAAACCAATCCCATAGTAAACACAGAACAAACCCACCCCCAAACTAAACACAGAACAATCCCACCCCAAACTAAACATAGAACAAACCCACACCCAAACTAAACACAGAACAAACCCACCCCCAATCTAAACACAGAACAAACCCACCCAAAACTAAACACAGAACAAACCCACCCCAAACTAAACACAGAACAAACCCACCCCCAAACTAAACACAGAACAAACCCACCCCCAAACTAAACACAGAACAACCCCACCCAAAATAAACACAGAACAATCCCACCCCCAAACTAAACACAGAACAAACCCCCCCAAACTAAACACAGAACAAACCCACCCCCAAACACAGAACAAAACCAATCCCATACTAAACACAGAACAAACCCACCCCCAAACTAAACACAGAACAATCCCACCCCAAACTAAACACAGAACAAACCCACCCCAAAACTAAACACAGAACAAACCCACCCCCAATCTAAACACAGAACAAACCCACCCCAAACTAAACACAGAACAAACCCAATCCAAACTAAACATAGAACAAAGCCGCCCCCAAACTAAACACAGAACAAACCCACCCCCAAACTAAACACAGAACAACCCCCCCACCAAATTAAACACAGAACAAACCCACCCTCAAACTGAACACAGAACAAACCCACCCCCAAACGAAACACAGAACAAACCCACCCGCACACTAAACACAGAACAAACCCACCCCCAAACTAAACACAGAACTAACAATCCCCAAACTAAACACAGAACAAACCCACCCCCAACCCAAACACAGAACAAACCCACCCCCAAACTAAACACAGAACAAACCCACCCCCAAACTAAACACTGAACAAACCCACCCCCAAACTAAACACAGAACAAACCCACCCCCAAACACAGAACAAACCCAACCCCATACTAAACACAGAACAAACCCACCCCAAACCCAAACACAGAACAAACCCACCCCCACACTAAATACAGAACAAACCCACCCAAAACCCAAACACAGAACAAACCCCCCCAAACTAAACACAGAACAAACCGAACCCCAAACTAAACACAGAACAAACCCACCCCCAAACTAAACACAGAATAAACCCACCCCCAAACTAAACACAGACCTAACCCACCCCCAAACTAAACACAAAACAAACCCATCACCAAACTAAACCCAGAACAAACTCACCCCCAAACTAAACACAGAACAAACCCACCCCCAAACTTAACACAGAACAAACTCACCCCCAAACTAAACACAGAACAAACCCACCCCCAAACTTAACACAGAACAAACCCACCCCCAAACTGAACACAGAACCAACCCACTCCCAAACTAAACACAGAACAAACCCACCCCAAACTAAACACAGAACAAACCCACCCCCAAACTAAACACAGAACAAACCCACCCCCAATCTAAACACAGAACAAAACCACTCCCAAATTAAACACAGAACAAACCCCCCCAAACTAAACACAGAACAAACCCCCCCCAACTAAACACAGAACAAACCCCCCCAAATTAACACAGAACAAACCCACCCCCAAACACAGAACAAACCCTATCCCATACTAAACACAGAACAAACCCACCCCCAAAATAAACACAGAACAATCCCACCCCAAACTAAACATAGAACAAACCCACCCCCTAACTAAACACAGAACAAACCCACCCCAATCTAAACACAGAACAAACCCACCCCAAACTAAACACAGAACAAACCCACCCCCAAACTAAACACAGAACAAACCCACCCCCAAACTAAACACAGAACAACCCCCCCACACTAAACACAGATCAATCCCACCCCCAAACTAAACATAGAACAAACCCCCCCAAACGAAACACAGAACAAACCCACCACCAAACACAGAACAAACCAAATCCCATACTAAAATCAGAACAAACCCACCCCCAAACTAAACACAGAACAATCCCACCCCAAACTAAACACAGAACAAACCCACCCCCAAACTAAACACAGAACAAACCCACCCCCAATCTAAACACAGAACAAACCCACCCCAAACTGAACACAGAACAAACCCACCCCAAACTAAACATAGAACAAAGCCGCCCCCAAACTAAACACAGAACAAACCCACCCCCAAACTAAACACAGAACAACCCCCCCACCAAATTAAACACAGAACAAACCCACCCTCAAACTGAACACAGAACAAACCCACTCCCAAACTAAACACAGAACAAACCCACCGGCACACTAAACACAGAACAAACCCACCCCCAAACTAAACACAGAACTAACAATCCCCAAACTAAACACAGCTCAAACCCACCCCCAACCCAAACACAGAACAAACCCACCCCCATACTAAACACAGAACAAACCCACCCCCAAACTAAACACTGAACAAACCCACCCCCAAACTAAACACAGAACAAACCCACCCCCAAACACAGAACAAAACCAACCCCATACTAAACACAGAACAAACCCACCCCAAACCCAAACACAGAACAAACCCACCCCCAAATTAAACACAGAACAAACCCACCCCCAACCCAAACACAGAACAACCCCCCCCAAACTAAAAACAGAACAAACCGAACCCCAAACTAAACACAGAACAAACCCACCCCCAAACTAAACACAGAATAAACCCACCCCCAAACTAAACACAGACATAACCCACCCCCAAACTAAACACAAAACAAACCAACCACCAAACTAAACACAGAACAAACCCACCCCCAAACTAAACACAGAACAAACCCACCCCCAAACTAAACACAGATCAACCCCCCCCAAACTAAACACAGATCAATCCCACCCCCAAACTAAACACAGAACAAACCCCCCCAAACTAAACACAGAACAAACCCACCCCCAAACACAGAACAAACCAAATCCCATACTAAAATCAGAACAAACCCACACCCAAACTAAACACAGAACAATCCCACCCCAAATTAAACACAGAACAAACCCACCCCCAAACTAAACACAGAACAAACCCACCCCCAATCTAAACACAGAACAAACCCACCCCAAACTGAACACAGAAAAATCCCACCCCAAACTAAACATCGAACAAAGCCGCCCCCAAACTAAACACAGAACAAACCCACCCCCAAACTAAACACAGAACAACCCCCCCACCAAATTAAAAACAGAACAAACCCACCCTCAAACTGAACACAGAACAAACCCACCCCCAAACTAAACACAGAACAAACCCACCCGCACACTAAACACAGAACAAACCCACCCCCAAACTAAACACAGAACTAACAATCCCCAAACTAAACACAGAACAAACCCACCCCCAACCCAAACACAGAACAAACCCACCCCCAAACTAAACACAGAACAAACCCACCCCCAAACTAAACACTGAACAAACCCACCCCCAAACTAAACACAGAGCAAACCCACCCCCAAACACAGAACAAACCCAACCCCATACTAAACACAGAACAAACCCACCCCAAACCCAAACACAGAACAAACCCACCCCCAAACTAAACACAGAACAAACCCACCCCCAACCCAAACACAGAACAAACCCCCCCAAACTAAAAACAGAACAAACCGAACCCCAAACTAAACACATAACAAACCCACCCCCAAACTAATCACAGAATAAACCCACCCCCAAACTAAACACAGACCTAACCCACCCCCAAACTAAACACAAAACAAACCAACCACCAAACTAAACCCAGAACAAACTCACCCTCAAACTAAACACAGAACAAACCCACCCCCAAACTTAACACAGAACAAACCCACCCCCAAACTAAACACAGAACCAACCCACTCCCAAACTAAACACAGAACAAACCCACCCCAAACTAAACACAGAACAAACCCACCCCCAAACTAAACACAGAACAAACCCACCCCCAAACTAAACACAGAACAAACCCACCCTCAACCAAAACACAGAACAAACCCACCCCCAACCAAAACACAGAACAAACACACCCCTAAACTAAACACAGAACAAACCCACCCCAAACTAAATACAGAATAAACCCACCCCCAAACTAAACATAGAACAAACCTACCGACAAACTAAACACAGAACAAACCCACCCCCAAACTAAAAACAGAACAAACACCCCCCCAATCTAAACACAGAACAAACCCACACCCAAACTAAACTCAGAACAAACCCACCCCCAAATTAAATCAGAACAAACCCACACCCCAAACTAAAGACAAAACAAACCCACCCCCAAACTAAACACAGAACAAACCCACCGCCAAACTAAACACAGAACAAACCCACCGCAAAGTAAACACAGAACAAACCCCCCCCAATCTAAACACAGAACAAACCCCCCAAACTAAACACAGAACAAACCCACAACCAAACACAGAACAAACCCAATCCCATACTAAACACTGAACAAACCCACCCCCAAACTAAACACAGAACAATCCCACCCCAAACTAAACACAGAACAAACCCACCCCCAAACTAAACACAGAACAAACCCACCCCCAATCTAAACACATAACAAACCCACCGCAAGCTAAACACAGAACAAACCCACCTCAAACTAAACACAGAACAAACCCACCCCCAAACTAAACATAGAACAAACCTACCGACAAACTAAACACAGAACAAACCCACCCCCAAACTAAAAACAGAACAAACACCCCCCCAATCTAAACACAGAACAAACCCACACCCAAACTAAACTCAGAACAAACCCACCCCCAAATTAAATCAGAACAAACCCACACCCCAAACTAAAGACAAAACAAACCCACCCCCAAACTAAACACAGAACAAACCCACCGCCAAACTAAACACAGAACAAACCCACCCGCAAACTAAACACAGAACAAACACACCCCCAAACTAAACACAGAACTAACAATCCCCAAACATAACACAGAACAAACCCCCCCCAACCCAAACACAGAACAAACCCACCCCCAAACTAAACACAGAACAAACACCCCCCCAATCTAAACACAGAACAAACCCACTCCCAAACTAAACACAGAAAAAACCCAGCCCCAAACTAAACACAGAACAAACCCACCCCCAAACTAAACACAGAACAAACCCACCCCCAAACTAAACACAGAAGAACCCTACCCCCAAACTAAACACAGAACAAACCCACCCCCAAACTAAACACAGAACAAAACCACTCCCAAATTAAACACAGAACAAACCCACCCCAAAATAAACACATAACAAACCCAAACCCAAACTAATCACAGAACAAACCCACCCCCAAACTAAACACAGAAAAAACCCACCCTCAACCCAAACACAGAACAAACCCACCCCCAACCAAAACAAAGAACAAACACACATCCAAAGTAAACACAGAACAAACCCACCCCCAAACTAAACAAAGAAGAAACCCACCCCCAAACTAAACACAGAACAAACCCACCCCCAAACTAAACCCAGAACAAACCCACCCCCAAACTAAACACAGAACAATCACCCCCCCAATCTAAACACAGAACAAACCCACTCCCAAACTAAACACAGAAAAAAACCACCCCCAAACTAAACACAGAACAAACCCACCCCCAAACTAAACACAGAACAAACCCACACCCAAACTAAACACAGAAAAATCCCACCCCCAAACTAAACACAGAACAAACTCACCCCCAACCCAAACACAGAACAAACCCACCCCCAACCCAAACACAGAACAAACCCACCCCCAATCTAAACAGAGAATAAACCCACCCCCCAAACTAAACACAGATCAAACCCACCCCAAAACTAAACACAGAACAAACCCACCCCCAAACTAAACACAGAACAAACCCGCCCCAAACTAAACACAGAACAAACTCACCCCAAACTAAACACAGAACAAACCCACCCCCAAACTAAACACAGAACAAACCTACCCCCAAACTAAACACAGAACAAACCCACCCCCAAACTAAACACAGAACAAACACCCCCCCCAATCTAAACACAGAACAAACCCAATCCCAAACTAAACACAGTAAAAACCCACCCCCAAACTAAACACAGAACAATCCCACCCCAAACTAAACACAGAACAATCCCACCCCCAAACTAAACACAGAACAAACCCACCCCCAAACTAAACACAGAACAAACCCACCCCCAAGCTAAACACAGAACAAACCCACCCCAATCCCAAACTAAACACAGAACAAACCCACCCCCAATCTAAACACAGAACAAACCCCCCCCATACTAAACACTGAACAAACCCACCCCCAAACTAAACACAGAACAATCCCACCCCAAACTAAACACAGAACAAACCCACCCCCAAACTAAACACAGAACAAACCCACCCCCAATCTAAACACATAACAATCCCACCGCAAGCTAAACACAGAACAAACCCACCTCAAACTAAACACAGAACAAACCCACCCCCAAACTAAACACAGAACAAACCCACCCCCAAACTAAACACAGAACAAACCCCCCCAAACTAAACACAGAACAAACCCACCCTCAAACTAAACACAGAACAAACCCACCACCAAACTAAACACAGAACAAACCCACCCGCAAACTAAACACAGAACAAACACACCCCCAAACTAAACACAGAACTAACAATCCCCAAACATAACACAGAACAAACCCCCCCCAACCCAAACACAGAACAAACCCACCCCCAAACTAAACACAGAACAAACACCCCCCCAATCTAAACACAGAACAAACCCACTCCCAAACTAAACACAGAAAAAACCCAGCCCCAAACTAAACACAGAACAAACCCACCCCCAAACTAAACACAGAACAAACCCACCCCCAAACTAAACACAGAACAAACCCACCCCCAAACTAAACACAGAACAAACCCACCCCCAAACTAAACACAGAACAAAACCACTCCCAAATTAAACACAGAACAAACCCACCCCAATAATAAACACAGAACAAACCCAAACCCAAACTAATCACAGAACAAACCCACCCCCAAACTAAACACAGAAAAAACCCACCCTCAACCCAAACACAGAACAAACCCACCCCCAACCAAAACACAGAACAAACACACATCCAAACTAAACACAGAACAAACCCACCCCCAAACTAAACAAAGAAGAAACCCACCCCCAAACTAAACACAGAACAAACCCACCCCCAAACTAAACCCAGAACAAACCCACCCCCAAACTAAACACAGAACAATCACCCCCCCAATCTAAACACAGAACAAACCCACTCCCAAACTAAACACAGAAAAAAACCACCCCCAAACTAAACACAGAACAAACCCACCCCCAAACTAAACACAGAACAAACCCACACCCAAACTAAACACAGAAAAATCCCACCCCCAAACTAAACACAGAACAAACTCACCCCCAACCCAAACACAGAACAAAGCCACCCCCAACCCAAACACAGAACAAACCCACCCCCAATCTTAACAGAGAATAAACCCACCCCCCAAACTAAACACAGATCAAACCCACCCCAAAACTAAACACAGAACAAACCCACCCCCAAAATTAAACACAGAACAAACCCGCTCCAAACTAAACACAGAACAAACTCACCCCAAACTAAACACAGAACAAACCCACCCCCAAACTAAACACAGAACAAACCTACCCCCAAACTAAACACAGAACAAACCCACCCCCAAACTAAACACAGAACAAACACCCCCCCCAATCTAAACACAGAACAAACCCAATCCCAAACTAAACACAGTAAAAACCCACCCCCAAACTAAACACAGAACAATCCCACCCCAAACTAAACACAGAACAAACCCACCCCCAAACTAAACACAGAACAAACCCACCCCCAAGCTAAACACAGAACAAACCCACCCCAATCCCAATCTAAACACAGAACAAACCCACCCCCAATCTAAACACAGAACAAACCCCCCCCAAACTAAACACAGAACAAACCCACCCTCAAACTAAACAAAGAACAAACCCACCCCCAAACTAAACACAGAACAAACCCACCTGCAAACTAAACACAGAACAAACCCACCCTCAAACTAAACACAGAACTAACAAACCCCAAACTAAACACAGAACAAACCCACCCCCAACCAAAACACAGAACAAACCCATCCCCAAATTAAACACAGAACAAACCCACCCCCAAACTAAACACTGAACAAACCCACCCCCAAACTAAACACAGAACAAACCCACCCCAAACACAGAACAAACCCAACCCCATACTAAACACAGAACAAACCCACCCCCAACCCAAACACAGAACAAACCCACCCCCAAACTAAACACAGAACAAACCCACCCCGAATCTAAACACAGAACAAAACCACTCCCAAACAAAACACAGAACAAACCCACCCCAAACCAAACACAGAACAAACCCAAACCCAAACCCAAACTAAACACAGAACAAACCCACCCCCAAACTAAACACAAAACAAACCCACACTCAACCCAAACACAGAACAAACCCACCCTCAAACTAAACTCAGACAAACCCACCCCCAATCTAAACAAAGAAAAAACCCACCCCCAAACTAAACACAGAACAAACCCCCCCCAAACTAAGCACAGAACAAACCCCCCCAAACTAAACACAGAAAAAAAAACCCAAACTAAACACAGAACAAACCCACCCCCAAACACAGAACAAACCCAACCCCATCAAAAACACAGAACAAACCCACCACCAAACTAAACACAGAACAAACCCACCACCAACCCAAACACAGAAGAAACCCACCCCCAAACTAAACACAGAACAAACCCACCCTTAATCTAAACACAGAACAAACCCACCCCAAACTAAACACAGAACAACTCCACCCCAAACTAAACACAGAACAAACCCACCCCCAAACTAAACACAGAAAAAACCCACCCCCAATTTAAACACAGAACAAACCCACCCCAAACTAAACAGAGAACAAACCCACTCCCCAACACAGAACAAACCCAAACCCATACGAAACACAAAACAAACCCACCCTCAACGCAAACACAGAACAAACCCCCCCAAACTAAACACAGAACAAATCGACCTTCCAAACTAAACTCAGAGCAAACCCACCCCCAAACTAAACACAGAACAAACCCACCCCCATACTAAACACAGAACAAACCCACCCCCAACCCAAACACAGAACAAACCCACCCCCAACCCAAACACAGAACAAACCTACACCCAACCCAAACACAGAACAAACCCACCCCCAAACTAAACACAGAACAAACCCACCCCCAAACTAAACACAGAACAAACCCACCCCCAAACTAAACACAGAACAAACCCACGCACAATCTAAACACAGAACAAACCCACTCCCAAACTAAACACTGAACAAACCCACCCCCAAACTAAACACAGAACAAACCCACCCCAAACTAAACACAGAACAACCCCACCCCAAACTAAACACAGAACAAACCCACCCCCAAACTAAACACAGAACAAACCCACCCCCAAACTAAACACAGAACAAACCCTCCCCCAAACTAAACACAGAACAAACCCCCCCCAAACTAAACACAGAACAAACCACCCCAAACTAAACACAGAACAAACCCACCCCCAAACACAGAACAAACCCAACCCCATACTAAACACAGAACAAACCTACCCCCAACAAAAATACAGAACAAACCCACCACCAAACTAAACACAGAACAAACCCACCCCCAACCTAAACACAGAACAAACCCACCCCCAACCCAAACACAGAACAAACCCACCCCCAAACTAAACACAGAACAAACCCACCCCCAATCTAAACACAGAACAAACCCACCCCCAAACTAAACTCAGAACAATCCCACCCCAAACTAAACACAGAACAAACCCACCCCCAAACTAAACACAGAACAAACCCACCCCCAATCTAAACACAGAACAAACCCACCCCAAACTAAACACAGAACAAACCAACCCCAAACTAAACACAGAACAAACCCACCCCCAAATTAAACACAGAACAAACCCACCCCCAAACTAAACAAAGAACAAACAATTCCCAAACCAAACACAGAACAAACCCACCCCCAACCCAAACACAGAACAAACCCACCCCCAAACTAAACACAGAACAAACCCACCCCCAAACTAAACACTGAACAAACCCACCCCAAACTAAACACAGAACAATCCCACCCCCAAACACAGAACAAACCCAAACCCGTACTAAACATAGAACAAACCCACCCTCAACCCAAACACAGAACAAACCCACCCCCAAACTAAACACAGAACAAACCCACCCCCAACCCAAACACAGAACAAACCCCCCCAAACTAAACACAGAACAAACCCACCCTCAACCCAAACACAGAACAAACCCACCCCCAAACTAAACACAGAACAAACCCACCCCCAAACTAAACACAGAACAAACCCACCCCCAAACTAAACACAGAACAAACCCACCCCCAAACCAAACACAGAACAAACCCACCCCAACCCAAACACAGAACAAACCTACCCCCAACCCAAACACAGAACAAACCCAGCCCCAAACTAAACACAGAACAAACTCACCCCCAAACTAAACACAGAACAATCCCACCCCCAAACTAAACACAGAACAAACCCACCCCCAAACTAAATACAAACAAACCCACCCCCAAACTAAACACAGAACAAACCCACGCCCAAACTAAACACAGAACAAACCCATCCCCAAAACTAAACACAGAACAAACACTCCCCAAACTAAACACAGAACAAACCCAGCCCCAACCCAAACACAGAACAAACCCAGCCCCAACCCAAACACAGAACAAATCCACCCCCAACCCAAACAAAGAACAAACCCACCCCAAACTAAACACAGAACAAACCCACACCCAAACTAAACACAGAACAACCCACCCCAAACTAAACACAGAACAAACCCACCCCCAAACTAAACACAGATCAAACCCACCCCCAATCTAAACACAGAACAAACCCACCCACAAACTAAGCACAGAACAAACCCACCCCCAAATTAAACACAGAACAAACCCACCCCGAAACTAAACACAGACCAAACCCACGCCCAAACTAAACACAGAACAAACCCACGCACAAATTAAACACAGAACAAACCCTCCCCCAAACTAAAGACAGAACAAACCCACCCCCAAACTAAACACAGAACAAACCCACCCCCAAACTAAACACAGAACAAACCCACCCCCAAACTAAACACAGAACAAACCCACCCCCAGTCTAAACACAGAACAAACCCACACCCAAACTAAACACAGAACAAACCCACTGCCAAACTAAACAAATAACAACCCACCCCCAAACTAAACAAAGAACAATCCCACCCCAAACAAAACACAGAACAAACCCACCCCCAAACTAAACACAGAACAAACCCACCCCAAACTAAACACAGAACAAACCCACCCCCAAACTAAACACAGAACAAACCCACCCCCAAACAAAACACAGAACTAACAATCCGCAAACTAAACACAGAACAAACCCCCCCCAAACTAAACACAGAACAAACCCACCCTCAAATTAAACACATAACAAACCCACCCCCAATCTAAACACAGAACAAACCCACCCGCAAACTAAATACAGAATAAACCCACCCCCAAACTAAACACAGAACTAACAATCCCCAAACTAAACACAGAACAAACCCACCCCCAACCCAAACACAGAATAAACCCACCCCCAAACTAAAAACAGAACAAACCCACCCCCAAACTAAACACTGAACAAACCCACCACCAAACTAAATACAGAACAAAACCACCCCCAAACACAGAACAAACCCAACCCCATACTAAACACAGAACAAGCCCACCCCAAACCCAAACACAGAACAAACCAACCCCCAAACTAAACACAGAACAAACCCACCCCCAAACTAAACACAGAACAAACCCACCCCCAGTCTAAACACAGAACAAACCCACACCCAAACTAAACACAGAACAAACCCACCCCCAAACTAAACAAATAACAACCCACCCCCAAACTAAACAAAGAACAATCCCACCCCAAACTAAACACAGAACAAACCCACCCCCAAACTAAACACAGAACAAACCCACCCCAAACTAAACACAGAACAAACCCACCCCCAAACTAAACACAGAACAAACCCACCGCCAAACTAAACACAGAACAAACCCACCCTCAAATTAAACACATAACAAACCCACCCCCAATCTAAACACAGAACAAACCCACCCGCAAACTAAATACAGAACAAACCCACCCCCAAACTAAACACAGAACTAACAATCCCCAAATTAAACACAGAACAAACCCACCCCCAACCCAAACACAGAATAAACCCACCCCCAAACTAAAAACAGAACAAACCCACCCCCAAACTAAACACTGAACAAACCCACCTCCAAACTAAATACAGAACAAAACCACCCCCAAACACAGAACAAACCCAACCCCATACTAAACACAGAAAAAGCCCACCCCAAACCCAAACACAGAAGAAACCCACCCCCAAACTAAACACAGAACAAACCCACCCCCATGACAAACACAGAACAAACCCCCCCAAACTAAACACAGAAGAAACCCACCCCCAAACTAAACACAGAACAAACCCCCCCAAACTAAACACAGAACAAATCGACCTTCAAACTAAACTCAGAGCAAACCCACCCCCAAACTAAACACAGAACAAACCCACGCCCATACTAAACACAGAACAAACCCACCCCCAACCCAAACACAGAACAAACCCACCCCCAACCCAAACACAGAACAAACCTACACCCAACCCAAACACAGAACAAACCCACCCCCAAACTAAACACAGAACAAACCCACCCCCAAACTAAACACAGAACAAACCCACCCCCAAACTAAACACAGAACAAACCCACGCACAATCTAAACACAGAACAAACCCACTCCCAAACTAAACACTGAACAAACCCACCCCCAAACTAAACACAGAACAAACCCACCCCAAACTAAACACAGAACAACCCCACCCCAAACTAAACACAGAACAAACCCACCCCCAAACTAAACACAGAACAAACCCACCCCCAAACAAAACACAGAACAAACCCTCCCCCAAACTAAACACAGAACAAACCCCCCCCAAACTAAACACAGAACAAACCACCCCAAACTAAACACAGAACAAACCCACCCCCAAACACAGAACAAACCCAACCCCATACTAAACACAGAACAAACCTACCCCCAACAAAAATACAGAACAAACCCACCACCAAACTAAACACAGAACAAACCCACCCCCAACCTAAACACAGAACAAACCCACCCCCAACCCAAACACAGAACAAACCCACCCCCAAACTAAACACAGAACAAACCCACCCCCAATCTAAACACAGAACAAACCCACCCCCAAACTAAACTCAGAACAATCCCACCCCAAACTAAACACAGAACAAACCCACCCCCAAACTAAACACAGAACAAACCCACCCCCAATCTAAACACAGAACAAACCCACCCCAAACTAAACACAGAACAAACCAACCCCAAACTAAACACAGAACAAACCCACCCCCAAATTAAACACAGAACAAACCCACCCCCAAACTAAACAAAGAACAAACAATTCCCAAACCAAACACAGAACAAACCCACCCCCAACCCAAACACAGAACAAACCCACCCCCAAACTAAACACAGAACAAACCCACCCCCAAACTAAACACTGAACAAACCCACCCCAAACTAAACACAGAACAATCCCACCCCGAAACACAGAACAAACCCAAACCCGTACTAAACACAGAACAAACCCACCCTCAACCCAAACACAGAACAAACCCACCCCCAAACTAAACACAGAACAAACCCACCCCCAACCCAAACACAGAACAAACCCCCCCAAACTAAACACAGAACAAACCCACCCTCAACCCAAACACAGAACAAACCCACCCCCAAACTAAACACAGAACAAACCCACCCCCAAACTAAACACAGAACAAACCCACCCCCAAACTAAACACAGAACAAACCCACCCCCAAACCAAACACAGAACAAACCCACCCCAACCCAAGCACAGAACAAACCTACCCCCAACCCAAACACAGAACAAACCCAGCCCCAAACTAAACACAGAACAAACCCACCCCCAAACTAAACACAGAACAATCCCACCCCCAAACTAAACACAGAACAAACCCACCCCCAAACTAAACACAGAACAAACCCACCCCCAAACTAAACACAGAACAAACCCACGCCCAAACTAAACACAGAACAAACCCATCCCCAAAACTAAACACAGAACAAACACTCCCCAAACTAAACACAGAACAAACCCAGCCCCAACCCAAACACAGAACAAACCCAGCCCCAACCCAAACACAGAACAAATCCACCCCCAACCCAAACACAGAACAAACCCACCCCAAACTAAACACAGAACAAACCCACACCCAAACTAAACACAGAACAACCCACCCCAAACTAAACACAGAACAAACCCACCCCCAAACTAAACACAGATCAAACCCACCCCCAATCTAAACACAGAACAAACCCACCCACAAACTAAGCACAGAACAAACCCACCCCCAAAATAAACACAGAACAAACCCACCCCGAAACTAAACACAGACCAAACCCACGCCCAAACTAAACACAGAACAAACCCACGCACAAATTAAACACAGAACAAACCCTCCCCCAAACTAAAGACAGAACAAACCCACCCCCAAACTAAACACAGAACAAACCCACCCCCAAACTAAACACAGAACAAACCCACCCCCAAACTAAACACAGAACAAACCCACCCCCAGTCTAAACACAGAACAAACCCACACCCAAACTAAACACAGAACAAACCCACTGCCAAACTAAACAAATAACAACCCACCCCCAAACTAAACAAAGAACAATCCCACCCCAAACAAAACACAGAACAAACCCACCCCCAAACTAAACACAGAACAAACCCACCCCAAACTAAACACAGAACAAACCCACCCCCAAACTAAACACAGAACAAACCCACCCCCAAACAAAACACAGAACTAACAATCCGCAAACTAAACACAGAACAAACCCCCCCCCAAACTAAACACAGAACAAACCCACCCTCAAATTAAACACATAACAAACCCACCCCCAATCTAAACACAGAACAAACCCACCCGCAAACTAAATACAGAATAAACCCACCCCCAAACTAAACACAGAACTAACAATCCCCAAACTAAACACAGAACAAACCCACCCCCAACCCAAACACAGAATAAACCCACCCCCAAACTAAAAACAGAACAAACCCACCCCCAAACTAAACACTGAACAAACCCACCACCAAACTAAATACAGAACAAAACCACCCCCAAACACAGAACAAACCCAACCCCATACTAAACACAGAACAAGCCCACCCCAAACCCAAACACAGAACAAACCAACCCCCAAACTAAACACAGAACAAACCAACCCCCAAACTAAACACAGAACAAACCCACCCCCAGTCTAAACACAGAACAAACCCACACCCAAACTAAACACAGAACAAACCCACCCCCAAATTAAACAAATAACAACCCACCCCCAAACTAAACAAAGAACAATCCCACCCCAAACTAAACACAGAACAAACCCACCCCCAAACTAAACACAGAACAAACCCACCCCAAACTAAACACAGAACAAACCCACCCCCAAACTAAACACAGAACAAACCCACCCCCAAACAAAACACAGAACTAACAATCCCCAAACTAAACACAGAAAAAAAAAAACCCCAAACTAAACACAGAACAAACCCACCCTCAAATTAAACACATAACAAACCCACCCCCAATCTAAACACAGAACAAACCCACCCGCAAACTAAATACAGAACAAACCCACCCCCAAACTAAACACAGAACTAACAATCCCCAAACTAAACACAGAACAAACCCACCCCCAACCCAAACACAGAATAAACCCACCCCCAAACTAAAAACAGAACAAACCCACCCCCAAACTAAACACTGAACAAACCCACCTCCAAACTAAATACAGAACAAAACCACCCCCAAACACAGAACAAACCCAACCCCATACTAAACACAGAAAAAGCCCACCCCAAACCCAAACACAGAAGAAACCCACCCCCAAACTAAACACAGAACAAACCCACCCCCAAGACAAACACAGAACAAACCCCCCCAAACTAAACACAGAAGAAACCCACCCCTAAACTAAACACAGAACAAACCAACCCCAAACTAAACACATAACAAACCCCCCCAAACTAAACACTGAACTAACCCCCCCAGTCTAAACACAGAACAAACCCACCCCCAAACTAAACACAGAACAAACCACCCCCAAACTAAACACAGAACAAACCCACCCGCAAACTAAACACAGAACAAACCCAACCCCAAACTAAACACAGAACTAACAATCCCCAAACTAAACACAGAACAAACCCACCCCCAACCCAAACACAGAACAAACCCACCACCAAACGAAAAACAGAACAAACCCACCCCCAAAATAAACACTGAACAAACCCACCACCAAAATAAATACAGAACAAAACCACCCCCAAACACAGAACAAGCCCAACCCCATACTAAACACAGAACAAAACCCACCCCAAACCCAAACACAGAAGAAACCCACCCCCAAACTAAACACAGAACAAACCCACCCCCAAGCCAAACACAGAACAACCCCCCCAAACTAAACACAGAAGAAACCCACCCCCAAACGAAACACAGAACAAACCCACCCCCAAACTAAACACATAACAAACCCCCCGAAACTAAACACTGAACTAACCCCCCCAGTCTAAACACAGAACAAACCCATCCCCAAACTAAACACAGAACAAACACACCCCCAAACTAAACACAGAACAAACCCACCCCAAACTAAACACAGAACAAAACCACCCCCAAACAAAACACATAACAAATCCACCCCCAATCTAAACACAGAACAATCCCCCCCAAACTAAACACAGAACAAACCCACCCCCAAACTAAACACAGAACAAACCCACCCCCAAACTAAACACAGAACAAACCCACCCCCAAACTAAACACAGAACAAACCCATCCCCAAACTAAACACAGAACAAAACCCCTAAACTAAACACAGACCAAACTCCCCCAAACTAAACAACGAACAAACCCACCCCCAAACTAAACACAGAACAAACCCACCCCCAAACTAAACACAGAACAAACCTTCCCCCAAACTAAACACAGAACAAACCCATCCCCAACTAAAATACAGAACAAACCCACCACCAAACTAAACACAGAACAAACCCACCCCCAACCCAAACACAGAACAAACCCACCCCCAAACTAAACACAGAACAAACCCATCCCCAATCTAAACACAGAACAAACCCACCCCCAAACTAAACTCAGAACAATGCCACCCAAAACTGAACACAGAACAAACCCACCCCCAAACTAAACACAGAACAAACCCACCCCCAATCTAAACACAGAACAAACCCACCCCAAACTAAACACAGATCAAACCCACCCCCAAATTAAACACAGAACAAACCCACCCCCAAACTAAACAAAGAACAAACAATACACAAACTAAACACAGAACAAACCCACCCCCAACCCAAACACAGAACAAACCCACCCCCAAACTAAACACAGAACAAACCCACCCCCAAACTAAACACAGAACAAACCCAGCCCCAAACACAGAACAAACCCAAACCCATACTAAACACAGAACAAACCCACCCTCAACCCAAACACAGAAAAAACCCACCCCCAAACTAAACACAGAACAAACCCACCCCCAACCCAAACACAGAACAAACCCCCCCAAACTAAACACAGAACAAACCGCCCTTCCAAACTAAACACAGAACAAACCCACCCCCAAACTAAACACAGAACAAACCCACCCCCAAACTAAACACAGAACAAACCCACCCCCAAACCAAACACAGAACAAACACACCCCAACCCAGACACAGAACAAACCTATCCCGAACCCAAACACAGAACAAACCCAGCCCCAAACTAAACACAGAACAAACGCACCCCCAAACTAAACACAGAACAATCCCACCCCCAAACTAAACACAGAACAAACCCACGCCCAAACTAAACACAGAACAAACCCACCCCCAACCCAAACATAGAACAAACCCACCCCCAAACTAAACACAGAACAAACCCATCCCCAATCTAAACACAGAACAAACCCACCCCCAAACTAAACTCAGAACAATGCCACCACAAACTAAACACAGAACAAACCCACCCCCAAACTAAACACAGAACAAACCCACCCCCAATCTAAACATAGAACAACCCCCCCCAAACTAAACACAGAACAAACCCACCCCAAACTAAACACAGAACAAACCCACCCCCAAATTAAACACAGAACAAACCCACCCCCAAACTAAACAAAGAACAAACAATACCCAAACTAAACACAGAACAAACCCACCCCCAACCCAAACACAGAACAAACCCACCCCCAAACTAAACACAGAACAAACCCACCCCCAAACTAAATACTGAACAAACCCACCCCAAACTAAACACAAAACAAACCCACCCCCAAACACAGAACAAACCCAAACCCATACTAAACACAGAACAAACCCACCCTCAACCCAAACACAGAACAAACCCACCCCCAAACTAAACACAGAACAAACCCACCCCCAACCCAAACACAGAACAAACCGCCCCAAACTAAACACAGAACAAACCGCCCTTCCAAACTAAACACAGAACAAACCCACCCCCAAACTAAACACAGAACAAACCCACCCCCAAACTAAACACAGAACAAACCCACCCCCAAACCAAACACAGAACAAAACCCACCCCAAACCCAAACACAGAAGAAACCCACCCCCAAACTAAACACAGAACAAACCCACCCCCAAGCCAAACACAGAACAACCCCCCCAAACTAAACACAGAAGAAACCCACCCCCAAACGAAACACAGAACAAACCCACCCCCAAACTAAACACATAACAAACCCCCCGAAACTAAACACTGAACTAACCCCCCCAGTCTAAACACAGAACAAACCCATCCCCAAACTAAACACAGAACAAACCCACCCCCAAACTAAACACAGAACAAACCCACCCCAAACTAAACACAGAACAAAACCACCCCCAAACAAAACACATAACAAATCCACCCCCAATCTAAACACAGAACAATCCCCCCCAAACTAAACACAGAACAAACCCACCCCCAAACTAAACACAGAACAAACCCACCCCCAAACTAAACACAGAACAAACCCACCCCCAAACTAAACACAGAACAAACCCATCCCCAAACTAAACACAGAACAAAACCCCTAAACTAAACACAGACCAAACTCCCCCAAACTAAACAACGAACAAACCCACCCCCAAACTAAACACAGAACAAACCCACCCCCAAACTAAACACAGAACAAACCTTCCCCCAAACTAAACACAGAACAAACCCATCCCCAACTAAAATACAGAACAAACCCACCACCAAACTAAACACAGAACAAACCCACCCCCAACCCAAACACAGAACAAACCCACCCCCAAACTAAACACAGAACAAACCCATCCCCAATCTAAACACAGAACAAACCCACCCCCAAACTAAACTCAGAACAATGCCACCCAAAACTGAACACAGAACAAACCCACCCCCAAACTAAACACAGAACAAACCCACCCCCAATCTAAACACAGAACAAACCCACCCCAAACTAAACACAGAACAAACGCACCCCAAACTAAACACAGAACAAACCCACCCCCAAATTAAACACAGAACAAACCCACCCCCAAACTAAACAAAGAACAAACAATACCCAAACTAAACACAGAACAAACCCACCCCCAACCCAAACACAGAACAAACCCACCCCCAAACTAAACACAGAACAAACCCACCCCCAAACTAAACACTGAACAAAGCCACCCCAAACTAAACACAGAACAAACCCACCCCCAAACACAGAACAAACCCAAACCCATACTAAACACAGAACAAACCCACCCTCAACCCAAACACAGAACAAACCCACCCCCAAACTAAACACAGAACAAACCCACCCCCAACCCAAACACAGAACAAACCCCCCCAAACTAAACACAGAACAAACCGCCCTTCCAAACTAAACACAGAACAAACCCACCCCCAAACTAAACACAGAACAAACCCACCCCCAAACTAAACACAGAACAAACCCACCCCCAAACCAAACACAGAACAAACACACCCCAACCCAGACACAGAACAAACCTATCCCGAACCCAAACACAGAACAAACCCAGCCCCAAACTAAACACAGAACAAACGCACCCCCAAACTAAACACAGAACAATCCCACCCCCAAACTAAACACAGAACAAACCCACGCCCAAACTAAACACAGAACAAACCCACCCCCAACCCAAACATAGAACAAACCCACCCCCAAACTAAACACAGAACAAACCCATCCCCAATCTAAACACAGAACAAACCCACCCCCAAACTAAACTCAGAACAATGCCACCCCAAACTAAACACAGAACAAACCCACCCCCAAACTAAACACAGAACAAACCCACCCCCAATCTAAACATAGAACAACCCCCCCCAAACTAAACACAGAACAAACCCACCCCAAACTAAACACAGAACAAACCCACCCCCAAATTAAACACAGAACAAACCCACCCCCAAACTAAACAAAGAACAAACAATACCCAAACTAAACACAGAACAAACCCACCCCCAACCCAAACACAGAACAAACCCACCCCCAAACTAAACACAGAACAAACCCACCCCCAAACTAAATACTGAACAAACCCACCCCAAACTAAACACAAAACAAACCCACCCCCAAACACAGAACAAACCCAAACCCATACTAAACACAGAACAAACCCACCCTCAACCCAAACACAGAACAAACCCACCCCCAAACTAAACACAGAACAAACCCACCCCCAACCCAAACACAGAACAAACCCCCCCAAACTAAACACAGAACAAACCGCCCTTCCAAACTAAACACAGAACAAACCCACCCCCAAACTAAACACAGAACAAACCCACCCCCAAACTAAACACAGAACAAACCCACCCCCAAACCAAACACAGAACAAACCCACCCCACCCAAACACAGAACAAACCTACCCCGAAACCAAACACAGAATAAACCCAGCCCCAAACTAAACACAGAACAAACGCACCCCCAAACTAAACGCAGAACAATCCCACCCCCAAACTAAACACAGAACAAACCCACGCCCAAACTAAACACAGAACAAACCCACCCCCAAACTAAACACAGAAGAAACCCACGCCCAAACTAAACACAGAACAAACCCACACCCAACCCAAACACAGAAAAAACGCACCCCCAAACTAAACACAGAACAAACCCACCCCCAAACTAAACATATAACAAACCCCCCCAAACTAAACACTGAACTAACCCCCCCAATCTAAACACAGAACAAACCCACCCCCAAACTAAGCACAGAACAAATCCACCCCCAAACTAAACACGTAACAAACCCACCCACAAACTAAACACAGAACAAACCCACCCCCAAACTAAACACAGAACTAACAATCCCCAAACTAAACACAGAACAAACCCACCCCCAACCCAAACACAGAACAAACCCACCACCTAACTAAAAACAGAACAAACCCACCCCCAAACTAAACACTGAACAAACCCTCCACCAAACTAAATACAGAACAAAACCACCCCCAAACACAGAACAAACCCAACCCCATACTAAACACAGAACAAAACCCACCCCAAACCCAAACACAAAACACACCCACCCCCAAACTAAACACAGAACTAACAATCCCCAAACTAAACACAGAACAAACCCCCCCACCAAACTAAACAAAGAACAAACCCACCCTCAAATTAAACACAGAACAAACCCACCCCCAATCTAAACACAGAACAAACCCACCCGCAAACTAAATACAGAACAAACCCACCTCCAAACTAAACACAGAACTAACAATCCCCAAACTAAACACAGAACAAACCCACCCCCAACCCAAACACAGAATAAACCCACCCCCAAACTAAAAACAGAACAAACCCACCCCCAAACTAAACACTGAACAAACCCACCACCAAACTAAATACAGAACAAAACTACCCCCAAACACAGAACAAACCCAACCCCATACTAAACACAGAACAAACCCACCCCAAACCCAAACACAGAAGAAACCTACCCCCAAACTAAACACAGAACAAACCCACCCCAAAGCCAAACACAGAACAAACCCCCCCAAACTAAACACAGAAGAAATCCACCCCCAAACTAAACACAGAACAAACCCACCCCCAAACTAAACACATAACATACCTCCCCAAACTAAACACTGAACTAACCACCCCCAGTCTAAACACAGAACAAACCCACCCCCAAACTAAGCACAGAACAAATCCACCCCCAAACTAAACACATAACAAACCCACCCGCAAACTAAACACAGAACAAACCCACCCCCAAACTAAACACAGAACTAACAATCCCCAAACTAAACACAGAACAAACCCACCCCCAACCCAAACACAGAACAAACCCACCACCAAACTGAAAACAGAACAAACCCACCCCCAAACTAAACACTGAACAAACCCACCACCAAACTAAATACAGAACAAAACCACCCCCAAACACAGAACAAACCCAACCCCATACTAAACACAGAACAAAACCCACCCCAAACCCAAACACAGAAGAAACCCACCCCCAAACTAAACACAGAACAAACCCACCCCCAAGCCAAACACAGAACAACCCCACCAAACTAAACACAGAAGAAACCCACCCCCAAACTAAACACAGAACAAACCCACCCCCAAACTAAACACATAACAAACCCCCCGAAACTAAACACTGAACTAACCCCCCCAGTCTAAACACAGAACAAACCCACCCCCAAACTAAACACAGAACAAACCCACCCCCAATCTAAACACAGAACAAACCCACCCCAAACTAAACACAGAACAAAATCACCCCCTAACAAAACACATAACGAATCCACCCCCAATCTAAACACAGAACAATCCCCCCAAACTAAACACAGAACAAACCCACCCCCAAACTAAACACAGAACAAACCCACCCCCAAACTAAACACAGAACAAACCCACCCCCAAACTAAACACAGAACAAACCCATCCCCAAACTAAACACAGAACAAACCCCCCTAAACTAAACACAGACCAAACTCCCCCAAACTGAACAACGAACAAACCCACCCCCAAACTAAACACAGAACAAACCCACACCCAAACTAAACACAGAACAAAACTTCCCACAAACTAAACACAGAACAAACACCCCACCAAACTAAACAATGATCAAACACCCCCCCAAACTAAACACAGAATAAATCCCCCCAAACTAAACACAGAACAAACCCACCCCCATCTAAACACAGAACAAACCCACCCCCATACTAAACACAGAACAAACCCACCCCCAAACTAAACACAGAACAAACCCACCCCAAACTAAACACAGAAAAAACCCACCGCCAAACTAAACACAGAACAAACCCACCCCCAAACTAAACACAGAACAAACCCCCCCAAACTAAACACAGAACAAACCCACCCCCAAACTAAACACAGAACAAACCCACCCGCAAACTAAACACAGAACAAACCCACCCCCAAACTAAACACAGAACTAACAATCCCCAAACTAAACACAGAACAAACCCAACCCCAACCCAAACCCAGAACAAACCCACCCCCAAACTAAAAACAGAACAAACCCACCCCCAAACTAAACACTGAACAAACCCATCACCAAACTAAATACAGAACAGAACCACCCCCAAACACAGAACAAACCCAACCCCATACTAACCACAGAACAAACCCACCCCAAACCCAAACACAGAACAAACCCACCCACAAACTAAACACAGAACAAACCCACCCCCAAACTAAACACAGAACAAACCCACCCCCAGTCTAAACACAGAACAAACCCACACCCAAACTAAACACAGAACAAACCCACCCCCAACCCAAACACAGAATAAACCCACCCCCAAACTAAAAACAGAACAAACCCACCCCCAAACTAAACACTGAACAAACCCACCACCAAACTAAATACAGAACAAAACTACCCCCAAACACAGAACAAACCCAACCCCATACTAAACACAGAACAAACCCACCCCAAACCCAAACACAGAAGAAACCTACCCCCAAACTAAACACAGAAGAAACCCACCCCCAAACTAAACACAGAACAAACCCACACCCAAACTAAACACAGAACAAACCCACCCCCAAACTAAACTCAGAACAATTCCACCCCAAACTAAACACAGAACAAACACACCCCCAAACTAAACACAGAACAAACCCACCCCCAATCTAAACATAGAACAAACCCACCCCAAACTAAACACAGAACAAACCCACCCCAAACTAAACACAGAACAAACCCACCCCCAAATTAAACACAGAACAAACCCACCCCCAAACTAAACAAAGAACAAACAATACCCAAACTAAACACAGAACAAACCCACCCCCAACCCAAACACAGAACAAACCCACCCCCAAACTAAACACTGAACAAACCCACCCCCAAACTAAACACAGAACAAACCCACCCCCAAACACAGAACAAACCCAAACCCATACTAAACACAGAACAAACCCACCCTCAACCCAAACACAGAACAAACCCACCCCCAAACTAAACACAGAACAAACCCACACCCAACCCAAACACAGAACAAACCCCCCCAAACTTAAAACAGAACAAACCACCCTTCCAAACTAAACACAGAACAAACCCACCCCCAAACTAAACACAGAACAAACCCACCCCCAAACTAAACACAGAACAACCCCACCCCCAAACCAAACACAGAACAAACCCACCCCACCCAAACACAGAACAAACCTACCCCGAACCCAAACACAGAACAAACCCAGCCCCAAACTAAACACAGAACAAACGCACCCCCCAAACTAAACGCAGAACAATCCCACCCCCAAACTAAACACAGAACAAACCCACGCCCAAACTAAACACAGAACAAACCCACCCCCAAACTAAACACAGAAGAAACCCACGCCCAAACTAAACACAGAACAAACCCACACCCAACCCAAACACAGAAAAAACGCACCCCCAAACTAAACACAGAACAAACCCACCCCCAAACTAAACACATAACAAACCCACCCGCAAACTAAACACAGAACAAACCCCCCCAAACTAAACACTGAACTAACCCCCCCAATCTAAACACAGAACAAACCCACCCCCAAACTAAGCACAGAACAAATCCACCCCCAAACTAAACACATAACAAACCCCCCGAAACTAAACACTGAACTAACCCCCCCAGTCTAAACACAGAACAAACCCACCCCCAAACTAAACACAGAACAAACCCACCCCCAATCTAAACACAGAACAAACCCACCCCAAACTAAACACAGAACAAAATCACCCCCTAACAAAACACATAACGAATCCACCCCCAATCTAAACACAGAACAATCCCCCCAAACTAAACACAGAACAAACCCACCCCCAAACTAAACACAGAACAAACCCACCCCCAAACTAAACACAGAACAAACCCACCCCCAAACTAAACACAGAACAAACCCATCCCCAAACTAAACACAGAACAAACCCCCCTAAACTAAACACAGACCAAACTCCCCCAAACTGAACAACGAACAAACCCACCCCCAAACTAAACACAGAACAAACCCACACCCAAACTAAACACAGAACAAAACTTCCCACAAACTAAACACAGAACAAACACCCCACCAAACTAAACAATGATCAAACACCCCCCCAAACTAAACACAGAATAAATCCCCCCAAACTAAACACAGAACAAACCCACCCCCATCTAAACACAGAACAAACCCACCCCCATACTAAACACAGAACAAACCCACCCCCAAACTAAACACAGAACAAACCCACCCCAAACTAAACACAGAAAAAACCCACCGCCAAACTAAACACAGAACAAACCCACCCCCAAACTAAACACAGAACAAACCCCCCCAAACTAAACACAGAACAAACCCACCCCCAAACTAAACACAGAACAAACCCACCCGCAAACTAAACACAGAACAAACCCACCCCCAAACTAAACACAGAACTAACAATCCCCAAACTAAACACAGAACAAACCCAACCCCAACCCAAACCCAGAACAAACCCACCCCCAAACTAAAAACAGAACAAACCCACCCCCAAACTAAACACTGAACAAACCCATCACCAAACTAAATACAGAACAGAACCACCCCCAAACACAGAACAAACCCAACCCCATACTAACCACAGAACAAACCCACCCCAAACCCAAACACAGAACAAACCCACCCACAAACTAAACACAGAACAAACCCACCCCCAAACTAAACACAGAACAAACCCACCCCCAGTCTAAACACAGAACAAACCCACACCCAAACTAAACACAGAACAAACCCACCCCCAACCCAAACACAGAATAAACCCACCCCCAAACTAAAAACAGAACAAACCCACCCCCAAACTAAACACTGAACAAACCCACCACCAAACTAAATACAGAACAAAACTACCCCCAAACACAGAACAAACCCAACCCCATACTAAACACAGAACAAACCCACCCCAAACCCAAACACAGAAGAAACCTACCCCCAAACTAAACACAGAAGAAACCCACCCCCAAACTAAACACAGAACAAACCCACACCCAAACTAAACACAGAACAAACCCACCCCCAAACTAAACTCAGAACAATTCCACCCCAAACTAAACACAGAACAAACACACCCCCAAACTAAACACAGAACAAACCCACCCCCAATCTAAACATAGAACAAACCCACCCCAAACTAAACACAGAACAAACCCACCCCAAACTAAACACAGAACAAACCCACCCCCAAATTAAACACAGAACAAACCCACCCCCAAACTAAACAAAGAACAAACAATACCCAAACTAAACACAGAACAAACCCACCCCCAACCCAAACACAGAACAAACCCACCCCCAAACTAAACACTGAACAAACCCACCCCCAAACTAAACACAGAACAAACCCACCCCCAAACACAGAACAAACCCAAACCCATACTAAACACAGAACAAACCCACCCTCAACCCAAACACAGAACAAACCCACCCCCAAACTAAACACAGAACAAACCCACACCCAACCCAAACACAGAACAAACCCCCCCAAACTTAAAACAGAACAAACCACCCTTCCAAACTAAACACAGAACAAACCCACCCCCAAACTAAACACAGAACAAACCCACCCCCAAACTAAACACAGAACAACCCCACCCCCAAACCAAACACAGAACAAACCCACCCCACCCAAACACAGAACAAACCTACCCCGAACCCAAACACAGAACAAACCCAGCCCCAAACTAAACACAGAACAAACGCACCCCCAAACTAAACGCAGAACAATCCCACCCCCAAACTAAACACAGAACAAACCCACGCCCAAACTAAACACAGAACAAACCCACCCCCAAACTAAACACAGAAGAAACCCACGCCCAAACTAAACACAGAACAAACCCACACCCAACCCAAACACAGAAAAAACGCACCCCCAAACTAAACACAGAACAAACCCACCCCCAAACTAAACACATAACAAACCCACCCGCAAACTAAACACAGAACAAACCCCCCCAAACTAAACACTGAACTAACCCCCCCAATCTAAACACAGAACAAACCCACCCCCAAACTAAGCACAGAACAAATCCACCCCCAAACTAAACACATAACAAACCCACCCGCAAACTAAACACAGAACAAACCCACCCCCAAACTAAACACAGAACTAACAATCCCCAAACTGAACACAGAACAAACCCACCCCCAACCCAAACACAGAACAAACCCACCACCTAACTAAAAACAGAACAAACCCACCCCCAAACTAAACACTGAACAAACCCTCCACCAAACTAAATACAGAACAAAACCACCCCCAAACACAGAACAAACCCAACCCCATACTAAACACAGAACAAAACCCACCCCAAACCCAAACACAAAACACACCCACCCCCAAACTAAACACAGAACTAACAATCCCCAAACTAAACACAGAACAAACCCCCCCCCCACCAAACTAAACAAAGAACAAACCCACCCTCAAATTAAACACAGAACAAACCCACCCCCAATCTAAACACAGAACAAACCCACCCGCAAACTAAATACAGAACAAACCCACCTCCAAACTAAACACAGAACTAACAATCCCCAAACTAAACACAGAACAAACCCACCCCCAACCCAAACACAGAATAAACCCACCCCCAAACTAAAAACAGAACAAACCCACCCCCAAACTAAACACTGAACAAACCCACCACCAAACTAAATACAGAACAAAACTACCCCCAAACACAGAACAAACCCAACCCCATACTAAACACAGAACAAACCCACCCCAAGCCCAAACACAGAAGAAACCTACCCCCAAACTAAACACAGAACAAACCCACCCCAAAGCCAAACACAGAACAAACCCCCCCAAACTAAACACAGAAGAAATCCACCCCCAAACTAAACACAGAACAAACCCACCCCCAAACTAAACACTGAACTAACCCCCCCAGTCTAAACACAGAACAAACCCACCCCCAAACTAAGCACAGAACAAATCCACCCCCAAACTAAACACATAACAAACCCACCCGCAAACTAAACACAGAAGAAATCCACCCCCAAACTAAACACAGAACTAACAATCCCCAAACTAAACACAGAACAAACCCACCCCAAACTAAACACATAACAAACCTCCCCAAACTAAACACTGAACTAACCCCCCCCCAGTCTAAACACAGAACAAACCCACCCCCAAACTAAGCACAGAACAAATCCACCCCCAAACTAAACACATAACAAACCCACCCGCAAACTAAACACAGAACAAACCCACCCCCAAACTAAACACAGAACTAACAATCCCCAAACTAAACACAGAACAAACCCACCCCCAACCCAAACACAGAACAAACCCACCACCAAACTAAAAACAGAACAAACCCACCCCCAAACTAAACACTGAACAAACCCACCACCAAACTAAATACAGAACAAAACCACCCCCAAACACAGAACAAACCCAACCCCATACTATACACAGAACAAAACCCACCCCAAACCCAAACACAGAAGAAACCCACCCCCAAACTAAACACAGAACAAACCCACCCCCAAGCCAAACACAGAACAACCCCACCAAACTAAACACAGAAGAAACCCACCCCCAAACTAAACACAGAACAAACCCACCCCCAAACTAAACACATAACAAACCCCCCGAAACTAAACACTGAACTAACCACCCCAGTCTAAACACAGAACAAACCCACCCCCAAACTAAACACAGAACAAACCCACCCCCAAACTAAACACAGAACAAACCCACCCCAAACTAAACACAGAACAAAATCACCCCCTAACAAAACACATAACAAATCCACCCCCAATCTAAACACAGAACAATCCCCCCCAAACTAAACACAGAACAAACCCACCCCCAAACTAAACACAGAACAAACCCACCCCCAAACTAAACACAGAACAAACCCACCCCGAAACTAAACACAGAACAAACCCATCCCCAAACTAAACACAGAACAAACCCCCCTAAACTAAACACAGACCAAACTCCCCCAAACTGAACAACGAACAAACCCACCCCCAAACTAAACACAGAACAAACCCACACCCAAACTAAACACAGAACAAAACTTCCCACAAACTAAACACAGAACAAACACCCCACCAAACTAAACAATGATCAAACCCCCCCCCAAACTAAACACAGAATAAATCCCCCCAAACTAAACACAGAACAAACCCACCCCCATCTAAACACAGAACAAACCCACCCCCATACTAAACACAGAACAAACCCACCCCCAAACTAAACGCAGAACAAACCCACCCCAAACTAAACACAGAAAAAACCCACCGCCAAACTAAACACAGAACAAACCCACCCCCAAACTAAACACAGAACAAACCCCCCCAAACTAAACACAGAACAAACCCACCCTCAAACTAAACACAGAACAAACCCACCCCCAAACTAAACACAGAACAAACCCATCCGCAAACTAAACACAGAACAAACCCACCCCCAAACTAAACACAGAACTAACAATCCCCAAACTAAACACAGAACAAACCCAACCCCAACCCAAACCCAGAACAAAGCCACCCCCAAACTAAAAACAGAACAAACCCACCCCCAAACTAAACACTGAACAAACCCACCACCAAACTAAATACAGAATAGAGCCACCCCCAAACACAGAACAAACCCAACCCCATACTAACCACAGAACAAACCCACCCCAAACCCAAACACAGAACAAACCCACCCCCAAACTAAACCCAGAACAAACCCACCCCCAAACTGAACCCAGAACAAACCCACCCCCAAACTAAACAAAGAACAAACCCACCCCCAAACTAAACCCAGAACAAACCCACCCCCAAACTAAACACAGAACAAACGCACCATCAAACTAAACACAGAACAAACCCACCCCCAAACTAAACACAGAACAAACCCACCCCCAAACTTCACCCAGAACAAACCCACCCCCAAACTAAACACAGAACAAACACCCCCCAATCTAAACACAGAACAAACCCACTCCCAAACTAAACACAGAACAAACCCACCCCCACACTAAACACAGAACAAACCCACCCCCAAACTAAACACAGAACAAACCCACCCCCAAACTAAACACAGAACAAACCCACCCCCAACCCAAACACAGAACAAACCTACCCCAACCCAAACACAGAACAAACCCACCCCCAAACTAAACACAGAACAAACCCACCCCAATCTAAACACAGAACAAATCCACCCCCCAAACTAAACACAGATCAAACCCACCCCCAAACTAAACACAGAACAAACCCACCCCCAAACTATACACAGAACAAACCCACCTCCAAACTAAACCCAGAACAAACCCACCCCCAAACTAAACACAGAACAAACCCACCCCCAAACTAAACCGAGAACAAACCCACCCCCAAACTAAACCGAGAACAAACCCACCACCAAACTAATCACAGAACAAACAATCCCCAAACTAAACACAGAACAAACCCACTGCCAAACTAAAGACAGAACAAACCCACCCCCACACTAAACACAGAACAAACCTACCCCCAAACTAAACACAGATCAAACCCACCACCAAACTAAACACAGAACAAACCCACCCCCAAACTAAACACAGAACAAACCCCCCCCCAAACTAAACACAGAACAAACCCCCACCCAAACTAAACACAGAACAAACCCCCCCAAACTAAACACAGAACAAACCAACCCCACAACACAGAACAAACCCAACCCCATACTAAACACAGAACAAACCCACCCCCAACAAAAACACAGAACAAACCCACCCCCAAACTAAACACAGAACAAACCCACCCCCAACCCAAACACAGAACAAACCCACCCCCAGACTAAACACAGAACAAGCCCACCCGTAAACTAAACACAGAACAAACCCACGCCCAAACTAAACACAGAACAATCCCACCCCAAACTAAACACAGAACATACCCACCCCCAAACTAAACACAGAACAAACCCACCCCCAATCTAAACACAGAACAAACCCACCCCAAACTAAACACAGAACAATCCCACCCCAAACTAAACACAGAACAAACCCACCCCCAAACTAAACACAGAACAAACCCACCCCCAAACTAAAGAAAGAACAAACAATCCCCAAACTAAACACAGAACAAACCCACCCCAACCCAAACTCAGAACATACCCACCCCCAAACTAAACACAGAACAAACCCACCCCAAACTAAACACAGAACAAACCCACCCCCAAACTAAACACAGCACAAACCCACCCCCAAACTAAACACAGAACAAACCCACCCCCAAACTAAACACAGAACAAACCCACCCCCAAACTAAACACAGAACAAACCCACCCCCAAACTAAACACAGAACAAACCCACCCCCAAACTAAACACAGAACAAACCTACGCCCAAACTAAACACAGAACAAACCCACCCCCAAACTAAACACAGAACAAACCCACCCCAACCCAAACACAGAACAAACTCCCCCAAACTAAACACAGAAGAAACCCACCCCCAAACTAAACACAGAACAAACCCACCCCCAAACTAAACCCAGAACAAACCCACTCCCAAACTGAACCCAGAACAAACCCACCCCCAAACTAAACAAAGAACAAACCCACCCCCAAACTAAACCCAGAACAAACCCACCCCCAAACTAAACACAGAACAAACGCACCCCCAAACTAAACCCAGAACAAACCCACCCCCAAACTAAACACAGAACAAACCCACCCCCAAACTTCACCCAGAACAAACCCACCCCCAAACTAAACACAGAACAAACACCCCCCAATCTAAACACAGAACAAACCCACTCCCAAACTAAACACAGAACAAACCCACCCCCACACTAAACACAGAACAAACCCAACCCGAAACTAAACACAGAACAAACCCACCCCCAAACTAAACACAGAACAAACCCACCCCCAACCCAAACACAGAACAAACCTACCCCAACCCAAACACAGAACAAACCCACCCCCAAACTAAACACAGAACAAACCCACCCCAATCTAAACACAGAACAAATCCACCCCCCAAACTAAACACAGATCAAACCCACCCCCAAACTAAACACAGAACAAACCCACCCCCAAACTATACACAGAACAAACCCACCTCCAAACTAAACCCAGAACAAACCCACCCCCAAACTAAACACAGAACAAACCCACCCCCAAACTAAACCGAGAACAAACCCACCCCCAAACTAAACCGAGAACAAACCCACCACCAAACTAATCACAGAACAAACAATCCCCAAACTAAACACAGAACAAACCCACTACCAAACTAAACACAGAACAAACCCACCCCCACACTAAACACAGAACAAACCCACCCCCAAACTAAACACAGATCAAACCCACCACCAAACTAAACACAGAACAAACCCACCCCCAAACTAAACACAGAACAAACCCCCCCCCCAAACTAAACACAGAACAAACCCCCACCCAAACTAAACACAGAACAAACCCCCCCAAACTAAACACAGAACAAACCAACCCCACACACAGAACAAACCCAACCCCATACTAAACACAGAACAAACCCACCCCCAACAAAAACACAGAACAAACCCACCCCCAAACTAAACACAGAACAAACCCACCCCCAACCCAAACACAGAACAAACCCACCCCCAGACTAAACACAGAACAAGCCCACCCGTAAACTAAACACATAACAAACCCACGCCCAAACTAAACACAGAACAATCCCACCCCAAACTAAACACAGAACATACCCACCCCCAAACTAAACACAGAACAAACCCACCCCCAATCTAAACACAGAACAAACCCACCCCAAACTAAACACAGAACAATCCCACCCCAAACTAAACACAGAACAAACCCACCCCCAAACTAAACACAGAACAAACCCACCCCCAAACTATACACAGAACAAACCCACCTCCAAACTAAACCCAGAACAAACCCACCCCCAAACTAAACACAGAACAAACCCACCCCCAAACTAAACCGAGAACAAACCCACCCCCAAACTAAACCGAGAACAAACCCACCACCAAACTAATCACAGAACAAACAATCCCCAAACTAAACACAGAACAAACCCACTACCAAACTAAACACAGAACAAACCCACCCCCACACTAAACACAGAACAAACCCACCCCCATACTAAACACAGATCAAACCCACCACCAAACTAAACACAGAACAAACCCACCCCCAAACTAAACACAGAACAAAGCCCCCCCCAAACTAAACACAGAACAAACCCCCACCCAAACTAAACACAGAACAAACCCCCCCAAACTAAACACAGAACAAACCAACCCCACAACACAGAACAAACCCAACCCCATACTAAACACAGAACAAACCCACCCCCAACAAAAACACAGAACAAACCCACCCCCAAACTAAACACAGAACAAACCCACCCCCAACCCAAACACAGAACAAACCCACCCCCAGACTAAACACAGAACAATCCCACCCCAAACTAAACACAGAACATACCCACCCCCAAACTAAACACAGAACAAACCCACCCCCAATCTAAACACAGAACAAACCCACCCCAAACTAAACACAGAACAATCCCACCCCAAACTAAACACAGAACAAACCCACCCCCAAACTAAACACAGAACAAACCCACCCCCAAACTAAAGAAAGAACAAACAATCCCCAAACAAACAGAGAACAAACCCACCCCAACCCAAACTCAGAACATACCCACCCCCAAACTAAACACAGAACAAACCCACCCCCAAACTAAACACAGAACAAACCCACCCCCAAACTAAACACAGAACAAACCCACCCCCAAACTAAACACAGAACAAACCCACCCCCAAACTAAACACAGAACAAACCCACCCCCAAACTAAACACAGAACAAACCCACGCCCAAACTAAACACAGAACAAACCCACATATTTGCTGTGCCACCTTATTTTCAGGATTTGAGTGTCAGGCAACCAAGGTGTCTCTGCTCATCACTTTTCAAAATCCTGCTGTTTATAATGCACCTCCATACGATATTTAGTCTTCCCAAGATTGCATCATTTCACACTTCTCCGGGGCGGTGCGGTGGCGCACACTGCTGCCTGCCAAGTGCTGAGGACCCGGCTTCGATCCCGGCCCCGGGTCACTGTACGTGTGGAGTTTAGACGTGTCTGCGTGGATCTCACCCCCACAACCCAAAAAGATGGTTGGTGGAATTGCGGATAACGATGAGGACCGTCTGAGGATACAGCAGGATTTAGATTGTCTGGAGACTTGGGCGGAGAGATGGCAGATGGAGTTTAATCCGGACAAATGTGAGGTAATGCATTTTGGAAGGGCTAATGCAGGTAGGGAATATACAGTGAATGGTAGAACCCTCAAGAGTATTGAAAGTCAACGAGATCTAGGAGTACAGGTCCACAGGTCACTGAAAGGGGCAACACAGGTGGAGAAGGTAGTCAAGAAGGCATACGGCATGCTTGCCTTCATTGGCCGGGGCATTGAGTATAAGAATTGGCAAGTCATGTTGCAGCTGTATAGAACCTTAGTTAGGCCACACTTGGATTATAGTGTTCAATTCTGGTCGCCACACTACCAGAAGGATGTGGAGGCTTTAGAGAGGGTGCAGAAGAGATTTACCAGAATGTTGCCTGGTATGGAGGGCATAAGCTATGAGGAGCGATTGAATAAACTCGGTTTGTTCTCACTGGAACGAAGGAGGTTGAGGGGCGACTTGATAGAGGTCTACAAAATTATGAGGGGCATAGACAGAGTGGATAGTCAGAGGCTTTTCCCCAGGGTAGAGGGGTCAATTACTAGGGGGCATAGGTTTAAGGTGAGAGGGGCAAGGTTTAGAGTAGATGTACGAGGCAAGTTTTTTACGCAGAGGGTAGTGGGTGCCTGGAACTCACTACCGGAGGAGGTGGTGGAAGCAGGGACGATAGGGACATTTAAGGGGCATCTTGACAAATACATGAATAGGATGGGAATAGAGGGATACGGACCCAGGAAGTGTAGAAGATTGTAGTTTAGTCGGGCAGTATGGTCGGCACGGGCTTGGAGGGCCGAAGGGCCTGTTTCTGTGCTGTACATTTCTTTGTTCTTTGAGTCACTCTGGCAGTGACACCTGGGAGTCACTCTGGCAATGACACCTGGGAGTCACTCTGGCAGTGACACCTGGGAGTCACTCTGGCAGTGACACCTGGGAGTCACTCTGGCAGTGACACCTGGGAGTCACTCTGGCAGTGACACCTGGGAGCCACTCTGGCAGTGACACCTGGGAGTCACACTGGCAATGCCACCTGGGAGTCACTCTGGCAATGCCCCAGTGCCCCAGTGGCATGGCCAGGCTGGCAGGGGCGCTGCCAGGGAGCCAAACCTCCAGTGCCAATGTGCCCAGGTGGCATCTTACCCATGCTGGGTATCAGGCCCGGGGGTGCCCTGTCCTTATGAGGTGGGGTGCGGGGGCACTCAATGACCCACTAATTGGTAAGTTGGGGCGTGGGGGCTGCAGTGGGGCGGAGCTCGTTAGTGCAGAAAATGGGACTAAGTGGGTCCGCGGTGTGGCCTCCTCGCCGAGACCCAGAAATGAAGCAGAGTCTCGTTTAATAGCGGGGTCACGTCCCAGGGTCCCGTTTAATAGTGGGGTCACGTCCCAGGGTCCCGTTTAATAGCGGGGTCACGTCCCAGGGTCCCGTTTAATAGCGGGGTCACGTTCCAGGGTCCCGTTTAATAGCGGGGTCACGCCCCAGGGTCCCGTTTAATAGCGGGGTCACGTCCCAGGGTCCCGTTTAATAGTGGGGCCACGTCCCAGGGTCCCGTTTAATAGCGGGGTCACGTCCCAGGGTCCCGTTTAATAGCAGGGTCACGTTCCAGGGGCGTCATTCTCCGACCCCCCGCCGGGTCGGAGAATGGCCGTTGGCCGCCGTGAATCCCGCCCCCGCCCCCGCCGAAGTCTCCGCTCCCGGAGATTGGGCGGGGGCGGGAATCCAGCCGCGCCGGTTGGCGGGACCCCCGCTGGATTCTCCGGCCCGGATGGGCCGAAGTCCCGCCCAGGAATTGCCTGTCCCGCCGACGTAAATCAAACCTGGTATTTACCGGCGGGACCAGGCGGCGTGGGCGGGCTCCGGGGTCCTGGGGGGGGGCGCGGGGCGATCTGACCCCGGGGGGTGCCCCCACGGTGGCCTGGCCCGCGATCGGGGCCCACCGATCCGCGGGCGGGCCTGTGCCGTGGGGGCACTCTTTCCCTTCCGCCTCCGCTACGGCCTCCACCATGGCGGAGGCGGAAGAGACTCTCCCCACTGCGCATGCGCGGGAAACTTTCAGCGGCCGCTGACGCTCCCGCGCATGCGCGGGGAAACTGACAGCGGCCGCTGACGCTCCCGCGCATGCGCCGCATTTCCGCGCCAGCTGGCGGGGCGGAAATCCCTCCGGCGTCGGCCTAGCCCCTCAATGTTGGGGCTAGGCCGCCAAAGATGCGGAGACTTCCGCACCTTTTTGCCGGCGCGATGCCCGTCTGATTTGCGCCAGCTTTGGCGCCAGTCGGCGGGCATCCCGCCGTTGGGGGAGAATTTCGCCCCAGGTTCCCGTTTAATAGCGGGGTCACGCCCCAGGGTCCCGTTTAATAGCGGGGTCACGCCCCAGGGTCCCGTTTAATAGCGGGGTCACGTCCCAGGGTCCCGTTTAATAGCGGGGTCACGTCCCAGGGTCCCGTTTAATAGCGGGGTCACGTCCCAGGGTCCCATTTAATAGCGGGGTCACGTCCCAGGGTTTAATAACTGGCAGAGCAGAGAAATCCCCGGCTGAATGAGCCCGACACGGGGCTCTGTTTCATTTCCATTAAATCCCATCTTAATGATTCTCTCCGCCCGACACACCTTAAACTGTAACAAGAACAGGAAATGCTGGAAAACCTCAGCAGGTCTGGCAGCAGCTGTGGAGAGAGACGGAATTAACGTTCGATTTCTTCAGAATCATTGTGAATTTGAAACGTTAATTCCGTTTCTCTGTCCACAGATGCTGCCAGACCTGCTGAGTTTCTGCAGCATTTAACGTTCTTATTTCAGATTTGCAGCGTCTGTCCTGTTTTGTTTTTAGTTCCAGGGGGAAGAGTGGTGGGATGTGGCTGCAGGAAGCTGTGCTGATATTTGGGATCTGTTCCCCAGTCAGAGTCAGCTCCTTCAGAATGGGGACGGCAGATATGTAACTGATCAAACTCTGGTGTGTGGAGTTAAAGAGAAGGACAGATCTCCAATCAGCAGCATGAGATCTGTGGAAAAGTCCTTACCTCAGCAGAGGTTGAAGCTTCCTCTTTGTTATTCGGCATTTTACCTGGAATAAAACAAGAATTTTGAGGTGATTCTCGCTGCTGATGTGATTGATAGTCAGAGAGAAAGTGGAGTGTGTGGGAAGCGTGGAGTTAGACTGTATCCCACACAGGCTGATGAACTGGACACACTTCACCAGCTCAGCACACACACACTCAATGAAAGGCAGCTTTCTCTCAGTGGGGACTCTTGCCTCTGATTGAGAAGGTTGTGGGTTCAAGGCCCACTCCAGCGACTGGAGTGTGTAAAACACGTGCAGCATTGTACTGTGGAGGGTGAACACTGAGGCAGCAGTGTACTGACTGAGGGATCGAGTGTCAGAAAGTCAGTACTGAGGGAGTGATGCACTGTCAGAGGGTCAGTACTGAGGACCTGCTGCCCTGTCAGAGGGTCAGTACTGAGGGGGTGCTGCCCTGTCAGAGGGTTAGTACTGAGGGAGTGATGCACTGTCAGAGGGACAGTACTGAGGGAGTGCTGCACTGTCAGAGGGTCAGCACTGAGGGGGTGCTGCACTGTCAGAGTGTCAGTACTGAGGGAGTGCTGCACTGTCAGAGGGTCAGTACTGAGGGAGTGCTGCACTGTCAGAGGGTCAGCACTGAGGGGGTGCTGCCCTCTCAGAGGGTCAGTACTGAGGGAGTGCTGCACTGTCAGAGGATCAGTACTGAGGGAGTGCTGCACTGTCAGAGGGTCAGCACTGAGGGGGTGCTGCCCTCTCAGAGGGTCAGGACTGAGGGAGTGCTGCATTGTCAGAGGGTCAGCACTGAGGGGGTGCTGCACTGTCAGAGGATCAGTGCTGCACTTGAGAGGGAGCATTACTCTGCAGGAGAGAGGGAGCATTACTCTGCAGGAGAGAGGGAGTATTACTCTGCAGGAGAGAGGTAGCATTACTCTGCAGGAGAGGGGGAGCATTACTCTGCTGGAGAGAGGGAGCATTACTCTGCAGGAGAGAGGGAGCATTACTCTGCAGGAGAGAGGGAGCATTACTCTGCAGGAGAGAGGGAGTATTACTCTGCAGGAGAGAGGGAGAATTACTCTGCAGGAGAGTGGAGCATTACTCTGCAGGAGAGAGGGTGCATTACTCTGCAGGAGAGAGGGAGCATTACTCTGCAGGAGAGAGGGAGCATTACTCTGCAGGAGAGAGGGAGCATTACTCTGCAGGAGAGAGGGAGTATTACTCTGCAGCTCACTGTCCAATACCGTGATGTCGGTGTTAAGTGATTGAAACAGGAAAGTCTCCATTTTCGTGGGATAACAATGGTGAGGACAACATTCATCCAACTGATGTTTAGAAACAATCCTGAACAATAAATATGATTTAGAATGGTGAGTTTGTGACATACTTCAATGGTTTCTTACCACAGACACTTGCGTATACTGTGTTCAGCTCACCTTCAGGGGTTCTCGGCAAACTGTACAGAAAAAAGTCAGTGATTTATTACAGCAGAAATATCAGTGACCAGCTCAATAAAACAATTCACACCGGGTCTGCATTGAGGGAAGAACATCGACTCCTGTTCCTTGTTCGTGTGTTTGTAACTGCAAAGAATATCTCTTACTCGTCACAATAAAACTCTACACGTTATCATTGGTCGGTTGGTTTGATATCAGCTCTTTGAGGTGACTTTGACAGGTTTGGATAAGACAAGGAACAGCTTTCCCCATTGGCGGACGGCACCAGGACTGGGAGACAGATTTAAGATTTTAGGGAAGAGATGCAGGGATGCCGGGGGGAGGGGGATGCTGGGGGGTGGGGGGGGGGGGGGGGAGGGGAGAGGGGGGAGATGGCCGGGGTGGGAGGTGATATGCCATCAATTAAGACGGAAAACGCAGAGTGAATTAACTATGGCTTTAATTGAATTACAACAGAGCTGGCAGCATTCCCCAGAATGAGGCAGTGTGAGAGGTCGGCAGCTTATATGCCCAGGCCCCAGGGGGAGGAGCCACGGGCAGAGCCCAAACCGTACAACATGTAATATAGTGGCAATACTGTACAACACGTACTGCTGTGGCAGCACAATACAGCACAGTGGTTTCACCACGGTTGGGGGGAGGGGGGGGGAGTGGGGGCTAATGAGCTGGAACTTGCTGCCCACGAGGGTGGTGGAAGCAGAGACGATGATTAATTTCAAAAGGAAATTGAATGAACACTTGAGGATAATTAAATTTCCGACCTCAGTGAATAAATAAGTAGAATTCGACCAACTGAATTCCTCTGCAGAGTGCTAGCATAGTCACAACGGGCAGAATGGCCTTCATCTGTGTCGTAAAAATGCAATGACTGAGGGATTCAACCAATTGTGACCAAGAACGGTCATCACGTCGACGGGACTTCGGCCCATCCGGAAGGGAGAATATCGGCAGGCCGAAAATCGGCTGCCTTGCGCAGACCCGTGACATTCTCCGCGGCAGCGGCGCCATTAACGCCCCGCCGACTTTTCTCCCTTCGGAGACTTCGGCGGGGGCGGGATTCACGGCGGCCAACGGCCATTCTCCGACCCTCTGGGGGTCGGAGAATGATGCCCCAGGGGTGTCCGGCGGGGTTTGGCTCTGGGCAGGAAATGGCGTGGCCGCAGACTGATTGCGTGAGGAGAGGTGTGTCTCGGCTTGCGTGTGTGTGTGTGCGGCGGGGTGGGGGGACTGGTTAGAGTAGGCTGGGATCCGGGGGAGTGCCGGGAGGGGTCCATGCCGGGGTGGAGGTTGGGGGTTGGGGGGGGGTCCGTGCTGGGGTGGAGGTTGGGGGTTGTGGGGGGTCCGTGCTGGGGTGGAGCCCTTCCGGATGGGCCAAAGTCCCGTCGACGTGATGACCGTTCACGTCGACGTGAATCAAACCTCCTTTTCATCGGCGTGACCCGGTGCTCCAGGCTCACGCCGACCAGCGTGGAGGTGAGTGACGGCCTGGGGGGTTGGCTCTGGGCAGGAAATGGCGTGGCCGCAGACTGATTGCGTGAGGAGAGGTGTGTCTCGGCTTGTGTGTGTGTGTGTGGGGGGGGGGGTGGTTAGAGTAGGCTGGGCTCCGGGGGAGTGCCGGGAGGGGGTCCGTGCCGGGGTGGTGGTTGGGGAGGGGGTCCGTGCCGGGGTGGAGGTTGGGGGTGGGGGGGGTCCGTGCTGGGGTGGAGGTTGGGGGTTGGGGGGGGTCCGTGCCGGGTGGAGGTTGGGGAGGGGGTCTGTGCCGAGGAGGGTGATGGTAGGGCAAGTGAGTTGGTCCACCTGGCCAGGTGCCAGCCTCCAACAGTTGGACCCATGCGGTCCATGCCACCTGGCTGGGGGGAGGAGGGGATATGGGCAATGATGACATGTCGTCGTTCCCCTCCCCCCCACCAGGCCGTCATGTTTTCAGATCATCCAGCGATGTGGCAGCCGCTCATGTCTATGTTGCCCTGGATGAGGAGGAGGAGGAGGAGGAGGAGCGTGCCAGAGAGGCGGCGCAGGCTGCCGCAGAGGGGCAGGCGGCAGCCGCCCAGGCTGGAGGGACACCTGACCGACAGGACGAGGAGGGGGAGGAGGACGTCGCGGCCCCACGGCAACGGAGGCACTCGAGGGCGCCCCGTGTGTACCGGCCCCGGCAGTCATACCAGGACCTCATGTACCGGGAATGCAGGAGGAGACTCCGGATGAGCCGGGAAACCGTGGCACACATCTGCTTCCTGCTGGCACACCTGTCACCGCGTGGCACTGGCGGGGGACACCCTCTCCCCGTGTCCGTCAAGGTTACGGTGGCCCTGAACTTTTATGCAACGGGGTCATTCCAGGCACCGAGTGGGGTCCTGTCCGGCATATCGCAGACATCGGTGCACCGGTGCATCCGGGCAGTGACAGATGCCCTTTATGCCATGGCGCACCGCTACATCCGCTTCCCTGTGGACCGGGCCAGCCAAGATGCCCGCGCCGTGGGCTTCTCTGCCGTGGCCGGGTTCCCCATGGTCCAGGGCGCGATCGATGGGATGCACGTCGCCGTGCGGCCACCTGCAGATAACAGGGCCGTGTTCACTAATAGGAAGGGGACCTATTCGATGAACGTACAGGTGGTCTGCGACCACCGCATGATGATCCTGCACGTCTGCGCCCGTCACCCAGGCAGTGTACACGACTCATTCATGTTGTCGCGGTCATCCATCCCCGGCATGTACGAGGGACGCCATCCCCGGCTGAGGGGTTGGTTGCTGGGCGACAGGGGCTACCCATTGCGATCGTGGCTGATGACGCCTATACGGAGGCCACGCAATGAGGCAGAGAACCGCTACAATGATCCCCATGTAGCGACAAGGGGAGTGATCGAGAGGTGCTTTGGCGTGCTGAAGATGCGTTTCAGGTGCCTGGACCTCTCTGGGGGCGCCCTCCAGTATCGGTCAGATAGGGTCGGCCGCATCATTGTGGTGTGCTGCGTCCTGCACAACATAGCCCAGCAGAGGGGCGATGTGCCGCAGGCAGAGGAGGGCGGAGTGGAGGAGCAGCAGGAAGAGGCACAGTCCTCCCCAGATGAGGGGGATGGGAGCAATGGTCAGGGCAGATGGGGTAGACACAGGCGGGTGGCTGTCCACCGTTACCGGCTGGCCCAGCGGGCACAGGACAGACTGATAGACGACCGCTTCACTGACTAGATGGGCGTGGGAATCGGGTAGTATGGCCACAGACCGCACACCATGGCAACAGCCGACCACCCACACCCCCCACCCATCCACCCACCCAGCACCCTCACCCCCCTCCCCAACCCCACCCACCCCACCCACATGCACACCACCCCCCCCCATTGCCGATCCACCGGCGGCACAACGGGCCGGGCTCACACAGTTGCGGGTGGACGCGTGTCTATCGCAGGCCATGGAGGATGATGACAACCCGCCCTGCGATGAGCTCCTGGCTCTACATCGTTGGACTATGTCTGACCCATGGCCACAGTACCACCATCCACCCGGACCATCCCTGCATGCGGCTGTGACACTGCAGCGCACGGTCCCGTCCTCTGCCCAGGGGATGTTGATGGCGGCCCAGGGGGAAGGGGGCAGACTCACCTGGGGCTGAGGTCAGACCACCCCTCACACACACACTTGCGCTCAACGTACTTGACACGCCCACACACTTTGGACAGAGCACAAAGGCAGCTTCGGTAGGTGTAACATTGACTTTAATAACCAAAGGAGTTCATGCACGTGCCCTAGCCCCTAAAACTCATCTGTGCCCTGCACCCGTGCCAACTTACTCAGTGTCTAATTGTTTGGCCTTACGGGCCCTTTGACTACGTCTACGTGGTTCCCCAGACGGTACAGCAGAACTGGAGGTGGACTCCTGTGATTCCTGCCCTCTGACACTGGATCCCTTTGGCGGCCGTTTCCTGGGGCGTCCTGGCCTAGATGGACCAGGCTGCGGCCCGGGCGACTGGGATGGCGATCTGCCAGCCTGTCCTGCCCGTTGCCCACCCGATGCACCTGGGACGGAAGGGGGGGAGTCCGAGTTGTCGCGGTGTACCGGGACCTCCCCTACAGAGGGAGCCGGGACGGACCACACCACCTCCTCCTCCCTCGGGGTGCCCGATGGCCCCCAGGCCTCTACATGGGTGGGGGATGCGAACGGACTGGCCATCCGACGCCCCCCCCGACATCTGGCGCTGCCAGTCCTGGAGGCCCGTGCTGGTATCGACAGGGGTCTGCAGGTTTGCAGCCATGGAGCCCAGGGTGTTGGCAAACCCTGTCTGTGACAGTGCGACGCCGGCTCGCACATGGCCACTGGCGCCGATGCCCTCAGCAATGGCCTGCTGAGACTGGGCCATGGCCTGCAGAGACTGGGCCATGGCCTGCTGAGAATGGGCCATGGCCTGCTGAGACTGGGCCATGGCCTGCAGAGACTGTGCTATGGCGTTGAGCGCCTCTGCCATCTGGCGCTGGCACTGGCTCATGGCCTCCTGTGAGAGGGCAGCCATTTCCTGGGCCACAGGCGCCGCCTGCACGGAAGGCCCCAGGCCTCGCAAACCGTTCCCCATGTCTGACACCGTCGCAACCATTGCCTCCACCGCGGACGCCACCCGTGCGGTGTCAGCCTGGGTGGCACGCATGACCGGGACCACTCCCAGCTCCTGGACGCGGGTGGACTCCTCCACCTGCGACCGCAACCGCCGCAAGCCGCCCGTCACCCTCTTCGCTCGTCTCCGGGTCGGTGGTTGCATCGGATCTATGTGTGGGTGTGGTAACTGCAGGAACCCGGGATCCATCTGGGCGGCAGATGTTCGCTTGGCCTGGGCTGCCCTCCGACCGCCCGGTCCCTCTGCTGCTCCTACCTCCACCTGCTGTACCGGGACAGCTGTGTTGTGCGCACCAGTGAGTGTACCAGACGCCTCATCACTAAAGTGCCCAACCGTGGTGAGTGTTTCTGCGATGGTGGAGGGTGTTGGTGACAGCAGTGGCGTTGTGTCGTGCTCTTCGTCCCACTCTGAGTCCATGGCACTTTGGGGTGGGGGTTCGTCTCCACCCATCCACTCTGAGTCACTGTCCGGTATTTCGTCTTCCTGGGTAGTGCTGTCCCGGGTAGTGCTGTCCCGGGTAGGGGTGTCCTGGGTAGTGGTGTCCTGGGTAGTGGTGTCCTGGGTAGTGGTGTCCTGGGTAGTGGTGTCCTGGGTAGTGGTGTCCTGGCTCGGATGTGACGGGGGCCTGTGGCTGCCCCCCTCATCGCTGGGTGGTCGGTCCCGCACGTGACGGGGGTGTCGTCTCCCTGTTGCTCCAGGTCTCTCCGTCTCCCGTGGTGTGCGAGGGGCATCCTGCGGGCGTCGCATGCTGGAGGGTCCGGGTCTCTCCGTCTCCCGTGGTGTCCGAGGGGCATCCTGCGGGCGTCGCATGCTGGAGGGTCCGGGTATCTCCGTCTCCCGTGGTGTGCGAGGGGCATCCTGCGGGCATCGCATGCTGGAGGGTCCGGGTCTCTCCATCTCCCGTGGTCTCCGAGGGGCATCCTGCGGGCGTCGCATGCTGGAGGGTCCGGGTGTCTCCGTCTCCCGTGGTCTCCGAGGGGCATCCTGCGGGCGGTGTGCATCTGCGGGGATGTGTGCCTGGACGTTTGGTCCTGCGATACACAATGAAGCATGCATGGTGAGGCATCAGGCAGTGATCAGGTGATACGGGGGAGGGGGATATAGGGGAGGGGGGATATGGGGACGGGCTGTCGGTGGCTCACTTGCTGGTGGGCCCCCAACCTCTGCATCAGCAACCTCCCGGTCCTCAGGTCCGCCAGCCAGTTCCAGGGCCCTTTCCTCGTGTACGGTCAGTGGCCTCTCATCAGCGGGCCCTCCTCCAGTCCTCACATGCTCCCTATTGTTGTGTGCGCGCTTCTCCTGTGGGGGGGGGGGGGGGGATGGTGGCAGGGGTAAAAGGCAACAGTATTAGGCAGGTATATGAATGCACGCCATCGGTTGCGCGTGCATTGCAGAGGTTAAGGTTAGGGCTGGATTCACTTGGGGATATGGGGGATATGGGGGAGGGGGGGATATGGGGAAGGGGGGGCTATGGGGGATATGGGGGAGGGGGGATATGGGGAGGGGGGATATGGGGGAGGGGGGATATGGGGGAGGGGGGATATGGGGGAGGGGGATATGGGGGAGGGGGGGATATGGGGGAGGGGGATATGGGGGAGGGGGATATGGGGGAGGGGGGGATATGGGGGAGGCTCACCCTGCCTGCTCTGACGAGGTCGTTCACCTTCTTGTGGCACTGGGTGCCTGTCCGTGGTGTCAGGGCCACAGCGGTGACGGCCTCTGCCACTTCCCTCCACAGACGCCGGCTGTGGCGTGGGGCAACTCTGCGGCCGTGCCCGGGATACAGGGTGTCCCTCCTCTGCTCCACCGCGTCCAGGAGCGCCTCCACATCGCGTGACTCGAACCTCGGGGCTGAGCGACGGCCAGCCATCCAGTCGGGTGTTGCGGTCGGGTGTTGCGGTCGGGTGGGGGGGAGCAGCGCGGCCTTATGAGCCGTCACGCCGTGCAGCGCGTATGACGCTGCACGGCGTGAACCACTGCGCAAGCGCGGATCCCGTTACGTCGCTGCTGCCCATTTCGAGCCAGAGACTATCGATCCATTTTCATGACGTGACGCAAGTGGGATTTGCGCCGTTTTTTGCGCCGATCGGCGGACTTTCCGCCGATAACGGAGAATTTTGCCCCAGATGTGTGGCCTCCCACAGTAGCTGACGAAATGGCTGCGAGCTGGAGGCCACGCATATTTATAACCCGGCTCCTGGGCGGAGATAGCATGCAGGGGCCCAGGTGAACCTGTAGTGCAGGTTCTACCGTACAACCTCTAATATCAGAACAGTGGTTTACCACACAGTCACAGCCAATCCTCCATTGGAGGGTTTTGTTGTGGGCAGACTGAGAGGCGGAGGGCAGACTGAGAGGCGGAGGGCAGGGGTTACATGCGGGGGTACAGTTCTCCATTGGAGGGTTTTGTTGTGGGCAGACTGAGAGGCGGAGGGCAGACTGAGAGGCGGTGGGCAGGGTGGGCAGGGGTTAGATGCGGGGGTACAGTTCTCCATTGGAGGGTTTTGCTGTGGTCAGACTGAGAGGTGGAGGGCAGACTGAGAGGCGGTGGGCAGGGTGGGCAGGGGTTAGATGCGGGGGTACAGTTGGTGAGAGGGTAGAGGGTTCCCGAAAATATCACAGATTTTACAGAAGGTTCAATGACAGGTTTTAAACAAGTGCAGAGGGAGGATGGGGAGTGGAGGGGAGGGGAGAGGGTGCTTGGTGGGGGTGGGGCAGAGAACAATTGGGAATGTTTGGGGCAGACTGGGGGACAGGGGAGGTGAATGGACAACAGACCCATTCCCAGCACTGACTGTCGGAGGAAATGGGAGCAGTGAAGTTGATCTGAAATCACTGAGCTCAGCATGAGTTTGGAAAGCTGGAACATTCTGAAGCACACGATGAGATGCTTTTCCTCACGTTTACATTGAAACAGTGTGTGAGCCTGAGGGCAGAGGGCAGAGTGCAGAGTGCGAGAGGGAATTCAAATGCGAAGTGACGGGGTGTGGCGGGAATGAATGGAGGAAGTCGGGAAATCTGTCTCCCTGTCAGAATTGTCTGTCCGATGAGGAGGGGGCAACATTGACAAATATTGGTTTCAGCGTCAGTCTGAAGCCCTGAAAAGCTGGTGAAAAGTAGATGGTTCAATTTGTTTGAGATGTTTTAAGTCATCAATACAAAATATAAACACACAAACCTGCTTCCCGAATCCCAGCCTGTCCACCACTCACACCAATGGGGATCAATTAGAATCATGAAAACTGCACTTACTGGTTACACTCAGCTGTGATCCATTCCCACTGATATCTCCCCACACGGAGCAGTAATAGACGGCAGTGTCACTGGGCTGCACGTTGCTGATTGTCAGGATGAAGGTTTTATTGGACGTGTCTCGGGAAGGATGGAAACGCTCAGTGAAACCTGGACTCCGTTGTGTGTTGTTCTTTATATCATGTGTTAAAACCCTCTCCATATCTTTCCCTGGCAGCTCCCGGTTCCAGTGAACATCGGTGTGTGTCACTGCGGCGTTCCGCATGGTGCACTGTAACCGTGCAGTCTGACCCTCTGTGACACGTTCCAGACTCGGAGACTGGATAAGGACTGGAGCATTCGCATCTAGAAAAATATATGTCGACGGTATCATAATAATAATAATAATCGCTTATTGTCACAAGTAGGCTTCAATGAAGTTACTGTGAAAAGCCCCTAGTCGCCACATTCCGGCACCTGTTCGGGGAGGCCAGTATGGTAATTGAACGCGCGCTGCTGGCCTTGTTCTGCATTAGAAGACAGCTGTGTAGCCCACTGTGCTAAACCAGCCCGGATGTATGTGAACCAATCTGCAAACTTCAAATTGTCCTGAATGTTTCCGTGGAAAGATCGTACAGCATAGATTATATCACTAAAGGATTCCAATAATACATCAGCAGCATTGACATAATATCTTAGATTGAAGCATGGGATCATTTTCTAATGCTCTGCACCAGGGTGGGAATATTTCTATTATCTTCCCTCACATTAGAAATGTACTGTTGATTGAGATGAAATATAAGAACATAAGAACTAGGAACAGGAGTAGGCCATCTGGCCCCTCGAGCCTGCTCCACCATTCAATGAGATCATGGCTGATCTTTGTGGACTCAGCTCCACCCTCCGGCCCGTACACCATATCCCCGAATCCCTTTATTCTTTAGAAAGGTATCTATCTTTTTCTTAAAAACGTTTAAATAAGGATCCTCAACTGCTTCACTGGGCAAGGAATTCCAGAGATTCACAACCCTTTGGGTGAAGAAGTTCCTCCTAAAATCGGTCCTAAATCTACTTCCCCTTATTTTGAGGCTATGCCCCCTAGTTCTGCTTTCACCCGCCAGTGGAAACAACCTGCCTGTATCTATCCTATCTATTCCCTTCATAATTTTAGATGTTTCAATAAGATCCCCCCCCGCATCCTTCTAAACTCCAATGAGTACAGTCCCAGTCTACTCAACCTCTCGTCATAATCTAATCCCCTCAACTCTGGGATCAACCTCTGCACTCCCTCCAGTGCTAATATGTCCTTTCTCAGGTAAGGAGACCAAAACTGAACACAATACTCCAGATGCGGCCTCACCAACACCCTATACAATTGCAGCATAACCTCCCTAGTCTTGAACTCCATCCCTCTAGCAATGAAAGACAAAACTCGATTAGCCTTCTTAATCACTTGTTGCACCTGCACACCAACTTTTTGCGACACGTGCACCAGCACACCCAGGTCCCTCTGCACAGCAGCATGTTTCAATATCTTACCGTTTAAATAATAATCCATTCTGCTGTTATTCCTCCCAAAATGGATAGCCTCACACTTGGCAACATTGAATTCCATCTGCCAGACCCTAGCCCATTCACCTAACCTATCCAAATCCTACTGCAGACTTCCGGTATCCTCTGCACTTTTTGCTTTACCACTCATCTTAGTGTCGTCTGCTAACTTTGCCACATTGCACTTGGTCCCCAACTCCAAATCATCTATGTAAATTGTGAACAACTGCGGGCCCAACACAGATCCTTGAGGGACCCCACTAGTTACAGGTTGCCAACCAGAGAAACACACATTTATCCCCACTCTCTGCTTTCTGTTAGTTAACCAATCCTCTACCCATGCTACCACTTTACCCTCAATGCCTTTAGTTTATGCAGCAACTTTTTGTGTGGCACCTTGTCAAAAGCTTTCTGGAAATCCAAATATGCCACATCCATTGGCTCCCCGTTATCTACTGCACTGGTAACGTCCTCAAAAATTTCTACCAAATTAGTCAGACACGACCTACCCTTTCTGAACCCATGCTGCGTCTGCCCAATGGGACAATTTCCCTCCAGGTGCCCCGCTATTTCCTCCTTAATGGTAGATTCCAGCATTTTCCCTGCAACCGAAGTTAAGCTTACCGGCCTATAATTACCCGCTTTCTGCCGACATCATTTTTTAAACAGTGGTGTCACGTTTGCTACTTTCCAATCCTGTGGGACCACCCCAGAGTCTAGTGAATTTTGATAAATTTTCACTAGTGCGTTTACAATTTCCCTAGCCATCTCTTTTACCACTCTGGGATGCATCCCATCAGGGCCAGGGAAATATATCGAAAAATACTTCAAGTTAGGTAATCATTCTCAGATAGAAAATGTGTTTGAAAAAAATTACTATTGATAAGCAGAGAAATAAAAACACTGAACAACATGAGGCCATTCATTTCCTGTTGACTCCATTATGGATCACCCCACTATTATATTCCTTTGCAAAACTGTACCCAATCATGGACTGAACTGGATTTGTTTATTGGCACGTGTCCCGAGGTACAGTGAAACGTATTGTTCTGCTTACAGTCCAGACAGATCATTCCGTACTTGAAAAAAACAAAGGCCATACATATATTTGGAATATATATAAATGATTTGGAGGAAAATGTAACTGGTCTGATTAGTAAGTTTGCAGACGACACAAAGTTTGGTGGAATTGCGGACAGCGATGAGGATTGTCAGAGGATACAGCAGGATATAGATCGTTTGGAGACTTGGGCGGAGAGATGGCAGATGGTGTTTAATCCAGACAAACATGAGGTAATGCAGTTTGAAAGAACGAATACAGATGGGAAATATATAGTAAATGTCAGAATCCATCAGAGTTTTGACAGGCTGAGCGATCTGGGTGTTCAGGTCCACAGGTCACTGAAAGGGGCAACGCAGGTGCAGAAGGTAGTCAAGAAGGCATACGGCATGCTTGCCTTCATTGACCGTGGAATTCAGTTTAAAAATTGGCAAGCCGTGTTGCAGCTTTACAGAACCTTAGGTAGGCTGAACTTGGAATATGGTGTTCAATTCTGATCACCACACCTCGATAAGGATGTGGAGGCTTTGGAGAGGGCACAGAAAAGACTTACCAGGCTGTTGCCGGGTATGGAGGGCATTAGCTACGAGGAGGGGTTGATTAAAGTGGGTTTGCTCCCACTGAAACGACGGAGATTGAGGGGCGACCTGATAGAAGACTACAAGATTCTGAGGGGCATAGACAGAGTGGATAATCAGATGCTTTTTCCCAGGATGGATGAGTCAATAACTAGGGGCCATAGGTTTAAGGTGCGAGGGGCAAGGTTTAAAGGAGATGTATGAGGCAGGTTTTTTACACAGAGGGTGGTGGGAGCCTGGAACTCGCTGCTGGGGGAGGTAGTGGAAGCAGATACGATAGCGACTTTTAAGAGGCCGCTTGACAAATGCATGAATTGGATTGGAAGAGAGGGACATGGTCCCGGAGCAGTGGGGGGATTTAGAACAAAGAACAAAGAAAAGTACAGCACAGGAACAGGCCCTTCGGCACTCCAAGTCTGTGCCGACCATGCTGCCCGTCTAAATTAAAAATCTAAAGATGATTGATGCAGGAAGGGCAGTGGATGTTGTCTATATGGACTTCAGTAAGGCATTTGACAAGGTCCCTCATGGCAGACTGGTACAAAAGGTGAAGTCACAAGGGATCAGGGGTGAGCTGGCAAGATACAGAACTGGCTAGGTCATAGAAGGCAGAGAGTAGCAATGGAAGAGTGCTTTTCTGATTGGAGGGCTGTGACTAATGGTGTTCCGCAGGGATCAGTGCTGGGACCTTTGCTGGTCATGGTATATATAAATGATTTGGAGGAAAATGTAACTGGGCTGATTAGTAAGTTTGCAGACAACACAAAAGTTGGTGGAATTGCAGACAGCGATGAGGACTGTGAGAGGATACGTCAGGATTTAGATCATTTGGAGACTTGGGCGGAGAGATGGCAGATGGATTTTAATCCAGCCAAATGTGAGGTAATGCATTTTGGAAGGTCTAATGCAGGTAGGGAATATACAGGGAATGGTAGAACCCTCAAGAGTATTGGCAGTCAGAGAAATCTTGGTGTACAGGTCCACAGGTCACTGAAAGGGGCAACACAGGTGGAGAAGGTAGTCAAGAAGGCATACGGCATGCTTGCCTTCATTGGCCGGGGCATTGAGTATAAGAATTGGCAAGTCATGTTGCAGCTGTATAGAACCTTAGTTAGGCCACACTTGGAGTATAGTGTTCAATTCTGGTCGCCACACTACCAGAAGGATGTGAAGGCTTTAGAGAGGGTGCAGAAGAGATTTATCAGAATGTTGCCTGGTATGGAGGGCATTAGCTATGAGGAGAGGTTGAATAAACTCGGTTTGTTCTCACTGGAATGTCGGAGGTTGAGGGACGACCTGATAGGGGTATACAAAATTATGAGGGGCACAGACAGAGTGGATAGTCAGAAGCTTATTCCCAGGGTAGAGGGGTTGATTACTCGGGGGCAGAGGTTTAAGGTGCGAGGGGCAAGATTTAGAGGAGATGTACGAGGCAAGTTTTTTATGCAGAGGGTAATGGGTGCCTGGAACCTGCTGCCGGAGGAGGTGCTGGAAGCAGAGACGATCGTGACATTTAAAGGGCATCTTGACAAATACATGAATAGGATGGGAATAGAGGGATACGGACCCAGGAAGTGTAGAAGATTTTAGTTTAGCCGGGCAGCATGGTCGGCACGGGCTTGGAGGACCGGAGGGCCTGTTCCTGTGCTGTACTTTTCTTTGTCCTTTGTTCTCTTGGTGTCAAAAACTGTTACGCTCCATCTCCATTGGTTGGGCTCATACCCGGCACAAAGGAAGATGCTTGTGGTTGTTGGAGGTCAATCATCTCAGTCCCAGGACATCACTGTAGGAATTCCTCAGGGCAGTGTCCTCGGCCCAACCATCTCCAGCTACTTCATCAATGACCTTCCTTCCATCGTAAGGTCAGAAGTGCGGATGTTCACCAACGAATGCACAATGTTCAACACCATTCACAACTCCTCAGATACTGGAGCAGTTTGAGTCCCTGTGCATCAAGACCTGCACAACATTCAGGCTCGCTTTACAAGTGGAAAGCAACATGCATGATACTCAAGTGCCAGGCAATGGTCATCTCCAACCAAAGAGAATCTAACCATCATCCCTTGACATTCAAGGACATTACCATCGCTGAATCCTTCAGTATCACCATCCTGGGGGTTACCCTTAATCAGAAACTGAATTGCATTAAATATAGAAACAGTGTGGCTACGAGAGCAGGTCAGAGGTGAGGAAACCTGCGGCAAGTAACTCACCTCCTGACTCACCAAAGCCCGTCCACCATTCAGTCAGGTGAGAAATGCTCTCCACTTGCCTGAATGACCGCAGCTCCAACAACACAAAAGAAGCTCAACACCATCCAGGAGAAAACAGCCCACTTGATCGGCACCCCATCCACCTCCTTAAACATTCAGTCCCCCCCACCATCAAAGCAAGTAACAGCTGTGTGTACCATCTACAAGTGTGATGAATGTAGGAATTTCTGATATATTGTATTATATGTACTTAGTGGGGTAAGAGTTAAAAGCCTGCGGTAGAATGTGTGACTGTCGTAAGCATGTTTCAAAATAAATCCTAGTTTGAAAGGCAACACAGGATTGGGAGCCAGCGCTCCCAATGATGAAATTATTGTAAAAAGCTTGGGCTAATGCAGTTTTGTTTGGACTAAGGCGATTCCCTGTGGAGTGAATTAGATTTCAGCTTGGTAAGATGATGTCATTACTGGGTGGAGCTGTGGTATCTGACATTTTGCAGGGAATGCAGGTCAGTGGAGTTCTAACTGAAGTTGTGACCAGAAGTTAAGCAGTTTGTTCTCTGCAGTTCAGTTAAAAGCTCTGTCTGCAGACAGAGAGCTGTGTGGTTGGAAAGGTGAACAAACCAGCTGAAACAGCTTCTGAAGAGATAGAGCCAGAGTTTCAGCATGGGTCTGACAGGAGTCAGATCGTTTCTTTAAAGCAGTGTCAAGAGATCTTTCTTTATCAAAGTAGATTATCCAGGCATCCCTGTAGAGCAGGTATTCCTGAGAGCTAAAGGTACTGAAGGTAGACTGAGAGCTGAGATGTATGTTTCTTGTAGTTTGAGTGGGAACAAAGATAGCAGTTAAGGGTTACTGTATTCACTGTATTGAGTAGTACTGTTTGAGGGGTAATTGTAAACTATTTTCTGTCTGATGTGAAAGATATTTTCTGGTCTGATGTGCGAGTAATTAGTTTGTTTACTATGTCCCTATTTATTCATGAAATCCCTCCTGGAGTGAGGTCTCCTTTCCTCACACTCTTACACAATTAAAATAAAACATAAGGGGCAAGAGGGTTTACACTGAGTGCTGAATTTGGTGCATTTGAGTGCTATAGTGAGAGTTTGGTGACTGAGGGAGTATAAGGCTTCATTTTTATCTAAAACTAGTCTTTCTTTTATTGAGTTAATTAACTTAAAAGTTACTGTTTGGTTTAGAAGAAGGTGAATTTTCAATCAGCTTTAAACAAAGCTTCTACTTGTAGGCACTTGCAGCTGGAGTTTGTTAATTAGGTAATTGGATTAGGCCAGTTTTCAGAGGCTAGATTCACAGTATAAAAGTGATCCCCTATAGTGCAGACTTTGTTTGCATTGGGTGCTGAATTTGGTGCATTTGAGTGCTACAGTGAGAGTTTGGTGACTGAGGGAGTGCTGAATTTGGTGCATTTGAGTGCTATAGTAAGAGTTTGGTGACTGAGGGAGTGCTGAATTTGTTGCATTTGAGTGCTATAGTGAGAGTTTGGTGACCAAGGGAGTTAGGTGAGGAGGGAGTAAGGTGCTCCTTTCATTTTGTTTCCTACATTTCCACAAAGAGTGAGAAGAGAGCCAGAGAGTGCAGCTGACTGGGAGCAGAGTCGGAGGGCAGAGATCCAGTTGGTCCACAGGGCAGCTATATTCTGTAAGGTAAGAGGGGATGGAGGCTAGGCCAGTTGCATGCTCCTCCTGTAGGGTGTGGGTGGTGAGGGATACCACCGGTGTCCCCGCTGACTATACCTGCTGGAAGTGCACCCAACTCCAGCTCCTCAAAGACCGTGTTAGGGAACTGGAGCTGAAGCTGGATGAACTTTGCAGCATCCGGGAGGCAGAGGGGGTGATTGAGAAGAGTTACAGGGATGTAACCAGACGCAAGGTACAGGACAAGAATAGCTGGGTTACAGTCAGGGGAAAAAAAAACAAACAGGCAGACAGTGCAGGGATCCCTCGTGGCCGTTCTCCTTCAAAACAAGTATACCGTTTTGGATGCTGTTGGGGTGGATGACCTACCGGGGGAAGGCCCTAGCGGCCAGGTCTCTGGCACTGAGTCTGGCTCTGGGGCTCAGAAGGGAAGGGGGGAGAATAGAAAAGCAATAGTTGTAGGAGATTCAATGGTTAGGGGAATAGATAGGAGATTCTGTGGTAACGAGCGAGACTCCCGGAAGGTGTGTTGCTTCCCGTGTGCCAGGGCCAGGGATGTCTCGGATCATGTCTTCAGGATCCTTAAGGGGGAGGGGGAGCAGCCAGAGGTCGTGGTGCACATTGGTACCAACGACGGAGGGAGGAAAAGGGGTGTGGAGGTAATAAATGAGTTTAAGGAGTTAGGCTGGAAGTTAAAAGCCAGGACAGACAGTTGGCATCTCTGGTTTGTTGCCGGTGCCACGTGATAGCGAGGCTAGGAATAGGGAGAGAGTGCAGCTGAACACATGGCTGCAGAAATGGTGTAGGAGGAAGGGCTTTATGTATTTGGATAATTGGAGTGCATTCTGGGGAAGGTGGGACCTGTACAAGCAGGACGGGTTGCATCTGAACCAGAGAGGCACCAATATCCTGGGAGGGAGGTTTTCTAGTACTCTTCGGGAGGGTTTAAACTAATTTGGCAGGGGAATGGGAACCGGATTTGTAGTCCAGCAACTAAGGTAGCCGATATTCAGGACGCCAAAGTGTGTAATGAGGCAGTGGGGAAGGGAACACTGAAAAAGGAGAGTACTTGCAGGCACGGAGATGGGTTGAAGTGTGTATCCTTCAACGCAAGAAGCATCAGGAATAAGGTGGGTGAACCTAAGGCATGGTTCGGTACTTGGGACTACGATGTGGTGACCATCACGGAAACTTGTATAGAAAAGGGGTAGAAATGGTTGTTGGAGGTCCCTGGTTATAGATGTTTCAATAAGATTAGGGAGGGTGGTAAAAGGGGTGGGAGGGGGGGGGGGGTGGCATTGTTAATTAGAGATAGTATAACAGCTGCAGAAAGACAGTTCAAGAAGTATCAGCCTACTGAGGTAGTGTGGGTTGAAATCAGAAATAGGAAAGGAGCAGTCACCTTGTTAGGAGTTTTCTCTAGGACCCCCAATAGTAGCAGAGATGTGGAGGAACAGATTGGGAAACAGATTTTGGAAAGGTGCAGAAGTCACAGGGTAGTAGTCATGGGTGACTTCAACTTCCCAAACATTGAGTGGAAACTCTTTAGATCAAATAGTTTGAATGGGGTGATGTTTGTGCAGTGTGTCCAGGAAGCTTTTCTAACACAGTATGTAGATTGTCCGACCAGAGGGGAGGCAATATTGGATTTGGTACTTGGTAATGAACCAGGGCAAGTGATAGATTTGTTAGTGAGGGAGCATTTTGGAGATAGTGACCACAATTCTGTTGCTTTCACTTTAGTAATGGAGAGGGAGAGGTGCGTGCAACAGGGCAAGGTTTACAATTGGGGGAAGGGTAAATACGATGTTGTCAGACAAGAACTGAAGTGCATAAGTTGGGAACATTGGCTGTCAGGGAAGGACACAAGTGAAATGTGGAACTTGTTCAAGGAACAGGTACTATGTGTCCTTGATATGTATGTCCCTGTCAGGCAGGGAAGAGATGGTCAAGTGAGGGAACCATGGTTGACAAGAGAGGTTGAATGTCTTGTTAAGAGGAAAAAGGAGACTTATGTAAGGCTGAGGAAACAAGGTTCAGACAGGGCGCTGGAGGGATACAAGATAGCCAGGAGGGAACTGAAGAAAGGGATTAGGAGAGCTAAGAGAGGGCATGAACAATCTTTGGCGGGTAGGATCAAGAAAAACCCCACACCCTTTTACACATATGTGAGAAATATGAGAATGACTAGAGCGAGGGTAGGTCCGATCAAGGACAGTAGCGGGAGATTGTGTATTGAGTCTGAAGAGATAGGAGAGGTCTTGAATGAGTACTTTTCTTCTGTATTTACAAATGAGAGGGGCCATATTGTTGGGGAGGACAGTGTGAAACAGACTGGTAAGCTCGAGGAGATACTTGTTAGGAAGGAAGATGTGTTGGGCATTTTGAAAAACTTGAGGGCAGACAAGTCCCCCGGGCCTGACGGGATATATCCAAGGATTCTATGGGAAGCTGGGAAGCAAGAGATAAAATTGCAGAACCGTTGGCAATGATCTTTTCGTCCTCACTGTCAACAGGGGTGGTACCAGGGGATTGGAGAGTGGCGAATGTCGTGCCCCTGTTCAAAAAAGGAACTAGGGATAACCCTGGGAATTACAGGCCAGTTAGTCTTACTTCGGTGGTAGGCAAAGTAATGGAAAGGGTACTGAAGGATAGGATTTCTGAGCATCTGGAAAGACACTGCTTGATTAGGGATAGTCAGCATGGATTTGTGAGGGTAAGGTCTTGCCTTACAAGTCTTATTGATTTCTTTGAGGATGTGACCAAGCATGTGGATGAAGGTAAAGCAGTGTATGTAGTGTGCATGGATTTTAGTAAGGCATTTGATAAGGTTCCCCATTGTAGGCTTATGCAGAAAGTAAGGAGGCATGGGATAGTGGGAAATTTGGCCAGTTGGATAACGAACTGGCTAACCGATAGAAGTCAGAGAGTGGTGGTGGATGGCAAATATTCAGCCTGGATCCCAGTTACCAGTGGTGTACCGCAGGGATCAGTTCTGGGTCCTCTGCTGTTTGTGATTTTCATTAATGACTTGGATGAGGGAGTTGAAGGGTGGGTCAGTCAATTTGCAGACGATACGAAGATTGGTGGAGTTGTGGATAGTGAGGAGGGCTGTTGTTGGCTGCAAAGAGACATAGATAGGATGCAGAGCTGGGCTGAGAAGTGGCAGATGGAGTTTAACCCTGAAAAGTGTGAGGTTGTCCATTTTGGAAGGACAAATATGAATGCGGAATACAGGGTTAACGGTAGAGTTCTTGGCAATGTGGAGGAGCAGAGAGATCTTTGGGTCTATGTTCATACATCTTTGAAAGTTGCCACTCAAGTGGATAGAGCTGTGAAGAAGGCCTATGGTGTGCTAGCGTTCATTAACAGAGGGATTGAATTTAAGAGCCGTGAGGTGATGATGTAGCTGTACAAAACTTTGGTAGGCCACATTTGGAGTACTGTGTACAGTTCTGGTCGCCTCATTTTAGGAAGGATGTGGAAGCTTTGGAAAAGGTGCAAAGGAGATTTACCAGGATGTTGCCTGGACTGGAGAGTAGGTCTTACGAGGAAAGGTTGAGGGTGCTAGGTCTTTTCTCATTAGAACGGAGAAGGATGAGGGGCGACTTGATAGAGGTTTATAAGATGATATGTGGAATAGATAGGCAGTCAGAGACTTTTTCCCCAGGTGGAACAAACCATTACAAGGGGACATAAATTTAAGGTGAATGGTGGAAGATATAGGGGGGCTGTCAGAGGAAGGTTCTTTACCCAGAGAGTAGTGGGGGCATGGAATGCACTGCCTGTGGAAGTAGTTGAGTCGGAAACATTAGGGACCTTCAAGCAGCTATTGGATCGGTACATGGATTACGGTAGAATGATATAGTGTAGATTAATTTGTTCTTAACGGCAGCCGGTAGCATTGTGGATAGCACAATTGCTTCACAGCTCCAGGGTCCCAGGTTCGATTCCGGCTTGGGTCACTGTATGTGCGGAGTCTGCACATCCTCCCCATGTGTGCGTTGGTTTCCTCCTCATGCTCCGGTTTCCTCCCACAGTCCAAAGATGTGCAGGTTAGGTGGATTGGCCATGATAAATTGCCCTTCGTGTCCAAAATTGCCCTTAGTGTTGGTTGGAGATGTTGACCTTGGGTGGGGTGCTCTTTCCAAGAGCCGGTGCAGACTCAATGGGCCGAATGGCCTCCATCTGCACTGTAAATTCTATCATAATCTATGATTAATCGTAGACAAAGGTTTGGCACAGCATCGTGGGCCGAAGGGCCTGTTCTGTGCTGTATTTTTCTATGTTCTATGTTTCCAATCTCAGCACCTAAGTACTTGCTTGGAATCTTCTCCCAACCAATGCTTTTCCTTGTGCTCCTTCCACAAGGATCCACCTCCAGGATTTGTTTCCTGCAGTTCCCTCTCCCAAAAGACTGGTGATAATTGGGGATCTCCCTTTTGACATGGATCAATATCCAAGACCGTGTGAGGGAGGTTTACCCTGCACCAATGCCTGTTCCAATTAGCCAAGGAGGTCTTGATGTTGCACCAAAGACACAAGCAACAGTGTAAAATTCAGAACCAATGGGGTGTTTGCAGGATGTGTGTCATTGCCGCCCAGTAATGTGGTTATAATAAGCTGAGGCCCAGCGAGCAGGCTCACGGCTCACAATTCATTTGACCAATGTTTATTATTAGCAGCGATTCAAGTGGGCAGCTCTCCACCCCCTACTCGGGGACAATTGGTGATGGGCAATAAATGCTGCCCTCGCCAGCAATGTCCACATCCTGTGAGAGAATAAAATAAACACGGAGAGAGAACTGCAGCGATACATTTCTGCAATAAAACACTTCCTCTTGTGGTGAGCTATTAAACAGTCCGTGCTCACCACCTCCAATTCTTCCAGCATTTGTGTGTTTCAGCCACTTCCCCACCATTTAAATTCCTGTTTTTATAAATGTTAGTGCGATTCTGAAAATACTTTTGTGAAGTGAATGCTGTGAACAGATTAGATGTGAGTGTCAAGGAGCAAAGTGCAGAGTGCTCCATGCCCCAGCTTCAGGCCTCGTGTTAGCAGCTCAAAGATTCAAGGCCTTCTGCAAGAGCGCAGCGGGAAAAGCAGATCCCAGCAGTTTACTCTCCCAGGCTGGAATTTTCCTGGCCCTTTGGCTTCAAGGTGGAAAGGCCGGCAAAAGCCTGCCGCTGGGTTCCGCTGGTGGGTCTGATGTCTTCCTGTTGCCACGCCCCTTTCCCAATGGAAGGAAAGGTAGCAGGTGGAGTCTACACCTTGAGCATAGTTGAAACACTTCAGTTGCCAATGAAGGGCCGCTTGCTGCCTGTGTGCGGAGGGCACACCATCGCCTGGGGAGACGGGCAGATCAGCCCTGGTGCTCTCCCAGCGGGATACGTGAGGTGCTTTCCCTTTTGGGAATTCCAGCATCCTGCGGAGCGTCGTCTGGGGAATCGGCCGCCCCACAACAACGGTGTTGCCTCCTGTTGGTAACCAGCCCCCTTCTCGTTGGCGCTTGCCTTCCCAGCGCACGCGTCCTCAGAGGTTGAAGGCAGGCGCCCTTCGATGTGCCCTCATCCTCCAGGCACAGGCCCAAAAATAGCCACTGCTGAGCTGCCACCCTCTGATTGGTCAGTCGCTCTTTCGAGCAGGCTGCTAACTTTAATAGAATCACCATCCTGGCAACGACCACATTATGTGGCTGCCCTCCAGTAAAATGTGGCTCCTGTGTCCCACTGCCCACCCGAACAGAATCATCCCCCAGTCCTGTTTCAACCCCAGTGACAGGATCCATTATTAAAGATGAGATCGCGGAGTATTGGGAAGTGCATGATAAAATAGGACTGAGTCAGCACGGCTTCGTCAAGGGGAGGTCGTGTCTGACAAATCAGTTAGAGTTTTTGAGGATATAACAGGGAAGTTAGACAAAGGAGAGCCAGTGGATGTGATCTATTTTCATTTCCAGAAGTGAGGCTGTTGCCTCATAGGAGGCTGCCATATAGGAGGCTGTTGAGGCAGCACGGTAGCACAGTGGTTTGCACTGTCGGTTCACAGCGTCAGGGTTCCAGGTTTGATTCCCGGCTTGGGTCACAGGCTGTGCGGAGTCTGCACGCTCTCCCCATGTCTGCATGGGTTTCTTCCGGGTTCTCCGGCTTCCTCCCACTTGCCCCGAAAGACGTGCTGTTCGGTAATTTGGACATTCTCAATTCTCCCTCTGTGTACCCGAACAGGCGTCGAAATGTGGCGATTAGGGCTTTTCACAGTAACGTCATTGCAATGGAAGCATACTTGTGATAATAAAGATTATTTTTTAAAAATACGTTAAGAGCCCGTGGTGTTCAGGGTAAGATACTGCCAGGGACAGAGGATTGGCTGACTGGCAGAAGGCAGAGAGTGGGGATAAAGGGGTCTTTTTCAGGATGCCAGCCGGTGACTAGTGGTGTGCCTCAGGGGTCGGTGCTGGGACCACAACTTTTCACAATATACATTAATGATCTGGAAGAAAGAACTGAAGGAACTGTTGCTAAGTTTGTCGTTGATACAAAGATTTTTTTTTATAATTTAGAGTACCCAATTCATTTTTCCAATTAAGGGGCAATTTAACGTGGCCAATCCACCTACCCTGCACACCTTTGGGTTGTGGGGGTGAAACCCACGCAAACACAGGGAGAATGTGCAAACTCCACACGGACAGTGACCCAGAGCTGGGATTGAACCTGGGACCTCAGCGCCGTGAGGCAGCAGTGCTAACCACTGCGCCACCGTGCTGCCCACAGATGATACAATGATATGCAGAGGGACAGGTAGCATTGTGGAAGCAGGGGCAGATGGAATATAATGTGGGAAAGTGTGAGCTTATGCACTTTGATAGGAAGGAGGGAGGTAGAGACTATTTTATAAATGGGAAATCAGAAGCACAAAGGGACTCAGGAGCCAAGTGTAAAATGAGCTAAGTTTAATGGGCAGCTTCAGTCAGCAGTTGAGAAGGCAAATGCAATGTTCACATTCATGTCAAGAGGGCAAGAATACAAGAGCAGAGATGTACTTCTGAGGCTGTATAAGGCTCTGGTCAGACCCCATTTGGAGTATTGTGAGCAGTTGTGGGCCCCATATCTAAGGAAGGATGTGGTGGCCTTGGAAAGGGCCCAGAGGAATGCGGTGTTCTCTGTGATTCTTGTTCTGAGGATGGATGTTGTAATATTCACAAAGATCACAGAAGCTAAGTTCATTAAAAAAGCGAACATTTATTTACCCTACTTAATTAAGCTTGACCATTTACTCCTGTCGTAAACAATAGTCTAATAATCTACAATCTCCACTCAACTAACACTAGTCTCTCCACTCTATCTATAACTGTACCGTCCTCCCCATCACTGCTCTCTCTAACTCTCCTCCAGCTCTCTCCAGAAATCTGTGAGTCAGTGCTTTATATAGTTCTGCATCTAGCTCGACCTAGTGGTTAATTGTGATATGGCAATAACCCTTTGTATTCTGAACATTTCCATAATGTCACATCCCCCTTTCTTTGAGAAAAGAAATGGGTGACATCCTTTCTGACATTAATTTTTACAGACATATTTGAGAATTCTTTCATACAGTTAATGCTTTCAACTCATTTTGCATATCATTATTTCACTTTCAGAGTTACCGTCGTTAGTGTTTCTACAAATTAAGTCTATTGTGTGGTATCCTTATTCTTTTCAATCTTCTCAATGCCCTTTCAGTGTCAGAGACATTTTCTATTGTTTGCTCCATTTGTGTAGTCGGTACGGCAGAGTGGTTAGCACTGTTGCTTCACAGTGCCAGGGTCCCAGGTTCGATTCCCGGAGTGAGTCACTGTCTGTGCGGAGTCTGCATGCTCTCCCTATGTCTGCGTGGGTTTCCTCCGGGTGCTCCAGTTTTTTCCCACAAGTCCCGAAAGACGTGCTGTTTGGTGAACATTCTGAATTCTCCCTCAGTGTACCCGAACAGGCACCGGAATGTAGCGACGAGGGGATTTTCAAAGTAACTTCATTGCAGTGTTCATAGATCAGAGAATTTACAGTGCAGAAGGAGGCCATTCGGCCCATCGAGTCTGCACCGGCTCTTGGAAAGAGCACACTACCCAAGGTCAACGCCGCCACCCTCTCCCCATAACCCAGTAACCCCATAACCCAGTAACCCTACCCAACACTAAGGGCAATTTTTGGACACTAAGGGCAATTTATCATGGCCAATCCACCTAACCTGCACATCTTTGGACTGTAGGAGGAAACCGGAGCACCCGGAGGAAAGCCACGCACACACGGGGAGGATGTGCAGACTCCGCACAGACAGTGACCCAAGCTGGAATCGAACCTGGGACCCTGGAGCTGTGAAGCAATTGTGCTATCCACAAGGCTACCGTGCTGCCCAAATGTTAATGTAAGCTTACTGGTGACAATAATAAAGATTATTATACCTGCATGCTTACCTTCAGTGACTGGTGTATGAGGACATCCAGGTCTCATTGCACATTCCCCTCTCCTCATTTATGGCCATTCAGATAATAGTCTGCCTTCTTGTTTTTGCTACCGAAGTGGATAACCTCGCATTTCTCCAAATTATACAGCATCTGCCATTCATTTGCCCACTCACTCAACCTGTCCAAATCACACTGAAGTATCTCTGCATCCTCCTCATAGCTCACCCTCCCGCCCAACTTGGTGTCAGCTGCAAATTTGTAGATATGACATTTTGTTCCTTCATCTAAATCATTAATATATATTGTGAATCGCTGGGGTCCAGCACTGATCCCTGCGATACCCCATGAGTCACTCCTTGCCGATTTGATAAAGACCCGTTCGTTCCTAGTCTTTGTTTCCAGTCTGCCAACCAGTTTTGTATCCATCTCGATACTCTATCCCTAATCCCATGAACTTAATTTTACACTAATCTCTTATGCGGGACTTCACCGAAAGCCTTCTGAAAGTCCAAATAAACCACATCCACAGGCTCCCCCTTGTCATCTCTACTATCTACATCCTCAAAATATTCTGGTAGATTTGTCAAGCAAGATTTCTCTTTCGTAAATCCATGCTGACTCTGTCCGGCCCTGCCACAGTTTTCTAAGTGCTCTGCTATAAAATCTTTGATTATGGATCCTAGAATTTTCCCCACTACTGACGTCAAGCTTCCTGGTCTATAATTCCCTGTTTTCTCCCTATCTCCTTTTTTAAATAGGGGAGTTACATGAGCTACCCTCCAACCTGCAGGAACTATTGGGGAGTCTATAGAATCCCGGAAGATGACCACCAATGCATCCACTATTTCTAGAGCCACTTCCTTAAGTTCTCTGGGATGTAGATTCTCAGGCCCTGGGGATTTATCAGCCTTCAATCCCATCAATTTCTCCAACAATATTATCTACTAATATTGATCTCCTTCAGTTCCTCCCTCTTACTACACTCTGCATTCCCCAACATTCCTGGTATCTGATTTGTGTTCTCATTTGTGAAGACAGAACAAAAGTCGGTGTTTAGTTGCTCAGCCATTTCTTTGTCCCCTGTTGTAAATTCTCCTGGTTCTGACTGTAAGGGACCTACATTTGTCTTCACCAATATCTTTCTATTCACACACCTATAGAAACTTTCACAGTCAGTTCTTATGTTCCCCCATGTACTCTATTTTCCTCTTCTTAATCAATCACTTGGTCCTTCTTTGCTGGGAGTGCCCAGAATACGGGAAGGGGAGAGGGTGAGGGAGAGGACTGGAAATCCAAGGATGGAGAGGTATGAATGAGAGAGAGGAAGAAAGAATATTTAATGGATTCTCCCATTAACCCATCCATGGAAACACAGGAAGTGAAGGAAGAGAAACAGAAAACATCTAGAATATAAACATCAAATAACAGGGAAGCGACAGAGAGAGTGCCAATGATAAGGAGCTCACACAGACAGTAAGGTACAGCTCATACCCTATATTGTTTTGTGATGAGCTCATTAACTGTTCTGTTACTAATGTGTGAGTAACACACGTTTCCTGATGTCACACTAACTTCTATTGTTCTAGTTTCTGATCTAGACGGGGGTTTTCGAATAGCGACATTTCCCATTCTGCCATCCAAAGTGTAGGTGGGCATCACATTCCCACCAACACCGCACCCATTTCACACTCCATTGAGCACTGATTGGCTGGAGGTGGGACCTCCGCCCCTCACCCGGGAAGAAGTCCCGCCTCAGACAGCTGCTGGCCAATCTGATTGTCTGGCTGGGCCCAGATGCCTGCAGCGCCAGAGGCTGCTGTGGACAGAAGTGGAATTGCATGCAGTCCCTGGGGACGAGGTCCTGGGAAAACAGGTAAAGTGACATTTTCAGAGAATGAAGGTGGGTAGGGTAGGGAAGGTGGAGGGGAGAGTGGAGAGTGGGGGTTTGGAGTGTTGAGTGAGACGTGGGGGTGGGGGAGGTACAGGAATATTCAGCAGCAACCGGTCCCTAAGTGAAGTGCTCCCAATGTTAAAGTTGGCTTCTGATCGAGGCCCCTCCCCACCACGGTACCCTCCCCCAACCTCTCCATTTTCTACCGAGCCCCAAACATATTTGGGCTTCTCCTATTGGTGGGAAATACTCCAATTGAGGCTGGGCGTTAAATGGCCCTTGTGGTCAATAATTGGCTACTTAAGGGCCTGACTTGGGGAAAGGGTGAGCAGCCTGTCCGAGGCTCCCCGGTCCCAGTGTAAAATGGCCGAGAGGTCAGGGTGCGCGGGAACCCAACGGGAAGTCCATTTGTGCTGTTTCACATTCACCCCTCAACTAAAAATGCCCCAGTGTGAAAGCCAGGCCCTTATTTGCATGGTCGCATCCTGCTGATTGGCTGGTTGGATATGTAGTAACACTTCAAACAAAAGTGATGGAAACAATCGGAAATTACCGGCAAAAACCTCCAGAAACATCTCACACTGCAGACCAGCCAAGAATAAACAATTAAAAATAAACCCAGCCAATCACACAGAACAGTTTCTCCACCATTTTGGATTGGATTGGATTGGATTTGTTTATTGTCACGTGTACCGAGGTACAGTGAAAAGTATTTTTCTGCCAGCAGCTCGACAGATCATTAAGTACATGAGAAGAAAAGGGAATAAAAGAAAATACATAATAGAGCAACACAACATAACATGTACAATGTAACTACATAAGCACTGGCATCGGATGAAGCACACGGGGTGTAGTGTTAATGAGGTCAGTCCATAAGAGGGTCATTTAGGAGTCTGGTGACAGTGGGGAAGAAGCTGTTTTTGAGTCTGTTCGTGCGTGTTCTCAAACTTCTGTATCTTTTGCCCGATGGAAGAAGTTGGAAGAGTGAGTGAGCCGGGTGGGAGGGATCTTTGATTATGCTGCCCGCTTTCCCCAGGCAGCGGGAGGTGTAGATGGAGTCAATGGATGGGAGGCAGGTTCGTGTTGATTTTAATTATCAATATATTATATTTCCTGTGCATGCAATCAACATTTTAATATCAAACTCTCAAAAAATATTTCTCCAATAATGTGGATAAATTTATCCCAAGTATAATTTCCTGGAATTTATTTCTTTCCTAATCCGAGTGAATCTGTGACACTGGGCCCACTGCAGGCTGTGTACTGACAGTATTCCCAATGTTCCGATAGGTGACACATTCCAATGAATGGATGACGAAGGAATGGCTGATATAAATAATCTGGATGGTGTGTGACTGGGAGCTAACTTGGAATTGAAGATGTTGCCACAATGATGCTGCTGCTGTGTTTCTTGGTGGTAGAGAAACCAGGGGAAGGGCAGTGTGGCCCAAATAACCTTCAGCGAGCTGCTGCGGTGCATCGTGTAGATCAGCCACCAGAGTGCGCTGCTGGTGGAAATGGGAAACACCACCAACCCCCAGTGAACTGCTCTGTCCCCACTGGTGCCCAGATTCTCAAATGTTGCTGCAGGCTGACCCATCCAGGCAAGGAGCAAGTGTTCAAGTGCACATCTAACCTGCCTTTTAGATTGTGAGGAAGCTGTGAGGGGTTAGAAGGTGAACCAGTTGTCCCAGATGAATGGCTGCTAACCAGGTCTAATTGTAGACCAGCATCAGCTTCATCATGAGCAGGGGTGGAGGGCGAGTGTGAAATCATCAGCAAATACCCTCCTTATTGACACAGATCCAGGAGATTATTGAAGCAGCGGAAGATGGCTGAGCCTAGGAGACAACTCTGATGTCCTGGGGTTATGGTCATTGGCTCTTTGACCACATTTGAATTGCGTTCTGCAAACGCTCCTTGGCGCTATCATCAGCTGATTTCAAATTGGTCACCAACCCCAGTCCGGCTCCGAAATCTCCAGTGATCTCTGGCCACTCGCCACAGCACCGTGTCCCATTCAAACCCCTTCCCAGGGATCCAGGAGGAGGCAGAGCACAGGTTTCTCTCCATCACCGGGGCCTCTAGAATTGAGCCCAGACTAACCCATCCCTCAACAATCTCTCCACAATCCACACTGACACCCAGTAGAAAGGATTAGTCACTGACCAATATTTCACAATTATTAGTCCTTAATACTGCAAAGCAAAACCAACCGTTACAAATACTTCCCTCAATGAAAGGACATGATCAATGCAATGTGCTTTTATGACAGAAATGGTTGTAGCAATATTCACAAAGCAAATAATGTCTTCTTAGGCAAATTACAGACTTCATTCCATGAACAATGTTCTCAACACAGTGTCGCATTTGGGCAATTTCAGTCTCTGCAGTAATATCAGGGTGTGAGTGTCCAGTAATATCAGGGTGTGAGTGTCCAGTAATATCAGGGTGTGAGTGTCCAGTAATATCAGGGTGTGAGTGTCCAGTAATATCAGGGTGTGAGTGTCCAGTAATATCAGGGTTGAGTGTCCAGTAATATCAGGGTCTGAGTGTCCAGTAATATCAGGGTCTGAGTGTCCAGTAATATCAGGGTCTGAGTGTCCAGTAATATCAGGGTCTGAGTGTCCAGTAATATCAGGGTCTGAGTGTCCAGTAATATCAGGGTCTGTGTGTCCAGTAATATCAGGGTCTGAATGTCCAGTAATATCAGGGTATGAGTGTCCAGTAATATCAGGGTCTGAGTGTCCAGTAATATCAGTGTCTGAGTGTCCAGTAATATCAGGGTGTGAGTGTCCAGTAATATCAGGGTCTGAGTGTCCAGTAATATCAGGGTCTGAGTGTCCAGTAATATAAGGGTCTGAGTGACCAGTAATATCAGGAGCTGAGTGTCCTGTAATATCAGGGTCTGGGAGGATTTGAGTGTCCAGTAATATCAGGGTCTGAGTGTCGAGTAATATCAGGGTCTTAGTGTCCAGCAATATCAGTGTCTGCGTGTCCAGTCATGTCAGGGTCTTGGAGGGTCTGAGTGTCCAGTAATATCAGGGTCTAAGTGTCCAGTAATATCAGGGTCTGGGAGGCTCTGAGTGTCCAGTAATATCAGGGTCTGAGTGTCCAGTAATATCAGGGTCTGAGTGTCCAGTAATATCAGGGTCTGAGTGTCCAGTAATATCAGGGTCTGGGAGGGTCTGAGTGTCCAGTAATATCAGGGTCTGGGATTTACAATCTCGCTCTGATATTGTTGAGAGATTGAAGCCGTTGAAATGTGCAGGAAAGGCAGAGGTGATTGTGATTGGGTGAGGTTTTGGTGACTGCTGCTTGTCCCACTGGTTAATTGTTGCTGGTTTTGAGGTTTAAGAACGATGAACAACAGCATACTCCGCTGTGCTTTCAGTCAGTGATACTGCCGGCTGCCTGGTGCCTGGGCAATGGAATCGAAGCTCAGCATATTTGCATTCCCCTTCACCTGACTGTAATCCAATAGAAATATTGATCAGTATTTATTTCCACACAGAATGGAAGAATGTCTGTCAACAGATCGAACGGTTTTATTATTAATAACTGAATGATTTCTTCTTCTTTGCCTTTCTCACTGGAAGATGCTGACAGGCCGCTGGGATGTGCTTTTTATTGACTCTGGTCGCTCTGCTACAGCTGTGAATTTGTACACAGCAAGATCCCACAAATAACAATGTGACAATGACCAATCAGTTGTCATGTGTCTTTCGGGATAAATATCACCCAGGACATTAAAGGATGATTCCTCTGCCCATCTTCCAAATAGTCTCAGGGAATATTTTACATTTCATGTCCTCATACCTGAGGGACTGCAGCGGTTCAAGAAGGCAGCTCACCCCCACCTCGTCAATGATAGAATCCCGCTGCCAGCGAACAGCGCGCGGCCGAGGAACACGTGTCTGGGGGGCCCGAGAATCCAGCCCCCAGTGTTGGAAGTCAGTTATTGTTTTTAATGGCATGGTCTGTCTTAATGGCTGCCAAAGAACCCCCCTGGAATTGACAATTAACTCCGACATGTCTCATTCATTCAGCTTTTCATTATTGTTGGAGATTTGGAAAAAAATATTCTCAGAAGTTTATTTTTCTCTTTTTCTCTCAGTCTCTTTATCCCTCCTCTCTCTCTTTCTTTTCTCCTTCACTTTATTTGGAATCCTGCACCTGATTTGTTGTGGAATTAAATATTATTCACAGGCTCTTCTAGATTCCGACCCTCCAGTGTCAGAATCAACGGGAAAAACGGTGTGAATCCTCATGGAATCTTGAGCCTCTCAGAAATAAAAGTGATTGGTGTAGTTACCGGCGTCACTCTGGTGAGGTGGAGACTCTGAGACTGCCTCACGCCCGGCCAGCCTTGGTGTAAATGATGCTGGTGGGACGTCACGCTGAGTCAAGATTCCGTGAGGGAGGGGGTAAGGTCTGGAGAGAGTGCTGGGTAATGATGTGCTGATGTATTACAGTGAGGTTCCTGATCTCGCACCGTGTGATTCTCACTCCTCCCCCGGCGCGGGGCGGGGGGGGGGGGGGGGACGGAGATTCCAAACACCAATCACGCCGGAGAGAATCACATTTTTCACTTCACTCCAGAGTTTGGGTCCACAGTGTCTTTCTCACGGACGGAGAGGCTCAAAATCACACCTCAAAAAAAATCACCTGTCAAAAAATCGCCCCTCAAAAAATCACCCCTCAAAAAATTATCTTCAAAAAAATCACCTGTCAAAAAGCTCACCCCACAAAAAATCACCCCTCAACAAATCATCCCTCAAAAAATCACCCCTCAAAAAATCACCCCTCAGAAAATCACCCCTCAGAAAATCACCCCTCAAAAAATCACCCCTCAAAAGATGACACCTCAAGTTTCAGGTTGGAAACCCAGAGAAACTCTGTCCCCAACTTTAACCTGGTCACATAGAAGGTACTGGAAACTTTTCAAAATATGTCTGAAATATATAAATAAGCAGTGATTATGCAAATCAGTTTGTGTGAGAGAGAAAGAGATGGTGACAGAATGAAGGAGAGAGGGTGGTGGCACGCGTGAGGGAGAGGACGGCAATGCGAGAGTGGGTGTGTGTGTGAGAGGGTGTGTGTCTGTGTGTGTGTGTGTTTGCGTGAGAGAGTGTGAAAGAGTATGTGTGAGTGAGTGTGTGAGAGTGTGTGTGTGAGTGTGTGTGAGTGTATCAATATATGAGTGTGTGTGATGGAGTGGGAAGTTGTGAAACTTCCCAGGTTTAAATTAACCTTCTGAGTTACTGTTAACTCCAGTTTTCTGCAGTTTATCAGTAAATTGGTTCACAGAACCCAATGGATTTGAAAAATATGCCACCACTAACTTTAAAAATAATTGAAACCACGTTGTGCAGACAGACAGGTGGAGCGGGGAAATCAGAGCAGGTTGTCTATCACTCTCCTGTCTGCAACAGAAGGATTGATTTGTAAACTTACAGTAACATTCAAACTCCTCTTTAATTGATGTGGTTTCTATTTTGGGAAACGGCAGCAAATCTAAAATGCAGCAAAGAACAGCAGCTAAGCCCCATTTCCATTTCCTTACCAAAGGAGCAGAAGGAGCTTCTTCAACCTCTTGATTGCTGCTCCGTGTTTTATCTGAAAGAAAACACAAAGATGTTTCTTCAGAATAAATCCATGTAGCCATGATTGAATGATGGAGTGGACTCGATGGGCCGAATGGCCTTACTTCCGCTCCTATGTCTGATGGTCTTATGGGAAAGGTCGAGCTCAGGAAACTTGGAATGACAGCAAATGAAAATTCCAGAGTGACTGGGGCAGTTTTCCCGGGAGACATGAGGCCTCCTCTCTGTTATAAAGTTCATCAGAGAAATCAGCAACTCACAGAACAGGAGGAGGCCATTCGGCCCATTGAACCTGTGCTGGTTCTTTAAAGGGCCATTGTGCCCAATCCCACATTCCTGCTTTTTATCCGGAATCCTGTAAATTCCTGAGACACACACAGAAACATGGAAAATACAAACAGGAGGAGGCCATTCGGCCCTTCGAGCCTGCTCCCCCATTCATTATGATTATGGCTGATCATCAAGTTCAATAACCTGATCCCGCCTTCCCCCCCATATCCCTTGATCCCTTTAGCCCCAAGAGCAAAATCTAATTCTTTCTTGAAATTACACAGCATTTTGGCTTCAACAACTTTCTGTGCGAGTGAATTCCACAGATTCACCACTCTCTGGGTGAAGACATTTCTCCTCACCTCAGTCCTAAAAGGTTTACTCCTTATCCTCAAACCCTGACTACTAGTTCTGGACTCCCTCACCATTGGGAACATTCTTTCTGAATCTACCCTGTCTAATCCTGTTAGAATTTTCAATGTTTCTGAGAGATTCCCTCTCACTCTTCTAAACTCCAATGAATATAATCCTAACCCACTTAGTCTCTCCTCATAGGTCAGTCCCACCATCCAGGATTCAGCCTGGTAAACCTTCGCTGCTCTCCCTCCACAGCAAGTACCTGCCCAACTCTATTTTAAGATGATTTCTGGAATCAGCTTCCTCCACATTTTCCGGGCGAGCGTTTCATATCCCGACAAATCTCTGAGTGAAAAACATTTCTCTCCATCTCCCCTCTCGATCTTTACCCAATGATTTTAAATCTCTGATCTCTAGTTGTTAACCCACTCGCCAGAGCAAATAGTTTTTCTCTCTCGATTCAATCCAAAAACTCTCATATCAAACTAATCGGTCAACTCTTAACCATCTCTATTGCCAGGAATTGCTCTGAGAACTGACAATGTGATCACTCTACAAGGATATTCCAGACGCTGGTGAAATATAGGAGGCCGTTCCGTGGACTTTCTATGTCTGAAAGTTTATCTTTTGTGGGTCACTCGCTGTAACATTGCCACCCTGAGGGTATGTCTCACACTCTGCAGCTACAGGGCTGGGGACAGCCTCCAACCATCTTCATTCTGTCCGATGTAACTTTACTGCAATTAACGGTAAACTTTGCAAATGAGACAAATAAATTGGTCAAATTATTAGCATGTTAATTACTTCCCAAAACTAACAACATCAAAGGGGTATCTGGGATCGAGCGTAATTCCCGGTGAACGTTGCAACAATGGTTGAATTAGTTTACTCACCGTCCACTGTTGCATACACAGGGTTCTGGTCTTCATCAGGGATCCTAAAGAAATGCCACACATTAGCTTCATTGCAGCGTTACTGCAGAACAACAGGTCACACTCTTGGCGGAGATGGAGTTTAGATTTTCCAACATGCGCCTTTGATTCCAGTTTTTAAGGACGATGACACGGATGAGCCATGTATCCGGAATCATTTACTAAATAAGCAGAATTGGCTCCACAATGTGACCAAAATCAGAAGGCATGCTGGGAAGTTTGATCAAGCTCATGCATCTTATTCTAATTTCAGAATTTGGAAGTGAAAGAGTTGTTTGCGAAACTTCTCATTTTGCAATGATTTCACATCCGGGACAAGAAGCAGCTGTAACATCAGAGAAATGAACGATTCACCTTTGGTCTCCCGGAGGGAGCGAAGACACTTGTGGGTTGCAGAATCGCTGGGCCAAGAGGCCCATTGACGCCAGCGTGAAACACTCTGGTGTTTACTCCGGCATCAACACTTTGCCGCGATTTTGGGGAATCCCTGCCCTTGTGTCTTAATATCAATAAACCGATCATTTAGAAAATATTTCAGCCCTGATTGATTTATTTTGCCTCCCGTATCCCAAAGAGTGAGAGAGAAAGGCCAGAGCGAGGTGCAGTGGACACAGGGAGTTTGGGATGGGGACAAGGTGACAGCACCTGTCTCAGTCTCTTCCCTTTCTTCTGGGAGCTTAGGATTGGTGACTTTAATCTTTCTATCGCAGAATCACACAGATTCTGCAGAGGAGGCCCTTCGGCCCATCGAGTCTGCGCCGATCCCTGACAAACACCTGACCCGCCGACCTAATCCCATTGACCAGCACTTGGCCATAACCTTGAATGTTATGACGGCTAAGTGCCCATCCAGGTACTTTTTAAAGGATGTGAGGCAACTGCCTCTCCCACCCTCCCAGGCAGTGCGTTCCAGACCGTCACCACCCTCCTAGACAGTGCGTTCCAGACCCTCACCACCCTCCCAGGCAGTGCGTTCCAGACCCTCACCACCCTCCCAGGCAGTGCGTTCCAGACCCTCACCACACCCCCAGGCAGTGCGTTCCAGACCCTCACCACCCTCCCAGGCAGTGTGTTCCAGACCCTCACCACCCTCCCAGGCAGTGCGTTCCAGACCCTCACCACCCTCCCAGGCAGTGCGTTCCAGACCCTCACCACCCTCCCAGGCAGTGCATTCCAGACCCTCACCACCCTCCCAGGCAGTGCGTTCCAGACCCTCACCACCCTCCCAGGCAGTGCGTTCCAGACCCTCACCACCCTCCCAGGCAGTGCGTTCCAGACCCTCACCACCCTCCCAGGCAGTGCATTCCAGACCCTCACCACCCTCCCAGGCAGTGCGTTCCAGACCGTCACCACCCCCCCAGGCAGTGCGTTCCAGACCGTCACCACCTTCCCAGGCAGTGCGTTCCAGACCCTCACCACCCTCCCAGGCAGTGTGTTCCAGACCCTCACCACCCTCCCAGGCAGTGCGTTCCAGACCCTCACCACCCTCCCAGGCAGTGCGTTCCAGACCCTCACCACCCTCCCAGGCAGTGCGTTCCAGACCCTCACCACCCTCCCAGGCAGTGCATTCCAGACCCTCACCACCCTCCCAGGCAGTGCGTTCCAGACCCTCACCACCCTCCCAGGCAGTGCGTTCCAGACCCTCACCACCCTCCCAGGCAGTGCGTTCCAGACCCTCACCACCCTCCCAGGCAGTGCATTCCAGACCCTCACCACCCTCCCAGGCAGTGCGTTCCAGACCGTCACCACCCCCCCAGGCAGTGCGTTCCAGACCGTCACCACCTTCCCAGGCAGTGCGTTCCAGACCCTCACCACCCTCCCAGGCAGTGTGTTCCAGACCCTCACCACCCTCCCAGGCGGTGCGTTCCAGACCCTCACCACCCTCCCAGGCAGTGCGTTCCAGACCCTCACCACCCTCCCAGGCAGTGCGTTCCAGACCCTCACCACCCTCCCAGGCAGTGCATTCCAGACCCTCACCACCCTCCCAGGCAGTGCGTTCCAGACCCTCACCACCCTCCCAGGCAGTGCGTTCCAGACCCTCACCACCCTCCCAGGCAGTGCGTTCCAGACCCCCACCACCCTCCCAGGCAGTGCGTTCCAGACCCTCACCACCCTCCCAGGCAGTGCGTTCCAGACTCTCACCACCCTCCCAGGCAGTGCGCTCCAGACCCCCACCACCCTCCCAGACAGCGCGTTCCAGACCCTCACCACCCTCTGGGTAAAAAGGTTTTTCCTCTACTTCCCTCGAAACCACCTGCCCCTCACCTTGAACTTGTGACCCCTTGTAACCGACCTTTCAACTAAGGGCAACAGCAGCTCCCTGTCCACACTGTCCATGCCCCTCATAATCTTGTCCACCTCGATCAGGTCGCCCCTCAGTCTTCTCTGCTCCAGACTAAACAACCCAAATCCATTCAACCTCTCTTCATAACTTAAACGTTCCATCCCAGGCAACATCCTGGTGAATCTCCTCTGCACCCCCTCCAGTGCAATCACATCCTTCCTGTAATGTGGTGACCAGAACTGCACACAGTGCTCCAGCTGTGGCCTCACCAAAGTTCTATAAAACTCCAACATGACCTCCCTGCTATTGTAATCGATGCCCCAATTGATAAAGGCAAGTGTCCCATCTGCCTTTTTCACCACCCTATTAACCTCCCCACTCAATAAACACAAAACATGTCACACTTTGAGAAAGGGCTGGAAACAGTGCGGACTTCTCCTGGGAAATCTGATCCATCTCATTTCTATCAAAGCAATGCAAACTGTGCAGATGTCCATGGTCACACCACCAAAACCAGACTGGTCAGGATTCCCCTGGGCTCCCAGTGAATCCACAATGAATACTGGGATTTTCCGCTATCTGGGCCATGCACTCACTGCTGTCTCGTTACAACCTGGAAATTTCAACACCCATTTTGCACAATATTCCCTGGAACATTTTAATGTTTTGAATGTTAGTTACGAAACACCGAGAGTGTCTGTCGTTCACTGACAGTGAAAGTTATCTCAGTTTTTGAAGACATGCTCAAGAGCTCTCCACTCCAAGCTGATTAAGCTGTCAGGCGTTAGTGAGGAAACAGGAGAGATTCACTGGGATTGGGTCTGGTGTCAGCAAAACAAATACAAAGAAAGACGGGAGACATTTTTTATCATTAGCAGAACCCAGATTGCAGAGCAATATGATCAAAGGTCTTCAAAATTCTTTAAACTTGGGACAGAAGAGATGGAAGCAGACTTTTACAGGGGGGGTGAAGATTGAGGAGCTCTGGATACAAGCTTATGGAAGAGACTAGAATAGGGCAGATAAATATCTTGACACAGAGTCGGGAGGATGTGGGATTCACCCAGACTAGTGGGTGAGGCAGAAATAATGTCATCATTTGAGATTAGATTGGAGAGGGAGGTGATGAAAAAGAACGCTGAAGAGATTTGGGAACATAGTGTGAATATGATTAGAACTATTTCCTTGTGGGGAGGATAAAGGCCGACATGGGCTGTTTGGACAGAGCACATGAACACTTGTTTGTTCTAACCACCATGAGGGACTGTGCAGCCAGCGAGACACGGGCACTGAACCAGCACGCAGGGCGAGGGGGGCAATTATCCAGCACGAATGTCCGAAGGGCGAGGTTTAGTGCTTCAACTGTTAAAACCACCCTGGCTCTCAGCAGCAGCAGTTAGGTGCCTGTTGGTCAATACTGGGGTGGTTGAGATGCCAGGACAGTTGGAGATGACTGGCACCAGTCAAGCACTGGCACATGTGTTGGTCTCAACAGTAGCAGCTCACACACTTGAATGATAGGCTGCAAGGAGAATGTGGCTCCTCACTAAAAGCAGCAAGTTACAAAATAATCACCCTGTGCAGTAACAGTATCAGACACAAGACGAGTCATATTTACCCTTGTGTGGAGTTCTTTGCAGAGTGCAACCTCTTTTTTACAAGATAACGTGTGAGCAGAGCGAAGCAGAACAAGACAACAAAGGCCAGGATTATACCCGTGCTTAAAACAATCGCATCTGCTGTCCCGGGATTCTGGTCGGATGATTGTTCTGTAAAGTATCAGAATGTTACACACACGGCAGCTTCAGTATATTCAGCTTCAGATATTAGTTCAGCCTCAATCAGAATATTACATCCAGTTCTGGGTATCGCACATTCGGAAGGATGTGAAGGTGTCGGAGAGAGAGCAGCAAAGATTCAAAACAACGGATCCAGGGATGAGGAACTTCAGTTCCGGGGATATATTGGAGAAGTTGGACCATTCTCCTGGGAGAGAAGAAGGATCAGAGGAGATTTGCTAGAGATGTTCAAAATCACAGGAGTTCTGACCAGAGCAGACAGGGAGAAACTGTTCCCCTTTCTGAATAGATTGAGACAGAGGGCAAAATAATAATTTGCAAAAAAGGCAAATGCGAAATGAAGAAAAAACTTCTTCACACAGCGAGTGGTTAGGATTCGGAATGTTCTGTCTGCGGGTGTGGTGGAGACAGATTCACATAGCGAGTGGTAAGGATCCGGAATGTTCTGTCTGAGAGTGTGGTGGAGACAGATTCACACAGCGAGTGGTTAGGATCCGGAATGTTCTGTCTGAGAGTGTGGTGGAGACAGATTCACACAGCGAGTGGTTAGGATCTGGAATGTTCTGTCTGAGAGTGTGGTGGAGACAGATTCACACAGCGAGTGGTTAGGATCCGGAATGTTCTGCCTGAGAGTGTGGTGGAGGCAGATTCACGCAGTGAGTGGTTAGGATCTGGAATGTACTGTCTGTGAGTGTGGTGGAGGCAGATTCACACAGCGAGTGGTTAGGATCCGGAATGTACTGTCTGAGAGTGTGGTGGAGGCAGATTCATGCAGTGAGTGGTTAGGATCTGGAATGTTCTGTCTGTGAGTGTGGTGGAGGCAGATTCACACAGCAAGTGGTTAGTATCTGGAATGTTCTGTCTGAGAGTGTGGTGGAGACAGATTCACACAGCGAGCGGTAAAGATCTGGAATGTTCTGTCTGAGAGTGTGGTGGAGACAGATTTACACAGCGAGTGGTTAGGATCTGGAATGTACTGTCTGTGAGTGTGGTGGAGACAGATTCACACAGCGAGCGGTAAAGATCTGGAATGTTCTGTCTGAGAGTGTGGTGGAGACAGATTTACACAGTAAGTGGTTAGGATCTGGAATGTACTGTCTGAGAGTGTGATGTAGACAGTTTCGCACAGCGAGTGGTGAGGGACAGACAGAGTCAGGTATTGAGAAGGTGCCAAGGAGTGTTGACCAAGTTGGAGGGAAGTACCAGGGGGCAGCCTGTTAACCACCCATGGTGGGGACTTCAAACCTGTTCAACCACCAAAACCACCTCCTTCTTAACTAAACCCTCAGATTCTGTCTCAGTTAGAGACTGGGGGACAATGCATGTTGGCCATGTTACAGAAACACGTAAAACTGTTGTGGCCCACGGAATGCCAAGGAGAGTGTGGGCGGAGAAGTCTCTGGCCGTGTTGGAGGACGAATCGGTGCCGGCCAACCCAGATTTTTCCAAACTGCAGAGCTGAGCAGAATCCTCTTGAATCTCTCTCCCAGAAGAGGGGGATTCTCTCTCAAATCTCAGCTTGAACCCCCTTCAGGTACACAGAGCAGTTAGTGAGTACTCAAAACCTGAATACAGAGCTGGGGAGGGGGATCTTTCCGGTTCCTCTTCCATTAAAAGTACCAGGCCTCTCAAAGGCCTCAGGAAAATGCTGCTCTAATATTCTGTGTAACTGAGACAAGTTGTTGGTGAGTCTGCTGAAGCTGACCACATATCAGAAACTCAGCAGGTTTGAAGTTCTCTGTCCATGGGTAAGGCTCAGCTCAACACAAGTTGAAGCCTGTCTCCAATGGGGATCCCACAGCCTGAGAATCCGGCCTGAATGGTCCAGCTTGAGGGTCCAAGCCAACCGATGGTTCAATACCTTGCACACTGATTAACTACTTACTTACCTTGCAGGTCAGCTGTTTAGTTCGGGAGAGAGAGCCGGGATCTTAGAAACAGCGCGGGAATTTGAAAAAGCGCGGGAGCTGCGAGGCAGAGGGGACCGTTTAAAAGGTCGCTGCCTGGGTGAGGTAAGTACTGATTAACTACTTACTTACCTTGTAGGCCCAGTCGATTTCAGCAGGAGCGGAGCAGGCTAGTCCATTTCAGCCCCCCGAAAAAAATAAAAATAAAAAATAAAAATTTAAAGGAGAGACTTACCTCCCAGAAATCACTTCCGCACTGCCCCCCAGTGCGGAAGTGATTTCTGGGAGGTAAGTCTCTCCTTTAAATTTTTATTTTTTATTTTTATTTTTTTAAATTTTAGTGTTTAAGGTGGGAACAGGAAGTCGACCCGCAGACTTCTGGGAAGACCCTCACCAATAAATTCTGGCGGAGAGGAAACCCGAGACACTACACGTGTAGTGTCTCCCACCCGCCCTCCTCCTCTAACATAATAATAAAACCCATTGGTGTGAGGTAAGTACCATATTTTATTATTGTTATTAATATTTTTTTTGTTTTTATAATTTAATTTAGTTGTTAGCCAGATCTTGGTAGAAAGTTAGAGGAATGGCAGGGACGGGAGTGCAATGTTCCTCCTGCAGGATGTTTGAGGTGAGGGATGCCGTTAGTGTCCCTGCTGATTTTACCTGCAGGAAGTGCTGCCATCTCCAGCTCCTCCAAGACCGAGTTAGGGAACTGGAGCTGGAGTTGGAAGAACTTCGGATCATTCGGGAGGCAGAGGGGGTCATAGATAGCAGCTTCAGGGAATTAGTTACACCAAAGATTGGAGATAGATGGGTAACTGTAAGAGGGACTGGGAAAAAGCAGTCAGTGCAGGGATCCCCTGCGGTCGTTCCCCTGAGAAACAAGTATACCGCTTTGGATACTTGTGGGGGGGACGACTTACCAGGGGTAAGCCATGGGGTACGGGCCTCTGGCACGGAGTCTGTCCCTGTTGCTCAGAAGGGAAGGGGGGAGAGGAGCAGAGCATTAGTAATTGGGGACTCGATAGTCAGGGGCACAGATAGGAGATTTTGTGGGAGCGTGAGAGACTCACGTTTGGTATGTTGCCTCCCAGGTGCAAGGGTACGTGATGTCTCGGATCGTGTTTTCCGGGTCCTTAAGGGGGAGGGGGAGCAGCCCCAAGTCGTGGTCCACATTGGCACTAACGACATAGGTAGGAAAGGGGATAAGGATGTCAGGCAGGCTTTCAGGGAGCTAGGATGGAAGCTCAGAACTAGAACAAACAGAGTTGTTATCTCTGGGTTGTTGCCCGTGCCACGTGATAGTGAGATGAGGAATAGGGAGAGAGAGCAATTAAACACGTGGCTACAGGGATGGTGCAGGCGGGAGGGATTCAGATTTCTGGATAACTGGGGCTCTTTCTGGGGAAGGTGGGACCTCTACAGACAGGATGGTCTACATCTGAACCTGAGGGGCACAAATATCCTGGGGGGGAGATTTGTTAGTGCTCTTTGAGGGGGTTTAAACTAATGCAGCAGGGGCATGGTAACCTGGATTGTAGTTTTAGGGTAAGGGAGAATGAGAGTATAGAGGTCAGGAGCACAGATTTGACGTCGCAGAAGGGGGCCAGTGTTCAGGTAGGTGGTTTGAAGTGTGTCTACTTCAATGCCAGGAGTATACGAAATAAGGTAGGGGAACTGGCAGCATGGGTTGGTACCTGGGACTTCGATGTTGTGGCCATTTCGGAGACATGGATAGAGCAGGGACAGGAATGGATGTTGCAGGTTCCGGGGTTTAGGTGTTTTAGTAAGCTCAGAGAAGGAGGCAAAAGAGGGGGAGGTGTGGCGCTGCTAGTCAAGAGCAGTATTACGGTGGCGGAGAGGATGCTAGATGGGGACTCATCTTCCGAGGTAGTATGGGCTGAGGTTAGAAACATGAGAGGTCACACTGTTGGGAGTCTTCTATAGGCCTCCAAATAGTTCTAGGGATGTAGAGGAAAGGATGGCGAGGATGATCCTGGATAAGAGCGAAAGTAACAGGGTAGTTATTATGGGAGACTTTAACTTTCCAAATATTGACTGGAAAAGGTATAGTTCGAGTACATTAGATGGGTCGTTTTTTGTACAGTGTGTGCAGGAGGGTTACCTGACACAGTTTGTTGACAGGCCAACAAGAGGCGAGGCCACATTGGATTTGGTTTTGGGTAATGAACCAGGCCAGGTGTTGGATTTGGAGGTAGGTGAGCACTTTGGGGACAGTGACCACAATTCGGTGACGTTTACGTGAAGGATGGAAAGGGATAAGTATACACCGCAGGGCAAGAGTTATAGCTGGGGGAAGGGAAATTATGATGCCATTAGACGTGACTTGGGGGGGATAAGGTGGAGAAGTAGGCTGCAAGTGTTGGACACACTGGATAAGTGGAGCTTGTTCAAGGATCAGCTACTGCGTGTTCTTGATAAGTATGTACCGGTCAGGCAGGGAGGAAGGTGCCGAGCGAGGGAACCGTGGTTTACCAAAGAAGTGGAATCTCTTGTTAAGAGGAAGAAGGAGGCCTATGTGAAGATGAGGTGTGAAGTTTCAGTTGGGGCGATGGATAGTTACAAGGTAGCGAGGAAGGATCTAAAGAGAGAGCTAAGACGAGCAAGGAGGGGACATGAGAAGTATTTGGCAGGAAGGATCAAGGAAAACCCAAAAGCTTTCTATAGGTATGTCAGGAATAAGCGAATGACTAGGGAAAGAGTAGGACCAGTCAAGGACAGGGATGGGAAGTTGTGTGTAGAGTCTGAAGAGATAGGCGAGATACTAAATGAATATCTTTCGTCAGTATTCACTCCGGAAAAAGACAATGTTGTGGAGGAGAATGCTGAGCTCCAGGTAAATAGATTAGATGGCATTGAGGTACGTAGGGAAGAGGTGTTGGCAATTCTGGACAGGCTGAAAATAGATAAGTCCCCGGGACCTGATGGGATTTATCCTAGGATTCTCTGGGAGGCCAGGGAAGAGATTGCTGGACCATTGGCTTTGATTTTTATGTCATCATTGGCTACAGGAATAGTGCCAGAGGACTGGAGGATAGCAAATGTGGTCCCTTTGTTCAAAAAGGGGAGCAGAGACAACCCCGGCAACTAGAGACCGGTGAGCCTCACGTCTGTAGTGGGTAAAGTCTTGGAGGGGATTATAAGAGACAAGATTTATAATCATCTAGATAGGAATAATATGATCAGGGATAGTCAGCATGGCTTTGTGAAGGGTAGGTCATGCCTCACAAACCTTATCGAGTTCTTTGAGAAGGTGACTGAACAGGTAGACGAGGGTAGACCAGTTGATATGGTGTATATGGATTTCAGCAAAGCGTTTGATAAGGTTCCCTACAGTAGGCTATTGCAGAAAATACGGAGGCTGGGGATTGAGGGTGATTTAGAGATGTGGATCAGAAATTGGCGAGCTGAAAGAAGACAGAGGGTGGTTGTTGATGGGAAATGTTCAGAATGGAGTTCAGTCACAAGTGGAGTACCACAAGGATCTGTTCTGGGGCCGTTGCTGTTTGTCATTTTTATCAATGACCGAGAGGAAGGCGCAGAAGGGTGGGTGAGTAAATTTGCAGACGATACTAAAGTCGGTGGTGTTGTCGATAGTGTGGAAGGATGTAGCAGGTTACAGAGGGATATAGATAAGCTGCAGAGCTGGGCTGAGAGGTGGCAAATGGAGTTTAATGTAGAGAAGTGTGAGGTGATTCACTTTGGAAGGAATAACAGGAATGTGGAATATTTGGCTAATGGTAAAGTACTTGAAAGTGTGGATGAGCAGAGGGATCTAGGTGTCCATGTACATAGATCCCTGAAAGTTGCCACCCAGGTTGATAGGGTGGTGAAGAAGGCCTATGGAGTGTTGGCTTTTATTGGTAGAGGGATTGAGTTCCGGAGTCAGGAGGTCATGTTGCAGCTGTACAGAACTCTGTTACGGCCGCATTTGGAGTATTGCGTGCAGTTCTGGTCACCGCATTATAGGAAGGACGTGGAGGCTTTGGAGCGGGTGCAGAGGAGATTTACCAGGATGTTGCCTGGTATGGAGGGAATATCTTATGAGGAAAGGCTGATGGGCTTGAGGTTGTTTTCGTTGGAGAGTAGAAGGTTAAGAGGAGACTTAATAGAGGCATACAAAATGATCAGGGGGTTGGATAGGGTGGACAGTGAGAGCCTTCTCCTGCGGATGGAAATGGCTGGCACGAGGGGACATAGCTTTAAACTGTGGGGTAATAGATATAGGACAGAGGTCAGAGGTAGGTTCTTTACGCAAAGAGTAGTGAGGCCGTGGAATGCCCTACCTGCTACAGTAGTGAACTCGCCAACATTGAGGGCATTTAAAAGTTTATTGGATAAACATATGGATGATAATGGTATAGTGTAGGTTAGATGGCTTTTGTTTCGGAGCAACATCGTGGGCCGAAGGGCCTGTATTGCGCTGTATTGTTCTATGTTCTATGTTCTATCACTGCCTACAAAGGCCTCAACCTCAGCAGCAAAGATCCTCAAATATCTCACACCCAGTTTAATTCCCATCATTTTGATTCTTTCCCTTCCCCCTGTGTGTCTGTCTTGTGTGCATGTGGGTGGAGGGTGGGACAGTGTTTGGGGAATAGTTAGAAAAGTAGATCAGTGTTACATTATTTCCATGATATGTTCATCTTTTACCCTTTTTATAAAGAAACAGTTCTAATGTTTTACTTTCAAATCTGGTGCCTGTAACTCATTGGAGAAGTCAAGGGTCAAAGATCTCAGGAAAATACACAAATTACTGATTAATTCACTTATGTTGGGACTCTGGGATCTGTGTGGCTGGAACTGACCGTGCGCTGGCCCAGGGTGTCGTAGCAAAATGTATCGCCGTCCGTTCACTGACGCTGGGTCACAATCCTGGAACTCCCTCCCTAAGAGCAGTACCTACACCACATGGAGTGCAGCGGTTCAAGAAGGCAGCTCACCACCACCTTCTCCAGGGCAGTTAGGGATGGCATCTTGCCAATAAAGTATGAATATAAAACAAAACAGCTCGAGGCACCACATTGGCAAAAACCCGAGCAAACAAAGGAGTCAAAGAATTAAGGTTCTGGAAGATAACTTCAAGAAGATTCTATCTGAGTAAAACCACATGAGAATCATGGAAACTGTACTTACTGGTTACACACAGCTGTGATCCATTCCCACTGATATCTCCCCACACGGAGCAGTAATAGACGGCAGTGTCATTGGGCTGCACGTTGCTGATTGTCAGGATGAAGGTTTCATTGGACGTGTCTCGGGAAGGATGGAAACGCTCAGTGAAACCTGGACTCCGTTGTGTGCTGTTCTTTATATCATGTGTTAAAACCCTCTCCGTATCTTTCCCTGGCAGCTCCCGGTTCCAGTGAACATCGGTGTGTGTCACTGCGGCGTTCCGCATGGTGCAGTGTAACCGTGCAGTCTGACCCTCTGGGACACGTTCCAGACTCGGAGACTGGATAAGGACTGGAGTATTCGCACCTTTAAGAGAAAAATATCAACAAGTTAAACACCAGTCTGAAGGTTCCAAAGTGTTTAAAGGGAATGTTCGGTGTTAAAAAGCGAGAACCAGATTCTAAGACTGAACCGATGGACTGATTCATTCAAATAAAGTAAAATATATTTGTGTGAGTAAATTAAAAATCAGTTGCTTGGTTGTTGAGGATTGAATCTTGTCAAATAGAGAAACATTGTTCAATTTTTTCATTTTGTACTCATCGAGAAAAACACAGGAATGTTAAATTATAAAGAATCACAATTTATTCTACAGGGGAAATGGTGGCAATGGGCGGCACTGTAGAGCAGTGGTTGGCACTGTTGCTTCACTGCTCTCGGGTCCCAGGTTTGATTCCCGGCTTGGGTCACTGTCTGTCGGAGTCTGCGCATTCTCCCCGTGTCTGCGTGGATTTCCTCCGGGCGCTCCGGTTTCCTCCCACAAGTCCCGAAAGACGCGTTGTTAGGTAATTTGAACATTCTGAATTCTCCCTCTGTGTACCCGAACAGGTGCTGGAATGTGGCGACTAGGGGCTTTTTACAGTAACTTCATTACAGTGTTAATGTAAGCCTATTTGTGACAATAAAGATTATTAAAAAAGAAAGTAAACTCTGATTGGCTGAAACGTTGCCATGGAGAATTACCCCGAATTAGAGGCTCCCAAAGCTCCTGTTGAATTGAAAGAAAGTAGCACGGCTTGAAGATATTCCTTCTGTTTGTAGAGAGCCGGTCTCTGTCTCGCTTTGAGCAAGTCACACATCAGCTCATGTTTAAAAGTATCTGAGTTAAATGTCAATTAGTTGAAACATATTGTTACAACTCCCTGGGCCAGTGCGCGGTCAATTCCAGCCCCACTTGACCCGGAGTCACAACATGGTTTATGTTAACTTTTATTTTACAATACCCGAGGTCTTCAGCTGCCCAATAATTACAGTCATCAGGTTTGTAAATTTAAACATAATTAACTTCTTATTAAAAATAACTAATTAAACAAGCAACAAATACAACTGATTAACTATTATGGAATATCTATGTAATATCTAGCACCCCCACCCTTGTGTTCCTCACTCCTGCTCAAATTAAAGGTCATGGACCAAAAAAGATAGAGACCAAATAATAGAAATAGGAACTGAGGGAACAACAGGAATGCCGCTGGGAATGTGAAGAGGAATAGCTACGTCAGTGGGCAGAGTGATGTGCGTCTGGATGGACGGCAGCTCCTGATTACACCTACCAGTCTCAGGCTCTCCCCACACCCTGTCCCCACTCACGGAGCCACACATCTCCCAATCCCTCCTCTCACATTCCAGCTCCTCTGCTTCTCTGCTCTGTGCTCCGGTGCACCAGAAATGTTGCCGGAAAATCCCTAATCCCCTCCCCATCCTGCTCACTGCTTCCCTCGGAATGATCACTTTCCCTGACAGTGAATCCTCATAATCATTCTGCTGCTGTGTACAGTCAGCCTCCCCCCACCCCCAACTCACCCCCAACCTCACCCCTCATGCACCCACCCCTCCCAACCTCACCCCCAAACTGAGTGTATCCCATTCTCCAATCACGGTCCCACAGCTGCCTCAGCTGTACGGCGCGGGGGGGGGGGGGGGGGCAATCGCTGGGATGCCCCAGATCCAGGGGGGAATAGATCGCACACATGTTCACTTGCACACACCGGGGTACCACGGAGTTCCCTTCACCAACAAAAAGGGATTCCACTCTCTGAACCTCCAACTTGTGAGCGACCACCACATGGAAATCGTGCTCGTGTGTGCACACTTCCCCAGGAGTGTGCACGACAGCTGCATCCTGGGGCAGTTAGACATCCCCGACATCTTCGAGGGACACCCCAGGTGAAGGGGTACCTGCTGAGGACCTTTGCTGTTTGGAGGACAGTGTTAATAAGTTTGCAGATGACATAAAGGTTGGTGGAATTGTGGATAGCGATGAGGACTGTCAGAGGATACGGCAGGATACAGATCGTTTGGAGACTTGCGCAGAGAGATGGCAGATTGACTATAATCCGGCTAAATGTGAGGTTATGCTTTTTGGAAGGTCTAAAATATTTGGGAAATATACATTAAATGCCAGAGCCCTTGAGAATATTGACAGGCAGAGGGATCTGGGTGTACAGGTACACAGGTCAGTGGAAGTGGCAAAACAGGTGAAGAAGGTTGTCAAGAAGTCATACGGACTGCTTGCCTTCATCGGTCCGGCAATTGAGCATAAAAATTGGCACATCATGCTCTAGTTGTATAGAACCTTAGTTAGGCCACTTGGAATACAGTGTTTAATTCTGGTCACCACACGACCAGAAGGATGTGGAGGGTTTGGAGAGGGTATAGCTGAGGTTTACCAGGATGTTGCCTGGTATGGAGGGCATTAACTATGAGGAGAGGTTGGAGAAACATGGTTTGTTCTCACGAGAGCGGCGGAGTTTGAGGGATATGCTGATAAAAGTCTCCAAAATTATGAGGGGCATGGACAGCGTAGACAGGCAAAAGCTTTGTCCCAGGGTGGGAGAGTGAATTACTGGGGGACACAGGTTTAAGGTGCAAGGGGCAAAGTTTAGAGGCGATGTGCAAGGGAAGTTTTTTTACACAGAGGGTAGCGGGTGCCTGGAACTCGCTGTCGGAGGAGATGGTGAACTCAGCTACGAAAGTGACATTTATGGGGCACCTTGACAAATCCATAAATAGGATGGGAATAGAGGGATAAGTACCCCGGAAGTATAGAAGGTTTTCAGTTAGATGGGCAATATGGACGGCGCAGACTTGGAGCTGAAGGAGCCGGTCCTGTGCTGTACTTTTCTTTGTTCTTAAAGCTGCGATTGAGGAGTAGTCAATGTGAGGTCATCGTTGAATTTAACCATTTATTTGTTTACAGAGAGATGGCCAATGGGATATAGTTTCTGTTTTGGAAGGTCACTGGAGTGTAGATAATTGGTGAGGGATGGTGTTTAGTCTTCGCTGGGCAGGTCATGGGATATCACATTGGGATGTTTGAAATAAGATTTGTTTTACCATAAAAGATGCCTATTGGTCAGACTCACCACTCCTGGGGTGAAATATCCTTTCCTCACAGTTTTATGAATTGTAAATTGTTTGGGGTTTCCTGTCCGGGATCCTAACAAAAGTTGGGGTCTGGTCCGGGACCGTCACAGCTCCCCACTATCATTCATGACTGGATGTGAAAAGACAGCTGTGCTTAGATCTGACCGTCTGTCCACTCCTCCCCACACAATCCATGCTCATTTCACACACACATTCTCAGCAACGGAGCCATTTCTTTGTCTCCACAATCAAACCATCCATTCGACTGACTCTTGCTTCTTGCAATTGGGAGCCACCTCCTGCCCACTCCCAGCTCCTGATCCTGCAATCAGTCTTCACTCTCACCCACAACACTGGCACTCCACTGATCAACATCATAACTGATATCTGTGTGAATGTGATGGCCACTGTCTATCCCTCCTCAGAATCTTTCACCTCTCCACTCTGTTTAACACCACTGAGCACAGGTTCCTGTTTAAAAGTCTCCGATCCACATTCCAGCCCCTGGCACTGCTCTCTCACGGTCCCACTCCTGCTGCTCACATCATCCACATTATATCAGCACCAAAGGATTTCTCCTCCAGTGTCTGAATGATTGCCTCTGCTGTGTCCCCAGGGCACCATCCCTGGCTCCCTCCTCATCCTCATTTCACCCTCAGAAACCTGGTCAACATTCCCAACTTCACCATCACTCAGATCAGTCTCTCCACCTCCTCCATTGATCCCAATGTTCTTTCCACTCTCTCCAAATGTCTGTCCAACATTCGGACTCGGCTAAGACAAAGTTTCTCTGCAGCTCAGTAAACAGCCACACGGCACTAACCTCCCCAGACACCCCCTCAGGATAAAGCCAGAGATGTGGAACTTTGGGGAATTGCTGAAGCTGAGCTCAGCTTCTTCTCCACAGTGAACACATCAGTAAGATCACTTTACATCACCTCCTAGCTCTTCATCATCACAAACCCATCTCCAATTCACTCATCTGGAAGAGGTTATTTCTGTGGGTAATTGGAATGAAAACTCTACTTACTGGTTACATTCAGCCGGCTTCCACTCCCATCGACCCTTCCCCACACTGAGCAGTAATTAGGTCCAGTGGTTAGGATCTGGAATGTACTGTCTGAGAGTGTGGTGGAGACAGATTCACACAGCGAGTGGTTAGGATCCGGAATGTACTGTCTGAGAATGTGGAGGAGACAGATTCACACAGCGAGTGGTTAGGATCGGGAATGTTCTGTCTGAGAGTGTGGTGGAGACAGATTCACACAGCGAGTGGTTAGGATCTGGAATGTTCTGTCTTAGAGTGTGCTGAAGGCAGATTCACACAGCGAGTGGTTAGGATCTGGAATGTTCTGTCTGTGAGTGTGGTGGAGATAGATTCACACAGCGAGTGGTTAGGATCCGGAATGTTCTGTCTGAGAGTGTTATGTAGACAGGTTCACACAGCGAGTTGTGAGGGACAGACAGAGTCAGGTATTGAGAAGGTGCCAAGGAGTGTCGACCAAGTTGGAGGGAAGTACCAGGGGCAGTCTGTTAACCACCCATGGTGGGGACTTCAAACCTGTTCAACCACCAAAACCACCTCCTTCTTAACTAAACCCTCAGATTCTGTCTCAGTTAGAGACTGGGGGACAATGCATGTTGGCCATGTTACAGAAACAGGTAAAACTGTTGTGGCCCACGGAATGCCAAGGAGAGTGTGAGCGGAGAAGTCTCTGGCCGTGTTGGAGGACGAATCGGTGCCGGCCAACCCAGATTTTTCCAAACTGCAGAGCTGAGCAGAATCCTTTTGAATCTCTCCCCCAGAAGAGGGGGATTCTCTCTCAAATCTCAGCTTGAACCCCCTTCAGGTACACAGAGCAGTTAGTGAGTACTCAAAACCTGAATACAGAGCTGGGGAGGGGGATCTTTCCGGTTCCTCTCCCATTAAAAGTACCAGACCTCTCAAAGGCCTCAGGAAAATGCTGCTCTAATATTCTGTGTAACTGAGACAAGTTGTTGGTGAGTCTGCTGAAGCTGACCACATATCAGAAACTCAGCAGGTTTGAAGTGCATCTTCCGTGGGTAACGCTCAGCTCAACACAAGTTGAAGCCTGTCCCCAGAGGGGATCCCATAGCGTGAGAATCCGGCCTGAATGGCCCAGTTTCAGGTTCCAAACCATCCGATGGTTCAACACCTTGCATTCTGAAGAGATCACGGCCTACAAAGACCTCAACCTCAGCAGCAAAGATCCTCAAATATCTCACACCCAGTTTAATCCCCATCATTTCGATCATTTCCCTTCCCCCCTGTGTGTCTGTCTTGTGTGCATGTGGGTGGCGGGTGGGGCGGTGTTTGGGGAATAGTTAGACAAGTAGATCAGTGTTACATTATTTCCATTATATGTTCATCTTTTACCCTTTTTATAAAGAAACAGTTCAAATGTTTTACTTTCAAATCTGGTGCCTGTAACTCATTGGAGAAGTCAAGGGTCAAAGATCTGAGGAAAATACACAAATTACTGGTTAATTCACTTATGTTGGGACTCTGGGATCTGTGTGGCTGGAACTGACCGTGCGCTGGCCCAGGGTGTCGTAGCAAAATGTATCGCCGTCCGTTCACTGACGCTGGGTCACAATCCTGGAACTCCCTCCCTAACAGCAGTACCTACACCACATGGAGTGCAGCGGTTCAAGAAGGCAGCTCACCACCACCTTCTCCAGGGCAGTTAGGGATGGCATCTTGTCAATAAAGTATGAATATAAAACAAAACAGCTCGAGGCACCACATTGGCAAAAACCCGAGTAAACAAAGGAGTCAAAGAATTTAAGTTCTGGACGATAAGTTCAAGAAGATTCTACCTGAGTAAAACCACATGAGAATCATGGAAACTGTACTTACTGGTTACATTCAGCTGTGATCCATTCCCACTGATATCTCCCCACACGGAGCAGTAATAGACGGCAGTGTCACTGGGCTGCACGTTGCTGATTGTCAGGATGAAGGTTTTATTGGACGTGTCTCGGGAAGGATGGAAACGCTCAGTGAAACCTGTACTCCATCGTGTGTTGTTCTTTATATCATGTGTTAAAACCCTCTCCATATCTTTCCCTGGCAGCTCCCGGTTCCAGTGAACATCGGTGTGTGTCACTGCGGCGTTCCGCATGGTGCACTGTAACCGTGCAGTCTGACCCTCTGTGACACGTTCTAGACTCGGAGACTGGATAAGGACTGGAGCATTCGCACCTTTAAGGGAAAAATATCAACAAGTTAAACACCAGTCTGAAGGTTCCAAAGTGTTTAAAGGGAATGTTCGGTGTTAAAAAGCGAGAACCAGATTCTAAGACTGAACCGATGGACTGATTCATTCAAATAAAGCAAAATATATTTGTGTGAGTAAATTAAAAATCAGTTGCTTGGTTGTTGAGGATTGAATCTTGTCAAATAGAGACAAATTGTTGAAGTTTTTCATTTTGTACTCATCGAGAAAAACACAGGAATGTTAAATTATAAAGAATCACAATTTATTCTGCAGGGAAAATGGTGCCAATGGGCGGCACTGTAGCGCAGTGGTTGGCACTGTTGCTTCACTCCTCTCGGGTCCCAGGTTTGATTCCCGGCTTGGGTCACTGTCTGTCGGAGTCTGCACATTCTCCCCGTGTCTGCGTGGATTTCCTCCGGGCGCTCCGGTTTCCTCCCACAAGTCCCGAAGGACATGTTGTTAGGTAATTTGAACATTCTGAATTCTCCCTCTGTGTACCCGAACAGGTGCCGGAATGTGGCGACTCGGGTCTTTTTACAGTAACTTCATTACAGTGTTAATGTAAGCCTATTTGTGACAATAAAGATTATTAAAAAAGAAAGTCAACTCTGATTGGCTGAAACGTTGCCATGGAGAATTACCCCGAATTAGAGGCTCCCAAAGCTCCTGTTGAATTGAAAGAAAGGAGCACGGCTTGAAGATATTCCTTTTGTTTGCAGACAGCCGGTCTCTGTCTCGCTTTGAGCAAGTGTAAATGAGTCACACATCAGCTCATGTTTAAAAGTATCTGAGTTAAATGTCAATTAGTTGAAACATATTGTTACAACTCCCTGGACCAGTGCGCGGTCAATTCCAGCCCCACTTGACCCGGAGTCACAACATGATTGATGTTAACTTTTATTTTACAATACCCGAGGTCTTCAGCTGCCCAATAATTACAGTCACCAGGTTTGTAAATTTAAACATAATTAACTTCTTATTAAAAATAACTAATTAAACAAGCAACAAATACAACTGGTTAACTATTATGGAATATCTATGTAATATCCAGCACCCCCACCCTTGTGTTCCTCCCTTCTGCTCAAATTAAAGGTCATGGACCATAAAAGATAGAGACCAAATAATAGAAATAGGAACTGAGGGAACAACAGGAATGCCGCTGGGATTGTGAAGAGGAATAGCAACGTCAGTGAGCAGAGTGATGTGCGTCTGGATGGACGGCAGCTCCTGATTACACCTCCCAGTCTCAAGCTCTCCCCACATCCTGTCCCCACTCATGGAGCCACACATCTCCCAATCCCTCCTCGCACATTCCAGCTCCTCTGCTTCTCTGCTCTGTGCTCCGGTGCTGCAGAAATGTTGCCGGAAAATCCCTAATCCCCTCCCCATCCTACTCACTGCTTCCCTCGGAATGATCACTTTCCCTGACAGTGAATCCTCAGAATCATTCTGCTGCTGTGTACAGTCAGCCTCCCCCCCACCCCCAACTCACCCCCCACCTCACCCCTCACGCCACCCCGCCTCCCAACCTCACCCCCAAACTGAGTGTATCCCGTTCTCCAATCACAGCCCCACGGCTGCCTCAGCTGTACGGGACGGGAGGGGGGGGGGGCATCGCTGGGATGCCCCAGATCCAGGGGGTAATAGATCGCACACATGTTCACTTGCACACACCGGGTACCACGGAGTTCCCTTCACCAACAAAAAGGGATTCCACTCTCTGAACCTCCAACTTGTGAGCGACCACCACATGGAGATCGTGCTCGTGTGTGCACACTTCCCCAGGAGTGTGCACGACAGCTGCATCCTGGGGCAGTCAAACATCCCCGACATCTTCGAGGGACACCCCAGGGTGAAGGGGTACCTGCTGAGGACCTTTGCTGTTTGGAGGACAGTGTTAATAAGTTTGCAGATGACATAAAGGTTGGTGGAATTGTGGATAGCGATGAGGACTGTCAGAGGATACGGCAGGGTATAGATCGTTTGGAGACTTGCGCAGAGAGATGGCAGATTGACTATAATCCGGCTAAATGTGAGGTTATGCTTTTTGGGAGGTCTAAAATATTTGGGAAATATACAGTAAATGCCAGAACCCTTGAGAATATTGACAGGCAGAGGCATCTGGGTGTACAGGTACACAGGTCAGTGGAAGTGGTAAAACAGGTGGAGAAGGTTGTCAAGAAGACATACGGAATGCTTGCCTTCATTGGTCCGGCAATTGAGCATAAAAATTGGCACGTCATGCTCTAGTTGTATAGAACCTTAGTTAGGCCACTTGGAATACAGTGTTTAATTCTGGTCACCACACTACCAGAAGGATGTGGAGGGTTTGGATAGGGTTTAGCAGAGGTTTACCAGGATGTTGCCTGGTATGGAGAGCATTGACTATGAGGAGAGGTTGGAGAAACATGGTTTGTTCTCACTGGAGCGGTGGAGGTTGAGGGGCAACCTGATAAAAGTCTCCAAAGTAATGAGGGGCATGGACAGAGTAGACAGGCAAAAGCTTTGTCCCAGGGTGGGAGAGTCAATTACTGGGGGACACAGGTTTAAGGTGCAAGGGGCAAAGTTTAGAGGACATGTGCAAGGGAAGTTTTATTACACAGAGGGTAGCGGGTGCCTGGAACTCGCTGTCGGAGGAGATGGTGAACGCAGCTACGAAAGTGACGTTTATGGGGCACCTTGACAAATCCATGAATAGGATGGGAATAGAGGGATAAGTACCCCGGAAGTATAGAAGGTTTTCAGTTAGATGGGCAATATGGGCGGCGCAGACTTGGAGCTGAAGGAGCCGGTCCTGTGCTGCACTTTTCTTTGTTCTTAAAGCTGCGATAAAGGAGTCATCAATGTGAGGTCATCGTTGAATTTAACCATTTATTTGTTTACAGAGAGATGGCCAATGGGATATAGTTTCTGTTTTGGAAGGTCACTGGAGTGCAGATAATTGGTGAATTATGGTGTTTAGTCCTCGCTGGGCAGGTCATGGGATATCACATTGGGATGTTTGAATTAAGGTTTGTTTTACCATAAAAGATGCCTGTTGGTCAGACTCACCACTCCTGGAGTGAAATATCCTTTCGTCAAAGTTTTATGAATTGTAAATTGTTTGGGGTTTCCTGTCCGGGATCCTAACAAAAGTTGGGGTCTGGTCCGGGACCGTCACAACTCCCCACCATCATTCATGGCTGGATGTGAAAAGACAGCTGTGCTTAGATCTGACCGTCTGTCCACTCCTCCCCACACAATCCATGCTCATTTCACACACACATTCTCAGCAACGGAGCCATTTCTTTGTCTCCACAATCAAACCATCCATTCGACTGACTCTTGCTGCTTGCAATTGGGAGCCACCTCCTGCCCACTCCCAGCTCCTGATCCTGCAATCAGTCTTCACTCTCACCCACAACACTGGCACTCCACTGATCAACATCATAACTGATATCTGTGTGAATGTGATGGCCACTGTCTGTCCCTCCTCAGAATCTTTCACCTCTCCACTCAGTTTAACACCACTGAGCACAGGTTCCTGTTTAAAAGTCTCCGATCCACATTCCAGCCCCTGGCACTGCTCTCTCACGGTCCCACTCCTGCTGCTCACATCATCCACATTATATCAGCACCAAAGGATTTCTCCTCCAGTGTCTGAATGATCGCCTCTGCTGTGTCCCCAGGGCACCATCCCTGGCTCCCTCCTCATCCTCATTTCACCCTCAGAAACCTGGTCAACATTCCCATCTTCACCATCACACAGATCAGTCTCTCCACCTCCCCCATTGATCCCAATGTTCTTTCCACACTCTCCAAATGTCTGTCCAACATTCGGACTCGGCTCAGACAAAGTTTCTCTGCAGCTCAGTAAACAGCCACACGGCACTAACCTCCCCAGACACCCCCTCAGGATACAGCCAGAGATGTGGAACTTTGGGGAATTGCTGAAGCTGAGCTCAGCTTCTTCCCCACAGTGAACCCATCAGTAAGATCACTTTACATCACCTCCTAGCTCTTCATCATCACAAACTCATCTCCAATTCACTCATCTGGAAGAGGCTATTGCTGTGGGTAATTGGAATGAAAACTCTACTCACTGGTTACATTCAGCCGGCTTCCACTCCCATAGACCCTTCCCCACACTGAGCAGTAATAGACGGCAGTGTCACTGGGCTGCACGTTGCTGATTGTCAGGATGTATCTGTTGGAGTCGATGTGTCTGGAAGGCAGGAAACGCTCAGAGAAACCTGGAGACCGGTCTATGTAATTATATGCATAATGTGTTAAAATGCTCTCCCACTGTTTCCCTGGCCGCTCCCGGTACCAATCAACCTTGTAGTCTCTCACTGCCGCGTTCTGCATGGAGCAGTGTAACCGTGCAGTCTGACCCTCTGTGACACGTTCCAGACTCGGAGACTGGATAAGGACTGGATCAATCGCACCTTTAAAAGAAAAACAAAATCAGTGAGTTAAATTCTGAGCTGAAAGTTTCCTGAGAGTATTTAAAGGGACAGTCCAGGCAGTAGAAGTTCTGTGTTAAAGAGAGGAAACAGCTTCTGAGACTGATCTAGTTGTGTTAGTTTGTGAATGATTTCTATCCTGGGGATTACTCTGTGCTGATCTCAGCAGTACAGATGTGTTGATATAATTGTGAAATGCAATATTGTTCTCACACTGTGGAACAGCTCTCTCAAACACACTGACCTCTCCCAGTTAGTGTCTAAATGAATTCCTGGCATGTGGGTGTCGCTGGCTAGGCCAGCTTTTATTACCCATCCCTAATTGCCCTGAAGGAGGCGGTGGTGAGCTGCCTTCTTGAACTGCTGCAGTCCATGGAGATTGGAGTTATCTTTACTGAACCAATAGTGGGAGAGTGTTTCTCACAATAGGAAGTAGGTTTGGGAATTAGAATGGGAAGTGTCTGCAACATTCGAAGAGGCAGTCAGACATTTAAAGGGACAGGACCGCCCCACGGATCAACAGAGCCACAGCCTATTGGGTTTGTGAAAACTGAGGCCTCTCCCCAGGTTAGGGTCCGGGGGGTCAGATTGGGAGAATGGTGTCTCTGTCCCTCCATTCCTCAGGTACAGGATCTTTACCAGCTGCTACTGCCATCTTCAACACGGAGGGCATGGGAGTGGGGGTAACTGAGAGAGACTGGAAATAAACCTGAGGGAGCCAAACTCTGTCCCTCCAACTGACATTTTTAATATTGGTAAAGGGCACGGAGCCAGTGGTGGTCCCAGGAGAGGCAAATTGTGGGAAATACAGCTCAGGTAGTGAGTGAACCAGTGGATCGCTCTGGAAGGTGTTGGGTGGTACAGTGGTTAGCACTGCTGCTTCACAGCTCCAGGGACCCGGGATCAATTCTGGCCTCAGGTGGCTGTCTGTGAGGAGTTTGTACATTGTCCCCGTGTCTGCGTGGGTTTCCTCCGGGATCCTCCCACAGTCCAGAGATGTGCAGGTTAGGTGGCTTGGCCATGTGCGGGGATACCGGGATAGGACAGGGATAGGACAGGGGAGTGAGCCTGGCTGCAGTGCTCTGCCACTGCAGACTCTGATGGGCCGAATGGCCTCCTTCTGCACTGTAGGGATTCTATGATCCCTCTCCCATCCCAACCGGGGAGAGTTTGGTGACGGGAGGGAGCAGAGAATCCAGCAGGAGAGGAAAAGCCGGAAACCCCCGGGTATAAAAAAGTTTGTAATTCCCCTGAAGGCGGATTATTCGTGGCTCAGTTATCCTGCTGCCTGGTGGTGTGATTGCAATTTGCAACCATTTGCATCTCATGAATATTCAATTTAACAGCAGCTCGTCAATATCCCATCAGGCCTTCCTATCGTGCATCACACCAGCGGGAAATCATGTCGGACTCGAACCCGATTGAAAAAGAGAAGCATGAACGAGATGGACCTCAGTCATCGTGTTTTCGGGATCCTTAAGTGGGAGGGGGAGCAGCCCCAAGTCGTGGTCCATATAGGTACAACGACAGAGGTAGGAAAAGGGATAGGGATGTAAGGCAGGAATTCAGGGAGCTCGGGTGGAAACTTAGATCTAGGACAAACAAAATTATTATCTCTGGGTTGTTACCCGTGCCAAGTGCTAGCGAGACGAGGAATACGGAGAGAGAGGAGTTGAACACGTGGCTACAGGGTTGGTGCAGGAGGGAGGGTTTCAGATTTCTGGATAATTGGGGCTCATTCTGGGGTCGGTGCGACCTCTACAAACGGGATGGTCTACAACTGGACCAGAGGGGTACCAATCTACTGGGGGGGAAATTTGCTAATGCTCTTCGGGAGGGTTTAAACTAGTTCAGCTGGGGCTTGAGAACCTGAATTGTAGCTCTAGTATACAGGAGGTTGAGAGTAGTGAGGTCATGAGTAAGGTTTCAAAGTTGCAGGAGTGTACCGGCAGGCAGGAAGGTGGTTTAAAGTGTGTCTACTTCAATGCCAGGAGCATCCGGAATAAGGTGGGTGAACTTGCGGCATGGGTTGGTACCTGGGACTTTGATGTTGTGGCCATTTCGGAGACATGGATAGAGCAGGGACAGGAATGGTTGTTGCAGGTGCCGGGGTTTAGATATTTCAGTAAGCTCAGGGAAGGTGGTAAAAGAGGGGGGGGGGGGACGATGAGAAAGCCTTTGACAGGCTAGAAGGGTTTGAAGGGATGATTACCTCGTTCATATGGGGAGGGAAGGTGGTCAGAATTAGAAAGGTGCTACTACAGAGAGGAAGGCAGGCAGGGGGTTTGGGTCTTCCGAACCTGATGGATTATTACTGGGCGGCGAATGTGGAGAAGGTACGGAGCTGGGTCAGAGGGCTTGAATCAGAATGGGTCAGAATGGAGGAGAGTTTGTATAGGGGTTCGGGATTGAAGGTGCGGGCGACAGCGTCGCTCCCGACGGCCTCGAGGGGGATTCTCAGGGAGTCCGGTAGTAATAGCTTTGTTGAGAATTTGGAGGCAGTTTCGACAGCGCTTCGGGTTGGGGGCAGGGGCAAGTGAAATGCCAAATCGGGGGAACCATAGATTTGAGCCAGGGAAGTAGGATGGACATTTTCGGAGATGGGAGGAGAAAGGAATTAGAACACTAAAAGATTTATTTCTTGGGGATTGTTTTGCAGGATTGAAGGAGCTGGGAGCGAAGTATGGGCTGGAGCAGGGGGAAATATTTTGATACATGCAGGTTTGACACTTTTCCAGAAAGGAAATACAGAACTTCCCAGTGGAGTCGGCCTCCACATTGCTGGAGGAGGTGCTAACGACACGGAGACTGGAGAAGGGGGTAGTGTCGGCGGTTTACGGGGCTATTTTGGAGGAGGAGAAGGCGCCACTAGAAGGGATCAAGGCAAAGTGGGAGGAAGAGTTGGGAGAGGGTATGGAGGAGGGGTTCTGGTGTGAGGTGCTCCGGAGGGTGAACGCCTCCACCTCATGTGCGAGGTTGGGGCTGATACAGCTGAAGGTGGTGTATAGAGCGCACCGTACAAGGGCGAGGATGAGCCAGCTCTTTGAGGGGGTAGAAGATGTGTGTGAACATTGCAGGGGAGGCCCCGCAAACCACGTTGATATGTTTTGGTCCTGTCCAAAGCTGGAGGATTACTGGAAGGAGGTGTTTCGGGTAATCTCTAAAGTGGTGCACGTGAAACTGGACCCGGGCCCTCGCGAGGCCATATTCCGGATGTCGGACCAACCGGGGATGGAAACGGGCGCTGAGGCAGATGTTGTAGCCTTCGTCTTGTTGATCCTGTTAGGGTGCAGATCAACCTCTCCACCCTGTGCCCTGGAGTGGCGGGGGGACCTGCTGGAATTCGTAACGCTTGAAAAGGTCAAATTTGAACTGAAGGGAAGGATGGAGTGGTTCTACAATTCATGGGCGTTATTCATAGAAGTTACAGTACAGAAGGAGGCCATTCGGCCCATCGAGTCTGCACCGGCTCTTGGAAAGAGCACCCTACCGAAGCCCACATCTCCACCCTATCCCCATAATACAGTAACCCCACCCAACACTAAGGGCAATTTTGGACATTAAGGGCAATTTAGCATGGCCAATCCACCTAAACTGCACATCTTTGGACTGTGGTAGGAAATCGGAGCACCCGGAGGAAACCCACGCACACACTGGGAGAAGGTGTAGACTCCGCACAGACAGTGACCCAGCGGGGAATCGAACCTGGGACCCTGGATCTGTGAAGCAATTGTGCTAACCACTATGTTACCGTGCTGCATGCATTATGCAATTTCGAGAATTGAATTACATCGAACATTAGTGGGGTTGGGGGCTGGGAGGGTGGGGGCGAGGGCGACTGTGCGTGTTAATGCTGACTATGGGTGATTCCTGATTCCTTTTTGTCATTTTTTTATGTTAACATGTGGGCCAATGTCTGGGGTTTGGTGGGAGGGTGGGATCGTTGTTATTGATATGGGGATTGACATTACATTCGTTACTGATTATTGTTTATTGTGGCTGTAAATTTGGGAGAAAATGTGAAAACGGAGGAGAATAAAAAATATTTTCAAAAAACATTCCTGCCTTCCTAACTGCCGACTGAACCTGCAAGTTAACCTTAAGAGAATCGTGAACAAGGACTTCCAAGTCCCTTTCTGCTTCTGATTTCCTAAGCATTTTCCCATTTAGAAAATAGTCCATGCCTCCATTCCTCCTTCCAAAGTACATAACCTCACACTTTTCCACATTGTATCCCACTTCTTTGCCCACTCTCCCAGCCTGTCCAAGTCCTTCTGCAGCCCCCCGCTTCCTCAATAGTACCCATCCCTCGACACATCTTTGTTTCATCTGCAAACTTAGTAACAGTGCCTTCAGTTCCTTCTTCCAGATCATTAATGTATATTGTGAAAAGCTGTGGTCCCAGCACAGACCCCTGAGGCACACCACTTGTCACCAGCTGCCATCCTGAAAAAGATCCCTTTACCCCCACTCTCTGCCTTCTGCCAGTCAGCCAATCCTCGATCCACACCAGGATCTTACCCTTAACACCTTAACTTATTTAACAGTCCCCTATGTGGCACCTTGTCAAACGCCTTCTGGAAATCTAAATAAATCATATCCACTGGTTCTCCTTTGTCTAACTTCCTTGTTACCTCCTCAAAGAACTCTAACAGATTTGTCAGACATGACCTCCCCTTGACGACGCCGTGTGACTCAGTCCAATTTCACGATGCACTTCCAAGTACTCCGCGATCTCATCTTTAATAATGCACTCGAAAAGCTTACCAATGACCGAAGTCAAGCTATCGGCCTATAAATTCCCGTCTTCTGCTTCCCTCCCTTCTGAAACAGCCGTATTACATTAGCCACTTTCCAGTTCACTGGGGCCCTCCCTGCCTCCAATGATTCCTGAAAGATCATCAGCAATGCCTCTGCAATCTCCTCAGCTTCTCTTTCAGAATCCTGGGGTATAGTCCATCCGGTCCAGGGGATTTATCCACCTTCAGACCTTCCAGTTTCCCCAGAACCTTCTCCTTAGCGATGGCCATGACACTCACCTCTGCCCCCTGATTCTCCTGGAGCTCTGGCATCCCACTGGTGTCTTCCACCATGAATTCTGATGCAAAGTAACTATTCAGTTCCTCGGCCATTTCTTTGTTTCCTATTATTACTTCTTCAGCCTCATTTTTCAGTGGTCCAATCCCTTGACATCTATCTGCACAACTAATTCATCCATTATTTCAAATGATCTGCACGTTCAGGTATAAAACCTTAAGGTTAGTCCTTTTAACGTTCCTTGTTCCATCCCTACACTTTTTTACAACTTCATTATCAGACAAAGGGCCTTGATTTCTCTGCCTATCACTTTTCTTATTTTCCTTCCTGTCGCATCTTCAGAGGTACGATGGTCTGTTCTATGAGGGAGGGTGTGGAGGTGTGAGCAGCGTTGTACCTCTCCTCAGCTCGAGTCTGAGGGTGATGCACCAGAGTCATCAGCCAATGTTAAAGTGGGCAGCCCTGAACCCCCAGCAACCATCGCAGCAGATGTTGTGGATCCAGTTGCTATGGTGATGGACATTCCCACCCTGCCCCATCCCCTCCTCCCCACCCGCACTTGCACAAACCTCCTTCCTCATTGTCCCACTTGTCTTCCTCAGCAACCCGTTCACCACGCACCACACCTCTGGGGGAACGTAGGACCATTGGAGTGGATGGTCCATGGGTCCCGCAGCACATTCTGTCCAAAAAGACCAGCTCTGCTTGGAGCTGAAGGGCACAAACTAGTGGCCCCAGCAGAGAGGTGCTGAGTGTAACAGGAGTGACGCAGCGCGATGGTGGGCAGGATCTGTGTGTTACTCACCTCAACATCTCGAGTGAACATGGAACATAGAACATTACAGCGCAGTACAGGCCCTTTGGCCCTCGATGTTGCACCGACCTCTGAAACCACTCTGAAGCCCATCTACACTTTTCCCTTATCATCCATATGTCTATCCAATGACCATTTGAATGCCCTTAGTGTTGGTGAGTCCACTACTGTTGCAGGCAGGGCATTCCACGCCCTTACTACTCTCTGAGTAAAGGACCTACCTCTGACATCTGTCCTACTTCTATCTCCCCTCAATTTAAAGCTATGTCCCCTCGTGCTAGACGTCACCATCCGAGGAAAAAGGCTCTCACTGTCCACCCGATCTAATCCTCTGATCCTCATGTATGCCTCAATAAAGTCACCTCTTAACCTTCTTCTCTCTAACGAAAACAGCGTCAAGTCCCTCAGCCTTTCCTCATAAGATCTTCCCTCCATACCAGGGAACATCCTGGTAAATCTCCTCTGCACCCTTTCCAATGCTTCCACATCCTTCCTATAATGCGGCGGCCAGAATTGCACGCAATACTCCAAATGCGGCCGCACCAGAGTTTTGTACAGCTGCAACATGACCTCGTGGCTCCGAAACTCAATCCCTCTACCAATAAAAGCTAACACACCGTACGCCTTCTTAACAACCCTCTCAACCTGGGTGGCAACTTTCAGGGATCTATGTACATGGACACCAAGATCTCTCTGCTCATCCACATTGCCAAGAATCTTACCATTAGCCCAGTACTCTGTCTTCCTGTTATTCCTTCCAAAATGAATCACCTCACACTTTTCTTCATTAAACTCCATTTGCCACCTCTCAGCCCAACGCTGTAGCTTATCTATGTCCCTCTCGATCTTGTAACATCCTTCCGCACTGTCCACAACTCCACCGACTTTAATGTCATCTGCAAATTTACTCACCCATCCGTGAGCAACTCGTCTACTGAGGTCGTATGGGCTGAGGTTAGAAACCGGAAAGGAGAGGTCACCCAGTTAGGGGTTTTCTATAGGCCTCCGAAAAGTTCCAGAGATGTAGAGGAAAGGATTGCAAAGATGATTCTGGATCGGAGCGAAAGCAACAGGGTCGTTGTTATGGGGGACTTTAACTTTCCAAATATTGACTGGAAACGCTATAGTCCGAGTACTTGAGATGGGTCTGTTTTTGTCCAATGTGTGCAGGAGGGTTTCCTGACACAGTATGTAGATAGGCCAACGAGAGGCGAGGCCATATTGGACAGGTGTTAGATTTGGAGGTAGGTGAGCACTTTGGTGATAGTGACCACAATTCGATTACGTTTACTTTAGTGATGGAAAGGGATAGGTATATACCGCAGGGCAAGAGTTATATCTGGGGGAAAGGCAGCAAGGTAGCATTGTGGATAGCACAATTGCTTCACAGCTCCAGGGTCCCAGGTTCGAATCCGGCTTGGGTCACTGTCTGTGCGGAGTCTGCACATCCTCCCCGTGTGTGCGTGGGTTTCCTCCGGGTGCTCCGGTTTCCTCGCACAGTCCAAAGATGCGCAGTTTAGGTGGATTGGCCACGATAAATTGCCCTTAGTGTCCAAAATTGCCCTTAGTGTTGGGTGGGGTTACTGGGTTATGGGGATAGGGTGGAGGTGTTGACCTTGGGTAGGGTGCTCTTTCCAAGAGCCGGGGCAGACTCGATGGGCCGAATGGCCTCCTTCTGCACTGTAAATTCTATGATAATTATGATGCGATGAGGCAAGACTTAGGATGCATCGGATGGAGAGGAAAACTGCAGGGGATGGGCACAATGGAAATGTGGAGCTTGTTCAAGGAACAGCTACTGCGCGTCCTTGATAAGTATGTACCTGTTAGTCAGGGAGAAAGTGGTCGAGCGAGGGAACCGTGGTTTACTAAAGCAGTTGAAACACTTGTCTCGAGGAAGGAGGAGGCTTATGTAAAGATGAGACATGAAGGTTCAGTTAGGGCGCTCGAGAGTTACACCCAAGGGCTAGGGTCTGGCAGACGGAATACAATGTTGACAAATGTGAGATTATCCATTTTGGTATGAATAACAGCAAAAGGGATTATTATTTAAATGATCAAATATTAAAACATGCTGCTGTGCAGAGAGACCTGGGTGTGCTAGTGCATGAGTCGCAGAAAGTTGGTTTACAGGTGATTAAGAAGACGTGAGTTCACTTCAGCCATTATCACAGCAGTCTACATCCCACCCCAGGCAGAAGTGAGGAAGGTGCTTGACGAACTATAAACAGTAATAAACAACTACGAAACAGAACACCTGGAGGCCTTGTTCCTCATGGCCGGAGACTTCAACAAAGCCAACCTCAAGAGTGTACTGCCAAAATTCCACCAGCACATCTCCTGTCCCACCAGGGGCAACAACACTCTTGACCACTGCTACTCAAGAATCAAAGGCGCCTACCGTTCCATCCCTCGATCACACGTTGGGAAATCAGACCATAAGACGGTGCTCCTTCTCCCGGCATACAAGCAGATACTCAAGCGGGAGAATCCAGCTAAGAAGGTTGTGCAGTGCTGTTCCGAGGAGACAGAAGAGCTCTTACGTGACTGCTTAGAGACAGTGGACTGGTCCATATTTAAGAACTCAGCGACCAACTTAAATGAGTATGCCACCACCGTCACAGACTTCATCAGCAAATGTGTGGACGGCTGCGTGCCAAAGAAAGCAGTACGTGCATTCCCCAACCGGAAACCATGGCTCAATCGCGAGATTGCCTCCCTACTGAAGGACGGATCTGAGGCCTTCAAGGCAGACGACCCTGACCGAAACAAGTAATCCAGGTACGACCTCCGCAAGGCCATCAGAGATGCCAAGAGAGAATATCAAACCAAGCTAGAGTCACAGACAGACTCTCGGCGGTTGTGGCAAGGACTAAACAACATAACGGGCTAAAAAGTGAAGCCGAACAGTATCTCTGGCAGCAGCGCACCCTTCCCCGATGAACTCAATGCATTCTATGCTCGGTTCGAGCAGGTAACCAACAATCCGCTTTCGAATGCCCCAGCAGCCCATAATTCACCCATACCCACCATCACAGCTTCCGAAGTCAGATTGGCCTTCCTGAAAGTGAACCCTCGGAAGGCGACGGACCCGGACAGGATCTCTGGTCGTGCACTCAGAGCCTGCGCGGACCAGCTGGCAGAGGTATTTGCGGTCATCTTTAACCTGTCCTTACTCCACTCCGAGGTCCCCACCTGCTTCAAGAAGACCACCATCATACCGGTACCAAAGAAGAACCAAGCAACGTGCCTCAATGACTACCGACCAGTGGCCCTGACTTCAGTCGTAATTAAGTGCTTCGAGAGGTTGATCATGAAGCGCATCACCTCCATACTCCCAGAACACCTTGATGCACTTCAATTCGCATACCGCTGCAACCAGTCCACATCAGACACCATTTCCCTGGCCCTACACTCATCCCTAGAGCATCTCGAAAACAAGGACTCCTACATTAGACTCCTATTTATTGACTACAGCTCCGCCTTCAACACCATAATCCCAGCCAAGCTCATATCAAAGCTCCAAAACCTAGGACATGGCGCCGCACTCTGCAACTGGATCCTCGATTTTCTGACCAACAGACCATAATCAGTAAGAATGAACAACAACACCTCCTCCACAATAGTCCTCAACACCGGCGCCCCGCAAGGCTGTGTACTTAGCCCCCTACTCTACTCCCTGTACACACATGACTGCGTGGCAAAACTTGGTTCCAACTCCATCTACAAATTTGCTGACGATACGACCTTAGTGGGCCGGATCTCGAATAACGACGAGTCTGAATACAGGAGGGAGAGAGAGAACCTAATGGAGTGGTGTAGCGACAACAATCCCTCCCTCAATGCCAGCAAAACTAAAGAGCTGGTAATTGACTTCAGGAAGCAAAGTACTGTACATACCCCTGTCAGCATCAACGGGGCCGAGGCGGAGATGGTTAGCAGTTTCAAATCCCTAGGGGTGCACATCTCCAAAAACCTGTCCTGGCCCACCCACGTCGACGCTACCACCAAGAAAGCACAACAGCGCCTATACTTCCTCAGGAAACTAAGGAAATTTGGCATGTCCACATTAACCCTTAACAACTTTTACAGATGCACCATAAAAAGCATCCTATCGGGCTGCATCACAGCCTGGTATGGCTACTGCTCGGCCCAGGACCGCAAGAAACTTCAGAGAGTCGTGAACACCGCCCAGTCTATCACACGAACCTGCCTCCCATCCATTGACTCCATTTACACCTCCCGCTGCCTGAGGAAAGCGAGCAGCATAATCAAAGATCCCTCCCACCCGGCTTACTCACTCTTCCAACTTCTTCCATCGGGCAGGAGATACAGAAGTCTGAGAACACGCACGAACAGACTCAAAAACAGCTTCTTCCCCACTGTCACCAGACTCTTAAATGACCCTCTTTCTGACTGACCTCATTAACACTACACCCTGTATGCTTCATCCGATGCCAGTGCTTCTGTAGTTACATTGTAAACCTTGTGTTGCCCTATTATGTATTTTCTTTTATTCCCTTTTCTTCTCATGTACTTAATGATCTGTTGAGCTGCTCGCAGAAAAATACTTTTCACTGTACCTCGGTACACGTGACAATAAACAAATCCAAGCCAATCCAATCCGAATGGAATTTTGTCCTTCATTGCTAGAGGGATGGAGTTTAAGACTAGGGAGGTTATGCTGCAATTGTATCAGGTGTTAGTGTGGTGATACACCACTGTACTTCCCTAGCATTGTACATAGTTATATAATAGTTGTGTGTAATGTGGCCCTGTAGTACTGTGTATTGTACTGTAGCTCTGTAGAGGTTCGGTCACCTGTATGTAACCTGACCTGGCCACGGAGAGCTCCACCTTGGCCACTCCCCCGGGAGTTAGGTATAAGACCCCGCTTCTGAGACCTGACCCATTTTGTCTGGGGTCGTCTGTGTCAGGTAAGCTTCCTTTGTAGTGTATTAAAGCCTTGGTTAAAGTCTCACATGTCTTTGTGGTTCTTTACGCTTAGTGCATCAGTTAGTGAGGCCACACCTGGAGTATTGTGTTCAGTTTTGGTCTCCTTACTTGAGAAAGGACGTACTGGCGCTGGAGGGTGTGCAGAGGAGATTCACTAGGTTAATCCCAGAGTTGAAGGGGTTGGATTACGAGGAGAGGTTGAGTAGACTGGGACTGTACTCGTTGGAATTTAGAAGGATGAGGGGAAATCTTATAGAAACATATAATATTATGAAGGGAATAGATAGGATAGATGCGGGCAGGTTGTTTCCACTGGCGAGTGAAAGCAGAACGAGGGGGCATAGCCTCAAAATAAGGGAAAGTAGATTAAGGACTGAGTTTAGGAGGAACTTCTTCACCGAAAGCATTGTGAATCTATGGAATTCCTTGCCCAGTGAAGCAGTAGAGGCTCCTTCATGAAATGTTTTTAAGATAAAGATAGATAGGTCGTTTTTTGAAGAATAAAGGGATTAAAGGTTATGGTGTTCGGGCCGGAAAGTGGAGCTGAGTCCACAAAAGATCAGCCATGATCTCATTGAATGTCGGAGTAGGCTCGAAGGGGCCAGATGGCCGACTCCTGCTCCTAGGAGCAAAAATGCCAATCAAACCAAACAAAAACTTAAACTCTATAACAATGTGAAGTCAAGTCAGTGACAATACATGTCAGTGAAAAGCAAGTTATAACATTTATACATTTTCCAGCTCCCCAATCACAGTCGATGATCTCTCTTCCAGCTCCACTGCTCACTTCTGTCCCAAGCCTTCTGCCTTCATGAACGCCTCAGCCGCCTCCACCGTTTCAAATTAAAGATCTTTGGCGTTGTCCGTCACCCTCAGCTTTGCCGGGTACACCATACCAAATCGCAGTCCCTTGTTGTACAGTGCCGCTTTCACTCGGCTGGACGCCGCTCGTCTCTTTACTAACTCCACCGCCAAGTCCTGGTAAATCCGAACTCTCGCACCATCCCGCTGCACCTCCCGCTTCTGCTTCGCCCAGTTTAACACCTTCTCCTTCATGTGGTATTTATGGAAACAGATAATTACTGCTCTCGGCGGCTCGTTTACTTTGGGTTTCGTCCTTAACGATTGATGAGCTCGGTCCAGTTCATACCGGGAGGGGTCTTCACCATCTCCCATCAACTCCGCCAGCCTCTCAGCAAAGTACTCTGTTGGCCTTGAGCCCTCTGCCCCTTCAGGTAAGCCCACAATTCTCAGATTTTGCCGCCTCGAGCGTTTATCCAAGTCCTCGAGTTTTGCTCGGAGTCCTCTGTTGGCCTCCACCACCCTCTGTAGTTCGTGTCCCATCGAGGTGAGCTGGTCGCTGTGCTGCGATACGGCCTCCTCCACTTCCTTCATCTTCTCGCCCTGTTCTCTCACCTCGGCCGATGTCTTTGCCACATCCACCCTCACCGGGGCGATTGCCTCCTCCACCAATGATCTCAGTGCGACCGCCATCTCCTTCTTCAACGCCTCCACGTGCCTCGCACACTGCTTCTCCAGCTCCACAGCCATCACCTCGGTCATCCTTTCCACTGTAAGCAGTGCGGCCCCACCACGCGGTCCGGCATCTGCCATCTTGTCAGCGCTGTTACTGGTCCTCTCCTTTGGCGGCGAACCCCCGTTTCCTCCCTTCTTCACAGCTGTTTGTGGCGTCCCTTAACCACTTAATATTTTTATTCTTCTTTCTTCAATCTCGAGATAAATAATAAAATAAATTTTAAAAATTGAAAAACTACATTTAGATTTTTTTTTTAAATTAAGAAAAAACTTTTTAATAAAAAAAATTTTAAATTCCAAAAATCAAAGTTCAAAACATCTCTTCCCCTGGGACCGGACTTCAAACTTCCCAAACATGCATTTTCAGCGGGAGGCCACCCGGTGTGCGCTGCTCCCCCTCTACATTCGGGCTGGATTCAGGCCTCGCCTCAGGCCACGCTCCTCCCCCGCCGCTTGCTTCGGGCTCGATGCCCCTGCTCCGCCGGTCACGGGGGTCCCCACCGGCTCCAAATCTGCCCGACCCGGGACCCGTCCCTCAGGCCCCAACGGCCGAAGAAATCCCGACCGGCGAAACCCCCGGAAAACACCGAAATGCCGCCGACCAGCGGGAGACCCTCTCCAGCACGACCGCTCCGCTCGCACGCGCCACCGGGAGTCGCCAAATGCAATGTTAGCATTCATGTCAAGAGGGCGGGAATACAGGACCAGGGATGGACTTCTGAGGGGGAATCCTATTGAAACGTACAGGATACTGCGAGGCCTGGATAGAGTGGACGTGGAGAGGATGTTTCCACTTGTGGGAAAAACTAGAGCCAGAGGACACAATCTCAGACTAAAGGGACGATCCTTTAAAACAGAGATGAGGAGGAATTTCTTCAGCCAGAGGGGGGTGAATCGGTGGAACTCTTTGCCGCAGAAGGCTGTGGAGGCCAAATCACTGAGTGTCTTTAACACAGAGATAGATAGGTTCTTGATCAATGTCGGGATCAGGGGTTATGGGGAGAAGGCAGGAGAATGGGGATGAGAAAAATATCAGTCATGATTGAATGGCGGAGCAGACTCGATGGGCCGAGTGGCCTAATTCTACTTCTATGTCTCACGGTCATCCTCCTATTTCTGTCCTCACTTTCATCTGGCACTGGGGGTAATCCAGAGATTATGACATACAAGGTCCTGCTTGATCATTTCCTACGAGCTCCCTAAATTGTGACTGCAGGACCCCATCCCCCTTCCTGTCTAAAGTCATTGGTCCCAGTGTGGACCACAACCTCTGGCTGCTTGTCCATCCCCAGATGAATGTCCTGCAGCCGCTCTGTCACACCCTTGACCCTGGCACCAGAGGGGTAACATACCACCCCGGAATCACGTCTACGGCGACAGAAACGGCCGTCTATTCCCCTCACTATCGAGTCCCTATCACTATTGATTTTCCTTTCTTCTTCCTCTCCTGCTGTCCAGCCGAGCCCCTCACGGTGCCACAAACCTGACTCTGACTGTAATCCTCTGAGGTATCAACACCCTCACCAGTGTCTGAAACAGAACCCCATTGGTGAATGGGACCCCAGGGGAGTCCCGCACAACCTGCTTCATGCTCCTGGACTGCCTGGTGGTTACCCATTCCCTCTCTGTTTCCAAACCCTGAAGCTGCGGTGTGACCACCTCTCTGAACGTGCGATCCACGTAGCTCTCAGCCTCGCCGATGTGCCACAGTGACTCCAGCCGGCGCTCCAGCTCTGAAATCCACAGCTCAGGTTTCTGCAGCTGGCAACACTTGCTGCACACACGCTCCTTTCGGACACTGGTAGTGCCCACATTACAGGACACACATTCCACTCCACTGAGCTGTCCTGCCATGTCATACCTTTACTGCTGGAGCATTAACTCTATTCTACGTTGGGACTGGTATTGCCTCAGTATATAGATCCTAACTTTCCCTTATTTCAGACACTGGATTTCACACACTGCTCCTCACACTGATCTCTGACCAACCAATTAATTCATCAATTTCCTGTGTCCTTGAATTTGTCTTTTTTCCCAAATGCTGCCTCACAGAAGGTGAAATACTCATCAAATAACTCGCCTGCTCTCCTGTAGCAGAACAAGGCAACTTTCTGAAGGGTGAAAAATTTGTCTCTGCACCAAATTCCCGCTTTGATCCAGATTCCTAGAATTTACAATGCAGAGGAGGCCACTTGGCCCATCGAGTCCGCACCAGCTCCTGGAAAGAGCACCCCACTCAAGGCCATACCTCCACCCCATCCCCGCAATCCAGCAACCCCATCCAACCTAAGGGCAATTTATCATGGCCAATCCACCTAACCTGCACATCTTTGGACTGTGGGAGGAAACCGGAGCACCCGGAGGAAACCCACGCCGACACGGGGAGAACGTGCAGACTCCACACAGACAGTGACCCAAGCGGGAATCGAACTTGGGACCCTGGCGCTGTGAAGCCATAATGCTAACCACTATGCTACCGTGCTGCCCAAATCTCCTCACTCAGTCTGTACGCTTGAACGTGTCCCTTTCTCACACAGAGCTGTGAAGAGTCGTCACACGGAGCTCTCGATTTGTCGACACCTTTTTCAGCATTGTTATTCTTATCTGATTAATCACTTTAACAGTGTCATCCAATCAGCATTCATCTTTCAGGTCGTATTCCCTTATAAGGAATGACCTCCCCTTGTCCCCTTTGCTATTTTCATGCCTGGTGTTGGACATCTCACCCTTGTTGTATTTATATTTCAACAAGGAAACGGGTGGTCTACGTTTCTACAGAAACGTTTGCAACATGTGGTTAGAAAGGTTGACAGCTTGATCAGTGTTAGCTGCTGAAGGAAGCTCGAATCCTAAACTGACCAAATATAATGTCCCAGCAAGCCTCGCGGTTTATCATGGCCATCTTTTTATACTTCTACACCGGGTGCTTCTGCCAGGGCCGGGGGGAGGAGCGGGGGGTGGTCAGGAGGTGGGCTGTGGGGTCGGGGTGGACGGGCACGGAACACCATTGCCGCAGCCGGCAAGGCAGCCATGCAGCTAACAGCCCACTGTGAACTTAGGGCCAGGGGATGTAGAGGTCCCTCCCCCAGAGAACCGCCTAGGTGCCCTCTGGCCCCAGCCAACCCATCAGCTGTGTGGGCGCACTCCAGCACAATCAGTGCCATCTAGTTGTCTGGGATGAGTGTGTGTGGGGAGTGCAATGTGTGTGTGCGGCTGGGATGAGTGTGTGTGGGGAGTGTAATGTGTGTGTGCGGCTGGGATGAGTGTGTGTGGGGAGTGTAATGTGTGTGTGCGGCTGGGGTGAGTGTGTGTGGGGAGTGTAATGTGTGTGTGCGGCTGGGATGAGTGTGTGTGGGGAGTGTAATGTGTCTGTGCAGCTGGGATGAGTGTGTGTGGGGAGTGTAATGTGTGTGTGCGGCTGGGATGAGTGTGTGTGGGGAGTGTAATGTGTGTGTGCGGCTGGGATGAGTGTGTGTGGGGAGTGTAATGTGTGTGTGCGGCTGGGGTGAGTGTGTGTGGGGAGTGTAATGTGTGTGCAGCTGGGATGAGTGTGTGTGGGGAGTGTAATGTGTGTGTGTGGCTGGGATGAGTGTGTGTGGAGAGTGTAATGTGTGTGTGCAGCTGGGATGAGTGTGTGTGGGGAGTGTAATGTGTGTGTGCAGCTGGTATGAGTGTGTATCGGGAGTGTAATGTGTGTGTGCGGCTGGGGTGAGTGTGTGTCGGGAGTGTAATGTGTGTGTGCAGCTGGGGTGAGTGTGTGTGGGGAGTGTAATGTGTGTGTGCGGCTGGGATGTGTGTGTGTGGGGAGTGTAATGTGTGTGCGGCTGGGATGAGTGTGTGTGCGGAGTGTAATGTGTGTGTGCGGCTGGGGTGAGTGTGTGTGGGGAGTGTAATGTGTCTGTGCAGCTGGGATGAGTGTGTGTGGGGAGTGTAATGTGTGTGTGTGGCTGGGATGAGTGTGTGTGGGGAGTGTAATGTGTGTGTGTGGCTGGGATGAGTGTGTGTGGGGAGTGTAATGTGTGTGTGCGGCTGGGATGAGTGTGTGTGGAGAGTGTAATGTGTGTGTGCGGCTGGGATGAGTGTGTGTGGAGAGTGTAATGTGTGTGTGCAGCTGGGATGAGTGTGTGTGGAGAGTGTAATGTGTGTGTGCAGCTGGGATGAGTGTGTGTGGAGAGTGTAATGTGTGTGTGCAGCTGGGATGAGTGTGTGTGGGGAGTGTACTGTGTGTGTGCGGCTGGGATGAGTGTGTGTGGGGAGTGTAATGTGTGTGTGCTGCTGGGATGAGTGTGTGTGGGGAGTGTAATGTGTGTGTGCGGCTGGGATGAGTGTGTGTGGGGAGTGTAATGTGTGTGTGCGGCTGGGATGAGTGTGTGTGGGGAGTGTAATGTGTGTGTGCGGCTGGGATGAGTGTGTGGGGGGAGTGTAATGTGTGTGTGCGACTGGGATGAGTGTGTGTGGGGAGTGTAATGTGTGTGTGCGGCTGGGATGAGTGTGTGTGGGGAGTGTAATGTGTGTGTGCGGCTGGGATGAGTGTGTGTGGGGTGTGTAATGTGTGTGTGCGGCTGGGGTGAGTGTGTGTGGGGAGTGTAATGTGTGTGTGCGGCTGGGATGAGTGTGTGGGGGGAGTGTAATGTGTGTGTGCGACTGGGATGAGTGTGTGTGGGGAGTGTAATGTGTGTGTGCGGCTGGGATGAGTGTGTTTGGGGAGTGTAATGTGTGTGTGCGGCTGGGATGAGTGTGTGTGGGGAATGTAATGTGTGTGTGCGGCTGGGATGAGTGTGTGTGGGGAGTGTAATGTGTGTGTGCGGCTGGGATGAATGTGTGTGGGGAGTGTAATGTGTGTGTGCGGCTGGGATGAGTGTGTGTGGGGAGTGTAATGTGTGTGTGCATCTGGGATGAGTGTGTGTGGGGAGTGTAATGTGTGTGTGCGGCTGGGATGAGTGTGTGTTGGGAGTGTAATGTGTGTGTGTGGCTGGGATGAGTGTGTGTGGGGAGTGTAATGTGTGTGTGCGGCTGGGGTGAGTGTGTGTGGGGAGTGTAATGTGTGTGTGCGGCTGGGATGAGTGTGTGTGGGGAGTGTAATGTGTGTGTGCGGCTGGGATGAGTGTGTGTGGGGAGTGTAATGTGTGTGTGTGGCTGGGATGAGTGTGTGTGGGGAGTGTAATGTGTGTGTGTGGCTGGGATGAGTGTGTGTGGGGAGTGTACTGTGTCTGTGCGGCTGGGATGAGTGTGTGTGGGGAGTGTAATGTGTCTGTGCGGCTGGGATGAGTGTGTGTTGGGAGTGTACTATGTCTGTGCAGCTGGGATGAGTGTGTGTGGGGTGTGTAATGTGTGTGTGCGGCTGGGATGAGTGTGTGTGGGGAGTGTTCTGTGTCTGTGCGGCTGGGATGAGTGTGTGTGGGGAGTGTAATGTGTCTGTGCGGCTGGGATGAGTGTGTGTGGGGAGTGTACTGTGTCTGTGCGGCTGGGATGAGTGTGTGTGGGGTGTGTAATGTGTGTGTGCGGCTGGGATGAGTGTGTGTGGGGAGTGTAATGTGTGTGTGCGGCTGGGATGAGTGTGTGTGGGGAGTGTAATGTGTGTGTGCGGCTGGGATGAGTGTGTGTGGGGAGTGTAATGTGTCTGTGCAGCTGCAGCTTGTCAGCCTCCTGAGTGTCAATCACGGACCCGGCCAATCCCGCACCATTTCCCATTGGAATTGATTGTGTTCCACGTGGTGCCGGTGCTGCCCCTCCACAGTCACTGAATCGATCCGGGTTCGGCGGCAGTTTTGCTGTCGTGAAATTTCACTAATTCTGTGTCGGCGTCAACACTTAGTCTCAGAAACGGAGACTCCAGCCCAGGTCTCCCAAATGTAATTGAATTATTTGAGGAAGTGACTAGCTGTGTAGATGATGCAGTTGATGTAGTCTACATGGACTTTAGTAAGGCTTTTGACAAAGTGCCACACGGGAGGCTGATAAAGAAGGTAAGAGGCCATGGGATCCAGGGCAATTTGTCGAACTGGATCCAAACCTGGCTCAGTGGTAGGAGGCAGAGGGTGATGATTGAAGGTTGTTTTTGTGACTGGAAATCTGTGTCCAGTGATGTTCCACAGGGATCGGTGCTGGCTCCCTTGTTGTCTGTCGTGTACATCAATGATCTGGATGTGAATACATAGAACATAGAAAATACAGCACAGAACAGGCCCTTCGGCCCACGATGTTGTGCCGAACCTTTGACCTAGATTAATCATAGATTATCATTGAATTTACAGTGCAGAAGGAGGCCATTCGGCCCCCTGAGTCTGCGCCGACTCTTGGAAAGAGCACCCTACCCAAACTTAACACCTCCACCCAACACCAATGGCAATTTTGGACACTAAGGGCAATTTATCATGGCCAATCCACCTACGCTGCACATCTTTGGACTGTGGGAGGAAACCGGAGCACCCGGAGGAAAACCACGCAGACACGGGGAGGACGTGCAGACTCCGCACAGACAGTGACACAAGCCGGAATCGAACATGGGACCCTGGAGCTGTGAAGCAATTGTGCTATCCACAATGCTACCGTGCTGCCCTTAAGAACAAATAAATCTACACTATATCATTTCCCGTAATCCATGTACCTATCCAATAGCTGCTTGAAGGTCCCTAATGTTTCCGACTCAACTACTTCCACAGGCAGTGCATTCCATGCCCCCACTACTCTCTGGGTAAAGAACCTACCTCTGATACCCCTCCTATATCTTCCACCTTTCACCTTAAATTTATGTCCCCTTGTAATGGTTTGTTCCACCCGGGGAAAAAGTCTCTGACTGTCTACTCTATCTATTCCCCTGATCATCTTATAAACCTCTATCAAGTCGCCCCTCATCCTTCTCCGTTCTAATGAGAAAAGGCCTAGCACCCTCAACCTTTCCTCATAAGACCTACTCTCCATTCCAGGCAACATCCTGGTAAATCTTCTTTGCACCTTTTCCAAAGCTTCCACATCCTTCCTAAAATGAGGTGACCAGAACTGTACACAGTACTTCAAATGTGGCCTTACCAAAGTTTTGTACAGCTGCATCATCACCTCACGGCTCTTAAATTCAATCCCTCTGTTAATGAACGCGAGCACACCATAGGCCTTCTTCACAGCTCTATCCACTTGAGTGGCAACTTTCAAAGATGAATGAACATAGACCCCAAGATCTCTCTGCTCCTCCACATTGCCAAGAACTCTACCGTTAACCCTGTATTCCACATTCATATTTGTCCTTCCAAAATGGACAACCTCACACTTTTCAGGGTGAAAGTCCATCTGCAAATTCGCAGCCCTGCTCTGCATCCTATCTATGTCTCTTTGCAGCCGACAACAGCCCTCCTCACTATCCACAACTCCACCAATCTTCGTATCATCTGCAAATTTACTGACCCACCCTTCAACTCCCTCATCCAAGTCATTAATGAAAATCGCAAACAGCAGAGGACCCAGAACTGATCCCTGCGGTACGCCACTGGTAACTGGGATCAAGGCTGTATATTTGCCATCCACCACCACTCTCTGACTTCTATCGGTTAGCCAGTTTGTTATCCAACTGGCCAAATTTCCCACTATCCCATGCCTCCTTACCTTCTGCAGAAGCCTACCATGGGGAACCTTATCAAATGCCTTCCTAAAATCCATGTACACTACATCCACTGCTTTACCTTCATCCACATGCTTGGTCACCTCCTCAAAGAATTCAATAAGATTTGTAAGGCAAGACCTACCCCTCACAAATCCATGCTGACTATCCCTAATCAAACAGTGTCTTTCCAGATGCTCAGAAATCCTATCCTTCAGTACCCTTTCCATTACTTTGCCTACCACCGACGTAAGACTAACTGGCCTGTAATTCCCTGGGTTATCCCTAGTCCCTTTTTTGAACAGGGGCACGACATTCGCCACTCTCCAATCCCCTGGTACCACCCCCGTTGACAGTGAGGACAAAATGATCATTGCCAACGGCTCTGCAATTTCATCTCTTGCTTCCCATAGAATCCTTGGATATATCCCGTCAGGCCCGGGGGACTTGTCTATCCTCAAGTTTTTCAAAATGCCCAACACATCTTCCTTCCTAACAAGTATTTCCTCGAGCTTACCAGTCTGTTTCACACTGTCCTCTCCAACAATATCGCCCCTCTCATTTGTAAATACAGAAGAAAAGTACTCGTTCAAGACCTCTCCTATCTCTTCAGACTCAATACACAATCTCCCGCTACTGTCCTTGATCGGACCTACCCTCGCTCTAGTCATTCTCATATTTCTCACATATGTGTAAAAGGCCTTGCCGTTTTTCTTGATCCTACCCGCCAAAGATTGTTCATGCCCTCTCTTAGCTCTCCTAATCCCTTTCTTCAGTTCCCTCCTGGCCATCTTGTATCCCTCCAATGCCCTGTCTGAACCTTGTTTCCTCAGCCTTACATAAGTCTCCTTTTTCCTCTTAACAAGACATTCAACCTCTCTTGTCAACCATGGTTCCCTCACTCGACCATCTCTTCCCTGCCTGACAGGGACATACATATCAAGGACACGTAGTACCTGTTCCTTGAACAAGTTCCACATTTCACTTGTGTCCTTCCCTGACAGCCTATGTTCCCAACTTATGCACTTCAATTCTTGTCTGACAACATCGTATTTACCCTTCCCCCAATTGTAAACCTTGCCCTGTTGCACGCACCTATCCCTCTCCATTACTAAAGTGAAAGTCACAGAATTGTGGTCACTATCTCCAAAATGCTCCCCCACTAACAAATCTATCACTTGCCCTGTTTCATTACCAAGTAAATTGGTTTCATTACCAACTAAATCCAATATTGCCCCTCCTCTGGTCGGACAATCTACATACTGTGTTAGAAAAGCTTCCTGGACACACTGCACAAACACCACCCCATCCAAACTATTTGATCTAATGAGTTTCCACTCAATATTTGGGAAGTTAAAGTCACCCATGACTACTACCCTGTGACTTTTGCACCTTTCCAAAATCTGTTTCCCAATCTGTTCCTCCACATCTCTGCTACTATTGGGGGGCCTATGGAAAACTCCTAACAAGGTGACTGCTCCTTTCCTATTTCTGACTTCAACCCATACCACCTCAGTCGGGTGATACTCCTCGAACTGCCTTTCTGCAGCTGTTATACTATCTCTAATTAACAATGCCACCCCCCCACCTCTTTTACCACCCTCCCTAATCTTATTGAAACATCTATAACCAGGGACCTCCAACAACCATTTCTGCCCCTCTTCTATCCAAGTTTCCGTGATGGCCACCACATCGTAGTCCCAAGTACAGATCCATGCCTTAAGTTCACCCACCTTATTCCTGGTGCTTCTTGCGTTGAAGTCTATACACTTCAACCCATCTCCGTGCCTGCAAGTACTCTCCTTTGTCAGTGTTCCCTTCCCCACTGCCTCATTACACGCTTTGGCGTCCTGAATATCGGCTACCTTAGTTGCTGGACTACAAATCCGGTTCCCATTCCCCTGCCAAATTAGTTTAAACCCTCCCGAAGAGTACCAGAAAACCTCCCTCCCAGGATATTGGTGCCCCTCTGGTTCAGATACAACCCGTCCTGCTTGTACAGGTCCCACCTTCCCCAGAATGCACTCCAATTATCCAAATACCTGAAGCCCTCCCTCCTACACCATTCCTGCAGCCACGTGTTCAACTGCACTCTCTCCCTATTCCTAGCCTCGCTATCACGTGGCACCGGCAACAAACCAGAGATGACAACTCTGTCTGTCCTGGCTTTTAACTTCCAGCCTAACTCCCTAAACTTGTTTATTACCTCCACACCCCTTTTCCTACCTACGCCGTTGGTACCAATGTGCACCACGACTTCTGGCTGCTCCCCCTCCCCCTTAAGGATCCTGAAGACACGATCCGAGACATCCCTGACCCTGGCACCCGGGAGGCAACATACCTTCCGGGAGTCTCGCTCGCGACCACAGAATCTCCTATCTATTCCCCTAACCATTGAATCTCCTACAACTATTGCTTTTCTATTCTCCCCCCTTCCCTTCTGAGCCCCAGAGCCAGACTCAGTGCCAGAGACCTGGCTGCTCGGGCCTTCCCCCGGGAGGTCATCCCCCCCAACAGCATCCAAAACGGTATACTTGTTTTGAAGGGGAACGGCCACGAGGGATCCCTGCACTGACTGCCTGTTTGTTCCTTTCCCCCTGACTGTAACCCAGCTATTCTTGTCCTGTACCTTGGGTGTGGTTACCTCCCTGTAACTCTTCTCAATCACCCCCTCTGCCTCCCGGATGATCCGAAGTTCATCCATCTTCAGCTCCAGTTCCCTCACACGGTCTTTGAGGAGCTGAAGTTGGGTGCACTTCCCGCAGGTATAGTCAGCGGGGACACCGGTGGTGTCCCTCACCACCCACATCCTACAGGAGGAGCATGCAACTGGCCTAGCCTCCATCCCCTCTTACCTGACAGAATATAGCTGCCCTGTGGACTAACTAGATCTCCGCCCTCCGATTCTGCTTCCAGTCAGTTACACTGTCTGTAAACTCCTGCCTCTCTTCTCACTCTTTGCGGAAATGTCGGAAACAAATGAAAGGAGCACCTTACTCCCTCCTCACCTAACTCCCTCGGTCACCAAACTCTTACTATAGCACTCAAAATGCACCAAATTCAGCACTCAGTGCAAACAAAGTCTGCACTGTGGGGGATCACTTTTATACTGTGAATCTAGCCTCTGAAAACTGGCCTAATCCAATTAACTTTGACCCAGAATGTGGGAGGTATGAAAGTAAATTCACAGATGATAACGAGGGATATTGTGAACCTCGTCAAAAAGAAAAAGGAGGCTTTTGTACGGTCTAGAATGGTGGGAACAGTCAAAACCATTGAGGAGTATAAAGAAAGTAGGAAGATACTTAAGCGGGAAATTAGGAGGGCGAGGAGGGGGTCATGAAACCTCCTTGGCAGGTAGGATTAAGGTGAATCCCAAAGCTTTTTATTCACAAGTAAAAAAGCAAGGGGGTGGCCAGGAAAAGGATTGGACCACTTAAGGACAGTGGGGGGAATCTATGTGTTGAGCCAGAGGAAATGGGCAAGTACTAAATGAATATTTTGCATCAGTGTTCACCAAAAAATAGGAGTTTGTGGAAGATGATTCTTGGGTAGGGTGTGTGGACAGTCTGGGTCATGTGACGTCGAAAAGGAGGAGATATTGAGTCTTTCAAAAGATATTAAGGTCGCTATGTCTCCTGGGTCAGATGGGATTTACCCCAGAATACTGAGGGGAGCAAGGGTGAAAATTGCTGGGGCCTTGACTCACATCTTTGTATCCTCATTGGCTACAGGTGAGATCCCAGAGGACTGGCGAATAGCTAATGTGGTAGCGCTTTTTAAGAAAGGTAGCAGGGATAATCCTGGAAACTATCGGCCGGTGAGCCTCACGTCAGTAGTAGCTAACGTTGGAGGGGATTAGCAGGGATAGATTTATACCCATTTGTAAACAAATGACTCATTAGCGATAGACAGCATGGTTTTGTGAAGGGGAAGTCGTGCCTCACTAACTTGATTGAGTTTTTTGAGGAGGTGACAAAGATGATTGATGAGGGGATGGGGGTGGATGGCCTTTGACAAGGTGCTTCATGGCAGACTGGTACAAAAGGTGAAGTCACATGGGATCAGAGATGAGGTGGTAAGATGGATACAGAACAGGCTCGGTCATAGAAGGCAAAGGTAGCAGTAGAAGGGTGCTTTTCTGAATGGAAGGTTGGGACTAGTGGTGTTCCACAGGGATCTGTGCTGGGGCCTCTGTTGTTTGTAGTACACGTAAACGATTTGGAGGAAAATGTCGCTGGTCTGATTCGTAAGTTTGCGGATGACACCAAGGAGTGGCAGATAGTGTTGAGGATTGTCAGAAGATACAGGAGGACATAGATAGGTTGGAGACTTGGGCAGAGAAATGGCAAATGGAGTTTAATCCAGACAAATGTGAGGTAATGCATTTTGGTAGGTCTAACATAGAGCGGAAATATACCGTAAATGGATATAGAAAGTTAAAGAGATCTGGGTGTGCTGGTCCACAGATCTTTAAAAGTGGCAACACAAGTGGACAAGGTAGTCAAGAAAGCATATGGAATTCTTGCCTTCATTGGATGGGGCACAGAGTATAAAAACTGGCAAGTCATGCTCCATTTGTATAGAACTTTGGCAAGGCTATGCTTGGAATATTGTGCACAATTCTGGTCGCCTCACTACCAGAAGGATGTGGAGGATTTGGAGAGGGTGCAATGGAGGTTTACCAGGATGTTGCCTGATCTGGAGGGTGTTAGCTATTCGGAGAGGCTGAATTGACTCGGACTGTTTTCATGAGAAGCATGAGGTTGAGGGGTGGCCTGATAGAGATCGACAAGATCATGAGAGGCATGGATAGAGTGGATGGGCAGACACTCTTTCCCAGGGTGGAGGGTTCAGTCGCCAGGAGGCATAGGTTTCAGGTCCGTGTGCAAAGGTTAGAGGAGATGTGAGAGGCAGGGTTTTGTACGCAGAGGGTGGTGAGTGCCTGGAACGCGTTGCCAGAGGAGGTTGTGGAAGCAGATACATTAATGGCGTTCAAAAGGCATCTTGACAAACACATGAATAGGATGGGTATAGAGGAATACGGCACGAGGAAATGCTGATGGTTTTGGCCAAGCTTAGTATCATGAGCGGGACAGGCTGGTTAGATGGGCAGAAGAGTGACAAATGGAATTGAACCATGAAAAGTGTGAGGTGATGCATTTTGGGAGGACTAACAAGGCCCAGGAATATCCAATGAATGGTGGGATCCTGGGAAGTAGAGAGGATCAAAGGGACCTTGGTATGCAGGTTCACAGATCTCAGAAGGCAGCAGGAACGGTTGATAAGGTGGTTAAGAAGGCCAATGGGATTCTTGTCTTTATTAACCGAGGCATTGAATAGAAGAGCAGGGAGGTTATGCTGGAGCTGTATAAAACGCTGGTTAGGCCCCAGGAGGAAACTGGAGCACCCGGAGGAAACCTACGCAGAAACGGGGAGAACTTCAGCCAGAGAGTGGTGGTCTGTGGAATTCATTGCCACAGAGGGCGGTGGAGGCCGGGACGTTGAGTGTCTTTAAGACAGAAGTTGATAAATTCTTGATTTCTCGAGGAATTAAGGGCGATGGAGAGAGAGCGGGTAAATGCAGTTTAAATCAGCCATGATTGAATGGTGGAGTGGACTCGATGGGCCGAATGGTCTTACTTCCACTCCTCTGCCTTATGGTCTTATGGTCTAATTTGCAGACTCCGCACAGACAGTGACCCAAGCCTGGAATCGAACCTGGGACCCTGGAGCTGTGAAGCAACAGTGCTAACCACTGTGCTCCCGTGCGCTCCACAGAGTGGGAAAAATGAAGTAAAACGTCTTGGACATTACAACCTGGAATTCACTTGCTGTTGTGAGGAGGTTCTGGTGTAAATGGTGACTTTGTGGTTTCTAGGATGTGGTTTGCTGCTGCCTTTTCTTTACACCCTTGTTTCCTGTCTGACCTGAGGCCTCTGTGTGTGGCCTCTACTGAGGCTGATGACAGCTTCTTATCAGCATCAGTAACAACGTTCTGTGTAGATGTGTGAGCTCGTGGCCAGGGGTTCCTGTGGGTTGAACAGTGTTCAGAATATGTTTCAGACGCATTAGGGACACATTTGAATTAGTAATGAGCAATGAGCCAGAATTCATCAATAATCTGGGTGTAAAAGAAAGAACAATTTGTATTTATGCAGCACTTTACACATCTACTCGACATCTCAACGTGCTTTCCAGCCAATGATGTTCTTTTGAAGTGTAGTCACTGTTTTAATGTGGGAAAGAGCAACCATTTAGATAAACACTTGGAACACCACAATGTACAAGGCTACGGACCAAGTGCTGGAGAATGGGGTTAGAATAGATCGGTGCTGGATGGTCAGCACGGGGATGATGGGCTGAAGAGCCTCTTTCCGTGCTGGAAAAACTCTGGGACTCTGTGAATTTGGATAATGTATATTCGAGGCAGAATATCACACACCGAGATACTCCACAATTCCACAACAAGTACTGGGGAAAGGAGAAAGCTGCAATATTGCTTTTGGAATTGGAGTGTTTTTTATGAATGGATTTAAAGAGCTGTTGGAACTTAGAGCGGAGCCAACAGGACAGACTGATGTTACTGCTGAACACACTGCTCATTACTGAGACTGTATTTCAGGGGGAAATACAACAGGACAGACTGATGTTACTGCTGAACACACTGCTCATTACTGAGACTGTATTTCAGGGGGAAATACAACAGGACAGACTGATGTTACTGCTGAACACACTGCTCATTACTGAGACTGTATTTCAGGGGGAAATACAACAGGACAGACTGATGTTACTGCTGAACACACTGCTCATTACTGAGACTGTATTTCAGGGGGAAATACAACAGGACAGACTGATGTTACTGCTGAACACACTGCTCATTACTGAGACTATATTTCAGGGGGAAATACAACAGGACAGACTGATGTTACTGCAGAACGCACTGCTCATTACTGAGACTGTATTTCACGGGGAAATACAACAGGACAGACTGATGTTACTGCTGAACACACTGCTCATTACTGAGACTGTATTTCACGGGGAAATACAACAGGACAGACTGATGTTACTGCAGAACGCACTGCTCATTACTGAGACTGTATTTCAGGGGGAAATACAACAGGACAGACTGATGTTACTGCTGAACACACTGCTCATCACTGAGACTGTATTTCAGGGAGGGGAAATACAACAGGACAGACTGATGTTACTGCAGAACGCACTGCTCATTACTGAGACTGTATTTCAGGGGGAAATACAACAGGACAGACTGATGTTGCTGCTGAACAGACTGCTCATTACTGAGACTGTATTTCAGGGGGGGAAATACAACAGGACAGACTGATGTTACTGCAGAACACACTGCTCATTACTGAGACTGTATTTCAGGGGGAAATACAACAGGACAGACTGATGTTACTGCTGAACACACTGCTCATTACTGAGACTGTATTTCAGGGGGAAATACAACAGGACAGACTGATGTTACTGCTGAACACACTGCTCATCACTGAGACTGTATTTCAGGGAGGGGAAATACAACAGGACAGACTGATGTTACTGCAGAACGCACTGCTCATTACTGAGACTGTATTTCAGGGGGAAATACAACAGGACAGACTGATGTTGCTGCTGAACAGACTGCTCATTACTGAGACTGTATTTCAGGGGGGGAAATACAACAGGACAGACTGATGTTACTGCTGAACACACTGCTCATTACTGAGACTGTATTTCAGGGGGAAATACAACAGGACAGACTGATGTTACTGCTGAACACACTGCTCATCACTGAGACTGTATTTCAGGGAGGGGAAATACAACAGGACAGACTGATGTTACTGCAGAACGCACTGCTCATTACTGAGACTGTATTTCAGGGGGAAATACAACAGGACAGACTGATGTTGCTGCTGAACAGACTGCTCATTACTGAGACTGTATTTCAGGGGGAAATACAACAGGACAGACTGATGTTACTGCTGAACACACTGCTCATTACTGAGACTGTATTTCACGGGGAAATACAACAGGACAGACTGATGTTACTGCAGAACGCACTGCTCATTACTGAGACTGTATTTCAGGGGGAAATACAACAGGACAGACTGATGTTACTGCTGAACACACTGCTCATTACTGAGACTGTATTTCAGGGGGAAATACAACAGGACAGACTGATGTTACTGCTGAACACACTGCTCATTACTGAGACTGTATTTCAGGGGGAAATACAACAGGACAGACTGATGTTACTGCTGAACACACTGCTCATTACTGAGACTGTATTTCAGGGGGAAATACAACAGGACAGACTGATGTTACTGCTGAACACACTGCTCATTACTGAGACTGTATTTCAGGGGGAAATACAACAGGACAGACTGATGTTACTGCTGAACACACTGCTCATTACTGAGACTATATTTCAGGGGGAAATACAACAGGACAGACTGATGTTACTGCAGAACGCACTGCTCATTACTGAGACTGTATTTCACGGGGAAATACAACAGGACAGACTGATGTTACTGCTGAACACACTGCTCATTACTGAGACTGTATTTCACGGGGAAATACAACAGGACAGACTGATGTTACTGCAGAACGCACTGCTCATTACTGAGACTGTATTTCAGGGGGAAATACAACAGGACAGACTGATGTTACTGCTGAACACACTGCTCATCAATGAGACTGTATTTCAGGGAGGGGAAATACAACAGGACAGACTGATGTTACTGCAGAACGCACTGCTCATTACTGAGACTGTATTTCAGGGGGAAATACAACAGGACAGACTGATGTTGCTGCTGAACAGACTGCTCATTACTGAGACTGTATTTCAGGGGGGGAAATACAACAGGACAGACTGATGTTACTGCAGAACACACTGCTCATTACTGAGACTGTATTTCAGGGGGAAATACAACAGGACAGACTGATGTTACTGCTGAACACACTGCTCATTACTGAGACTGTATTTCAGGGGGAAATACAACAGGACAGACTGATGTTACTGCTGAACACACTGCTCATCACTGAGACTGTATTTCAGGGAGGGGAAATACAACAGGACAGACTGATGTTACTGCAGAACGCACTGCTCATTACTGAGACTGTATTTCAGGGGGAAATACAACAGGACAGACTGATGTTGCTGCTGAACAGACTGCTCATTACTGAGACTGTATTTCAGGGGGGGAAATACAACAGGACAGACTGATGTTACTGCTGAACACACTGCTCATTACTGAGACTGTATTTCAGGGGGAAATACAACAGGACAGACTGATGTTACTGCTGAACACACTGCTCATCACTGAGACTGTATTTCAGGGAGGGGAAATACAACAGGACAGACTGATGTTACTGCAGAACACACTGCTCATTACTGAGACTGTATTTCAGGGGGAAATACAACAGGACAGACTGATGTTGCTGCTGAACAGACTGCTCATTACTGAGACTGTATTTCAGGGGGAAATACAACAGGACAGACTGATGTTACTGCAGAACGCACTGCTCATTACTGAGACTGTATTTCAGGGGGAAATACAACAGGACAGACTGATGTTGCTGCTGAACAGACTGCTCATTACTGAGACTGTATTTCAGGGAGGGGAAATACAACAGGACAGACTGATGTTACTGCAGAACGCACTGCTCATTACTGAGACTGTATTTCAGGGAGGGGAAATACAACAGGACAGACTGATGTTACTGCAGAACGCACTGCTCATTACTGAGACTGTATTTCAGGGGGAAATACAACAGGACAGACTGATGTTGCTGCTGAACAGACTGCTCATTACTGAGACTGTATTTCAGGGGGAAATACAACAGGACAGACTGATGTTACTGCAGAACACACTGCTCATCACTGAGACTGTATTTCAGGGAGGGGAAATACAACAGGACAGACTGATGTTACTGCAGAACGCACTGCTCATTACTGAGACTGTATTTCAGGGGGAAATACAACAGGACAGACTGATGTTGCTGCTGAACAGACTGCTCATTACTGAGACTGTATTTCAGGGGGGGAAATACAACAGGACAGACTGATGTTACTGCTGAACACACTGCTAATTACTGAGACTGTATTTCAGGGGGAAATACAACAGGACAGACTGATGTTACTGCTGAACACACTGCTCATCACTGAGACTGTATTTCAGGGAGGGGAAATACAACAGGACAGACTGATGTTACTGCAGAACGCACTGCTCATTACTGAGACTGTATTTCAGGGGGAAATACAACAGGACAGACTGATGTTGCTGCTGAACAGACTGCTCATTACTGAGACTGTATTTCAGGGGGGGAAATACAACAGGACAGACTGATGTTACTGCTGAACACACTGCTCATTACTGAGACTGTATTTCAGGGGGAAATACAACAGGACAGACTGGTGTTGCTGCTGAACACACTGCTCATTACTGAGACTGTATTTCAGGAGGAAATACAACAGGAAAGACTGATGTTACTGCTGAACACACTGCTCATTACTGAGACTGTATTTCAGGGGGAAATACAACAGGACAGACTGATGTTACTGCAGAACGCACTGCTCATTACTGAGACTGTATTTCAGGGGGAAATACAACAGGACAGACTGATGTTACTGCTGAACACACTGCTCATTACTGAGACTGTATTTCAGGGGGGGAAATACAACAGGACAGACTGATGTTACTGCTGAACACACTGCTCATCACTGAGACTGTATTTCAGGGGGAAATACAACAGGACAGACTGATGTTACTGCAGAACACACTGCTCATTACTGAGACTGTATTTCAGGGGGAAATACAACAGGACAGACTGATGTTACTGCAGAACACACTGCTCATTACTGAGACTGTATTTCAGGGGGGGAAATACAACAGGACAGACTGATGTTACTGCTGAACACACTGCTCATTACTGAGACTGTATTTCAGGGGGAAATACAACAGGACAGACTGATGTTACTGCTGAACACACTGCTCATTACTGAGACTGTATTTCAGGGGGGGAAATACAACAGGACAGACTGATGTTACTGCTGAACACACTGCTCATTACTGAGACTGTATTTCAGGGGGGGAAATACAACAGGACAGACTGATGTTATTGCTGAACACACTGCTCATTACTGAGACTGTATTTCAGGGGGAAATACAACAGGACAGACTGATGTTACTGCAGAACACACTGCTCATTACTGAGACTGTATTTCAGGGGGAAATACAACAGGACAGACTGATGTTACTGCAGAACGCACTGCTCATTACTGAGACTGTATTTCAGGGGGAAATACAACAGGACAGACTGATGTTACTGCAGAACGCACTGCTCATTACTGAGACTGTATTTCAGGGGGGGAAATACAACAGGACAGACTGATGTTACTGCAGAACACACTGCTCATTACTGAGACTGTATTTCAGGGGGAAATACAACAGGACAGACTGATGTTACTGCAGAACGCACTGCTCATTACTGAGACTGTATTTCAGGGGGAAATACAACAGACAAAAGTTCAACTGGTTTCCATATTTTCTTCACTGAAACTAATCTAACCTTCGGTATCCCTGATCTCCCCGTCTGATTGTTTCAAACTGAATTCGGCAATCCAGGATTTCAAGATGAACGGGGTATAATTTCCATCTGATATTTCTCCTGAGAATATGCAAAATATTTGTACTAAATCCCTCGTGTGCTTTTCTCACACAAAACTGACCTTGTTAAATCAGGCAGAAAAGAACTCCCAATAAGATGAAGATATATTTTTCCCACCCCCATCTCTACAGGACACTGTGGAGGGTCCACACTCTGCAATCACCCTTGGATCATCACAATATCACAAGGACAGTGAGGCTCCACTTTGATGCAGAAAATGGTGCTTCCCCTTTCTGGCCCGGTTTGCACTTCTTGTTCTGAGAAGGCAGGACTGAACTCTGGAAGATTAACCAATCCCATTCCCGGCAGAGAGCCTGTCCCTTTGATCGGCAGGTTGGGAGATGATGAGGATGTTCCTGACTGTATTCTGTCTGTGAAACAGATCTGGTGAGAGCACAGGCTGACATTCTACAGCAGCAGTGAAGCTAAGCCCAGAATCACAGATTCACACAGTGCAGAAGAGGCCCTTCGGCCCATCGAGTCTGCACCCACACATGGAAAACACCTGACCTGCCGACCTAATCCCATTGGCCAGCACTTGGCCCATTACCTTGAATGTTAAGACGGCTAAGTCCCCATCCAGGTACTTTTTAAAGGATGTGAGGCAACCCGCCTCTCCCACCCTCCCAGGCCGTGCGTTCCAGACCCTCACCACCCTCCCAGGCAGTGCGTTCCAGACCCTCACCACCCTCCCAGGCAGTGCGTTCCAGACCCTCACCACCCTCCCAGGCAGTGCGTTCCAGACCCTCACCACCCTCCCAGGCAGCGCGTTCCAGACCCTCACCACCCTCCCAGGCAGCGCATTCCAGACCCTCACCACCCTCCCAGGCAGCGCGTTCCAGACTCTCACCACCCTCCCAGGCAGTGCGCTCCAGACCCTCACCACCCTCCCAGGCCGTGTGTTCCAGACCCTCACAACCCTCCCAGGCAGTGCGTTCCAGACCCTCACCACCCTCCCAGGCAGCGCGTTCCAGACCCTCTACCACCCTCCCAGGCAGTGCGTTCCAGACCCTCACCACCCTCTGGGTAAACAGGTTTTTCCTCAAACCCCCCCTAAACCTCCTGCCCCTCACCTTGAACTTATCTCTCCTCATAACTCACCCTTCAACGAAGGGGTACAGCAGCTCCCTGTCCACACTGTCCATGCCCCTCATAGTCCTGTGCACCTCGATCAGGTCACCCTCAGTCTTATCTGCTTTAGCGAAAACAACCCAATCCTATCCAACCTCTCTCCATAACTTAAACGTTCCACCCCAGGCGATATCCTGGTGAATCTCCTCTGCAGCCCCTCCAGTTCAATCATCATTCCTGCGATGTGGCGATCAGAATTACACACAGTACTCCAGCTGTGGCCTCACCAAAGTTCGATACAACTCCAACACGACCTCCCTGCCTTTGTAATCTATGCCTCGATTGATAAAGGCAAGTGTCCCATATGCATTTTTTACCACCCGATTAGCCTGCGCGTCTGCCTTCAGAGATCTATGGACAAACACGGCCAGGTCCCTTTGTTCCTCGGAACGTCCCAGTGTCAGGCCATTCATTTAATACTTCTTTGTCACATTACTCCTTCCAAAGTGGATCACCTCACACTTTTCAGGGTGAATTCCATCTGCTGCTTTTTTGCCCATTTGACCATCCCGTATATATCTTCCTGTAACCCAAGTAGCTCAAACTCACTGTTAAACACCCGACCAATCTTTGTGTCATCCACTTAATGTGAAGGTTAATTCAACCACCCCAAATACATCCACTTAATGTGAAAGTTAATTCAACCACCCCAAATACATCCACTTAATGTGAAGGTTAATTCAATCCTTCCTAAATACACCCACTTAATGTGCAGATTAATTCAATCCTTCCTAAATACACCCACTTAATGTGCAGATTAATTCAATCCTTCCTAAATACACCCACTTAATGTGCAGATTAATTCAATCCTTCCTAAATACACCCACTTAATGTGAAGGTTAATTCAACCACCCCAAATACATCCACTTAATGTGCACATTAATTCAATCCTTCCTAAATACACCCACTCAATGTGCAGACTGTCACTCAAACCCATTGTCACATTAAATGAGTAACAGAGAAGAATGGGAAACCGAGTTTTCTGACCCGTGTTCCCAGTCTGTGTAACTCTGTGTCAGGTGCACTGAACATTCTCAATGTGGTGATAAATTCTGCTGAAACTCTCATGTCCAGTTTGAATGTTCTAACTCTAGAATTCACACAAGTTACAGGTGCAGAGACACCGCAGCACAAACCAGGGAGAGTTCTTTTAGAACAAGTTAAACTTCTCCAAACCAAACTAAAACTTGTACTTACCCCCAGAAACACAGAGTGACAGAGTCACAGCAAAAAGAGATTTACTGATCATCTCAACAGAATAACAATCCTCTTTATCCACACCGTTTATTGCAGGTCCAGTAAATACATTGAAACACAAAGTGTCCCAGCCGACAGAAGCTGCTTTAATCTCCTTTTTCACAGGAGGTAACGAAGTTAAAGAGGAAGCAGCGACAATGAGCCAATAGCTGCTCCCCTTCTGGGTGGATTTTGATAAGTGACGTTTCTGATTCACTGAGTGCAAGTTGCCCACATTAAGTTGGTTTAACATGAAGAGTTCACACAGCGAGGGACACATTTGCTGCAAAAATGTAAATGGTGGAAACATTTATTGAAAATCATTGAAACCAAATTCTCCTCCCTTTGGGAACAACAAGAGCTAGAATGGACCGCCGCGATGCTGCGGAACTGAGTTATAGAGACCCTGAGCCACTCTGCACACCCTGTCCAGATCCGAGAGGTACCAACTCCTCCCCCGGCGAGGAGTGTGGATGTCAGGGTCTCTGAGGCCACCAAGGCCGCCGAGGCTGCCGGCAGCGTGATGGACAATGCCCTGCCCGCCCGGGATGAGTTAGGTGCAGCCCCGTATTGAAGAAGCTGGAGACAAGTTGGAAGTGTAGCTGAAGTGTGTGGCTGCACCAAGGGTGGCACCGATTCACATCCCTGTGCCGATCAATGGACATTGAATCCAAATGGAGTTGGATACAGGTGCTGCTGTCTCAGTGGTGCCGCGTGTTTTCGGGCTGGGCCTTGGGAAAACGAAGGGGGACGTGGTGAAAATCCAAGTGGATCCGCAGGCCCAGCCCTGTTTTTTCAGGGTTTGGCCAGTCCCTCATGCTATTGTTGGGAAGGTCGAGGGTGAACTGCAGCGATTGGAGAGCCTACGTATAATTCAGCCACTTTGTTTTAGCAACTATGCGGGGCTGGTGGTTCCGGTGATGAAACCGGATCGGATGTCAGGGTCGCTGAGGCCTACAAGGCTGCCAAGACTTGTCCATTCTAGTTGTTGAAGGATGGAGCTCTCTCACACAGATCCTCTTCTTACATCTTATATAACCACTTATCTCTTAAAACATCATTCTCCCACTACATTGTGTACCTTGTGTTGACCTGTTACGTATTCTCTTTTCATGGACTAAATGATATAGAGGCTTTGAAGAAGGTGCAAAGAGGATTTACAAGGTTCACACCAGGACTGGAAACTATTCCAATTGGGAAAAGATAATTAGGCTGGGGCCCTTTCTCTTCAAAAGAGAAGACAAATGAGTGATCAACATCTTTAAAATGATGGCAGGTGTTGAAAGAGTAAACAGAGAATGTGTCCATTTGTGGTGAAGAGTGAAAATAGAGGCCATCGATATCAGGCTGTCACTAATAAATCCAATGGGTAATTCAGAGGGCAGCCTTTACCCAGAGAGTGATGGGAATGTGGAACTCGCTCCCACGTTGAGTGGTTCCAATGTTACGATGCCAGCTGATGTTAGTGCATCTAATCAGACGCTAGAGTGGAACCCAGCTTGAGAGATACTGGGCGGGATTCTCCGTTTCAGAGACTAAGTGCTGACGCCGGGATAGAACCGATGGAATTCTACGACAGCAAGACTGGCACCGCTCCCGGAGAAATTAATCAACCGTTAATCTGAGAATCGTAGAATTTCAAGTGCAGAAGGAGACCATTCGGCCCATCGAGTCTGCACAGCCCCTTTGCCAGAGGACCCTACCTAAGCCCGCACCTCCACCCTATCCCCGTAACCCAGAAACCACACTTATTATTTTTGGACACTAAGGGCAATTTACCACGAGCAACCACCTAACCTGCACATCTTTGGGTTGTGGGAGGAAACCGGAGCACCCGGAGGAAACCCACGCACACACGGGGAGGATGTGCAGACTCCGCACAGACAGTGACCCAAGCCGGAATCGAACCTGGGACCCTGGAGCTGTGAAGCAAGTGTGCTAACCACTGTGCTACCGTGCTGGTATCAGAGTGGTTACCTTCTTTCACCTGAACTGACTGTGCTCCGGGGCTAGCGCGGCACCCTGTGGAACACGAGCGATTCCAATGGGAAACGGTGTTGGATATGCCGGAGTCGGGATTGACACTCGAGAGGCTGACAAGCTGTAGCTGCATATTCGCACTCCACTCCCCACACACACTCATCCCAGCCAATAGGATGGCACCGGTTGTGCTGGAGCGCGCCCATCCCGCTGCTGGGTCAGCTGCGGCCAGAGGATACTTGGGGGGGGGGGGGGGGGGGAGGTGGCCTGGTGAGTCCTGTGGCACTAAGTTCACAGTGAGCAGTCGGCAGCGTGCACAGCCGCGTGGCTGCCTTGCCGGCTGCGGCAATGGTGTTCCGTGCCCGTCCAGCCCGGCCCCACCTCTTGGCTGCCCCCCGGTACTCCCCCGAGACCCTGGCAGAAGTTCCCCGGCCGGCGGCACAACTATCAGCACACTATAGCGATATTGGACACTTTTCGTGCCCCCTCTCCCTCCCTCAGCAGCCACGGAGCCTGTTTCCCGATTGTTGAAACCACAAGTGAAACACGCCGTCGGTAATTCCTCCCGGTGGAGGCGGAGCATCGCGGAAGCCCCGGTGAATACCGGCTCAGGCCGCTAATGATATGTGAACGGCGTTTACTGTACGTGCAGAGTAGAACGCATTGACACCGCGGTTGAGGCACCGGAGCACGGCATTCTGTCGGGCAGCCAGCAACGGCCACCATTTTGGCCTCACGACCGTTTCTCCGCCCAATCGCCTTTCCTGATTCCAGCGTCGGCCGACAGAGAATCCCGCTATTTCTGTTTCGATACTTAATTGGCAGATTACAGAACAGAGTCACAGGACTGCCCATGAACTTTTAACTAAAGAATAAAACATTGATTAATCTCTGCCAACTCCACCAACCCACCGATATAATTTTGGTGCTGACAGCTATCCGCTACACCATCGACTGCACTGACAATTTGTGTGTTGTCTGCAAATTTCCCAATCTTGCCCCCATCACCCCATGTTCAAGTCCAAATTGTTAATATATAAAACGAACAGCAGGGGTGCCAACACCAAGCCCTGCGGAACAACAATTGAAACAGCTTCCCATTCGCAAGGGCAGCCATTGGCCATTCCCCTTTGTTTCCTGTTACTGAGCCAACTTTGGATCTGTGTTCTCACCAAGGATTCACCTCCAGGGTTCCAAACTCTCCTTCAGGTATTCCCCTGCCCTGGATTGTCATGTGCCTTCAAGCTTTCACACAATTCCCCAGGTTCCCAGCTGTGCCAACAGAATGCCACTTTTTCACAGGCTGTATAAGTTGTTACCATCTCGCAAGCCGCCATGCCCCAGGTCTGTACCTTAACTGGGAGCCTTTCTCTCTGCTCCTGACTTCACTGAACAGAACCTTTTTCCAGATTCCTCTTCATCTTTCCTTTGCCTTCACAGTTTTCCTGGAACTCTGTTCTTTCCCAATCCCTGGTTTCTAGGACTTGCTGTTCTTTATCTTGGGAGTGTCTTTCTGTCCCTGTGTATGGTGCTGTCTGTTCCAGCAGTTTCTGTGAAATCTGCTTACTCCCCGTTTACCTTCTTTCTCCTGAACTAACTGCTCTCACTGTCTTTGTCTGGGCTTCTGGTTACTAAGCAACAGCCTAGTTTTTGTTCACTGTTTTGTAAAACCATCATTACAATGCAGGCATCGAAACCAACCGACAGATTTTCAGGCAACTTTTAAGAAATGAGATTAAAATTGAAGTTCTATTTCATTTTTAGCACACAAATACAGAAACACAAAATTCAGCTTATTTGAAACTATAACTTACTTTGTATCCCCACAAATACAAATAACTTGGAACCCTCTCTATTTCCGAATTGAAGTAAGTGGCAGAGAAACAGTTTTGGGGAAGTGAAGTAAACAAATAAGGATGAGGCAGGATATGTTGATGGTTTGATGGGAAAGGATTGCAGGAGGTTCAAATCGAGCATAAATACCGGCATGGACTGTTATTTAAATACTTTCACACCATGTGGGTGTTGCTGACTAGGCCAGCATTTATTGCCCATCCCTAACTGCCCCTTGTGAAGGTGGGGGTGAGCTGCCTTCTCAAACGCTGCAGTCCATGTGAAGTAGGTACACCCACCGTGCTGTTAGGGAGGGAGTTCCAGGATTTTGACCCAGCGACAGTGAAGGAACAGCGATATATTTCCAAGTCAGGATGGTGAGTGACTTGGAGGGGAATTTGCAGATGGTGGTGATCCCAGGTACCTGCTGCTCTTGTCCTTCTAGATTGTAGAGGTCACAGGTTTGGAACATGCTGTCAAAGAAGCCTTGGTGAGTTGCTGCTGTGCATCTTGTGGATGGTACAGACGGCTGCGACTGTGTGTCCGTGCTGGGGAAAGACAATGTTGAGGCTGGTGGCTGGGGTGTAAATCAAGCGTGCTGCTTTGTCTTGGAAGGTCTTCGGTTTGCTCAGTGCTGTTGGAGCTGCTCTCATCCAGGAAAGTGTAAAGTATTCCATCACACTCCTGACTTGTACCTTGTGGATGAAAGACAAGGTTTGGGGAGACAGGAGGTGGGTTTCTCGCTGCTGAATTCAGTCTCTGACCTGCTCTGGTAGCCACAGTATTTATATGGCTGATCCAGTTCAGTTTCTGGTCAATGGTAACCCCCAGGATGTTGATAGTGGGGATCAGTGATGGTGATGCCATTGACTGTAAAGGGGCGATGGTTAGATTCTCTCTTGTTGGAGATGTTGATTGACTGGCACTTGTGTGGTATAAATGTAACTTGCCACTTGTCAGTCCAAGCCTGGATATTGTCCAGGTCTTGCTGCATTTGGACATGGACTGCATGGGCTCATTGTGCTGAATGATCTGTTTCTGGGCCTTATATTCGACACAACATGATGTAATCAGACGTACACTGCACACTTGGATCTTCCACTCAAAATCTGGTACAAACTGACTGAAAAATCTAAAATAAACTGAAAAACTATGGGCTGAGAATGAGGAGGCCTAAACACTGAACTTTACTGTAATAAACAGCACCTAGAATTTCTTAAATTTCCACACAAACCTCCGCTATCCTATTGACCATCTGACCACACTTCTGGTGTCAGTAATTCCACACCCTTCCGATCTCTTCCCACTCAATGAATCATTTGGATGTAGTCATGCCAGGTCACTCAGTTACTCTGAGCCACAACTGGCAGTGCTCAAGGAGTCAGAATTAGGAGCAGGAAAGGATCGCCTGGCAGATTATTTTTGAGCTAAACCAGAATAGAAAGTGGAATGAAGTGTAGAGAGTGTGGGGGACAGGCACGAGCTGGGGTTAATGTGCAGAAATCATTGAAAGTGGCAGGACAGGTGGAGAGAGCAGGTCCTGAAGCACAGGAGAAAGCTTTTCACACAGCGAGTGGTTAGGATCCGGAATGTTCTGTCTGAGAGTGTGGTGGAGACAGATTCACACAGCGAGTGGTTAGGATCCGGAATGTTCTGTCTGAGAGTGTGGTGGAGACAGATTCACACAGCGAGTGGTTAGGATCCGGAATGTTCCATCTGAGAGTGTGGTGGAGGCAGATTCACACAGCGAGTGGTTAGGATCCGGAATGTTCTGTCTGAGAGTGTGGTGGAGACAGATCCACACAGCGAGTAGTTAGTATCTGGAATGTTCTGTCTGAGAGTGTGGTGGAGACAGATTCACACAGCGAGTGGTTAGGATCTGGAATGTTCTGACTGAGAGTGTGGTGGAGACAGATACACACAGCGAGTGGTTAGGATCCGGAATGTTCTGTCTGAGAGTGTGGTGGTGGCAGATTCACACAGCGAGTGGTTAGGATCCGGAATGTTCTGACTGAGAGTGTGGTGGAGACAGATTCACACAGCGAGTGGTTAGGATCCGGAATGTTCTGACTGAGAGTGTGGTGGAGACAGATTCATACAGCGAGTGGTTAGGATCCGGAATGTTCAGTCTGAGAGTGTGGTGGAGATAGATTCATACAGCGAGTGGTTAGGATCCGGAATGTTCAGTCTGAGAGTGTGGTGGAGACAGATTCACACAGCGAGTGGTTAGGATCCGGAATGTACTGTCTGAGAGTGTGGTGGAGGCAGATTCACACAGCGAGTGGTTAGGATCTGGAATGTTCTGTCTGAGAGTGTGGTGGAGACAGATTCACACAGCGAGTGGTTAGGATCCGGAATGTTCTATCTGAGAGTGTGGTGGAGACAGATTCACATAGCGAGTGGTTAGGATCCGGAATGTTCTGCCTGAGAGTGTGGTGGTGGCAGATTCACACAGCGAGTGGTTAGGATTCGGAATGTTCTATCTGAGTGTGTGGTGGAGGCAGATTCACACAGCGAGTGGTTAGGATCCGGAATGTTCTGTCTGAGAGTGTGGTGGAGGCAGAGCCACACAGCGAGTGGTTAGGGTCTGGAATGTTCTGTCTAATTTTATGGGCCAGGGCTTAGAAACTCCAAAGTATATTATGAAGTCCACCTGACCTACAATCGTTCTGTTGAATTTGGCAAGGTTGAGCACAAGAGCCTTTGGGTGTGATTCATCAGTCTTCCCAGACACTTTAATCAAAACAAGCTTTGTTCCAAGAACTTAGTTAACATTTATATATAAACACACAGCAAGAATTTTTATCAATTACAAACATAAAGACACCACACAGCGACAGTAATCTATGTATAACCCTGAATGAATTCCCCCTTAACTGTTCCAATTCAAAAACACAATCCAATAACCCAAAAAACCCTTTTCAAGAGCGTGGCCCAGCACTCTGCATTCTCACTTGAATAAGACTGGGTTTTCCTGAGATTCTGACCCCATCTCTCCTGCAGTTTTCAACTCCTTGCGGAAAGCTGGCTATATCTTTTAAATTACCAAAGGGACAGGGATAAAGGGAGATAGATTGGGGAGAAGCTGATCGTGCAGCCTGGGGAAATGGAAAAAGGTGGTGGGTAGAATTGGGGATGTGGGAAGAATGTGAGTGTAAGGAGTTGATCTCTGATATAAGGACACTGTTTTGATCATGTTCCTAATCGTCCTTATGCTCCTGGCCTCGGAATGGTGCCATATCGAAGGATATTTTCTGTAGTTCAGGAGCCGGGAGCTTGTCTGTTGCCTGTTCAAACAAAATTAAAAATAGATTAGTTTCCAAAACTCAAGCTGCAGCCAACGTGAGAATAAAGGATAATTTCAGCTCCTCTGAGGAGTTTGTCCAGATTGTAACTCTGTTCTTAATGACGGGAAACTCCCAGACTCCATCTCCAGCCTGCACAGAGTGAGCTGATCCCAGATGGAATGACAGTCGGGGCTACAGTTGGTCTGAACACTGAGTGGATATGAAAGGAAAATAGTTCAGTATTCCCACTCCATACACTGGGAATCATGGCTGGAAATGTGTGTGTACACGTTATTGAATATCTGTGTGTAAGTATATGTGAACGTGTACACGTGTCTGTATGTCTGTGTGTCGATGTACATTTGGGAATGTGTGTCTGTTTGTAGACATTTAGGTCTATCTTTGTACCTGTGAATATGTGTGTATCGATTGGTGAGATATGACGGATAAATGTGAGGTAATGCATTTTGGAAGGTCTGATCCAGGTGGGAATAACACAGTAAATGGCAGAGCCCTTCAGAGCATTGCCAGGCAGAGGGATCTGGGCGTACAGGTCCACAGGTCACTGAAAGTGGCAACACAGGGGGATAGGGTAGTCAAGAAGGCACACGGCATGCTTGCCTTTATCCATCGGGGCATTGAGTATAAGAAATGGCAAGTCATGCTGCAGCTGTACAGAACCTCAGTTAGGCCGCATTTGGAATATTGTGTACAATTCTGGTCACCACACTACCAGAAGGATGTGGATGCTTTGGAGAGAGGACAGAAGAGGTTTACCAGGTTGTTGCCTGGTCTGGAGGGTATTGAACTTGATGATCAGCAATGATCAGAATGAATGAGGGAGCAGGCTCGAAGGGCCGAATGGCCTCCTCCTGCTTCTATTTTCTCTGTTTCTATGTATTCGTTATGAGGGGAGGTTGGATAAACTCGGATTGTTTTCATTGGAATGACGGAGGCGGAGGGGCGACCTGACAGAGATTTATAAAATTATGAGGAGCATGGAGAGAGTGAAACGTCAGACGCTTTTGCCCAGGGTGGGAAAGTCACTTACCCAGGGTCACAGGTGCGAGGGGCAAAGTTCAGAGGAGATGTGCGAGGCAGGTTTTGGACACAGAAGGTGGTGAGTGTCTGGAACGCGCTGCGGGAGGAGGTGGTGGAAGCAGATACGATAGCGATGTTTAAGAGGCATCTTGACAAATACATGAATAGGATGGGAATAGAGGGATATGGACCCCGGAATTGCAGAAGGTTTTAGTTCAGACAGGCATCACGATCGGTGCAGGCTCGGAGGGTCGAAGGGCCTGTCCCTGTGCTGTACTGTCCTTTGTTCTTTGTACACACAACATTACATATATTACCACACGGGGCTAATCATGGTCCATTCCACACTGGACTCACTGCTCTCTATCCATTCTCTGCAGTGTTGCTGATATGGGTCCATTTTGAGTCAGGCTTTCCCACAGTTTCACCATTTATACAGAACGTGACAGAATCCACCTGCTTTTCCTGAACCTCTGTTCAGTGCGATAGAAACATACCTTTAATCTCACTGTATACAGATGAAGTTGGTTGCTGTAATGCCTGAGGGAAAATAGAGACATGTTAGAAATTGTGATTGTGTAACACGTGCACAATGAGAGGCTTATTTGAAAATGTTCTACATTCTAATCATAGCGGCTTCTGGGAAAAAGGGATTTATTTTACTCTATGTCGAAAGAGGAAACTTTGATCCTGTGGTGAATGTTGATCACCAGACATATCCCAGTTTGTTGTAGTGAGAGATATTTACCATGTACGTTGGGTCAGAATCTGCTGGGGAATCTTTCAAATTCTGTAACAAAATGTAAACAGTGAAGATTGGGTTTAGTAGCTGTTGTGAAAATGAGAATTTACTAAAACCTGATTCTAAAGTGTCAGGAATTATAGTCTGGGAAGGTTTATATTTCCATGACGGTGCCCGATTTCTGAAACAGTTTAATTCAGCAGGAGGTAAAGTACATTCCACTCAGAATCTTTCACACAATCTTCCCAGTGCAGAAAGAGGCCCCTCGGCCCATCAGGTCTGCACTGGCCCTCTGGAAGAACATTAGACCGAGACCCACACCCCTGCCTTATCCCCGGAACCTTGCACAGTCTCACTTTCCAGAGAACAATCCAATCCCCTTTTGAATACCTCGATTTCACCTCCCTCCACCACCCTCACAGGAAGTTCATTCAACCTCTGGCTCACTTCTCCTTTTGCTCATTATTGTGAATGTGTGCCCTCTAGTTCTTGATGTACGTTTGAGTGGGAATAGTTTCTCCTGTACCTCCATATTTACAGACAATACAAAGTTGGGTGGGAGGCTGAGCTGTGAGGAGGATGCAGAGATGTTTCAGCAGGATTTGGACAGGCTGAGTGCGTGGGCACATGCATGGCAGATGCAGTATAACGTGGATAAATGTGAGGTTATCCACTTCAGCAGCAAAAATAGGAAGGGAATTATTATTTGAGTGGGTGTAAATTGAGAGAGGTGAATACTCAGTGAGACCTTGGTGTCCTCGTGCGTCAGTCGCTGAAAGTAAGCGCGCAGGAACAACAGGCAGGAAAGACGGCAAATGGTAGGTTGGCCTTCATAGCGAGAGGATTTGAATATAGGAATAGAGATGTTTCACTACAATTGTATGGGGAATTGGTGAGGCCACACCTGGAGTATTGTGTGCAGTTTTGATGTCCTTATCTGAGGAATGATGTTCTTGTGGGTGTAGAAATCAGGGAGAAGGACTGTAATAAAATTTAAGAGATTAACACAGACAGAGAGGAGGTTCGGAGTGGTCTGGCAGGCTTAAAGGTAGATAAATCTCCAGGGAGAAGGACTTTGATAAATATAGAAGGACTTACAAGAGAGGGTTCTTGGTAAACGGCAGAACCCTGGGAAGCACCGAGTTTCCGAGGAATTTTGGTGTGCATGTACACCCATCCCTTAATGTAGCAGAGCAGGTGGATACAGTGGTTAAGAAGGCCTCTGGTATACTTGCCTTTATTAACTGAGGCATAGAGTTTAGAGCAGGAAGGTTCACTGCTCTAGTGGAACTGTGTAAAACAGTTCGAGCAGGAAGGTTCACTGCTCTAGTGGAACTGTGTAAAACATTTGTTTGGCCACAGCTTTACGAGGGATGTGATAGCTCTGGAAAGGGTGCAGAGGAGGTTTACCAGGATGTTGCCTGGGCTGGAGAGTTTTAGTTATGAAGAGAGATGGGATCGACTGGGATTGTTTTCCTTTGAGTAGAGGAGACTGAGGGGCACACAGGAAGAAACTTTTCCCCTTGGTGGAGGGATCAATGACCAGGGGGCATAGGTTCAATTTAAAAAAAAAAAATTTATTAGTGTCACAAGTAGGCTTCCATTAACACTGCAATGAAGTTACTGTGAAAAGCCCCAGTCGCCACATTCCGGCACCTGTTCAGGTACAGAGACCGAGAATTCAGAATGTCCAATTTACCGAAGAAGGATGTCTTTCGGGACTTGTGGGAGGAAACGGGAGCACCCGGAGGAAACCCACGCAGACACGGGGAGAATATGTGGACTCCACACAGTGACCCAAGCCGGGAATCGAATCCGGGACCCTGGCGCTGTGAAGCAACAGTGCGAACCACTGTGCTACCGTGCTGCCCAGGTTAGGGGCAGGAGGTTCAGAGGGGATGTGAGGAAAACCCTTTTCACCCAGAGGGGAATGGGAGTCTGGAACTCGCTGCCTGAAAGGGAGGTGGAGGCAGAGACCCTCAGAATATTTAAGAAGTATTTAGATGTGCCTTCCCGATCCCAGGGCAGACAAGGCTCTGGGCCAAATGCTGGGGAATGGGATTGGAATAGTCCAGTGGTTGTTTTTGACTAGCAGAGATGCGATGGACCGAAGGGCATTTTCTCTGCTGTATGAGCCTATGACTCTAACAGCACTGTGGGTGTACCTACACCTCATTAACTGCAGCGGTTCAAGAATGCAGTTCACCACCACCTTACCAAAGGCAATTAGGGATGGGCAACAATTCCTGATGGAGCCAGCGACACACACATCCCAAGAAAGATTTGAATAAATCTGGGGCTGGATTCTCCGCTTCCCCAGCCGTGTGTTTCCCGGCGGAGCGCCGTTCGCTGGCAGCCGGATTCTCTACTCTCGCCAATTGTTAATGGGAATTTCCATCGAAGCCCCCCCACACCACCGGGAAACCGTGGCGATGGCACACAGCCAGCGGGAACTGAGAATCCCGTCAGCCGGAGAATTCCCACCCTCATTTCCCTTTCACACATTCCAAATTCCCGCTGGGATACAATGGGAGGGAGAGAGCCTTCCCTACACTGAGGAGGCATTGTGGGTGGCAGTAGAGTTCCCTGAGAGACAGAAATGGTTGTAGCAACATTCACAAAGCAAATAATGTCTTATTCGACAAATTACAGACTTCATTCCATGAACAATGTTCTGAGCACAGTGTCACATTTGGGCAATTTCAGTCTCTCCAGTAATATCAGGGTGTGAGTGTCCAGTAATATCAGGGTGTGAGTGTCCAGTAATATCAGGGTGTGAGTGTCCAGTAATATCAGGGTGTGAGTGTCCAGTGATATCAGGGTCTGAGTGTCCAGTAATATCAGGGTGTGAGTGTCCAGTAATATCAGGGTGTGAGTGTCCAGTAATATCAGGGTGTGAGTGTCCAGTAATATCAGGGTGTGAGTGTCCAGTAATATCAGGGTGTGAGTGTCCAGTAATATCAGGGTGTGAGTGTCCAGTAATATCAGGGTCTGAGTGTCCAGTAATATCAGGGTGTGAGTGTCCAGTAATATCAGGGTGTGAGTGTCCAGTAATATCAGGGTGTGAGTGTCCAGTAATATCAGGGTGTGAGTGTCCAGTAATATCAGGGTCTGAGTGTCCAGTAATACCAGGGTCTGGGAGGGTCTGAGTGTCCAGTAAAACCAGGGTCTGGGAGGGTCTGAGTGTCCAGTAATATCAGGGTGTGAGTGTCCAGTAATATCAGGGTGTGAGTGTCCAGTAATATCAGGCTGTGAGTGTCCAGTAATACCAGGGTCTGAGTGCCCAGTAATATCAGGGTCTGAGTGTCCAGTAATATCAGGGTGTGAGTGTCCAGTAATATCAGGGTGTGAGTGTCCAGTAATATCAGGGTCTGAGTGTCCAGTAATATCAGGGTCTGAGTGTCCAGTAATGTCAGGGTCTGGGAGGGCCTGAGTGTCCAGTAATATCAGGGTCTGAGTGTCCAGTAATATCGGGGTCTGAGTGTCCAGTAACATCTGGGTCTGAGTGTCCAGTAATATCAGGGTCTGAGTGTCCAGTAATATCAGGGTCTTGGAGGGTCTGAGTGTCCAGTAATATCAGGGTGTGAGTGTCCAGTAATATCAGGGTGTGAGTGTCCAGTAATATCAGGGTCTGAGTGTCCAGTAATATCAGGGTCTGAGTGTCCAGTAATATCAGTGTCTGGGAGGGCCTGAGTGTCCAGTAATATCAGGGTCTGAGTGTCCAGTAATATCAGGGTCTGAGTGTCCAGTAATATCAGGGTCTGAGTGTCCAGTAATATCAGGGTCTGAGTGTCCAGTAATATCAGTGTCTGAGTGTCCAGTAATATCAGGGTGTGAGTGTCCAGTAATATCAGGGTCTTGGAGGCTCTGAGTGTCCAGTAATATCAGGGTCTGAGTGTCCAGTAATATCAGCATCTGGGAGGGTCTGAGTGTCCAGTAATATCAGGGTCTGAGTGTCCAGTAATATCAGGGTCTGAGTGTCCAGTAATATCAGGGTCTGAGTGTCCAGTAATATCAGGATCTGAGTGTCCAGTAATATCAGGGTCTGAGTGTCCAGAAATATCAGTGTCTGAGTGTCCAGTAATATCAGGGTCTGAGTGACCAGTAATATCAGGGTCTGAGAGTCCAGAAATATCAGGGTCTGGGAGGGTCTGAGTGTCCAGTAATATCAGGGTCTGAGTGTCCAGTAATATCAGGGTCTGAGTGTCCAGTAATATCAGGGTCTGAGTGTCCAGTAATATCAGGGTCTGGGAGGGTCTGAGTGTCCAGTATTATCAGGGTCTGAGTGTCCAGTAATATCAGGGTCTGAGTGTCCAGTAATATCAGGGTCTGGGAGGGTCTGAGTGTCCAGTAATATCAGGGTCTGAGTGTCCAGTAATATCAGGGTCTGAGTGTCCAGTAATATCAGGGTCTGGGAGGGTCTGAGTGTCCAGTATTATCAGGGTCTGAGTGTCCAGTAATATCAAGGTGTGAGTGTCCAGTAATATCAGGGTGTGAGTGTCCAGTAATATCAGGGTGTGAGTGTCCAGTAATATCAGGGTGTGAGTGTCCAGTAATATCAGGGTCTGAGTGTCCAGTAATACCAGGGTCTGGGAGGGTCTGAGTGTCCAGTAAAACCAGGGTCTGGGAGGGTCTGAGTGTCCAGTAATATCAGGGTGTGAGTGTCCAGTAATATCAGGGTGTGAGTGTCCAGTAATATCAGGGTGTGAGTGTCCAGTAATACCAGGGTCTGAGTGCCCAGTAATATCAGGGTCTGAGTGTCCAGTAATATCAGGGTGTGAGTGTCCATTAATATCAGGGTGTGAGTGTCCAGTAATATCAGGGTCTGAGCGTCCAGTAATATCAGGGTCTGAGTGTCCAGTAATATCAGGGTCTGGGAGGGCCTGAGTGTCCAGTAATATCAGGGTCTGAGTGTCCAGTAATATCAGGGTCTGAGTGTCCAGTAACATCAGGGTCTGAGTGTCCAGTAATATCAGGGTCTGAGTGTCCAGTAATATCAGGGTCTTGGAGGGTCTGAGTGTCCAGTAATATCAGGGTGTGAGTGTCCCGTAATATCAGGGTGTGAGTGTCCAGTAATATCAGGGTCTGAGTGTCCAGTAATATCAGGGTCTGAGTGTCCAGTAATATCAGGGTCTGAGTGTCCAGTAATATCAGTGTCTGTGAGGGCCTGAGTGTCCAGTAATATCAGGGTCTGAGTGTCCAGTAATATCAGGGTCTGAGTGTCCAGTAATATCAGTGTCTGAGTGTCCAGTAATATCAGGGTGTGAGTGTCCAGTAATATCAGGGTCTTGGAGGCTCTGAGTGTCCAGTAATATCAGGGTGTGAGTGTCCAGTAATATCAGCATCTGGGAGGGTCTGTGTGTCCAGTAATATCAGGGTCTGAGTGTCCAGTAATATCAGGGTCTGGGAGGGTCTGAGTGTCCAGTTATATCAGGGTCTGAGTGTCCAGTAATATCAGTGTCTGAGTGTCCAGTAATATCAGGGTGTGAGTGTCCAGTAATATCAGGGTCTTGGAGGCTCTGAGTGTCCAGTAATATCAGGGTGTGAGTGTCCAGTAATATCAGCATCTGGGAGGGTCTGAGTGTCCAGTAATATCAGGGTCTGAGTGTCCAGTAATATCAGGGTCTGGGAGGGTCTGAGTGTCCAGTTATATCAGGGTCTGAGTGTCCAGTAATATCAGGGTCTGAGTGTCCAGTAATATCAGGGTCTGAGTGTCCAGTAATATCAGGGTCTGGGAGGGTCTGAGTGTCCAGTAATATCAGGGTCTGAGTGTCCAGTAATATCAGGGTCTGAGTGTCCAGTAATATCAGGGTCTGTGTGTCCAGTAATATCAGGGTCTGACTGTCCAGCAATATCAGGGTCTGAGTGTCCAGTAATATCAGGGTCGAGTGTCCAGTAATATCAGGGTCTGAGTGTCCAGTAATATCAGGGTCTGGGAGGGTCTGAGTGTCCAGTAATATCAGGGTCTGAGTGTCCAGAAATATCAATGTCTGAGTGTCCAGAAATATCAGTGTCTGAGTGTCCAGTAATATCAGGGTCTGAGTGACCAGTAATATCAGGGTCTGAGAGTCCAGAAATATCAGTGTCTGAGTGTCCAGTAATATCAGGGTCTGGGAGGGTCTGAGTGTCCAGTAATATCAGGGTCTGAGTGTCCAGTAATATCAGGGTCTGAGTGTCCCGAAATATCAGTGTCTGAGTGTCCAGTAATATCAGGGTCTGAGTGACCAGTAATATCAGGGTCTGAGAGTCCAGAAATATCAGTGTCTGAGTGTCCAGTAATATCAGGGTCTGGGAGGGTCTGAGTGTCCAGTAATATCAGGGTCTGAGTGTCCAGTAATATCAGAGTCTGAGTGTCCAGTAATATCAGGGTCTGAGTGTCCAGTAATATCAGGGTCTGGGAGGGTCTGAGTGTCCAGTATTATCAGGGTCTGAGTGTCCAGTAATATCAGGGTCTGAGTGTCCAGTAATATCAGGGTCTGGGAGGGTCTGAGTGTCCAGTAATATCAGGGTCTGAGTGTCCAGTAATATCAGGGTCTGAGTGTCCAGTAATATCAGGGTCTGGGAGGGTCTGAGTGTCCAGTATTATCAGGGTCTGAGTGTCCAGTAATATCAGGGTCTGAGTGTCCAGTAATATCAGGGTCTGAGTGTCCAGTAATATCAGGGTCTGGGAGGGTCTGAGTGTCCAGTATTATCAGGGTCTGAGTGTCCAGTAATATCAGGGTCTGAGTGTCCAGTAATATCAGGGTCTGAGTGTCCAGTAATATCAGGGTCTGGGATTTACAATCTCGCTCTGATATTGTTGAGAGATTGAAGCCGTTGAAATGTGCAGGAAAGGCAGAGGTGATTGTGATTGGGTGAGGTTTTGGTGACTGCTGCTTGTCCCACTGGTTAATTGTTGCTGGTTTTGAGGTTTAAGAACGATGAACAACAGCATACTCCGCTGTGCTTTCAGTCAGTGATACTCCCGGCTGCCTGGTGCCTGGGCAATGGAATCGAAGCTCAGCATATTTGCATTCCCCTTCACCTGACTGTAATCCAATAGAAATATTGATCAGTATTTATTTCCACACAGAATGAAAGAATGTCTGTCAACAGATCAAATGGTGTTATTATTAATAACTGAATGGTTTCTTCTTCTTTGCCTTTCTCACTGGAAGATGCTGACAGGCCGCTGGGATGTGCTTTTTATTGACTCTGGTCGCTCTGCTACAGCTGTGAATTTGTACACAGCAAGATCCCAGAAATAACAATGTGACAATGACCAATCAGTTCTCATTTTTTTAGGGGGATAAATATAACCCGGGACATTAAAGGATGATTCCTTTGCCCATCTTCCAAATAGTCCCAGGGAATATTTTACATTTCATTTCCTCATACCTCAGGGACTGCAGCGGTTCAAGAAGGCAGCTCACCCCCACCTCGTCAATGATAGAATCCCGCTGCCAGCGAACAGCGCGCGGCCGAGGAACACGTGTCTGGGGGGCCCGAGAATCCAGTCCCCAGTGTTGGAATGTCAGTTATTGTTTTTAATGGCATGGTCTGTCTTAATGGCTGCCAAAGAACCCCCCTGGAATTGACAATTAACCGACATGTCTCATTCATTCAGCTTTTCATTATTGTTGGAGATTTGGAAAAAATTATTTTCAGAAATTTCTTTTTCACTTTTTCTCTCAGTCTCTTTGTCCCTCCTCTCTCTCTTTCTTTTCTCCTTCACTTTATTTGGAATCCTGCACCTGACTTGTTGTGGAATTAAATATTCTTCACAGGCTCTTCTAGATTCCGAGCCTCCAATGTGGTCAGTCTCAACGGGAAAAACGGTGTGAATCCTCATGGAATCTTGTGCCTCTCAGAAATAAAAGTGATTGGTGTAGTTACCGGCGTCACTCTGGTGAGGTGGAGACTCTGAGACTGCCTCACGCCCGGCCAGCCTTGGTGTAAATGATGCTGGCGGGACGTCACGCTGAGTCAAGATTCCGTGAGGGAGGGGGTAAGGTCTGGAGAGAGTGCTGGGTAATGGTGTGCTGATGTATTACAGTGAGGTTCCTGATCGCACACCGTGTGATTCTCACTCCTCCCCCGGCGCGGGGGGTGGGGGGGGTGGGGGGGAGATTCCAAACAACAATCACGCCGGAGAGAATCACATTTTTCACTTCACTCCAGAGTTTGGGTCCACGGTGACTTTCTCACGGACGGAGAGGCTCAAAAAATCACCCCTCAAAAAATCACAACTCAAAAGATGACAGCTCAAGTTTCAGGTTGGAAACCCACAGAAACTCTGTCCCCAACTTTAACCTGGTCACATAGAAGGTGCTAGAAACTTTTCAAAAAATGTCTGAAAATATAAATAAGCAGTGATGATGCAAGTCAGTGTTTGAGAGAGAGAGAGAGAGAGAGAGAGGAAGAAAGAGAAATAAAGAGCTTGCGACAGAATGAAGGAGAGAGGGTGGTGGCACGCGTGAGGGAGAGAGCAGTGATGCAAGAGTGTGTGTGTGTGAGAGGGTTTGTGAGGGTTTGTGTGTGTGAGGGTGTGTGAGGGTGTATGCGTGTGAGTGTGTGTGAGGGTGTGTGTGTGTGTGAGGCGGTGTGTGTGTGTGTGGGATAGAGGGAGTGTGTGTGAGAGATGGTGTGTGTGTGAGATAGAGGGTGTGTGTGTGTGGGATAGAGGGTGTATGTGTGAGACGGTGTGTGTGTGAGATAGAGTGTGTGTGTGGGATAGAGGGTGTGTGTGTGAGATAGAGGGTGTGTGTGAGAGACGGTGTGTGTGTGAGATAGAGGGTGTGTGTGTGAGATAGAGGGTGTGTGTGTGAGATAGAGGGTGTGTGTGAGTGTGTGTGTGTGTGAGATAGAGGGTGTGTGTGTGAGATAGAGGGTGTGTGTGTGAGATAGAGGGTGTGTGTGTGGGATAGAGGGTGTGTGTGTGGGATAGAGGGTGTGTGTGTGAGATAGAGGGTGTGTGTGTGAGATAGAGGGTGTGTGTGAGTGTGTGTGTGTGTGAGATAGAGGGTGTGTGTGTGGGATAGAGGGTGTGTGTGTGAGATAGAGGGTGTGTGTGTGAGATAGAGGGTGTGTGTGTGAGATAGAGGGTGTGTGTGTGAGATAGAGGGTGTGTGTGTGAGATAGAGGGTGTGTGTGAGTGTGTGTGTGTGTGAGATAGAGGGTGTGTGTGTGGGATAGAGGGTGTGTGTGTGAGATAGAGGGTGTGTGTGTGGGATAGAGGGTGTGTGTGTGAGATAGAGGGTGTGTGTGTGAGATAGAGGGTGTGTGTGTGGGATAGAGGGTGTGTGTGTGAGATAGAGGGTGTGTGTGTGTAGGGATTGGATTGGATTTGTTTATTGTCACGTGGACCGAGGAACAGTGAAAAGTATTTTTCTGCGAGCAGCACAAACAGATCATTTAGTACAAGAAACAAAAATACATAATAGGGCAACACAAGGCCCACAATGTGAATACATAGACACCGGCATCGAGTGAAGCATACAGCAGTATTAATCAGATCAGTACATAAGAGGGTCGTTAGGCGTCTGATAACAGTGGAGAAGAAGCTGTTTGTGTTCTCAGACTTTTGTATCTTCTGCCCGATGCCCGATGTGTGTGTGTGTGTGTATGACAGAGAGAAAGTGTGTATGGATTTGGATTTTGTTTATTGTCACGTGTACTGAGGCAGGGTGAAAAGTATTTTTCTGTGAGCAGCTCAGCAGATCATTAAGTACATGAAAATAAAAGAAAAGAAAATACGTATTGGGCAACACAAGGTACACAATGTAACGACATAAACACCGGCATTGGGTGAAGCATACAGGGATGTAGTGTTAATCAGGTCAGTGTGTGCGTGCGCATGCACGTGTGCATGTGCGTGTGTTTGGAGTGGGAAGTTGTGAAACTTCCTCCCCAGGTTTAAACTAACCTTCTGAGTTATTGTTAACTCCAGATTTCTGCAGTTTATTAGTGTGCGGCTGTTTGAGGGTGCATGAGGGTGTATGAGAGGGTTGTGCATGAGGGTGTGTGCGATGTAGTGGGAAGTTATGAAACTGCCTCCCCAGATTTGAACTAACCTTCTGAGTTACTGTTAATTCCAGTTTTCTGCAGTTTATCAGTAAATTGGTTCACAGAACCCATGGATTTGAAAAATATGCCACCACCAACTTTAAAAATAATTGAAAACACGTTGTGCAGACAGACAGGTGGAGCGGGGAAATCAGAGCAGGTTGTCTATCACTCTCCTGTCTGGAACAGAAGGATTGATTTGTAAACTTACAGTAACATTCAAACTCCTCCTTTTTAATTGATGTGGTGCCTATTTTGGGAAACGGCAGCAAATCGAAAATGCAGCAAAGAACAGCAGCTAAGCCCCATTTCCATTTCCTTACCAAAGGAGCAGAAGGAGCTTCTTCAACCTCTTGATTGCTGCTCCGTGTTTTATCTGAAAGAAAAGACAAAGATGTTTCTTCAGAATAAATCCATGTAAAGGTCGAGCTCTGGAAACTTGGAATGACAGCAAATGAAAATTCCGGAGTGACTTGGGCAGTTTTCCCGGGAGACATGAGGCCTCCTCTCCATTATAAAGTTCATCAGAGAACAGGAGGAGGCCATTCGGCCCATTGAACCTGTGCTGGTTCTTTCAAGGGCCATTGTGCCCAATCCCACATTCCTGCTTTTCATCCGGAATCCTGTAAATTTCTGAGACATACACAGAAACATGGAAAATAGAAGCAGGAGGAGGCCATTCGGCCCTTCGAGCCTGCTCCCCCATTCATTATGATCATGGCTGATCATCAAGTTCAATACCCTGATCCCACCTTCCCCCCATATCCCTGGATTCCTTTAGCCCCAAGAGCAAAATCTAATTCCTTCTTTAAATTACACAATGTTTTGACCTCAACTATGTTAGCCGGTTAGCTGCTGTTGTATAAAGAGTCAAAAGTTCTGCTCCTTTTCCACAAACACCTTTAATGTACTTCAACAGACTCTGCTCAAAACTCTAACATCACATCACCTGACACAAAGGCCACCTGAAGCCTCTTTACATATCAGTGTCAATTATTGGATACTTAACATAAGACAACTAATAGGAATGTCTCTTAACCCATTACTTAACAAACGACTTTCTGTGGTAGCGAATTCCACAGATTCACCACTCTCTGGGTGAAGAAATTTCTCCTCACCTCAGTCCTAAAAGGTTTACTCCTTATCCTCAAACTATGACCCCTAGTTCTGGACTCCCCCACCATCGGGAACATTCTTTCTGAATCTACCCTGTCTAATCCTGTTAGAATTTTGTAAGTTTCTATGAGATTCCCTCTCACTCTTCTAAACTCCAATGAATATAATCCTAACCCACTTAGTCTCTCCTCATAGGACAGTCCCACCATCCAGGATACAGCCTGGTAAACCTTCGCTGCTCTCCCTCCAGAGCAAGTACCTGCCCAACTCTCTTTTAAGATGATTTCTGGAATCAGCTTCCTCCACATTTTCAGGGCGAGCGTTTCAGATCCCGACAATTCTCTGAGTGAAAAACATTTCTCTCCATCTCCCCTCTCGATCTTTACCCAACGATTTTAAATCTCTGATCTCTAGTTGTTAACCCACTCGCCAGAGCAAATAGTTTTTCTCTCTCGATTCAATCAAAAACTCTCATATCAAACTAATCGGTCAACTCTTAACCATCTCTATTGCCAGGAATTGCTCTGAGAACTGACAATGTGATCACTCTACAAGGAGATTCCAGACGCTGGTGAAATATAGGAGGCCGTTCCGTGGACTTTCTATGTCTGAAAGTTTATCTTTTTGGGGTCACTCGCTGTAACATTGCCACCCTGAGGGTATGTCTCACACTCTGCAGCTACAGGGCTGGGGACAGCCTCCAACCATCTTCATTCTGTCCGATGTAGCTTTACAGTATTTAATAGTAAACTTTGCAAATCAGACAAATAAATTGGTCAAATTATTAGCATGTTAATTACATCCCAAAACTAACAGCATCAAAGGGGTATCTGGGATCGAGAGTAATTCCCGGTGAGCGTTGCAACAATGGTTGAATTAGTTTACTCACCGTCCACTGTTGCATACACAGGGTTCTGGTCTTCATCAGGGATCCTAAAGAAATGCCACACATTAGCTTCATTGCAGCGTTACTGCAGAACAACAGGTCACATTCTTGGCGGAGACGGATTTTAGGTTTTCCAACATGCGCCTTTGATTCCAGTTTTTAAGGACAATGACATGGATGAGCCGGATATCCGGAATCATTTCCTAAATAAGCAGAATTGGCTCCACAATGTGACCCAAATCAGAAGGCATGCTGGGAAGTTTGATCAAGCTCATGCATCTTATTCTAATTTCAGACTTTGGAAGTGAAAGAGTTGTTTGAGAAACTTCTAATTTTGCAATGATTTCACATCCGGGACAAGAAGCAGCCGTAACATCAGAGAAATGAACGATTCACCTTTGGTCTCCCGGAGGGAGCGAAGACCCTTGTTTCCAATTTCCACGCCTGGATAAGTTTAGAAACATCTTGGGCGGGATTCTCGAGCCTCCACGCTTAAATCGCGATTGGCGCGGGGGCGAAGAACGCCCGCGATCGGGTCTGACGCCGAGACGTGATTCTCCGCCGGCTGGAGAATCGGCACCCGTAGCGCGCGCAGTCGATGCGGCGCCGGCCGGGGCCGTTGAAAGAGGCCCCACGGCGATTCTCTGCGGTCGACCGGCCGAGTTCCGTCGACATGGTTCCCGTATGGTTTCACCCGGCGGGCGCTCGGTGTCGCGGCTGCAGTAGCCGTCCTGGTTGTGGGGGGGGGGGGGGGGGGGGGTTGTGGGGGATCAGACTCCGGGGGGGCATTTCTTCTTCAGTGCCGGGCCACTAAAGGGATCCGCCATGTTGTGCAGGGGCCGGCGTGAATACGGCAGCCGCGCGCGGATCCGCGGCCTGCCGCCGTATGCATGCGCGGATCCGCAGTCGGATGTGCTGGGGCCCGTATCGGAAGCCGGAGCTGCGTTAAGCACTCCAGCGCCGTGCTGGGCCCCTGTGGGGTGCAGAATCGCTGGGCCAAGAGGCCCATTGATGCCAGCGTGAAACACTCTGGTGTTTACTCCGGCGGCAACACTTTGCCGCGATTTGGGGGAATCCCTGCCCTTGTGTCTTAATATCAATAAACCGATCATTTAGAAAATATTTCAGCCCTGATTGATTTATTTTGCCTCCCGTATCCCAGAGAGTGAGAGAGAAAGTCCAGAGCGAGGAGCAGTGGACACAGGGAGTTTGAGATGGGGACAAGGTGACAGCACCTGTTTCAGTCTCTTCCCTTTCTCCTGGGAGCTCAGGATTGGTGACGTTAATCTTTATATCACCGAATCACACAGATTCTGCAGAAGAGGCCCTTCGGCCCATCGAGTCTGCACCGATGCATGACAAACACCTGACCCGCCGACCTAATCCCATTGACCAGCACTTGGTCCATAACCTTGAATATTATGACGGCTAAGTGCTCATCCAGGTACGTTTTAAAGGATGTGAGGCAACCCGCCTCTCCCACCCTCCCAGGCAGTGCGTTCCAGACCCTCACCACCCTCCCAGGCAGTGCGTTCCAGACCCTCACCACCCTCCCAGGCAGCGCGTTCCAGACCGTCACCACCCTCCCACGCAGTGCGTTCCAGACCCTCACCCCCCTCCCAGGCAGTGCGCTCCAGACCCTCACCATCCTCCCAGGTAGTGGGTTTCAGACCCTCACCGCCGAATCTCCGGTGCCAGAGATTTTCCTCTAATCCCCTCGAAACTGCCTGCCCCTCACCTTGAACTTGTGTCCCCTTGTAACCGACCTTTCATCTCAGGGGTACAGCTGCTCCCTATCCACCCAGTCCATGCCCCTCATAATCTTGTCCACCTCGATCAGGTCACCCCTCAGTCTTCTCTGCTCCAGAGTAAACAACCCAAATCCATTCAACCTTTCTCCATAACTTCAACGTTTCATCCCAGGCAACATCCTGGTGAATCTCCTCTGCACCCCCTCCAGTGCGATCACACCCTTCCTATAATGTGGTTACCAGGGGCAAAATTCTCCAGAAACGGCGCAATGTCCGCTGACTGGCGCCCAAAAACGGCACAAATCAGACGGGCATCGCGCCGCCCCAAAGGTGCGGAATGCTCCGCATCTTTGGGGGCCGAGCCCCAACATTGAGGGGCTAGGCCGGCGCCGGAGGAATTTCCGCCCCGCCAGCTGGCGGAAACGGCCTTTGGTGCCCCGCCAGCTGGCGCGGAATGACATCTCCGGGCGGCGCATGCGCGGGAGCGTCAGCGGCCGCTGACAGCATTCCCGCGCACGCGCAGTGGAGTGAGTCACTTCCGCTTCCGCCATGGTGGAGACCCTGGCGGAGGCGGAAGGGAAAGAGTGCCCCCACGGCACAGGCCGCCCTGCGGATCGGTGGGCGCCGATCGCGAGCCAAGCCACCGTGGGGGCATCCCCTGGGGCCAGATCGCCCAGCGCCCCCCCCAGGACCCCGGAGCCCGCCCGCGCCACCTTGTCCCGCCGGTAAGGTAGGTGAATTAATTTACGCGGTGGGACACGCATTTTAGCGGCGGGACTTCAGCCCATCCGGGCCGGAGAATCGAACGGGGGGTCCCGCCAACCGTCGCGTCGCGATTCCCGCCCCCGCCGAATCTCCGGTGCCAGAGACTTCGGCAACCAGCGGGGGCGGGATTCACGCCAGCCCCCGGCGATTCTCCGACCCGGCGGGGGGTCGGAGAATTTCGCCCCAGAACTGCACACAGTGCTCCAGCTGTGGCCTCACCAAAGTTCTATAAAACTCCAACATGACCTCCCTGCTTTTGTAATCGATGCCCCGATTGATAAAGGCAAGTGTCCCATCTGCCTTTTTCACCCCCCTATTAACCTCCCAACTCAATAAACACAAAGCATGTCACACTTTGAGAAAGGGCTGGAAACAGTGCGGACTTCTCCTGGGAAATCTTATCCATCTCATTTCTATCAAAGCAATGCAAACTGTGCAGATGTCCATGGTCACACCACCCAAACCAGACTGGTCAGGATTCCCCTGGGCTCCCAGTGAATCCACAATGAATACTGGGATTTTCTGCTATCTGGGCCATGCACTCACTGCTGTCTCGTTACAACCTGGAAATTTCAACACCCATTTTGCACAATATTCCCTGGAACATTTTAATGTTTTGAATGTTAGTTACGAAACACCGAGAGTGTCTGTCGTTCACTGACAGTGAAAGTTATATCAGTTTTTGAAGACATGCTAGAGAGCTCTCCACTCCAAGCTGATTAAGCTGTCAGGCGTTAGTGAGGAAACAGGAGAGATTCACTGGGATTGGGTCTGGTGTCAGCAAAACAAATACAAAGAAAGACGGGAGACATTTTTTATCATTAGCAGAACCCAGATTGCAGAGCAATATGATCAAAGGTCTTCAAAATTCTTTAAACTTGGGATGGAAGAGATGGAAGCAGACTTTTACAGGGAGGGTGAAGATTGAGGAGCTCTGGATACAAGCTTATGGAAAAGACTAGAATAGGGCAGATAAATATCTTGACACAGAGTCGGGAGGATGTGGGATTCACCCAGACTAGTGGGTGAGGCAGAAATAATGTCATCATTTGAGATTAGATTGGAGAGGGAGGTGATGAAAAAGACAGCTGAAGAGATATTGGAATATGGTGTGAATATGATTAGAACTATTTCCTTGTGGGGAGGATAAAGGCCGACATGGGCTGTTTGGACAGAGAGCATGAACACTTGTTTGTTCTAACCACCATGAGGGACTGTGCAGCCAGCGAGACACGGGCACTGAACCAGCACACAGGGCGAGGGGGGCAATTATCCAGCACTAATGTCCGAAGGGCGAGGTTTAGTGCTTCAACTGTGAAAACCATCCTGGCTCTCAGCAGCAGCAGTTAGGTGCCTGTTGGTCAATACTGGGGTGGTTGTGATGCCAGGACAGTTGGAGATGACTGGCACCAGTCAAGCACTGGCACATGTGTTGGTCTCAACAGTAGCAGCTCACACACTTGAACGATAGGCTGCAAGGGGAATGTGGCTCCTCACTAAAAGCAGCAAGTTATAAAATAATCACCCTGTGCAGTAACAGTATCAGACACAAGATGATTCATATTTACCCTTGTGTGGAGTTCTTTGCAGAGTACAACCTCGTTTTTACAAGATAACGTGTGAGCAGAGCGAAGCAGAGCAAGACAACAAAGGCCAGGATTATACCCGTGCTTAAAACAATCGCATCTGCTGTCCCGGGATTCTGGTCGGATGATTGTTCTGTAAAGTATCAGAATGTTACACACACGGCAGCTTCAGTATATTCAGCTTCAGATATTAGTTCAGCCTCAATCAGAATATTACAGCCAGTTCTGGGTATCGCACATTCGGAAGGATGTGAAGGTATCGGAGAGAGAGCAGCAAAGATTCAAGACAATGGATCCAGGGATGAGGAACTTCAGTTCCGGGGATATATTGGAGAAGTTGGACCATTCTCCTTGGAGAGAAGAAGGATCAGAGGAGATTTGACAGAGATGTTCAAAATCACAGGAGTTCTGACCAGAGCAGACAGGGAGAAACTGTTCCCCTTTATGAAAAGATTAAGACAGAGGGCAAAAAAATAATTTGCAAAAAAGGCAAATGCAAAATGAAGAAAAAACTTCTTCCACACAGCGAGTGGTTAGGATCTGGAATGTTCTGTCTGAGAGTGTGGTGGAGACAGATTCACACAGCGAGTGGTTAGGATCTGGAATGTTCTGTCTGAGAGTGTGGTGGAGACAGATTCACACAGCGAGTGGTTAGGATCTGGAATGTTCTGTCTGAGAGTGCGGTGGAGGCAGATTCACACAGCGAGTGGTTAGGATCCGGAATGTTCTGTCTGAGAGTGCGGTGGAGGTAGATTCACACAACGAGTGGTTAGGATCCGGAATGTTCTGTCTGAGAGTGCGGTGGAGGTAGATTCACACAACGAGTGGTTAGGATCCGGAATGTACTGTCTGTGAGTGTGGTGGAGACAGATTCACACAGGGAGTGGTTAGGATCCGGAATGTTCTGTCTGAGAGTGCGGTGGAGGTAGATTCACACAACGAGTGGTTAGGATCCGGAATGTACTGTCTGTGAGTGTGGTGGAGACAGATTCACACAGGGAGTGGTTAGGATCAGGAATGTACTGTCTGAGAGTGCGGTGGAGGTAGATTCACACAACGAGTGGTTAGGATCCGGAATGTACTGTCTGTGAGTGTGGTGGAGACAGATTCACACAGCGAGTGGTTAGGATCTGGAATATACTGTCTGAGAGTGTGGTGGAGGCAGATTCACACAGCGAGTGGTTAGGATCTGGAATGTTCTGTCTGAGAGTGTGGTGGAGACAGATTCACTCAGCGAGTGGTTAGGATCTGGAATGTTCTGTCTGTGAGTGTGGTGGAGACAGATTCACTCAGCGAGTGGTTAGGATGTGGAATGTACTGTCTGAGAGTGTGGTGGAGACAGATTCACACAGCGAGTGGTGAGGATCTGGAATGTACTGTCTGAGAGTGTGGTGGAGGCAGATTCACACAGCGAGTGGTTAGGATCTGGAATGTTCTGTCTGAGAGTGTGGTGGAGACAGATTCACACAGCGAGTGGTTAGGATCTGGAATTATTTGTCTGAGAGTGTGATGTAGACAGGTTCACATGGCGAGTGGTGAGGGACAGACAGAGTCAGGTATAGAGAAGGTGTCAAGGAGTGTCGACCAAGTTGGAGGGAAGTACCAGGGACAGTCTGTTAACCACCCATGGTGGGGAATTCAAACCTGTTCAACCACCAAAACCACCTCCTTCTGAACTAAACCCTCAGATTCTGTCTCAGTTAGAGACTGGGGGACAATGCATGTTGGCCATGTTACAGAAACACGCAAAACTGTTGTGATCCACGGAATGCCAAGGAGAGTGTGAGCTGAGAAGTCTCTGGCCGTGTTGGAGGACGAATCGGTGCCGGCCAACCCAGATTTTTCCAAACTGCTGAGCTGAGCAGAATCCTCTTGAATCTCTCTCCCAGAAGAGGGGGATTCTCTCTCAAATCTCAGTTTGAACCCCCTTCAGGTACACAGAGCAGTTAGTGAGTACTCAAAACCTGAATACAGAGCTGGGGAGGGGGATCTTTCCGGTTCCTCTCCCATTAAAAGTACCAGACCTCTCAAAGGCCTCAGGAAAATGCTGCTCTAATATTCTGTGTAACTGAGACAAGTTGTTGGTGAGTCTGCTGAAGCTGACCACATATCAGAAACTCAGCAGGTTTGAAGTGCATCTTCCGTGGGTAACGCTCAGCTCAACACAAGTTGAAGCCTGTCCCCAGAGGGGATCCTACGGCCTGAGAATCCGGCCTGAATGGCCCAGTTTGAGGTTCCAAACCCTCCGATGGTTCAACACCTCGCATTCTGAAGAGATCACGGCCTACAAGGACCTCAACCTCAGCAGCAAAGATCCTCAAATATCTCACACCCAGTTTAATCCCCATCATTTTGATCCTTTCCCTTCCCCCCTGTGTGTCTGTCTTGTGTGCATGTGGGTGGAGGGAGGGACGGTGTTTGGGGAATAGTCAGACTAGTAGATCAGTGTTACATTATTTCCATTATATGTTCATCTTTTACTCTTTTTATAAAGAAACAGTTCAAATGTTTTACTTTCAAATCTGGTGCCTGTAACTCATTGGAGAAGTCAAGGGTCAAAGATCTGAGGAAAATACACAAATTACTGGTTAATTCACTTATGTTGGGACTCTGGGATCTGTGGGGCTGGAACTGACCGTGCGCTGGCCCAGGGTGTCGTAACAACATGTATCGCCGTCCCTTCACTGTCGCTGGGTCACAATCCTGGAACTCCCTCCCTAACAGCAGTACCTACACCACATGGAGTGCAGCGGTTCAAGAAGGCAGCTCACCACCACCTTTTCCAGGGCAGTTAGGGATGGCATCTTGTCAATAAAGTATGAATATAAAACAAAACAGCTCGAGGCACCACATTGGCAAAAACCCGAGTAAACAAAGGAGACAAAGAATTTAAGTTCTGGAAGATAAGTTCAAGAAGATTCTATCTGTGAATAAAACCACAGGAGAATCATGGGAACTGTACTTACTGGTTACATTCAGCTGTGATCCATTCCCACTGATGTCTCCCCACACGGAGCAGTAATAGACGGCAGTGTCACTGGGCTGCACGTTGCTGATTGTCAGGATGAAGGTTTTATTGGACGTGTCTCGGGAAGGATGGAAACGCTCAGTGAAACCTGGACTCCATCGTGTGTTGTTCTTTATATCATGTGTTAAAATCCTCTCCATATCTTTCCCTGGCAGCTCCCGGTTCCAGTGAACATCGGTGTGTGTCACTGCGGCGTTCCGCATGGTGCACTGTAACCGTGCAGTCTGACCCTCTGTGACACGTTCCAGACTCGGAGACTGGATAAGGACTGGAGCATTCGCACCTTTAAGAAAAAAATATCAACAAGTTAAACACCAGTCTGAAGGTTCCAAAGTGTTTAAAGGGAATGTTCGGTGTTAAAAAGCGAGAACCAGGGGCGTCATTCTCATCAGCGGGTCGGAGAACGGCCGTTGGCCGCCGTGAATCCCGCCCCCGCCGGTTGCCGAAGTCTCCGAAGGAAGAAAAGTCGGCGGGGCGTTAATGTCGCCGCTGCCACGGAGAATGTCACGGGTCTGCGCAAGGCAGCCGATTTTCGGCCTGCCGATATTCTCCCTTCCGGATGGGCCAACGTGATGACCGTTCACGTCGACGTAAATTAAACCTCCTTTTCATCGGCGTGACCCTGTGCTCCAGGCTCACGCCGACCAGCGTGGAGGTGAGTGACGGCCAGGGGGGTTGGCTCTGGGCAGGCAATGGCGTGGCCGCAGTCTGAATGCGTGAGGAGAGGTGTGTCTCGGGTTGTGTGTGTGTGTGTGCGGCGGGGGGGGGGGGGGGGGTGGTTAGAGTAGGCTGGGCTCCGGGGGAGTGCCGGGAGGGGGTCGGTGCTGGGGAGGGGGATGGGGGGGTCCGTGCCGGGGTGGAGGTTGGGGGGGGTCCGTGCCGGGGAGGGGAATGGGGGGGTCCGTGCCGGGGGTGGCGATTGGGGGGGGGGTCCGTGCCGGGGTGGAGGTTGGGGGGGGGGTCCGTGCCGGGGAGGGGGATGGGGGGGGGTCCGTGCTGGGGAGGGGGATGGGGGGGGTCCGTGCTGGGGAGGGGGATGGGGGGGTCCGTGCCGGGGTGGAGGTTGGGGGGGTCCGTGCCGGGGAGGGGGATGGGGGGGGTCCGTGCCGGGGTGGAGGTTGGGGGGGGGGTCCGTGCCGGGGAGGGGGATGGGGGGTCCGTGCCGGTGTGGAGTTTGCCGGGGTGGAGTTTGGGGGGTGGGGTCCGTGCCGGGGTGGAGGTTGGGGGGGGTCCGTGCCGGGGAGGGGGATGGGGGGGTCCGTGCCAGGGTGGAGGTTGGGTGGGGGGGGTCCGTGCCGGGGGGGGGGTGGGGGGGGATCCGTGCTGGGGAGGGGGATGGGGGGTTCCGTGCTGGGGAGGGGGATGGGGGGGGTCCGTGCTGGGGAGGGGGTTGGGGGGGGGTTCCGTGCTGGGGAGGGGGATGTTGGGGGGGTCCGTGCTGGGGAGGGGGTTGGGGGGGTCCGTGCCGGGGTGGCGGTTGGGGGGGGGGGTCCGTGCCGGGGAGGGGGATGGGGGTGTCCGTGCCGGGGTGGAGGTTGGACGGGGGTGTCCGTGCCGGGGAGGGGGATGGGGGGGGTTCCGTGCTGGGGAGGGGGATGGGGGGGGGTCCGTGCTGGGGAGGGGGATGGGGGGTCCGTGCCGGGGTGGCGGTTGGTGGGGGGGGTCCGTGCCGGGGAGGGGGATGGGGGGGTCCGTGCCGGGGTGGAGGTTGGGGGGGTGTCCGTGCCGGGGTGGAGGTTGGGTGGGGGGTCCGTGCCGGGGAGGGGGATAGGGGGGTCCGTGCCGGGGTGGAGGTTGGGGGGGGGGGTCCGTGCCGGGATGGAGGTTGGGGGGGGGGTCCATGCCGGGGAGGGGGATGGGGGGGGTCCGTGCTGGGAAGGGGGATGCGGGGTGGGTCCGTGCTGGGGAGGGGTATGTGGGGGTCCGTGCCGGGATGGCGGTTGGGGGGGGGTCCGTGCCGGGGAGGGGGATGGGGGGGTCCGTGCCGGGGAGGGGGATGGGGGGGGTCCGTGCCGGGGAGGGGGATGGGAGGGCAAGTGAGTTGGTCCACCTTGCCAGGTGCCAGCCTCCAAAAGTTGGACCCATGCGGTCCATGCCACATGGCTGGGGGGAGGAGGGGATATGGGCAATGATGACATGTCGTCGTTCCCCTCCCCCCCACCAGGCCGTCATGTTTTCAGATCATCCAGCGATGTTGGGCGCCGTGGCGGCTGCCGCTCATGTCTATGTTGCCCTGGATGAGGAGGAGGAGGAGGAGGAGCGTGCCAGAGAGGCGGCCCAGGCTGCTGCAGAGGGGCAGGCGGCAGCCGCCCAGGCTGGAGGGACACCTGACCGACAGGACGAGGAGGGGGAGGAGGACGTCGCGGCCCCACGGCAACGGAGGCACCCGAGGGCGCCCCGTGTGTCCCGGCCCAGGCAGTCATACCAGGACCTCACGGACCGGGAATGCAGGAGGAGACTCCGGATGAGCCGGGAAACCGTGGCACACATCTGCCACCTGCTGGCACACCTGTCACCGCGTGGCACTGGTGGGGGACACCCTCTCCCCGTGTCCGTCAAGGTTACGGTGGCCCTGAACTTTTATGCAACGGGGTCATTCCAGGCACCGAGTGGGGACCTGTCCGGCATATCGCAGACATCGGTGCACCGGTGCATCCGGGCAGTGACAGATGCCCTATATGCCATGGCGCACCGCTACATTCACTTCCCCGTGGACTGGGCCAGCCAAGATGCCCGGGCCGTGGGCTTCTCTGCCGTGGCCGGGTTCCCCATGGTCCAGGGCGCGATCGATGGAATGCACATCGCCGTGCGGCCACCTGCAGATAACAGGGCCGTGTTCACTAATAGGAAGGGGACCTATTCGATGAACGTACAGGTGGTCTGCGACCACCGCATGATGACCCTGCCCGTCTGCGCCAGTCACCCAGGCAGTGTACACGACTCATTCGTGTTGTCGCGGTCATCCATCCCCGGCATGTACGAGGGACGCCATCCCCGGCTGAGGGGCTGGTTGCTGGGCGACAGGGGCTACCCATTGCGATCGTGGCTGATGACGCCTATATGGAGGCCACGCAATGAGGTGGAGAACCGCTACAATGATGCCCATGTAGCGACAAGGGGAGTGATCGAGAGGTGCTTTGGCGTGCTGAAGATGAGTTTCAGGTGCCTGGACCTCTCTGGGGGCGCCCTCCAGTATCGGTCAGATAGGGTCGGCCGCATCATTGTGGTGTGCTGCGTCCTGCACAACATAGCCCAACAGAGGGGCGATGTGCCGCAGGCAGAGGAGGGCGGAGTGGAGGAGCAGCAGGAAGAGGCACAGTCCTCCCCAGATGAGGGGGATGGGGGCAATGGTCAGGGCAGACGGGGTAGACACAGGCGGGTTGCTGTCCACCGTTACCGGCTGGCCCAGCGGGCACGGGACAGACTGATAGACGCCCGCTTCACTGACTAGATGGGCGTGGGAATCGGGTAGTATGGCCACAGACCGCACACCATGGCAACAGCCGACCACCCACACCCCCCACCCATCCACCCACCCAGCACCCTCACCCCCCTCCCCAACCCCACCCACCCCACCCGCATGCACACCACCCCCCCCCCATTGCCGATCCACCTGCGGCACAACGGGCCGGGCTCACACAGTTGCAGGTGGACGCGTGTCTATCGCAGGCCATGGAGGATGATGACAACCCGCCCTGCGGTGAGCTCCTGGCTCTACATCGTTGGACTATGTCTGACCCATGGCCACAGTACCACCATCCACCCGGACCATCCCTGCATGCGGCTGTGACACTGCAGCGCACAGTCCCGTCCTCTGCCCGGGGGATGTTGATGGCGGTCCAGGGGGAAGGGGGCAGACTCACCTGGGGCTGAGGTAAGACCACCCCTCACACACACACTTGCGCTCAACGTACATGACACCCCCGCACACTTTGGACAGAGCACAAAGGCAGCTTCGGTAGGTGTAACATTGACTTTAATAACCAAAGGAGTTCATGCACGTGCCCTAGCCCCGAAAACTCATCTGTGCCCTGCAACCGTGCCAACTTATTCAGTGTCTAATTGTTTGGCCTTACGGGCCCTTTGACTACGTCTACGTGGTTCCCCAGACGGTACAGCAGAACTGGAGGTGGACTCCTGTGATTCCTGCCCTCTGACACGGAATCCCTTTGGCGGCCGTTTCCTGGGGCGTCCTGGCCTAGATGGGCCAGGCTGCGGCCCGGGCGACTGGGATGGCGAGCTGCCAACCTGTCCTGCCCGTTGCCCACCCGATGCACCTGGGACGGAAGGGGGGGAGTCCGATGTGTCGCGGTGTACCGGGACCTCCCCTACAGAGGGAGCCGGGACGGACCACACCACCTCCTCCTCCCTCGGGGTGCCCGATGGCCCCCAGGCCTCTACATGGGTGGGGGATGCGAACGGACTGGCCATCCGACGCCCCCCCGACGTCTGGCGCTGCCAGTCCTGGAGGCCCATGCTGGTATCGACAGGGGTCTGCAGGTTTGCAGCCATGGAGCCCAGGGGGTTGGCAAACCCTGTCTGTGATAGTGCGACGCCAGCTCGCACATGGCCACTGGCGCCGATGCCCTCAGCGATGGCCTGCAGAGACTGGGTCATGGCCTGCAGAGACTGGGCCATGGCCTGCAGAGACTGGGCCATGGCCTGCAGAGACTGGGCCATGGCCTGCTGAGACTGGGCCATGGCCTGCTGAGACTGGGCCATGGCCTCCTGTGAGAGGGCAGCCATTTCCTGGGCCACAGACGCCGCCTGCACGGAAAGCCCCAGGCCTCGCAAACCGTTCCCCATTTCTGACACTGTCGCACCCATTGCCTCCACCGCGGACGCCACCCGTGCGGTGTCGGCCTGGGTGGCACGCATGACCGGCACGACTCCCAGCTCCTGGACGCGGGTGGACTCCTCCACCTGCGACCGCAGCCGCCGCAAGCCGCCCGTCATCCTCTTCGCTCGTCTCCGGGTCGGTGGTTGCATCGGATCTATGTGTGAGTGTGGTAACTCCAGGAACCCGGGATCCATCTGGGCGGCAGATGTTCGGTTGGGCTGGGCTGCCCTCCGACCGCCCGGCCCCTCTGCTGCTCCTACCTCCACCTGCTGTACCGGGACGGCTGTGTTGTGCGCACCAGTGAGTGTACCAGACGCCTCATCACTAAAGTGCCCAACCGTGGTGAGTGTTTCTGCGATGGTGGAGGGTGTTGGTGACAGCAGTGGCGTTGTGTCGTGCTCTTCGTCCCACTCTGAGTCCATGGCACTTTGGGGTGGGGGTTCGTCTCCACCCATCCACTCTGAGTCACTGTCCGGTATTTCGTCTTCCTGGGTAGTGCTGTCCCGGGTACTGCTGTCCCGGGTAGTGGTGTCCCGGGTAGTGGTGTCCCGGGTAGTGGTGTCCTGGGTAGTGGTGTCCCGGATAGTGGTGTCCCGGGTAGTGGTGTCCCGGGTAGGGGTGTCCCGGGTAGTGGTGTCCCGGGTAGTGGTGTCCTGGGTAGTGGTGTCCTGGGTAGTGGTGTCTTGGCTCGGATGTGACGGGGGCCTGTGGCTGCCCCCCTCGTCGCTGGGTGGTCGCTCCCGCACGTGACGGGGGTGTCGTCTCCCTGTTGCTCCAGGTCTCTCCATCTCCCGTGGTGTGCGAGGGGCATCCTGCGGGCGTCGCATGCTGGAGGGTGCAGGTCTCTCCGTCTCCCGTGGTCTCCGAGGGGCATCCTGCTGTCTGCATCTGCGGGGATGTGTGCCTGGACGTTTGGGCCTGCGATACACAATGAAGCATGCATGGTTAGACATCAGGCAGTGATCAGGTGAAACGGGGGAGGGGTATATAGGGGAGGGGGGATATGGGGACGGGCTGTCGGTGGCTCACTTGCTAGTACGCCCCCGACCTCTGCATCAGCAACCTCCCGGTCCTCAGGTCCGCCAGCCAGTTCCAGGGCCCGTTCCTGGTGTTCGGTCAGTGGCCTCTCATCAGCGGGGCCTCCTCCAGTCCTCACATGCTCCCTATTGTTGTGTGCGCGCTTCTCCTGTGGGGGGGGGGTGGCAGGGGTAAAAGGCAACACTGTTAGGCAGGTATATGAATGCACGCCATCGGTTGCGCGTGCATTGCAGAGGTTAAGGTTAGGGCTGGATTCACTTGGGGATATGGGGGAGGCGGGATATGGGGGAGGGGGGGATATGGGGGAGGGGGGGATATGGGGAGGGGGGATATGGGGGAGGGGGGATATGGGGGAGGGGGGATATGGGGGAGGGGGGATATGGGGTGGGGGATATGGGGGAGGGGGGGATATGGGGAAGGGGGATATGGGGGAGGGGGGTATATGGGGGAGGGGGGATATGGGGAAGGGGAGATATGGGGGAGGGGAGATATGGGGGAGGGAGGCTATGGGGAAGGGGGGGTATGGGGGAGGGGGGGTATGGGGGAGGGGGGATATGGGGGAGGGGGGATATGGGGGATATGGGGGAGGGGGGGATATGGGGAGGCTCACCCTGCCTGCTCTGACGAGGTCGTTCACCTTCTTGTGGCACTGGGTGCCTGTCCGTGGTGTCAGGGCCACAGCGGTGACGGCCTCTGCCACTTCCCTCCACAGATGCTGGCTGTGGCGTGGGGCAACTCTGCGGCCGTGCCCGGGATACAGGGCGTCCCTCCTCTGCTCCACCGCGTCCAGGAGCGCCTCCACATCCCGTGACTCGAACCTCGGGGCTGAGCGGCGGCCAGCCATCCAGTCGGGTGGTGCGGTCGGGTGTTCCGGTCGGGTGGGGGGGAGCAGCGCGGCCTTATGAGCTGTCACGCCGTGCAGCGCGTATGATGCTGCACAGCGTGAACCACTGCGCAAGCGCGGATCCCGTTACGTCGCTGCTAGCCCATATCGACCCATTTTTCCCACGTGACGCAAGTCGGATTTGCGCTGTTTTTTGCGCCGATCCGCGGACTTTCCGCCGATAACGGAGAATTTTTCCCCAGAGTCTAAGACTGAAACGATGGGCTGATTCATTCAAATAAAGCAAAATATATTTGTGTGAGTAAATTAAAAATCAGTTGCTTGGTTGTTGAGGATTGAATCTTGTTTAAAAGAGACACATTGTTGAAGTTTTTCATTTTGTACTCATTGAGAAAAACACAGGAATGTTTAATTTCAAAGAATCACAATTTATTCTACAGGGGAAATGGTGCCAATGGGCGGCACTGTAGCGCAGTGGTTGGCAAGTGTAAATGAGTCACATATCAGCTCATGTTTAAAAGTATCTGAGTGAAATGTCAATTAGTTGAAACATATTGTTACAACACCCTGGGCCAGTGCGCGGTCAATTCCAGCCCCACTTGACCCAGAGTCACAACATGGTTGATGTTAACTTTTATTTTACAATACCCGAGGTCTTCAGCTGCCCAATAATTACAGTCACCAGGTTTGTAAATTTAAACATAATTTACTTCTTATTAAAAATAACTAATTAAACAAGCAACAAATACAACTGGTTAACTATTATGGAATATCTATGTAATATCTAGCACCCTCACCCTTGTGTTCCTCACTTCTGCTCAAATTAAAGGTCATGGACCAAAAAAGATAGAGACAAATTAATAGAAATAGGAACTGAGGGAACAACAGGAATGCCGCTGGGAATGTGAAGAGGAATAGCAACGTCAGTGAGCAGAGTGATGTGCGTCTGGATGGACGGCAGCTCCTGATTACACCTCCCAGTCTCAGGCTCTCCCCACACCCTGTCCCCACTCATGGAGCCACACATCTCCCAATCCCTCCTCTCACATTCCACCCCCTCTGCTTCTCTGCTCTGTGCTCCGGTGATGCAGAAATGTTGCCGGAAAATCCCTAATCCCCTCCCCATCCTGCTCACTGCTTCCCTCGGAATGATCACTTTCCCTGACAGTGAATCCTCACAATCATTCTGCTGCTGTGTACAGTCAGCCTCCCCCCCACCCGCACCTCACCCCTCCACCCTCACGCCACCCCCCACCCCCACCTCACCCCCCCAACCGAGTGTATCCCGTTCTCCAATCACGGCCCCACGGCTGCCTCAGCTGTACGGGGCGGGGGGGGGGGGAGCGGGGGGGGGGGGCATCGCTGGGATGCCCCAGATCCAGGGGGTAATAGATCGCACACATGTTCACTTGCACACACCGGGTACCACAGAGTTCCCTTCACCAACAGAAAGGGATTCCACTCTCTGAACCTCCAACTTGTGAGCGACCACCACATGGAGATCGTGCTCGTGTGTGCACACTTCCCCGGGAGTGTGCACGACAGCTGCATCCTGGGGCAGTCAGAGATCCCCGACATCTTCGAGGGACACCCCAGGGTGAAGGGGTACCTGCTGAGGACCTTTGCTGTTTGGAGGACAGTGTTAATAAGTTTGCAGATGACATAAAGGTTGGTGGAATTGTGGATAGCGATGAGGACTGTCAGAGGATACGGCAGGATATAGATCGTTTGGAGACTTGCGCAGAGAGATGGCAGATTGACTATAATCCGGCTAAATGTGAGGTTATGCTTTTTGGAAGGTCTAAAATCTTTGGGAAATATACAGTAAATGCCAGAACCCTTGAGAATATTGACAGGCAGAGGGATCTGGGTGTACAGGTACACAGGTCAGTGGAAGTGGCAAAATAGGTGGAGAAGGTTGTCAAGAAGACATACGGAATGCTTGCCTTTGTCGGTCTGGCAATTGAGCATAAAAATTGGCACGTCATGCTCTAGTTGTATAGAACTTTAGTTAGGCTACTTGGAATACAATGTTTAATTCTGGTCGCCACATTACCAGAAGGATGTGGAGGGTTTGGAGAGGGTATAGCAGAGGTTTACCAGGATGTTGCCTGGTATGGAGGGCATTAACTATGAGGAGAGTTTGGAGAAACATGGTTTGTTCTCACTAGAGTGGGGGAGGTTGAGAGGCATCCTGATAAAAGTCTCCAATATTATGAGGGGCATGGACAGAGTAGACAGGCAAAAGCTTTGTCCCAGGGTGGGAGAGTCAATTACTGGGGGACACAAGTTTAAGGTGCAAGGGGCAAAGCTTAGAGGAGATGTGCAAGGGAAGTTTTATTAGACAGAGGGTAGTGGGTGACTGGAACTCGCTGTCGGAAGGGATGGTGAACGCAGCTACGAAAGTGACGTTTATGGGGCACCTTGACAAATCCATAAATTGGATGGGAATAGAGGGATAAGTACTCCGGAAGTATAGAAGGTTTTCAGGTAGATGGGCAATATGGACGGCGCAGACTTGGAGCTGAAGGAGCCGGTCCTGTGCTGTACTTTTCTTTGTTCTTAAAGCTGTGATTCAGGAGTAGTCAATGTGAGGTCATGGTTGAATTTAACCATTTATTTGTTTACAGAGCGATGGCCAATGGGATATAGTTACTGTTTTGGAAGGTCACTGGAGTGCAGATAATTGGTGAGGGATGGTGTTTAGTCCTCGCTGGGCAGGTCATGGGATATCACATTGGGATACAGATTATGTAATTAATGGGAGGAGCCAGGTCTGCCAGTGGTTTTCGCAGTTTTGTCAGAGGATTTGAGTCTGACAAGACAGAAGGATTTTCAGGTTGTTCCTGAAAGGGCCTCTCTCGCCAAATGTCTGCACAGAGAACACGGAGTAACCCTGATTGTCAACTTTATTTATGAGTGGATTTTGAACAGTAGCGGGTTGCTTATTTGGAATATATATATTGGTAGGTGTAGAGCACGAGGTAAGTTTTTTTCCTTTTATTTATGAACTGTTTCACTGATAAATGTAAAGTTATTTCTTTGCTGTCAATGTGGTTAAAGGGGCCGGGTTAGCTCAATGGGCCAGTCAGCTGGTTTGTGATGCAGAGCGAGGCCAGCAGCGTGGGTTCAATTCCCGTACAGTCGGAGGTTATTCAGGAAGGCCCCGCCTTCTCAACCTTGTCTCTCGCCTGAGGTGTGGTGACCCTCAGGTTAAATCACCACCAGTCAGCTCTCCCCCTCAAAGGGAAAACAGCCTGTGGTCATCTGGGACTATGGTAACTTTACAATTACTCACTGATGCACGATCAATGACCACTAAAGCGAGGTTGTAGTCCAACTGAAGGCTTTAATAAGCGAGATGTTTCCCCCAGCAGCTCAGGTACAGAGTGAAGGCTGCTGGGGCGGCAGGGGCTCTTATACCCCACCTTGCAGGGCGGAGCTACCATACAGCTTGACCAATAGGAAACATACAATATCGACCAATGGTGTTCCAGCATTACCAGGTACCGTAATACCTCTGCACAGACTACCACACTTACAATGTGGTTAATTCTGTGTTTAAATTAAAGTTTGCTTCACCATAAAAGATGCCTATTGGTCAGACTCACCACTCCTGGGGTGAAATATCCTTTCCTCACAGTTTTATGAATTGTAAATTGTTTGGGGTTTCCTGTCCGGGATCCTAACAAAAGTTGGGGTCTGGTCCGGGACCGTCACAGCTCCCCACCATCATTCATGGCTGGATGTGAAAAGACAGCTGTGCTTAGATCTGACCGTCTGTCCACCCCTCCCCACACAATCCATGCTCATTTCACACACACATTCTCAGCAACGGAGCCATTTCTTTGTCTCCACAATCAAACCATCCATTCGACTGACTCTTGCTGCTCGCAATTGGGAGCCACCTCCTGCCCACTCCCAGCTCCTGATCCTGCAATCAGTCTTCACTCTCACCCACAACACTGGCACTCCACTGATCAACATCATAACTGATATCTGTGTGAATGTGATGGCCACTGTCTATCCCTCCTCAGAATCTTTCACCTCTCCACTCTGTTTCACACCACTGAGCACAGGTTCCTGTTTAAAAGTCTCCGATCCACATTCCAGCCTCTGGCACTGCTCTCTCACGGTCCCACTCCTGCTGCTCACATCATCCACATTGTATCAGCACCAAAGGATTTCTCCTCCAGTGTCTGAATGAACGCCTCTGCTGTGTCCCCAGGGCACCATCCCTGGCTCCCTCCTCATCCTCATTTCACCCTCAGAAACCTGGTCAACATTCCCATCTACACCATCACTCAGATCAGTCTCTCCACCTCCCCCATTGATCCCAATGTTCTTTCCACTCTCTCCAAATGTCTGTCCAACATACGGACTCGGCTCAAAGTTTCTCTGCAGCTCAGTAAACAGCCACACGGCACTAACCTCCCCAGACACCCCCTTAGGATAAAGCCAGAGATGTGGAACTTTGGGGAATTGCTGAAGCTGAGCTCAGCTTCTTCCCCACAGTGAACCCATCAGTAAGATCACTTTACATCACCTCCCAGCTCTTCATCATCACAAACTCATCTCCAATTCACTCATCTGGAAGAGGTTATTGCTGTGGGTAATTGGAATGAAAACTCTACTTACTGGTTACATTCAGCCGGCTTCCATTCCCATAGACGCTTCCCCACACTGAGCAGTAATTAGGTCCAGTGGTTAGGATCTGGAATGTACTGTCTGAGAGTGTGGTGGAGACAGATTCACACAGCGAGTGGTTAGGATCTGGAATGTTCTGTCTGAGAGTGTGGTGGAGGCAGATTCACACAGCGAGTGGTTAGGATCTGGAATATACTGTCTGAGAGTGTGGTGGAGGCAGATTCACACAGCGAGTGGTTAGGATCTGGAATGTTCTGTCTGAGAGTGTGGTGGAGACAGATTCACTCAGCGAGTGGTTAGGATCTGGAATGTTCTGTCTGTGAGTGTGGTGGAGACAGATTCACTCAGCGAGTGGTTAGGATGTGGAATGTACTGTCTGAGAGTGTGGTGGAGACAGATTCACACAGCGAGTGGTTAGGATCTGGAATGTACTGTCTGAGAGTGTGGTGGAGACAGATTCACACAGCGAGTGGTTAGGATCTAGAATGTTCTGCCTGAGAGTGTGGTGGAGACAGATTCACACAGCGAGTGGTTAGGATCTGGAATTATTTGTCTGAGAGTGTGATGTAGACAGGTTCACATGGCGAGTGGTGAGGGACAGACAGAGTCAGGTATAGAGAAGGTGTCAAGGAGTGTCGACCAAGTTGGAGGAAAGTACCAGGGGCAGTCTGTTAACCACCCATGGTGGGGACTTCAAACCTGTTCAACCACCAAAACCACCTCCTTCTCAACTAAACCCTCAGATTCTGTCTCAGTTAGAGACTGGGGGACAATGCATGTTGGCCATGTTACAGAAACACGTAAAACTGTTGTGGCCCACGGAATGGCAAGGAGAGTGTGAGCGGAGAAGTCTCCGGCCGTGTTGGAGGACGAATCGGTGCCGGCCAACCCAGATTTTTCCAAACTGCAGAGCTGAGCAGAATCCTTTTGAATCTCTCCCCCAGAAGAGGGGGATTCTCTCTCAAATCTCAGTTTGTACCCCCTTCAGGAACACAGAGCAGTTAGTGAGTACTCAAAACCTGAATACAGAGCTGGGGAGGGGGTCTTTCCGGTTCCTCTTCCGCTAAAAGTACCAGACCTCTCAAAGGCCTCAGGAAAATGCTGCTCTAATATTCTGTGTAACTGAGACAAGTTGTTGGTGAGTCTGCTGAAGCTGACCACATATCAGAAACTCAGCAGGTTTGAAGTGCATCTTCCGTGGGTAACGCTCAGCTCAACACAAGTTGAAGCCTGTCCCCAGAGGGGATCCTACGGCCTGAGAATCCGGCCTGAATGGCCCAGTTTGAGGTTCCAAACCCTCCGATGGTTCAACACCTCGCATTCTGAAGAGATCACGGCCTACAAGGACCTCAAACTCAGCAGCAAATATCCTCAAATATCTCACACCCATTTTAATCCCCATCATTTTGATCCTTTCCCTTCCCCCCTGTGTGTCTGTCTTGTGTGCATGTGGGTGGCGGGTGGGACGGTGTTTGGGGAATAGTTAAACTAGTAGATCAGTGTTACATTATTTCCATTATCTGTTCATCTTTTACTCCTTTTATCAATAAACAGTTCGAATGTTTTAATTTCAAATCTGGTGCCTGTAACTCATTGGAGAAGTCAAGGGTCAAAGATCTCAGGAAAATACACAAATTACTTTTTAAATTCACTTATGTTGGGACTCTGGGATCTGTGGGGCTGGAACTGACCGTGCGCTGGCCCAGGGTGTCGTAACAAAATGTATTGCCGTCCCTTCACTGTCGCTGGGTCACAATCCTGGAACTCCCTCCCTAACAGCAGTACCTACACCACATGGAGTGCAGCGGTTCAAGAAGGCAGCTCACCACCACCTTCTCCAGGGCAGTTAGGGATGGCATCTTGTCAATAAAGTATGAATATAAAACAAAACAGCTCGAGGCACCACATTGGCAAAAACCCGAGTAAACAAAGGAGTCAAAGAATTAAGATTCTCGAAGATAAGTTCAAGAAGATTCTATCTGTGAGTAAAACCACATGAGACTCATGGAAACTGTACTTACTGGTTACATTCAGCTGTGATCCATTCCCACTGATATCTCCCCACACGGAGCAGTAATAGACGGCAGTGTCACTGGGCTGCATGTTGCTGATTGTCAGGATGAAGGTTTTATTGGACGTGTCTCGGGAAGGATAGAAACGCTCAGTGAAACCTGGACTCCATCGTGTGTTGTTCTTTATATCATGTGTTAAAACCCTCTCCGTATCTTTCCCTGGCAGCTCCCGGTACCAGTGAACATCGGTGTGTGTCACTGCGGCGTTCCGCATGGTGCAGTGTAACCGTGCAGTCTGACCCTCTGGGACACGTTCCAGACTCGGAGACTGGATAAGGACTGGAGCATTCGCACCTTTAAGGGAAAAATATCAACAAGTTAAACACCAGTCTGAAGGTTCCAAAGTGTTTAAAGGGAATGTTCGGTGTTAAAAAGCGAGAACCAGATTCTAAGACTGAAATGATGGGCTGATTCATTCAAATAAAGCAAAATATATTTGTGTGAGTAAATTAAAAATCAGTTGCTTGGTTGTTGAGGATTGAATCTTGTCAAAAAGAGACACATTGTTGAACGTTTTCATTTTGTACTCATCGAGAAAAACACAGGAATGTTAAATTTCAAAGATTCACAATTTATTCTACAGGGGAAATGGTGCCAATGGGCGGCACTGTAGCGCAGTGGTTGGCACTGTTGCTTCACTGCTCTCGGGTCCCAGGTTCGATTCCCGGTTTGGGTCACTGTCTGTCGGAGTCAGCACATTCTCCCCGTGTCTGCGTGGATTTCCTCCGGGCGCTCCGGTTTCCTCCCACAAGTCCCGAAAGACGAGTTGTTAGGTAATTTGAACATTCTGAATTCTCCCTCTGTGTACCCGAACAGGCGCCGGAATGTGGCGACTAGGGGCTTTTTACAGTAACTTCATGACAGTGTTAATGTAAGCCTATTTGTGACAATAAAGATTATTAAAAAAGAAAGTCAACTCTGATTGACTGAAACGTTGTCATGGAGAATTACCTCGAATTAGAGGCTCCCAAAGCTCCTGTTGAATTGAAAGAAAGGAGCACGGCTTGAACATATTCCTTTTGTTTGCAGACAGCCGGTATCTGTCTCGCTTTGAGCAAGTGTAAATGAGTCACATATCAGCTCATGTTTAAAAGTATCTGAGTTAAATGTCAATTAGTTGAAACATATTGTTACAACACCCTGGGCCAGTGCGCGGTCAATTCCAGCCCCACTTGACCCGGAGTCTCAACATGGTTGATGTTAACTTTTATTTTACAATACCCGAGGTCTTCAGCTGCCCAATAATTACAGTCACCAGGTTTGTACATTTAAACATAATTAACTTCTTATTAAAAATAACTAATTAAACAAGCAACAAATACAACTGGTTAACTATTATGGAATATCTATGTAATATCTAGCACCCCCACCCTTGTGTTCCTCACTTCTGCTCAAATTAAAGGTCATGGACAAAAAGAGATAGAGACCAAATAATAGAAATAGGAACTGAGGGAACAACAGGAATGCCGCTGGGAATGTGAAGAGGAATAGCAACGTCAGTGAGCAGAGTGATGTGCGTCTGGATGGACGGCAGCTCCTGATTACACCTCCCAGCCTCAGGCTCTCCCCACACCCGATCCCCACTCATGGAGCCACACATCTCTCAATCCCTCCTCTCACATTCCAGCTCCTCTGCTTCTCTGCTCTGTGCTCCGGTGCTGCAGAAATGTTGCCGGAAAATCCCTAATCCCCTCCCCATCCTGCTCACTGCTTCCCTCGGAATGATCACTTTCCCTGACAGTGAATCCTCACAATCATTCTGCTGCTGTGTACAGTCAACCTCCCCCCCACCCGCACCTCACCCCTCCACCCTCACGTCACCCCCCACCCCCACCTCACCCCCCCAGCCGAGTGTATCCTGTTCTCCAATCACGGCCCCATTGCTGCCTCAGCTGTACGGGGCGGGGGGGGGGGTGGGAGGGGGGGGGGCATCACTGGGATGCCCGAGATCCAGGGGGTAATAGATCGCACACATGTTCACTTGCACACACCGGGGTACCACGGTGTTCCCTTCACCAACAAAAAGGGATTCCACTCTCTGAACCTCCAACTTGTGAGCGACCACCACATGGAGATCGTGCTCGTGTGTGCACACTTCCCCGGGAGTGTGCACGACAGCTGCATCCTGGGGCAGTCAGAGATCCCCGACATCTTCGAGGGACACCCCAGGGTGAAGGGATACCTGCTGAGGACCTTTGCTGTTTGGAGGACAGTGTTAATAAGTTTGCAGATGACATGAAGGTTGGTGGAATTGTGGATAGCGATGAGGACTGTCAGAGGATACGGCAGGATATAGATCGTTTGGAGACTTGCGCAGAGAGATGGCAGATTGACTATAGTCCGGCTAAATGTGAGGTTATGCTTTTTGGAAGGTCTAAAATCTTTGGGAAATATACAGTAAATGCCAGAACCCTTGAGAATATTGACAGGCAGAGGGATCTGGGTGTACAGGTACACAGGTCAGTGGAAGTGGCAAAACAGGTGGAGAATGTTGTCCAGAAGACATACGGAATGCTTCCCTTCGTCGGTCCGGCAATTGAGCATAAAAATTGGCAAGTCATCCTCTAGTTGTATAGAACCTTAGTTAGGCTACTTGGAATACAATGTTTAATTCTGGTCGCCACACTACCAAAAGGATGTGGAGGGTTTGGATAGGGTTTAGCAGAGGTTTACCAGCATGTTGCCTGGTATGGAGGGCATTAATTATGAGGAGAGGTTGGAGAAACATGGTTTGTTCTCACTAGAGCGGCGGAGGTTGAGGGGCATCCTGATAAAAGTCTCCAAAATTATGAGGGGCATGGACAGAGTAGACAGGCAAAAGCTTTGTCCCAGGATGGGAGAGTCAATTACTGAGGGACACAGGTTTAAGATGCAAGGGGCAAAGTTTAGAGGACATGGGCAAGGGAAGTTTTATTACACAGAGGGTAGCGGGTGCCTGGAACTCGCTGTCGGAGGAGATGGTGAACTCAGCTACGAAAGTGACGTTTGTGGGGCACCTTGACAAATCCATAAATAGGATGGGAATAGAGGGATAAGTACCCCGGAAGTATAGAAGGTTTTCAGTTAGATGGGCAATATGGACGGCGCAGGCTTGGAGCTGAAGGAGCCGGTCCTGTGCTGTACTTTTCTTTGTTCTTAAAGTTGCGATTCAGGAGTCATCAATGTGAGGTCATCGTTGAATTTAACCATTTATTTGTTTACAGAGAGATGGCTAATGGAACTAGTTTCTGTTTTGGAAGGTCACTGGAGTGTAGATAATTGGTGAGTGATGGTGTTTAGTCTTCGCTGGGCAGGTCATGGGATATCACATTGGGATACAGATTATGTAATTAATGGGAGGAGCCAGGTCTGCCAGTGGTTTTCACAGGTTTGTCAGAGGATTTGAGTCTGACAAGACAGAAGGATTTTCAGGTTGTTCTTGAAAGGGCCTCTCTCGCCAAAGGTCTGCACAGAGAACATGGAGTAACCCTGATTGTCAACTTTATTTATGATTTTGAACTGTAGCGGTTTGATTATTTGGAATATATATATTGGTAGGAGTAGAGCACGAGGTAAGTTTTTTTCCTTTTATTTATGAACTGTTTCACTGATAAATGTAAAGTTATTTCTTTGCTGTCAATGTGGTTAAAGGGGCCGGGTTAGCTCAATGGGCCAGACAGCTAGCTTGTGATGCAGAGCGAGGCCAGCAGCGTGGGTTCAATTCCCGTACAGTCTGAGGTTATTCATGAAGGCCCCGCCTTCTCAACCTTGCGCCTCGCCTGAGGTGTGGTGACCCTCGGGTTAAATCACCACCAGTCAGCTCTCCCCCTCAAAGGGGAAACAGCCTGTGGTCATCTGGGACTGTGGTAACTTTACAATCACTCACTGATGCACGATCAATGACCACTAAAGCGAGGTTGTAGTCCAACTGAAGGCTTTAATAAGCGAGATGTTTCCCCCAGCAGCTCAGGTACAGAGTGAAGGCTGCTGGGGCGGCTCGGGCTCTTATACCCCACCTTGCAGGGTGGAGCTACCATACAGCTTGACCAATAGGAAACATACAATATCTACCAATGGTGTTCCAGCATTACCAGGTACCGTAATACCGCTACACAGACTACCACACTTACAATGTGGTTCATTTTGTGTTTAAATTAAAGTTTGCTTTACTATAAAAGATACCTATTGGTCAGACTCACCACTCCTGGGGTGAAATATCCTTTCCTCACAGTTTTATGAATTGTAAATTGTTTGGGGTTTCCTGTCCGGGATCCTAACAAAGTTGGGGTCTGGTCCGGGACCGTCACTGCTCCCCACTATCATTCATGACAGGATGTGAAAAGACAGCTGTGCTTAGATCTGACCGTCTGTCCACTCCTCCCCACACAATCCATGCTCATTTCACACACACATTCTCAGCAACGGAGTCATTTCTTTGTCTCCACAATCAAACCATCCATTCGACTGACTCTTGCTGTTTGCAATTGGGAGCCACCTCCTGCCCACTCCCAGCTCCTGATCCTGCAATCAGTCTTCACTCTCACCCACAACACTGGCACTCCACTGATCAACATCATAACTGATATCTGTGTGAATGTGATGGCCACTGTCTATCCCTCCTCAGAATCTTTCACCTCTCCACTCTGTTTAACACCACTGAGCACAGGTTCCTGTTTAAAAGTCTCGGATCCACATTCCAGCCCCTGGCACTGCTCTCTCACGGTCCCACTCCTGCTGCTCACATCATCCACATTATATCAGCACCAAAGGATTTCTCCTCCAGTGTCTGAATGATCGCCTCTGCTGTGTCCCCAGGGCACCATCCCTGGCTCCCTCCTCATCCTCATTTCACCCTCAGAAACCTGGTCAACATTCCCATCTTCACCATCACACAGATCAGTCTCTCCACCTCCTCCATTGATCCCAATGTTCTTTCCACTCTCTCCAAATGTCTGTCCAACATTCGGACTCGGCTCAGACAAAGTTTCTCTGCAGCTCAGTAAACAGCCACACGGCACTAACCTCCCCAGACACCCCCTCAGGATACAGCCAGAGATGTGGAACTTTGGGGAATTGCTGAAGCTGAGCTCAGCTTCTTCCCCACAGTAAACCCATCAGTAAGATCACTTTACATCACCTCCTAGCTCTTCATCATCACAAACTCATCTCCAATTCACTCATCTGGAAGAGGCTATTGCTGTGGGTAATTGGAATGAAAACTCTACTCACTGGTTACATTCAGCCGGCTTCCACTCCCATAGACCCTTCCCCACACTCAGCAGTAATAGACGGCAGTGTCACTGGGCTGCACGTTGCTGATTGTCAGGATGTATCTGTTGGAGTCGATGTGTCTGGAAGGCAGGAAACGCTCAGAGAAACCTGGAGACCGGTCTATGTCATTATATGCATAATGTGTTAAAATGCTCTCCCACTGTTTCCCTGGCCGCTCCCGGTACCAATCAACCTTGTTGTCTGTCACTGCCGCGTTCTGCATGGTGCACTGGAACCGTGCAGTCTGACCCTCTGTGACACGTTCCAGACTCGGAGACTGGATAAGGACTGGATCAATCGCACCTTTAAAAGAAAAACAAAATCAGTGAGTTAAATTCTGAGCTGAAAGTTTCCTGAGAGTATTTAAAGGGACAGTCCAGGCAGTAGAAGTTCTGTGTTAAAGAGAGGAAACAGCTTCTGAGACTGATCTAGTTGTGTTAGTTTGTGAATGATTTCTATCCTGGGGGTTACTCTGTGCTGATCGCAGCAGTCCAGATGTGTTGATATAATTGTGAAATGCAATATTGTTCTCACACTGTGGAACAGCTCTCTCAAACACACTGACCTCTCCCAGTTAGTGTCTAAATGAATTCCTGGCATGTGGGTGTCGCTGGCTAGGCCAGCTTTTATTACCCATCCCTAATTGCCCTGAAGGAGGCGGTGGTGAGCTGCCTTCTTGAACTGCTGCAGTCCATGGAGATTGGAGTTATCTTTACTGAACCAATAGTGGGAGAGTGTTTCTCACAATAGGAAGTAGGTTTGGGAATTAGAATGGGAAGTGTCTGCAACATTCGAAGAGGCAGTCAGACATTTAAAGGGACAGGACCGCCCCACGGATCAACAGAGCCACAGCCTATTGGGTTTGTGAAAACTGAGGCCTCTCCCCAGGTTAGGGTCCGGGGGGTCAGATTGGGAGAATGGTGTCTCTGTCCCTCCATTCCTCAGGTACAGGATCTTTACCAGCTGCTACTGCCATCTTCAACACGGAGGGCATGGGAGTGGGGGTAACTGAGAGAGACTGGAAATAAACCTGAGGGAGCCAAACTCTGTCCCTCCAACTGACATTTTTAATATTGGTAAAGGGCACGGAGCCAGTGGTGGTCCCAGGAGAGGCAAATTGTGGGAAATACAGCTCAGGTAGTGAGTGAACCAGTGGATCGCTCTGGAAGGTGTTGGGTGGTACAGTGGTTAGCACTGCTGCTTCACAGCTCCAGGGACCCGGGATCAATTCTGGCCTCAGGTGGCTGTCTGTGAGGAGTTTGTACATTGTCCCCGTGTCTGCGTGGGTTTCCTCCGGGAGCTCCGGGTTCCTCCCACAGTCCAGAGATGTGCAGGTTAGGTGGTTTGGCCATGTGCGGGGATACCGGGATAGGACGGGGATAGGACAGGGGAGTGAGCCTGGCTGCAGTGCTCTGCCACTGCAGACTCTGATGGGCCGAATGGCCTCCTTCTGCACTGTAGGGATTCTATGATCCCTCTCCCATCCCAACCGGGGAGAGTTTGGTGACGGGAGGGAGCAGAGAATCCAGCAGGAGAGGAAAAGCCGGAAACCCCCGGGTATAAAAAAGTTTGTAATTCCCCTGAAGGCGGATTATTCGTGGCTCAGTTATCCTGCTGCCTGGTGGTGTGATTGCAATTTGCATTCATTTGCATCTCATGAATATTCAATTTAACAGCAGCTCGTCAATATCCCATCAGGCCTTCCTATCGTGCATCACACCAGCGGGAAATCATGTCGGACTCGAACCCGATTGAAAAAGAGAAGCATGAACGAGATGGACCTCAGTCATCGTGTTTTCGGGATCCTTAAGTGGGAGGGGGAGCAGCCCCAAGTCGTGGTCCATATAGGTACAACGACAGAGGTAGGAAAAGGGATAGGGATGTAAGGCAGGAATTCAGGGAGCTAGGGTGGAAACTTAGATCTAGGACAAACAAAATTATTATCTCTGGGTTGTTACCCGTGCCAAGTGCTAGCGAGACGAGGAATACGGAGAGAGAGGAGTTGAACACGTGGCTACAGGGTTGGTGCAGGAGGGAGGGTTTCAGATTTCTGGATAATTGGGGCTCATTCTGGGGTCGGTGCGACCTCTACAAACGGGATGGTCTACAACTGGACCAGAGGGGTACCAATCTCCTGGGGGGGAAATTTTCTAATGCTCTTCGGGAGGGTTTAAACTAGTTCAGCTGGGGCTTGAGAACCTGAATTGTAGCTCCAGTATACAGGAGGTTGAGAGTAGTGAGGTCATGAGTAAGGTTTCAAAGTTGCAGGAGTGTACCGGCAGGCAGGAAGGTGGTTTAAAGTGTGTCTACTTCAATGCCAGGAGCATCCGGAATAAGGTGGGTGAACTTGCGGCATGGGTTGGTACCTGGGACTTTGATGTTGTGGCCATTTCGGAGACATGGATAGAGCAGGGACAGGAATGGTTGTTGCAGGTGTCGGGGTTTAGATATTTCAGTAAGCTCAGGGAAGGTGGTAAAAGAGGGGGGGGGGGGACGATGAGAAAGCCTTTGACAGGCTAGAAGGGTTTGAAGGGATGATTACCTCGTTCATATGGGGAGGGAAGGTGGTCAGAATTAGAAAGGTGCTACTACAGAGAGGAAGGCAGGCAGGGGGTTTGGGTCTTCCGAACCTGATGGATTATTACTGGGCGGCGAATGTGGAGAAGGTACGGAGCTGGGTCAGAGGGCTTGAATCAGAATGGGTCAGAATGGAGGAGAGTTTGTATAGGGGTTCGGGATTGAAGGTGCGGGCGACAGCGTCGCTCCCGACGGCCTCGAGGGGGATACTCAGGGAGTCCGGTAGTAATAGCTTTGTTGAGAATTTGGAGGCAGTTTCGACAGCGCTTCGGGTTGGGGGCAGGGGCAAGTGAAATGCCAAATCGGGGGAACCATAGATTTGAGCCAGGGAAGTAGGATGGACATTTTCGGAGATGGGAGGAGAAAGGAATTAGAACACTAAAAGATTTATTTCTTGGGGATTGTTTTGCAGGATTGAAGGAGCTGGGAGCGAAGTATGGGCTGGAGCAGAGGGAAATATTTCGATACATGCAGGTTTGACACTTTTCCAGAAAGGAAATACAGAACTTCCCAGTGGAGCCGGCCTCCACATTGCTGGAGGAGGTGCTAACGACACGGAGACTGGAGAAGGGGGTAGTGTCGGCGGTTTACGGGGCTATTTTGGAGGAGGAGAAGGCGCCACTGGAAGGGATCAAGGCAAAGTGGGAGGAAGAGTTGGGAGAGGGTATGGAGGAGGGGTTCTGGTGTGAGGTGCTCCGGAGGGTGAACGCCTCCACCTCATGTGCGAGGTTGGGGCTGATACAGCTGAAGGTGGTGTATAGAGCGCACCGTACAAGGGCGAGGATGAGCCAGCTCTTTGAGGGGGTAGAAGATGTGTGTGAACATTGCAGGGGAGGCCCCGCAAACCACGTTGATATGTTTTGGTCCTGTCCAAAGCTGGAGGATTACTGGAAGGAGGTGTTTCGGGTAATCTCTAAAGTGGTGCACGTGAAACTGGACCCGGGCCCTCGGGAGGCCATATTCCGGATGTCGGACCAACCGGGGATGGAAACGGGCGCTGAGGCAGATGTTGTAGCCTTCGTCTTGTTGATCCTGTTAGGGTGCAGATCAACCTCTCCACCCTGTGCCCTGGAGTGGCGGGGGGACCTGCTGGAATTCGTAACGCTTGAAAAGGTCAAATTTGAACTGAAGGGAAGGATGGAGTGGTTCTACAATTCATGGGCGTTATTCATAGAAGTTACAGTACAGAAGGAGGCCATTCGGCCCATCGAGTCTGCACCGGCTCTTGGAAAGAGCACCCTACCGAAGCCCACATCTCCACCCTATCCCCATAATACAGTAACCCCACCCAACACTAAGGGCAATTTTGGACATTAAGGGCAATTTAGCATGGCCAATCCACCTAAACTGCACATCTTTGGACTGTGGTAGGAAATCGGAGCACCCGGAGGAAACCCACGCACACACTGGGAGAAGGTGTAGACTCCGCACAGACAGTGACCCAGCGGGGAATCGAACCTGGGACCCTGGATCTGTGAAGCAATTGTGCTAACCACTATGTTACCGTGCTGCATGCATTATGCAATTTCGAGAATTGAATTACATCGAACATTAGTGGGGTTGGGGGCTGGGAGGGTGGGGGCGAGGGCGACTGTGCGTGTTAATGCTGACTATGGGTGATTCCTGATTCCTTTTTGTCATTTTTTTATGTTAACATGTGGGCCAATGTCTGGGGTTTGGTGGGAGGGTGGGATCGTTGTTATTGATATGGGGATTGACATTACATTCGTTACTGATTATTGTTTATTGTGGCTGTAAATTTGGGAGAAAATGTGAAAACGGAGGAGAATAAAAAATATTTTCAAAAAACATTCCTGCCTTCCTAACTGCCGACTGAACCTGCAAGTTAACCTTAAGAGAATCGTGAACAAGGACTTCCAAGTCCCTTTCTGCTTCTGATTTCCTATGCATTTTCCCATTTAGAAAATAGTCCATGCCTCCATTCCTCCTTCCAAAGTACATAACCTCACACTTTTCCACATTGTATCCCACTTCTTTGCCCACTCTCCCAGCCTGTCCAAGTCCTTCTGCAGCCCCCCGCTTCCTCAATAGTACCCATCCCTCGACACATCTTTGTTTCATCTGCAAACTTAGTAACAGTGCCTTCAGTTCCTTCTTCCAGATCATTAATGTATATTGTGAAAAGCTGTGGTCCCAGCACAGACCCCTGAGGCACACCACTTGTCACCAGCTGCCATCCTGAAAAAGATCCCTTTACCCCCACTCTCTGCCTTCTGCCAGTCAGCCAATCCTCTATCCACACCAGGATCTTACCCTTAACACCTTAACTTATTTAACAGTCCCCTATGTGGCACCTTGTCAAACGCCTTCTGGAAATCTAAATAAATCATATCCACTGGTTCTCCTTTGTCTAACTTCCTTGTTACCTCCTCAAAGAACTCTAACAGATTTGTCAGACATGACCTCCCCTTGACGACGCCGTGTGACTCAGTCCAATTTCACGATGCACTTCCAAGTACTCCGCGATCTCATCTTTAATAATGCACTCGAAAAGCTTACCAATGACCGAAGTCAAGCTATCGGCCTATAAATTCCCGTCTTCTGCTTCCCTCCCTTCTGAAACAGCCGTATTACATTAGCCACTTTCCAGTTCACTGGGGCCCTCCCTGCCTCCAATGATTCCTGAAAGATCATCAGCAATGCCTCTGCAATCTCCTCAGCTTCTCTTTCAGAATCCTGGGGTGTAGTCCATCCGGTCCAGGGGATTTATCCACCTTCAGACCTTCCAGTTTCCCCAGAACCTTCTCCTTAGCGATGGCCATGACACTCACCTCTGCCCCCTGATTCTCCTGGAGCTCTGGCATCCCACTGGTGTCTTCCACCATGAATTCTGATGCAAAGTAACTATTCAGTTCCTCGGCCATTTCTTTGTTTCCTATTATTACTTCTTCAGCCTCATTTTTCAGTGGTCCAATCCCTTGACATCTATCTGCACAACTAATTCATCCATTATTTCAAATGATCTGCACGTTCAGGTATAAAACCTTAAGGTTAGTCCTTTTAACGTTCCTTGTTCCATCCCTACACTTTTTTACAACTTCATTATCAGACAAAGGGCCTTGATTTCTCTGCCTATCACTTTTCTTATTTTCCTTCCTGTCGCATCTTCAGAGGTACGATGGTCTGTTCTATGAGGGAGGGTGTGGAGGTGTGAGCAGCGTTGTACCTCTCCTCAGCTCGAGTCTGAGGGTGATGCACCAGAGTCATCAGCCAATGTTAAAGTGGGCAGCCCTGAACCCCCAGCAACCATCGCAGCAGATGTTGTGGATCCAGTTGCTATGGTGATGGACATTCCCACCCTGCCCCATCCCCTCCTCCCCACCCGCACTTGCACAAACCTCCTTCCTCATTGTCCCACTTGTCTTCCTCAGCAACCCGTTCACCACGCACCACACCTCTGGGGGAACGTAGGACCATTGGAGTGGATGGTCCATGGGTCCCGCAGCACATTCTGTCCAAAAAGACCAGCTCTGCTTGGAGCTGAAGGGCACAAACTAGTGGCCCCAGCAGAGAGGTGCTGAGTGTAACAGGAGTGACGCAGCGCGATGGTGGGCAGGATCTGTGTGTTACTCACCTCAACATCTCGAGTGAACATGGAACATAGAACATTACAGCGCAGTACAGGCCCTTTGGCCCTCGATGTTGCACCGACCTCTGAAACCACTCTGAAGCCCATCTACACTTTTCCCTTATCATCCATATGTCTATCCAATGACCATTTGAATGCCCTTAGTGTTGGTGAGTCCACTACTGTTGCAGGCAGGGCATTCCACGCCCTTACTACTCTCTGAGTAAAGGACCTACCTCTGACATCTGTCCTACTTCTATCTCCCCTCAATTTAAAGCTATGTCCCCTCGTGCTAGACGTCACCATCCGAGGAAAAAGGCTCTCACTGTCCACCCTATCTAATCCTCTGATCCTCATGTATGCCTCAATAAAGTCACCTCTTAACCTTCTTCTCTCTAACGAAAACAGCGTCAAGTCCCTCAGCCTTTCCTCATAAGATCTTCCCTCCATACCAGGGAACATCCTGGTAAATCTCCTCTGCACCCTTTCCAATGCTTCCACATCCTTCCTATAATGCGGCGGCCAGAATTGCACGCAATACTCCAAATGCGGCCGCACCAGAGTTTTGTACAGCTGCAACATGACCTCGTGGCTCCGAAACTCAATCCCTCTACCAATAAAAGCTAACACACCGTACGCCTTCTTAACAACCCTCTCAACCTGGGTGGCAACTTTCAGGGATCTATGTACATGGACACCAAGATCTCTCTGCTCATCCACATTGCCAAGAATCTTACCATTAGCCCAGTACTCTGTCTTCCTGTTATTCCTTCCAAAATGAATCACCTCACACTTTTCTTCATTAAACTCCATTTGCCACCTCTCAGCCCAACGCTGTAGCTTATCTATGTCCCTCTCGATCTTGTAACATCCTTCCGCACTGTCCACAACTCCACCGACTTTAATGTCATCTGCAAATTTACTCACCCATCCGTGAGCAACTCGTCTACTGAGGTCGTATGGGCTGAGGTTAGAAACCGGAAAGGAGAGGTCACCCAGTTAGGGGTTTTCTATAGGCCTCCGAAAAGTTCCAGAGATGTAGAGGAAAGGATTGCAAAGATGATTCTGGATCGGAACGAAAGCAACAGGGTCGTTGTTATGGGGGACTTTAACTTTCCAAATATTGACTGGAAACGCTATAGTCCGAGTACTTGAGATGGGTCTGTTTTTGTCCAATGTGTGCAGGAGGGTTTCCTGACACAGTATGTAGATAGGCCAACGAGAGGCGAGGCCATATTGGACAGGTGTTAGATTTGGAGGTAGGTGAGCACTTTGGTGATAGTGACCACAATTCGATTACGTTTACTTTAGTGATGGAAAGGGATAGGTATATACCGCAGGGCAAGAGTTATATCTGGGGGAAAGGCAGCAAGGTAGCATTGTGGATAGCACAATTGCTTCACAGCTCCAGGGTCCCAGGTTCGAATCCGGCTTGGGTCACTGTCTGTGCGGAGTCTGCACATCCTCCCCGTGTGTGCGTGGGTTTCCTCCGGGTGCTCCGGTTTCCTCGCACAGTCCAAAGATGCGCAGTTTAGGTGGATTGGCCACGATAAATTGCCCTTAGTGTCCAAAATTGCCCTTAGTGTTGGGTGGGGTTACTGGGTTATGGGGATAGGGTGGAGGTGTTGACCTTGGGTAGGGTGCTCTTTCCAAGAGCCGGGGCAGACTCGATGGGCCGAATGGCCTCCTTCTGCACTGTAAATTCTATGATAATTATGATGCGATGAGGCAAGACTTAGGATGCATCGGATGGAGAGGAAAACTGCAGGGGATGGGCACAATGGAAATGTGGAGCTTGTTCAAGGAACAGCTACTGCGCGTCCTTGATAAGTATGTACCTGTTAGTCAGGGAGAAAGTGGTCGAGCGAGGGAACCGTGGTTTACTAAAGCAGTTGAAACACTTGTCTCGAGGAAGGAGGAGGTTTATGTAAAGATGAGACATGAAGGTTCAGTTAGGGCGCTCGAGAGTTACACCCAAGGGCTAGGGTCTGGCAGACGGAATACAATGTTGACAAATGTGAGATTATCCATTTTGGTATGAATAACAGCAAAAGGGATTATTATTTAAATGATCAAATATTAAAACATGCTGCTGTGCAGAGAGACCTGGGTGTGCTAGTGCATGAGTCGCAGAAAGTTGGTTTACAGGTGATTAAGAAGACGTGAGTTCACTTCAGCCATTATCACAGCAGTCTACATCCCACCCCAGGCAGAAGTGAGGAAGGTGCTTGACGAACTATAAACAGTAATAAACAACTACGAAACAGAACACCTGGAGGCCTTGTTCCTCATGGCCGGAGACTTCAACAAAGCCAACCTCAAGAGTGTACTGCCAAAATTCCACCAGCACATCTCCTGTCCCACCAGGGGCAACAACACTCTTGACCACTGCTACTCAAGAATCAAAGGCGCCTACCGTTCCATCCCTCGATCACACGTTGGGAAATCAGACCATAAGACGGTGCTCCTTCTCCCGGCATACAAGCAGATACTCAAGCGGGAGAATCCAGCTAAGAAGGTTGTGCAGTGCTGTTCCGAGGAGACAGAAGAGCTCTTACGTGACTGCTTAGAGACAGTGGACTGGTCCATATTTAAGAACTCAGCGACCAACTTAAATGAGTATGCCACCACCGTCACAGACTTCATCAGCAAATGTGTGGACGGCTGCGTGCCAAAGAAAGCAGTACGTGCATTCCCCAACCGGAAACCATGGCTCAATCGCGAGATTGCCTCCCTACTGAAGGACGGATCTGAGGCCTTCAAGGCAGACGACCCTGACCGAAACAAGTAATCCAGGTACGACCTCCGCAAGGCCATCAGAGATGCCAAGAGAGAATATCAAACCAAGCTAGAGTCACAGACAGACTCTCGGCGGTTGTGGCAAGGACTAAACAACATAACGGGCTAAAAAGTGAAGCCGAACAGTATCTCTGGCAGCAGCGCACCCTTCCCCGATGAACTCAATGCATTCTATGCTCGGTTCGAGCAGGTAACCAACAATCCGCTTTCGAATGCCCCAGCAGCCCATAATTCACCCATACCCACCATCACAGCTTCCGAAGTCAGATTGGCCTTCCTGAAAGTGAACCCTCGGAAGGCGACGGACCCGGACAGGATCTCTGGTCGTGCACTCAGAGCCTGCGCGGACCAGCTGGCAGAGGTATTTGCGGACATCTTTAACCTGTCCTTACTCCACTCCGAGGTCCCCACCTGCTTCAAGAAGACCACCATCATACCGGTACCAAAGAAGAACCAGGCAACGTGCCTCAATGACTACCGACCAGTGGCCCTGACTTCAGTCGTAATTAAGTGCTTCGAGAGGTTGATCATGAAGCGCATCACCTCCATACTCCCAGAAGACCTTGATGCACTGCAATTCGCATACCGCTGCAACCAGTCCACATCAGACACCATTTCCCTGGCCCTACACTCATCCCTAGAGCATCTCGAAAACAAGGACTCCTACATTAGACTCCTATTTATTGACTACAGCTCCGCCTTCAACACCATAATCCCAGCCAAGCTCATATCAAAGCTCCAAAACCTAGGACATGGCGCCGCACTCTGCAACTGGATCCTCGATTTTCTGACCAACAGACCATAATCAGTAAGAATGAACAACAACACCTCCTCCACAATAGTCCTCAACACCGGCGCCCCGCAAAGCTGTGTACTTAGCCCCCTACCCTACTCCCTGTACACACATGACTGCGTGGCAAAACTTGGTTCCAACTCCATCTACAAATTTGCTGACGATACGACCATAGTGGGCCGGATCTCGAATAACAACGAGTCTGAATACAGGAGGGAGATAGAGAACCTAGTGGAGTGGTGTAGCGACAACAATCCCTCCCTCAATGCCAGCAAAACTAAAGAGCTGGTAATTGACTTCAGGAAGCAAAGTACTGTACATACCCCTGTCAGCATCAACGGGGCCGAGGCGGAGATGGTTAGCAGTTTCAAATCCCTAGGGGTGCACATCTCCAAAAACCTGTCCTGGCCCACCCACGTCGACGCTACCACCAAGAAAGCACAACAGCGCCTATACTTCCTCAGGAAACTAAGGAAATTTGGCATGTCCACATTAACCCTTACCAACTTTTACAGATGCACCATAAAAAGCATCCTATCGGGCTGCATCACAGCCTGGTATGGCTACTGCTCGGCCCAGGACCGCAAGAAACTTCAGAGAGTCGTGAACACCGCCCAGTCTATCACACGAACCTGCCTCCCATCCATTGACTCCATTTACACCTCCCGCTGCCTGAGGAAAGCGAGCAGCATAATCAAAGATCCCTCCCACCCGGCTTACTCACTCTTCCAACTTCTTCCATCGGGCAGGAGATACAGAAGTCTGAGAACACGCACGAACAGACTCAAAAACAGCTTCTTCCCCACTGTCACCAGACTCTTAAATGACCCTCTTTCTGACTGACCTCATTAACACTACACCCTGTATGCTTCATCCGATGCCAGTGCTTCTGTAGTTACATTGTAAACCTTGTGTTGTCCTATTATGTATTTTCTTTTATTCCCTTTTCTTCTCATGTACTTAATGATCTGTTGAGCTGCTCGCAGAAAAATACTTTTCACTGTACCTCGGTACACGTGACAATAAACAAATCCAAGCCAATCCAATCCGAATGGAATTTTGTCCTTCATTGCTAGAGGGATGGAGTTTAAGACTAGGGAGGTTATGCTGCAATTGTATCAGGTGTTAGTGTGGTGATACACCACTGTACTTCCCTAGTATTGTACATAGTTATATAATAGTTGTGTGTAATGTGGCCCTGTAGTACTGTGTATTGTACTGTAGCTCTGTAGAGGTTCGGTCACCTGTATGTAACCTGACCTGGCCACGGAGAGCTCCACCTTGGCCACTCCCCCGGGAGTTAGGTATAAGACCCCGCTTCTGAGACCTGACCCATTTTGTCTGGGGTCGTCTGTGTCAGGTAAGCTTCCTTTGTAGTGTATTAAAGCCTTGGTTAAAGTCTCACATGTCTTTGTGGTTCTTTACGCTTAGTGCATCAGTTAGTGAGGCCACACCTGGAGTATTGTGTTCAGTTTTGGTCTCCTTACTTGAGAAAGGACGTACTGGCACTGGAGGGTGTGCAGAGGAGATTCACTAGGTTAATCCCAGAGTTGAAGGGGTTGGATTACGAGGAGAGGTTGAGTAGACTGGGACTGTACTCGTTGGAATTTAGAAGGATGAGGGGGAATCTTATAGAAACATATAATATTATGAAGGGAATAGATAGGATAGATGCGGGCAGGTTGTTTCCACTGGCGAGTGAAAGCAGAACGAGGGGGCATAGCCTCAAAATAAGGGAAAGTAGATTAAGGACTGAGTTTAGGAGGAACTTCTTCACCGAAAGCATTGTGAATCTATGGAATTCCTTGCCCAGTGAAGCAGTAGAGGCTCCTTCATGAAATGTTTTTAAGATAAAGATAGATAGGTAGTTTTTTGAAGAATAAAGGGATTAAAGGTTATGGTGTTCGGGCCGGAAAGTGGAGCTGAGTCCACAAAAGATCAGCCATGATCTCATTGAATGTCGGAGTAGGCTCGAAGGGGCCAGATGGCCGACTCCTGCTCCTAGGAGCAAAAATGCCAATCAAACCAAACAAAAACTTAAACTCTATAACAATGTGAAGTCAAGTCAGTGACAATACATGTCAGTGAAAAGCAAGTTATAACATTTATACATTTTCCAGCTCCCCAATCACAGTCGACGATCTCTCTTCCAGCTCCACTGCTCACTTCTGTCCCAAGCCTTCTGCCTTCATGAACGCCTCAGCCGCCTCCACCGTTTCAAATTAAAGATCTTTGGCGTTGTCCGTCACCCTCAGCTTTGCCGGGTACACCATACCAAATCGCAGTCCCTTGTTGTACAGTGCCGCTTTCACTCGGCTGGACGCCGCTCGTCTCTTTACTAACTCCACCGCCAAGTCCTGGTAAATCCGAACTCTCGCACCATCCCGCTGCACCTCCCGCTTCTGCTTCGCCCAGTTTAACACCTTCTCCTTCATGTGGTATTTATGGAAACAGATAATTACTGCTCTCGGCGGCTCGTTTACTTTGGGTTTCGGCCTTAACGATTGATGAGCTCGGTCCAGTTCATACCGGGAGGGGTCTTCACCATCTCCCATCAACTCCGCCAGCCTCTCAGCAAAGTACTCTGTTGGCCTTGAGCCCTCTGCCCCTTCAGGTAAGCCCACAATTCTCAGATTTTGCCGCCTCGAGCGTTTCTCCAAGTCCTCGAGTTTTGCTCGGAGTCCTCTGTTGGCCTCCACCACCCTCTGTAGTTCGTGTCCCATCGAGGTGAGCTGGTCGCTGTGCTGCGACACGGCCTCCTCCACTTCCTTCATCTTCTCGCCCTGTTCTCTCACCTCGGCCGATGTCTTTGCCACATCCACCCTCACCGGGGCGATTGCCTCCTCCACCAATGATCTCAGTGCGACCGCCATCTCCTTCCTCAATGCCTCCACGTGCCTCGCACACTGCTTCTCCAGCTCCACAGCCATCACCTCGGTCATCCTTTCCACTGTAAGCAGTGCGGCCCCACCACGCGGTCCGGCATCTGCCATCTTGTCAGCGCTGTTACTGGTCCTCTCCTTTGGCGGTGAACCCCCGTTTCCTCCCTTCTTCACAGCTGTTTGTGGCGTCCCTTAACCACTTAATATTTTTATTCTTCTTTCTTCAATCTCGAGATAAATAATAAAATAAATTTTAAAAATTGAAAAACTACATTTAGATTTTTTTTTTAAATTAAGAAAAAACTTTTTAATAAAAAAAATTTTAAATTCCAAAAATCAAAGTTCAAAACATCTCTTCCCCTGGGACCGGACTTCAAACTTCCCAAACATGCATTTTCAGCGGGAGGCCACCCGGTGTGCGCTGCTCCCCCTCTACATTCGGGCTGGATTCAGGCCTCGCCTCAGGCCACGCTCCTCCCCCGCCGCTTGCTTCGGGCTCGATGCCCCTGCTCCGCCGGTCACGGGGGTCCCCACCGGCTCCAAATCTGCCCGACCCGGGACCCGTCCCTCAGGCCCCAACGGCCGAAGAAATCCCGACCGGCGAAACCCCCGGAAAACACCGAAATGCCGCCGACCAGCGGGAGACCCTCTCCAGCATGACCGCTCCGCTCGCACGCGCCACCGGGAGTCGCCAAATGCAATGTTAGCATTCATGTCAAGAGGGCGGGAATACAGGACCAGGGATGGACTTCTGAGGGGGAATCCTATTGAAACGTACAGGATACTGCGAGGCCTGGATAGAGTGGACGTGGAGAGGATGTTTCCACTTGTGGGAAAAACTAGAGCCAGAGGACACAATCTCAGACTAAAGGGACGATCCTTTAAAACAGAGTTGAGGAGGAATTTCTTCATCCGAGGGCAGTGAATCTGCAGAACTATTTGCTGCAGAAGGCTGTGGAGGCCAAATCACTGAGTGTCTTTAACACAGAGATAGATAGGTTCTTGATCAATGTCGGGATCAGGGGTTATGGGGAGAAGGCAGGAGAATGGGGATGAGAAAAATATCAGTCATGATTGAATGGCGGAGCCATCTTGATGGGCCGAGTGGCCTAATTCTACTTCTATGTCTTACGGTCATCCTCCTATTTCTGTCCTCACTTTCATCTGGCACTGGGGGTAATCCAGAGATTATGACATACAGGGTCCTGCTTGATCATTTCCTATGAGCTCCCTAAATTGTGACTGCAGGACCCCATCCCCCTTCCTGTCTAAAGTTATTGGTCCCAGTGTGGACCACAACCTCTGGCTGCTTGTCCATCCCCAGATGAATGTCCTGCAGCCGTTCTGTCACACCCTTGACCCTGGCACCAGAGGGGTAACATACCACCCCCGAGTCACGTCTACGGCGACAGAAACGGCCGTCCATTCCCCTCACTATCGAGTCCCTATCACTATTGCTTTTCCTTTCTTCTTCCTCTCCTGCTGTCCAGCCGAGCCCCTCACGGTGCCACAAACCTGACTCTGACTGTAACCCTCTGAGGTATCAACACCCTCACCAGTGTCTGAAACAGAAACCCATTGGTGAATGGGACCCCAGGGGAGTCCCGCACAACCTGCTTCGTGCTCCTGGACTGCCTGGTGGTTACCCATTCACTCTCTGTTTCCAAACCCTGAAGCTGCGGTGTGACCACCTCTCTGAACGTGCGATCCACGTAGCTCTCAGCCTCGCCGATGTGCCACAGTGACTCCAGCCGGCGCTCCAGCTCTGAAATCCACAGCTCAGGTTTCTGCAGCTGGCAACACTTGCTGCACACACGCTCCTTTAGGACACTGGTAGTGTCCACATTACAGGACACACATTCCACTCCACTGAGCTGTCCTGCCATGTCATACCTTTACTGCTGGAGCATTAACTCTATTCTACGTTGGGACTGGTATTGCCTCAGTATATAGATCCTAACTTTCCCTTATTTCAGTCACTGGATTTCACACACTGCTCCTCACACTGATCTCTGACCAACCAATTAATTCATCAATTTCCTGTGTCCTTGAATTTGTCTTTTTTCCCAAATGCTGCCTCACAGAAGGTGAAATACTCATCAAATAACTCGCCTGCTCTCCTGTAGCAGAATAAGGCAACTTTCTGAAGGGTGAAAAATTTGTCTCTGCACCAAATTCCCGCTTTGATCCAGATTCCTAGAATTTACAATGCAGAGGCCACTCGGCCCATCGAGTCCGCACCAGCTCCTGGAAAGAGCACCCCACTCAAGGCCATACCTCCACCCCATCCCCGCAATCCAGCAACCCCATCCAACCTAAGGGCAATTTATCATGGCCAATCCACCTAACCTGCACATCTTTGGACTGTGGGAGGAAACCGGAGCACCCGGAGGAAACCCACGCCGACACGGGGAGAACGTGCAGACTCCACACAGACAGTGACCCAAGCGGGAATCGAACTTGGGACCCTGGCGCTGTGAAGCCATAATGCTAACCACTATGCTACCGTGCTGCCCAAATATCCTCACTCAGTCTGTACGCTTGAACGTGTCCCTTTCTCACACAGAGCTGTGAAGAGTCGTCACACGGATCTCTCGATTTGTCGACACCTTTTTCAGCATTGTTATTCTTATCTGATTAATCACTTTAACAGTGTCATCCAATCAGCATTCATCTTTCAGGTCGTATTCTCTTATAAGGAATGACCTCCCCTTGTCCCCTTTGCTATTTTCATGCCTGGTGTTGGACATCTCACCCTTGTTGTATTTATATTTCAACAAGGAAACGGGTGGTCTACGTTTCTACAGAAACGTTTGCAACATGTGGTTAGAAAGGTTGACAGCTTGATCAGTGTTAGCTGCTGAAGGAAGCTCGAATCCTAAACTGACCAAATATAATGTCCCAGCAAGCCTCGCGGTTTATCATGGCCATCTTTTTATACTTCTACACTGGGAGCTTCTGCCAGGGCCGGGGGGAGGAGCGGGGGGTGGTCAGGAGGTGGGCTGTGGGGTGGGGTGGACGGGCACGGAACACCATTGCCGCAGGTGGCAAGGCAGCCATGCAGCTAACAGCCCACTGTGAACTTAGGGCCAGGGGATGTAGAGGTCCCTCCCCCAGAGAACCGCCTAGGTGCCCTCTGGCCCCAGCCAACCCATCAGCTGTGTGGGCGCACTCCAGCACAATCAGTGCCATCTTGTTGTCTGGGATGAGTGTGTGTGGGGAGTGCAATGTGTGTGTGCGGCTGGGATGAGTGTGTGTGGGGAGTGTAATGTGTGTGTGCGGCTGGGATGAGTGTATGTGGGGAGTGTAATGTGTGTGTGCGGCTGGGGTGAGTGTGTGTGGGGAGTGTAATGTGTGTGTGCGGCTGGGATGAGTGTGTGTGGGGAGTGTAATGTGTATGTGCGGCTGGGATGAGTGTGTGTGGGGAGTGTAATGTGTGTGTGCGGCTGGGATGAGTGTGTGTGGGGAGTGTAATGTGTGTGTGCGGCTGGGGTGAGTGTGTGTGGGGAGTGTAATGTGTGTGTGCGGCTGGGATGAGTGTGTGTGGGGAGTGTAATGTGTCTGTGCAGCTGGGATGAGTGTGTGTGGGGAGTGTAATGTGTGTGTGCGGCTGGGATGAGTGTGTGTGGGGAGTGTAATGTGTGTGTGCGGCTGGGGTGAGTGTGTGTGGGGAGTGTAATGTGTGTGTGCGGCTGGGATGAGTGTGTGTGGGGAGTGTAATGTGTGTGTGCGGCTGGGATGAGTGTGTGTGGGGAGTGTAATGTGTATGTGCGGCTGGGATGAGTGTGTGTGGGGAGTGTAATGTGTGTGTGCGGCTGGGATGAGTGTGTGTGGGGAGTGTAATGTGTGTGTGCGGCTGGGGTGAGTGTGTGTGGGGAGTGTAATGTGTGTGTGCGGCTGGTATGAGTGTGTGTCGGGAGTGTAATGTGTGTGTGCGGCTGGGGTGAGTGTGTGTCGGGAGTGTAATGTGTGTGTGCGGCTGGGGTGAGTGTGTGTGGGGAGTGTACTGTGTGTGCGGCTGGGATGAGTGTGTGTGGGGAGTGTAATGTGTGTGTGCGGCTGGGATGAGTGTGTGTGGGGAGTGTAATGTGTGTGTGCGGCAGGGATGAGTGTGTGTGGGGAGTGTAATGTGTGTGTGCGGCTGGGATGAGTGTGTGGGGGGAGTGTAATGTGTGTGTGCGGCTGGGATGAGTGTGTGTGGGGAGTGTAATGTGTGTGTGTGGCTGGGATGAGTGTGTGTGGGGAGTGTAATGTGTGTGTGCGGCTGGGATGAGTGTGTGTGGGGAGTGTAATGTGTGTGTGCGGCTGGGATGAGTGTGTGTGGGGAGTGTAATGTGTGTGTGCGGCTGGGATGAGTGTGTGTGGGGAGTGTAATGTGTGTGTGCGGCTGGGATGAGTGTGTGTTGGGAGTGTAATGTGTGTGTGTGGCTGGGATGAGTGTGTGTGGGGAGTGTAATGTGTGTGTGCAGCTGGGATGAGTGTGTGTGGGGAGTGTAATGTGTGTGTGCGGCTGGGATGAGTGTGTGTGGAGAGTGTAATGTGTGTGTGCAGCTGGGATGAGTGTGTGTGGAGAGTTTAATGTGTGTGTGCAGCTGGGATGAGTGTGTGTGGAGAGTGTAATGTGTGTGTGCAGCTGGGATGAGTGTGTGTGGGGAGTGTACTGTGTGTGCGGCTGGGATGAGTGTGTGTGGGGAGTGTAATGTGTGTGTGCGGCTGGGATGAGTGTGTGTGGGGAGTGTAATGTGTGTGTGCGGCAGGGATGAGTGTGTGTGGGGAGTGTAATGTGTGTGTGCGGCTGGGATGAGTGTGTGGGGGGAGTGTAATGTGTGTGTGCGGCTGGGATGAGTGTGTGTGGGGAGTGTAATGTGTGTGTGTGGCTGGGATGAGTGTGTGTGGGGAGTGTAATGTGTGTGTGCGGCTGGGATGAGTGTGTGTGGGGAGTGTAATGTGTGTGTGCGGCTGGGATGAGTGTGTGTGGGGAGTGTAATGTGTGTGTGCGGCTGGGATGAGTGTGTGTGGGGAGTGTAATGTGTGTGTGCGGCTGGGATGAGTGTGTGTTGGGAGTGTAATGTGTGTGTGTGGCTGGGATGAGTGTGTGTGGAGAGTGTAATGTGTGTGTGCAGCTGGGATGAGTGTGTGTGGGGAGTGTAATGTGTGTGTGTGGCTGGGATGAGTGTGTGTGGGGAGTGTAATGTGTGTGTGCGGCTGGGATGAGTGTGTGTTGGGAGTGTAATGTGTGTGTGCGGCTGGGATGAGTGTGTGTGGGGAGTGTAATGTGTCTGTGCAGCTGCAGCTTGTCAGCCTCCTGAGTGTCAATCACGGACCCGGCCAATCCCGCACCATTTCCCATTGGAATTGATTGTGTTCCACGTGGTGTCGGTGCTGCCCCTCCACAGTCACTGAATCGACCCGGGTTCGGCGGCAGTTTTGCTATCGTGAAATTTCACTAATTCTGTGTCGGCGTCAACACTTAGTCTCAGAAACGGAGACTCCAGCCCAGGTCTCCCAAATGTAATTGAATTATTTGAGGAAGTGACTAGGTGTGTAGATGATGCAGTTGATGTAGTCTACATGGACTTTAGTAAGGCTTTTGACAAAGTGCCACACGGGAGGCTGATGAAGAAGGTAAGAGCCCATGGGATCCAGGGCAATTTGTCGAACTGGATCCAAACCTGGCTCAGTGGTAGGAGGCAGAGGGTGATGATTGAAGGTTGTTTTTGTGACTGGAAATCTGTGTCCAGTGATGTTCCACAGGGATCGGTGCTGGGTCCCTTGTTGTCTGTCGTGTACATCAATGATCTGGATGTGAATACATAGAACATAGAAAATACAGCACAGACCAGGCTCTTCGGCCCACGATGTTGCGCCGAACCTTTGACCTAGATTAATCATAGATTATCATTGAATTTACAGTGCAGAAGGAGGCCATTCGGCCCCCTGAGTCTGCGCCGACTCTTGGAAAGAGCACCCTACCCAAACTTAACACCTCCACCCAACACCAATGGCAATTTTGGACACTAAGGGCAATTTATCATGGCCAATCCACCTACCCTGCACATCTTTGGACTGTGGGAGGAAACCGGAGCACCCGGAGGAAAACCACGCAGACACGGGGAGGACGTGCAAACTCCGCACAGACAGTGACACAAGCCGGAATCGAACATGGGACCCTGGAGCTGTGAAGCAATTGTGCTATCCACAATGCTACCGTGCTGCCCTTAAGAACAAATAAATCTACACTATATCATTTCCCGTAATCCATGTACCTATCCAATAGCTGCTTGAAGGTCCCTAATGTTTCCGACTCAACTACTTCCACAGGCAGTGCATTCCATGCCCCCACTACTCTCTGGGTAAAGAACCTACCTCTGATACCCCTCCTATATCTTCCACATTTCACCTTAAATTTATGTCCCCTTGTAATGGTTTGTTCCACCCGGGGAAAAAGTCTCTGACTGTCTACTCTATCTATTCCCCTGATCATCTTATAAACCTCTATCAAGTCGCCCCTCATCCTTCTCCGTTCTAATGAGAAAAGGCCTAGCACCCTCAACCTTTCCTCATAAGACCTACTCTCCATTCCAGGCAACATCCTGGTAAATCTTCTTTGCACCTTTTCCAAAGCTTCCACATCCTTCCTAAAATGAGGTGACCAGAACTGTACACAGTACTTCAAATGTGGCCTTACCAAAGTTTTGTACAGCTGCATCATCACCTCACGGCTCTTAAATTCAATCCCTCTGTTAATGAACGCGAGCACACCATAGGCCTTCTTCACAGCTCTATCCACTTGGGTGGCAACTTTCAAAGATGAATGAACATAGACCCCAAGATCTCTCTGCTCCTCCACATTGCCAAGAACTCTACCGTTAACCCTGTATTCCACATTCATATTTGTCCTTCCAAAATGGACAACCTCACACTTTTCAGGGTGAAACTCCATCTGCAAATTCGCAGCCCTGCTCTGCATCCTATCTATGTCTCTTTGCAGCTGACAACAGCCCTCCTCACTATCCACAACTCCACCAATCTTCGTATCATCTGCAAATTTACTGACCCACCCTTCAACTCCCTCATCCAAGTCATTAATGAAAATCGCAAACAGCAGAGGACCCAGAACTGATCCCTGCGGTACGCCACTGTTAACTGGGATCAAGGCTGTATATTTGCCATCCACCACCACTCTCTGACTTCTATCGGTTAGCCAGTTTGTTATCCAACTGGCCAAATTTCCCACTATCCCATGCCTCCTTACCTTCTGCAGAAGCCTACCATGGGGAACCTTATCAAATGCCTTCCTAAAATCCATGTACACTACATCCACTGCTTTACCTTCATCCACATGCTTGGTCACCTCCTCAAAGAATTCAATAAGATTTGTAAGGCAAGACCTATCCCTCACAAATCCGTGCTGACTATCCCGAATCAAGCAGTGTCTTTCCAGATGCTCAGAAATCCTATCCTTCAGTACTCTTTCCATTACTTTGCCTACCACCGACGTAAGACTAACTGGCCTGTAATTCCCTGGGTTATCCCTAGTCCCTTTTTTGAACAGGGGCACGACATTCGCCACTCTCCAATCCCCTGGTACCACCCCCGTTGACAGTGAGGACAAAATGATCATTGCCAACGGCTCTGCAATTTCATCTCTTGCTTCCCATAGAATCCTTGGATATATCCCGTCAGGCCCGGGGGACTTGTCTATCCTCAAGTTTTTCAAAATGCCCAACACATCTTCCTTCCTAACAAGTATTTCCTCGAGCTTACCAGTCTGTTTCACACTGTCCTCTCCAACAATATCGCCCCTCTCATTTGTAAATACAGAAGAAAAGTACTCGTTCAAGACCTCTCCTATCTCTTCAGACTCAATACACAATCTCCCGCTACTGTCCTTGATCGGACCTACCCTCGCTCTAGTCATTCTCACATTCTCATATTTCTCACATATGTGTAAAAGGCCTTGCCGTTTTTCTTGATCCTACCCGCCAAAGATTGTTCATGCCCTCTCTTAGCTCTCCTAATCCCTTTCTTCAGTTCCCTCCTGGCCATCTTGTATCCCTCCAATGCCCTGTCTGAACCTTGTTTCCTCAGCCTTACATAAGTCTCCTTTTTCCTCTTAACAAGACATTCAACCTCTCTTGTCAACCATGGTTCCCTCACTCGACCATCTCTTCCCTGCCTGACAGGGACATACATATCAAGGACACGTAGTACCTGTTCCTTGAACAAGTTCCACATTTCACTTGTGTCCTTCCCTGACAGCCTATGTTCCCAACTTATGCACTTCAATTCTTGTCTGACAACATCGTATTTACCCTTCCCCCAATTGTAAACCTTGCCCTGTTGCACGCACCTATCCCTCTCCATTACTAAAGTGAAAGTCACAGAATTGTGGTCACTATCTCCAAAATGCTCCCCCACTAACAAATCTATCACTTGCCCTGTTTCATTACCAAGTAAATTGGTTTCATTACCAACTAAATCCAATATTGCCCCTCCTCTGGTCGGACAATCTACATACTGTGTTAGAAAAGCTTCCTGGACACACTGCACAAACACCACCCCATCCAAACTATTTGATCTAATGAGTTTCCACTCAATATTTGGGAAGTTAAAGTCACCCATGACTACTACCCTGTGACTTTTGCACCTTTCCAAAATCTGTTTCCCAATCTGTTCCTCCACATCTCTGCTACTATTGGGGGGCCTATGGAAAACTCCTAACAAGGTGACTGCTCCTTTCCTATTTCCGACTTCAACCCATACCACCTCAGTCGGGTGATACTCCTCGAACTGCCTGTCTGCAGCTGTTATACTATCTCTAATTAACAATGCCACCCCCCCACCTCTTTTACCACCCTCCCTAATCTTATTGAAACATCTATAACCAGGGACCTCCAACAACCATTTCTGCCCCTCTTCTATCCAAGTTTCCGTGATGGCCACCACATCGTAGTCCCAAGTACAGATCCATGCCTTAAGTTCACCCACCTTATTCCTGGTGCTTCTTGCGTTGAAGTCTATACACTTCAACCCATCTCCGTGCCTGCAAGTACTCTCCTTTGTCAGTGTTCCCTTCCCCACTGCCTCATTACACGCTTTGGCGTCCTGAATATCGGCTACCTTAGTTGCTGGACAACAAATCCGGTTCCCATTCCCCTGCCAAATTAGTTTAAACCCTCCCGAAGAGTACCAGAAAACCTCCCTCCCAGGATATTGGTGCCCCTCTGGTTCAGATACAACCCGTCCTGCTTGTACAGGTCCCACCTTCCCCAGAATGCACTCCAGTTATCCAAATACCTGAAGCCCTCCCTCCTACACCATTCCTGCAGCCACGTGTTCAACTGCACTCTCTCCCTATTCCTAGCCTCGCTATCACGTGGCACCGGCAACAAACCAGAGATGACAACTCTGTCTGTCCTGGCTTTTAACTTCCAGCCTAACTCCCTAAACTTGTTTATTACCTCCACACCCCTTTTCCTACCTACGTCGTTGGTACCAATGTGCACCACGACTTCTGGCTGCTCCCCCTCCCCCTTAAGGATCCTGAAGACACGATCCGAGACATCCCTGACCCTGGCACCCGGGAGGCAACATACCTTCCGGGAGTCTCGCTCGCGACCACAGAATCTCCTATCTATTCCCCTAACCATTGAATCTCCTACAACTATTGCTTTTCTATTCTCCCCCCTTCCCTTCTGAGCCCCAGAGCCAGACTCAGTGCCAGAGACCTGGCTGCTCGGGCCTTCCCCCGGGAGGTCATCCCCCCCAACAGCATCCAAAACGGTATACTTGTTTTGAAGGGGAACGGCCACGAGGGATCCCTGCACTGACTGCCTGTTTGTTCCTTTCCCCCTGACTGTAACCCAGCTATTCTTGTCCTGTACCTTGGGTGTGGTTACCTCCCTGTAACTCTTCTCAATCACCCCCTCTGCCTCCCGGATGATCCGAAGTTCATCCATCTTCAGCTCCAGTTCCCTCACACGGTCTTTGAGGAGCTGAAGTTGGGTGCACTTCCCGCAGGTATAGTCAGCGGGGACACCGGTGGTGTCCCTCACCACCCACATCCTACAGGAGGAGCATGCAACTGGCCTAGCCACCATCCCCTCTTACCTGACAGAATATAGCTGCCCTGTGGACTAACTAGATCTCCGCCCTCCGATTCTGCTTCCAGTCAGCTACACTGTCTGTAAACTCCTGCCTCTCTTCTCACTCTTTGCGGAAATGTCGGAAACAAAATGAAAGGAGCACCTTACTCCCTCCTCACCTAACTCCCTCGGTCACCAAACTCTTACTATAGCACTCAAAATGCACCAAATTCAGCACTCAGTGCAAACAAAGTCTGCACTGTAGGGGATCACTTTTATACTGTGAATCTAGCCTCTGAAAACTGGCCTAATCCAATTAACTTTGACCCAGAATGTGGGAGGTATGAAAGTAAATTCACAGATGATAACGAGGGATATTGTGAACCTCGTCAAAAAGAAAAAGGAGGCTTTTGTACGGTCTAGAATGGTGGGAACAGTCAAAACCATTGAGGAGTATAAAGAAAGTAGGAAGATACTTAAGCGGGAAATTAGGAGGGCGAGGAGGGGGTCATGAAACCTCCTTGGCAGGTAGGATTAAGGTGAATCCCAAAGCTTTTTATTCACAAGTAAAAAAGCAAGGGGGTGGCCAGGAAAAGGATTGGACCACTTAAGGACAGTGGGGGGAATCTATGTGTTGAGCCAGAGGAAATGGGCAAGTACTAAATGAATATTTTGCATCAGTGTTCACCAAAAAATAGGAGTTTGTGGAAGATGATTCTTGGGTAGGGTGTGTGGACAGTCTGGGTCATGTGACGTCGAAAAGGAGGAGATATTGAGTCTTTCAAAAGATATTAAGGTCGCTATGTCTCCTGGGTCAGATGGGATTTACCCCAGAATACTGAGGGGAGCAAGGGTGAAAATTGCTGGGGCCTTGACTCACATCTTTGTATCCTCATTGGCTACAGGTGAGATCCCAGAGGACTGGCGAATAGCTAATGTGGTAGCGCTTTTTAAGAAAGGTAGCAGGGATAATCCTGGAAACTATCGGCCGGTGAGCCTCACGTCAGTAGTAGCTAACGTTGGAGGGGATTAGCAGGGATAGATTTATACCCATTTGTAAACAAATGACTCATTAGCGATAGACAGCATGGTTTTGTGAAGGGGAAGTCGTGCCTCACTAACTTGATTGAGTTTTTTGAGGAGGTGACAAAGATGATTGATGAGGGGATGGGGGTGGATGGCCTTTGACAAGGTGCTTCATGGCAGACTGGTACAAAAGGTGAAGTCACATGGGATCAGAGATGAGGTGGTAAGATGGATACAGAACAGGCTCGGTCATAGAAGGCAAAGGTAGCAGTAGAAGGGTGCTTTTCTGAATGGAAGGTTGGGACTAGTGGTGTTCCACAGGGATCTGTGCTGGGACCTCTGTTGTTTGTAGTACACGTAAACGATTTGGAGGAAAATGTCGCTGGTCTGATTCGTAAGTTTGCGGATGACACCAAGGAGTGGCAGATAGTGTTGAGGATTGTCAGAAGATACAGGAGGACATAGATAGGTTGGAGACTTGTGCAGAGAAATGGCAAATGGAGTTTAATCCAGACAAATGTGAGGTAATGCATTTTGGTAGATCTAACATAGAGCGGAAATATACCGTAAATGGATATAGAAAGTTAAAGAGATCTGGGTGTGCTGGTCCACAGATCTTTAAAAGTGGCAACACAAGTGGACAAGGTAGTCAAGAAAGCATATGGAATTCTTGCCTTCATTGGATGGGGCACAGAGTATAAAAACTGGCAAGTCATGCTCCATTTGTATAGAACTTTGGCAAGGCTACGCTTGGAATATTGTGCACAATTCTGGTCGCCTCACTACCAGAAGGATGTGGAGGATTTGGAGAGGGTGCAATGGAGGTTTACCAGGATGTTGCCTGATCTGGAGGGTGTTAGCTATTCGGAGAGGCTGAATTGACTCGGACTGTTTTCATGAGAAGCATGAGGTTGAGGGGTGGCCTGATAGAGATCGACAAGATCATGAGAGGCATGGATAGAGTGGATGGGCAGACACTCTTTCCCAGGGTGGAGGGTTCAGTCGCCAGGAGGCATAGGTTTCAGGTCCGTGTGCAAAGGTTAGAGGAGATGTGAGAGGCAGGGTTTTGTACGCAGAGGGTGGTGAGTGCCTGGAACGCGTTGCCAGAGGAGGTTGTGGAAGCAGATACATTAATGGCGTTCAAAAGGCATCTTGACAAACACATGAATAGGATGGGTATAGAGGAATACGGCACGAGGAAATGCTGATGGTTTTGGCCAAGCTTAGTATCATGAGCGGGACAGGCTGGTTAGATGGGCAGAAGAGTGACAAATGGAATTGAACCATGAAAAGTGTGAGGTGATGCATTTTGGGAGGACTAACAAGGCCCAGGAATATCCAATGAATGGTGGGATCCTGGGAAGTAGAGAGGATCAAAGGGACCTTGGTATGCAGGTTCACAGATCTCAGAAGACAGCAGGAACGGTTGATAAGGTGGTTAAGAAGGCCAATGGGATTCTTGTCTTTATTAACCGAGGCATTGAATAGAAGAGCAGGGAGGTTATGCTGGAGCTGTATAAAACGCTGGTTAGGCCCCAGGAGGAAACTGGAGCACCCGGAGGAAACCTACGCAGAAACGGGGAGAACTTCAGCCAGAGAGTGGTGGTCTGTGGAATTCATTGCCACAGAGGGCGGTGGAGGCCGGGACGTTGAGTGTCTTTAAGACAGAAGTTGATAAATTCTTGATTTCTCGAGGAATTAAGGGCGATGGAGAGAGAGCGGGTAAATGCAGTTTAAATCAGCCATGATTGAATGGTGGAGTGGACTCGATGGGCCGAATGGTCTTACTTCCACTCCTCTGCCTTATGGTCTTATGGTCTAATTTGCAGACTCCGCACAGACAGTGACCCAAGCCTGGAATCGAACCTGGGACCCTGGAGCTGTGAAGCAACAGTGCTAACCACTGTGCTCCCGTGCGCTCCACAGAGTGGGAAAAATGAAGTAAAACGTCTTGGACATTACAACCTGGAATTCACTTGCTGTTGTGAGGAGGTTCTGGTGTAAATGGTGACTTTGTGGTTTCTAGGATGTGGTTTGCTGCTGCCTTTTCTTTACACCCTTGTTTCCTGTCTGACCTGAGGCCTCTGTGTGTGGCCTCTACTGAGGCTGATGACAGCTTCTTATCAGCATCAGTAACAACGTTCTGTGTAGATGTGTGAGCTCGTGGCCAGGGGTTCCTGTGGGTTGAACAGTGTTCAGAATATGTTTCAGACGCATTAGGGACACATTTGAATTAGTAATGAGCAATGAGCCAGAATTCATCAATAATCTGGGTGTAAAAGAAAGAACAATTTGTATTTATGCAGCACTTTACACATCTACTCGACATCTCAACGTGCTTTCCAGCCAATGATGTTCTTTTGAAGTGTAGTCACTGTTTTAATGTGGGAAAGAGCAACCATTTAGATAAACACTTGGAACACCACAATGTACAAGGCTACGGACCAAGTGCTGGAGAATGGGGTTAGAATAGATCGGTGCTGGATGGTCAGCACGGGGATGATGGGCTGAAGAGCCTCTTTCCGTGCTGGAAAAACTCTGGGACTCTGTGAATTTGGATAATGTATATTCGAGGCAGAATATCACACACCGAGATACTCCACAATTCCACAACAAGTACTGGGGAAAGGAGAAAGCTGCAATATTGCTTTTGGAATTGGAGTGTTTTTTATGAATGGATTTAAAGAGCTGTTGGAACTTAGAGCGGAGCCAACAGGACAGACTGATGTTACTGCTGAACACACTGCTCATTACTGAGACTGTATTTCAGGGGGAAATACAACAGGACAGACTGATGTTACTGCTGAACACACTGCTCATTACTGAGACTGTATTTCAGGGGGAAATACAACAGGACAGACTGATGTTACTGCTGAACACACTGCTCATTACTGAGACTGTATTTCAGGGGGAAATACAACAGGACAGACTGATGTTACTGCTGAACACACTGCTCATTACTGAGACTGTATTTCAGGGGGAAATACAACAGGACAGACTGATGTTACTGCTGAACACACTGCTCATTACTGAGACTATATTTCAGGGGGAAATACAACAGGACAGACTGATGTTACTGCAGAACGCACTGCTCATTACTGAGACTGTATTTCACGGGGAAATACAACAGGACAGACTGATGTTACTGCTGAACACACTGCTCATTACTGAGACTGTATTTCACGGGGAAATACAACAGGACAGACTGATGTTACTGCAGAACGCACTGCTCATTACTGAGACTGTATTTCAGGGGGAAATACAACAGGACAGACTGATGTTACTGCTGAACACACTGCTCATCACTGAGACTGTATTTCAGGGAGGGGAAATACAACAGGACAGACTGATGTTACTGCAGAACGCACTGCTCATTACTGAGACTGTATTTCAGGGGGAAATACAACAGGACAGACTGATGTTACTGCTGAACACACTGCTCATTACTGAGACTGTATTTCAGGGGGAAATACAACAGGACAGACTGATGTTACTGCTGAACACACTACTCATTACTGAGACTGTATTTCAGGGAGAAATACAACAGACAAAAGTTCAACTGGTTTCCATATTTTCTTCACTGAAACTAATCTAACCTTCGGTATCCCTGATCTCCCTGTCTGATTGTTTCAAACTGAATTTGGCAATCCAGGATTTCAAGATGAATGGGGTATAGTTTCCATCTGATATTTCTCCTGAGAATATGCAAAATATTTGTACTAAATCCCTCGTGTGCTTTTCTCACACAAAACTGACCTTGTTAAATCAGGCAGAAAAGAACTCCCAATAAGATGAAGATATATTTTCCCACCCCCATCTCTACAGGACACTGTGGAGGGTCCACACTCTGCAATCACCCTTGGATCATCACAATATCACAAGGACAGTGAGGCTCCACTTTGATGCAGAAAATGGTGCTTCCCCTTTCTGGCCCGGTTTGCACTTCTTGTTCTGAGAAGGCAGGACTGAACTCTGGAAGATTAACCAATCCCATTCCCGGCAGAGAGCCTGTCCCTTTGATCGGCAGGTTGGGAGATGATGAGGATGTTCCTGACTGTATTCTGTCTGTGAAACAGATCTGGTGAGAGGACAGGCTGACATTCTACAGCAGCAGTGGAGCTAAGCCCAGAATCACAGATTCACACAGTGCAGAAGAGGCCCTTCGGCCCATCGAGTCTGCACCCACACATGGAAAACACCTGACCTGCCGACCTAATCCCATTGGCCAGCACTTGGCCCATTACCTTGAATGTTATGACGGCTAAGTCCCCATCCAGGTACTTTTTAAAGGATGTGAGGCAACCCGCCTCTCCCACCCTCCCAGGCAGTGCGTTCCAGACCCTCTCCACCCTCCCAGGCAGCGCGTTCCAGACCCTCACAACCCTCCCAGGCAGTGCGTTCCAGACCCTCACCACCCTCCCAGGCAGTGCGTTCCAGACCCTCACCACCCTCCCAGGCAGTGCGTTCCAGACCCTCACCACCCTCCCAGGCAGCGCGTTCCAGACCCTCACCACCCTCCCAGGCAGTGCGTTCCAGACCCTCACCACCCTCCCAGACAGTGCGTTCCAGACCCTCACAACCCTCCCAAGCAGTGCGTTCCAGACCCTCACCACCCTCCCAGGCAGTGCGTTCCAGACCCTCACCACCCTCCCAGGCAGCGCGTTCCAGACCCTCACCACCCTCCCAGGCAGTGCGTTCCAGACCCTCACCACCCTCCCAGACAGTGCGTTCCAGACCCTCACAACCCTCCCAAGCAGTGCGTTCCAGACCCTCACCACCCTCCAGGCAGTGCGTTCCAGACCCTCACCACCCTCCCAGGCAGTGCGTTCCAGACCCTCACCACCCTCCCAGGCAGTGCGTTCCAGACGCTCACAACCCTCCCAAGCAGTGCGTTCCAGAACCTCACCACCCTCCCAGGCAGCGCGTTCCAGACCCTCACCACCCTCCCAGGCAGTGCGTTCCAGACCCTCACCACCCTCCCAGGCAGCGCGTTCCAGACCATCACCACCCTCCCAGGCAGTGCGTTCCAGACCCTCACCACCCTCCCAGGCAGCGCGTTCCAGACCCTCGCCACCCTCCCAGGCAGCGCGTTCCAGACCCTCACCACCCTCCCAGGCAGTGCGTTCCAGTCCCTCACCACCCTCCCAGGCGTTGAGTTCCAGACCCTCACCACCCTCCCAGGCAGTGCGTTCCAGACCCTCACCACCCTCCCAGGCAGTGCGTTCCAGACCCTCACCACCCTCCCAGGCAGTGCGTTCCAGACCCTCACCACCCTCCCAGGCAGTGCGTTCCAGACCCTCTACCACCCTCCCAGGCAGTGCGTTCCAGACCCTCACCACCCTCTGGGTAAACAGGTTTTTCCTCAAACCCCCCCTAAACCTCCTGCCCCTCACCTTGAACTTATCTCTCCTCATAACTGACCCTTCAACAAAGGGGAACAGCTGCTCCCTGTCCACACTGTCCATGCCCCTCATAGTCCTGTGCACCTCGATCAGGTCACCCTCAGTCTTATCTGCTTTAGCGAAAACAACCCAATCCTATCCAACCTCTCTCCATAACTTAAACGTTCCACCCCAGGCGAGAGCCTGTTGAATCTCCTCTGCAGCTCCTCCAGTTCAATCATCATTCCTGCAATGTGGCGATCAGAATTACACACAGTACTCCAGCTGTGGCCTCACCAAAGTTCGATACAACTCCAACACGACCTCCCTGCCTTTGTATCTATGCCTCGATTGATAAAGGCAAGTGTCCCATATGCATTTTTTACCACCCGATTAGCCTGCGCGTCTGCCTTCAGAGATCTATGGACAAACACGGCCAGGTCCCTTTGTTCCTCGGAACGTCCCAGTGTCAGGCCATTCATTTAATACTTCTTTGTCACATTACTCCTTCCAAAGTGGATCACCTCACACTTTTCAGGGTGAATTCCATCTGCTGCTTTTTTGCCCATTTGACCATCCCGAATATATCTTCCTGTAACCCAAGTAGCTCAAACTCACTGTTAAACACCCGACCAATCTTTGTGTCATCCACTTAATGTGAAGGTTAATTCAACCACCCCAAATACATCCACTTAATGTGAAAGTTAATTCAACCACCCCAAATACACCCACTTAATGTGAAGGTTAATTCAACCACCCCAAATACACCCACTTAATGTGAAGGTTAATTCAATCCTTCCTAAATACACCCACTTAATGTGCAGATTAATTCAATCCTTCCTAAATACACCCACTTAATGTGCAGATTAATTCAATCCTTCCTAAATACACCCACTTAATGTGCAGATTAATTCAATCCTTCCTAAATACACCCACTTAATGTGAAGGTTAATTCAACCACCCCAAATACATCCACTCAATGTACAGATTAATTCAATCCACCCCAAACACACCCACTTAATGTCCAGACTGTCACTCAAACCCATTGTCACATTAAATGAGTAACAGAGAGGAATGGGAAAACCGAGTTTTCTGACCCGTGTTCCCAGTCTGTGTAACTCTGTGTCAGGTGCACTGAACATTCTCAATGTGGTGATAAATTCTGCTGAAACTCTCATGTCCAGTTTGAATGTTCTAACTCTAGAATTCACACAAGTTACAGGTGCAGAGACACCGCAGCACAAACCAGGGAGAGTTCTTTTAGAACAAGTTAAACTTCTCCAAACCAAACTAAAACTTGTACTTACCCCCAGAAACACAGAGTGACAGAGTCACAACAAAAAGAGTTTTACTGATCATCTCAACAGAATAACAATCCTCTTTATCCACACCGTTTATTGCAGGTCCAGTAAATACATTGAAACACAAAGTGTCCCAGCCGACAGAAGCTGCTTTAATCTCCTTTTTCACAGGAGGTAACGAAGTTAAAGAGGAAGCAGCGACAATGAGCCAATAGCTGCTCCCCTTCTGGGTGGATTTTGATAAGTGACGTTTCTGATTCACTGAGTGCAAGTTGCCCACATTAAGTTGGTTTAACATGAAGAGTTCACACAGCGAGGGACACATTTGCTGCAAAAATGTAAATGGTGGAAACATTTATTGAAAATCATTGAAACCAAATTCTCCTCCCTTTGGGAACAACAAGAGCTAGAATGGACCGCCGCGATGCTGCGGAACTGAGTTATAGAGACCCTGAGCCACTCTGCACACCCTGTCCAGATCCGAGAGGTACCAACTCCTCCCCCGGCGAGGAGTGTGGATGTCAGGGTCTCTGAGGCCACCAAGGCCGCCGAGGCTGCCGGCAGCGTGATGGACAACGCCCTGACCGCCCGGGATGAGTTAGGTGCAGCCCCGTATTGAAGAGGCTGGAGACAAGTTGGAAGTGTAGCTGAAGTGTGTGGCTGCACCAAGGGTGGCACCGATTCACATCCCTGTGCCGATCAATGGACATTGAATCCAAATGGAGTTGGATACAGGTGCTGCTGTCTCAGTGGTGCCGCGTGTTTTCGGGCTGGGCCTTGGGCGAACGAAGGGGGACGTGGTGAAAATCCAAGTGGATCCGCAGGCCCAGCCCTGTTTTTTCAGGGTTTGGCCAGTCCCTCATGCTATTGTTGGGAAGGTCGAGGGTGAACTGCAGCGATTGGAGAGCCTACGTATAATTCAGCCACTTTGTTTTAGCAACTATGCGGGGCCGGTGGTTCCGGTGATGAAACCGGATCGGATGTCAGGGTCGCTGAGGCCTACAAGGCTGCCAAGACTTGTCCATTCTAGTTGTTGAAGGGTGGAGCTCTCTCACACAGATCCTCTTCTTACATCTTATATAACCACTTATCTCTTAAAACATCATTCTCCCACTACATTGTGTGCCTTGTGTTGACCTGTTACGTATTCTCTTTTCATGTACTAAATGATATAGAGGCTTTGAAGAAGGTGCAAAGAGGATTTACAAGGTTCACACCAGGACTGGAAACTATTCCAATTGGGAAAAGATAATTAGGCTGGGGCCCTTTCTCTTCAAAAGAGAAGACAAATGAGTGATCAACATCTTTAAAATGATGGCAGGTGTTGAAAGAGTAAACAGAGAATGTCTGCATTTGTGGTGAAGAGTGAAAATAGAGGCCATCGATATCAGGCTGTCACTAATAAATCCAATGGGTAATTCAGAGGGCAGCCTTTACCCAGAGAGTGATGGGAATGTGGAACTCGCTCCCACGTTGAGTGGTTCCAATGTTACGATGCCAGCTGATGTTAGTGCATCTAATCAGACGCTAGAGTGGAACCCAGCTTGAGAGATACTGGGCGGGATTCTCCGTTTCAGAGACTAAGTGCTGACGCCGGGACAGAACCGATGGAATTCTACGACAGCAAGACTGGCGCCGCTCCCGGAGAAATTAATCAACCGTTAATCTGAGAATCGTAGAATTTCAAGTGCAGAAGGAGACCATTCGGCCCATCGAGTCTGCACAGCCCCTTTGCCAGAGGACCCTACCTAAGCCCGCACCTCCACCCTATCCCCGTAACCCAGAAACCACACTTATTATTTTTGGATACTAAGGGCAATTTACCACGAGCAACCACCTAACCTGCACATCTTTGGGTTGTGGGAGGAAACCGGAGCACCCGGAGGAAACCCACGCACACACGGGGAGGATGTGCAGACTCCGCACAGACAGTGACCCAAGCCGGAATCGAACCTGGGACCCTGGAGCTGTGAAGCAAGTGTGCTAACCACTGTGCTACCGTGCTGGTATCAGAGTGGTTACCTTCTTCCACCTGAACTGACTGTGCTCCGGGGCTAGCGCGGCACCCTGTGGAACACGAGCGATTCCAATGGGAAACGGTGTTGGATATGCCGGAGTCGGGATTGACACTCGAGAGGCTGACAAGCTGTAGCTGCATATCCGCACTCCACTCCCCACACACACTCATCCCAGCCAATAGGATGGCACCGGTTGTGCTGGAGCGCGCCCATCCCGCTGCTGGGTCAGCTGCGGCCAGAGGATACTTGGGGGGGGGGGGTAGGTGGCCTGGTGAGTCCTGTGGCACTAAGTTCACAGTGAGCAGTCGGCAGCGTGCACAGCCGTGTGGCTGCCTTGCCGGCTGCGGCAATGGTGTTCCGTGCCCGTCCAGCCCGGCCCCACCTCTTGGCTGCCCCCCGCTACTCCCCCGAGACCCTGGCAGAAGTTCCCCGGCCGGCGGCACAACTATCAGCACACTATAGCGATATTGGACACTTTTCGTGCCCCCTCTCCCTCCCTCAGCAGCCACGGAGCCTGTTTCCCGATTGTTGAAACCACAAGTGAAACACGCCGTCGGTAATTCCTCCCGGTGGAGGCGGAGCATCGCGGAAGCCCGGGTGAATACCGGCTCAGGCCGCTAATGATATGTGAACGGCGTTTACTGTACGTGCAGAGTAGAACGCATTGACACCGCGGTTGAGGCACCGGAGCACGGCATTCTGTCGGGCAGCCAGCAACGGCCACCATTTTTGCCTCACGACCGTTTCTCCGCCCAATCGCCTTTCCTGGTTCCAGCGTCGGCCGACAGAGAATCCCGCTATTTCTGTTTCGATACTTCATTGGCAGATTACAGAACAGAGTCACAGGACTGCCCATGAACTTTTAACTAAAGAATAAAACATTGATTAATCTCTGCCAACTCCACCAACCCACCGATATAATTTTGGTGCTGACAGCTATCCTCTACACCATCGACTGCGTGGACAATTTGTGTGTTGTCTGCAAATTTCCCAATCTTGCCCCCATCACCCCATGTTCAAGTCCAAATTGTTAATATATAAAACGAACAGCAGGGGTGCCAACACCAAGCCCTGCGGAACACCAATTGAAACAGCTTCCCATTCGCAAGGGCAGCCATTGGCCATTCCCCTTTGTTTCCTGTTCCTGAGCCAACTTTGGATCTGTGTTCTCACCAAGGATTCACCTCCAGGGTTCCAAACTCTCCTTCAGGTATTCCCCTGCCCTGGATTGTCATGTGCCTTCAAGCTTTCACACAATTCCCCAGGTTCCAAGCTGTGCCAACAGAATGCCACTTTTTCACAGGCTGTATAAGTTGTTACCAACCATCTCGCAAGCCGCCATGCCCCAGGTCTGTACCTTAACTGGGAGCCTTTCTCTCTGCTCCTGACTTCACTGAACAGAACCTTTTTCCAGATTCCTCTTCATCTTTCCTTTGCCTTCACAGTTTTCCTGGAACTCTGTTCTTTCCCAATCCCTGGTTTCTAGGACTTGCTGTTCTTTATCTTGGGAGTGTCTTTCTGTCCCTGTGTATGGTGCTGTCTGTTCCAGCAGTTTCTGTGAAATCTGCTTACTCCCCGTTTACCTTCTTTCTCCTGAACTAACTGCTCTCACTGTCTTTGTCTGGGCTCCTGGTTACTAAGCAACAGCCTAGTTTTTGTTCACTGTTTTGTAAAACCATCATTACAATGCAGGCATCGAAACCAACCGACAGATTTTCAGGCAACTTTTAAGAAATGAGATTAAAATTGAAGTTTTATTTCATTTTTAGCACACAAATACAGAAACACAAAATTCAGCTTATTTGAAACTATAACTTACTTTGTATCCCCACAAATACAAATAACTTGGAACCCTCTCTATTTCCGAATTGAAGCAAGTGGCAGAGAAACAGTTTTGGGGAAGTGAAGTAAACAAATAAGGATGAGGCAGGATATGTTGATGGTTTGATGGGAAAGGATTGCAGGAGGTTCAAATCGAGCATAAATACCGGCATGGACTGTTATTTAAATACTTTCACACCATGTGGGTGTTGCTGACTAGGCCAGCATTTATTGCCCATCCCTAACTTCCCCTTGTGAAGGTGGGGGTGAGCTGCCTTCTCAAACGCTGCAGTCCATGTGAAGTAGGTACACCCACCGTGCTGTTAGGGAGGGAGTTCCAGGATTTTGACCCAGCGACAGTGAAGGAACAGCGATATATTTCCAAGTCAGGATGGTGAGTGACTTGGAGGGGAATTTGCAGATGGTGGTGATCCCAGGTATCTGCTGCTCTTGTCATTCTAGATTGTAGAGGTCACAGGTTTGAAACATGCTGTCAAAGGAGCCTTGGTGAGTTGCTGCTGTGCATCTTGTGGATGGTACAGACGGCTGCGACTGTGTGTCCGTGCTGGGGAAAGACAATGTTGAGGCTGGTGGCTGGGGTGTAAATCAAGCGTGCTGCTTTGTCTTGGAAGGTCTTCGGTTTGCTCAGTGTTGTTGGAGCTGCTCTCATCCAGGAAAGTGTAAAGTATTCCATCACACTCCTGACTTGTACCTTGTGGATGAAAGACAAGGTTTGGGGAGCCAGGAGGTGGGTTTCTCGCTGCTGAATTCAGTCTCTGACCTGCTCTGGTAGCCACAGTATTTATATGGCTGATCCAGTTCAGTTTCTGGTCAATGGTAACCCCCAGGATGTTGATAGTGGGGATCAGTGATGGTGATGCCATTGACTGTAAAGGGGCGATGGTTAGATTCTCTCTTGTTGGAGATGTTGATTGACTGGCACTTGTGTGGTATAAATGTAACTTGCCACTTGTCAGTCCAAGCCTGGATATTGTCCAGGTCTTGCTGCATTTGGACATGGACTGCATGGGCTCATTGTGCTGAATGATCTGTTTCTGGGCCTTATATTCGACACAACATGATGTAATCAGACGTACACTGCACACTTGGATCTTCCCCTCACAATCTGGTACAAACTGACTGAAAAATCTAAAATAAACTGAAAAACTATGGACTGAGAATGAGGAGGCCTAAAAACTGAACTTTACTGTAATAAACAGCACCTAGAATTTCTTAAATTTCCACACAAACCTCCGCTATCCTATTGACCATCTGACCACACTTCTGGTGTCAGTAATTCCACACCCTTCCGATCTCTTCCCACTCAATGAATCATTTGGATGTAGTCATGCCAGGTCACTCAGTTACTCTGAGCCACAACTGGCAGTGCTCAAGGAGTCAGAATTAGGAGCAGGAAAGGATCGCCTGGCAGATTATTTTTGAGCTAAACCAGAATAGAAAGTGGAATGAAGTGTAGAGAGTGTGGGGGACAGGCACGAGCTGGGGTTAATGTGCAGAAATCATTGAAAGTGGCAGGACAGGTGGAGAGAGCAGTTACTGAAGCACAGGAGAAAGCTTTTCACACAGCGAGTGGTTAGGATCCGGAATGTTCTGTCTGAGAGTGTGGTGGAGACAGATTCACACAGCGAGTGGTTAGGATCCGGAATGTTCCATCTGAGAGTGTGGTGGAGGCAGATTCACACAGCGAGTGGTTAGGATCCGGAATGTTCTGTCTGAGAGTGTGGTGGAGACAGATCCACACAGCGAGTAGTTAGTATCTGGAATGTTCTGTCTGATAGTGTGGTGGAGACAGATTCACACAGCGAGTGGTTAGGATCTGGAATGTTCTGACTGAGAGTGTGGTGGAGACAGATACACACAGCGAGTGGTTAGGATCCGGAATGTTCTGTCTGAGAGTGTGGTGGTGGCAGATTCACACAGCGAGTGGTTAGGATCCGGAATGTTCTGACTGAGAGTGTGGTGGAGACAGATTCACACAGCGAGTGGTTAGGATCCGGAATGTTCTGACTGAGAGTGTGGTGGAGACAGATTCATACAGCGAGTGGTTCGGATCCGGAATGTTCAGTCTGAGAGTGTGGTGGAGACAGATTCACACAGCGAGTGGTTAGGATCCGGAATGTACTGTCTGAGAGTGTGGTGGAGGCAGATTCACACAGCGAGTGGTTAGGATCTGGAATGTTCTGTCTGAGAGTGTGGTGGAGACAGATTCACACAGCGAGTGGTTAGGATCCGGAATGTTCTATCTGAGAGTGTGGTGGAGACAGATTCACATAGCGAGTGGTTAGGATCCGGAATGTTCTGTCTGAGAGTGTGGTGGAGGCAGATTCACACAGCGAGTGGTTAGGATCCGGAATGTACTGTCTGAGAGTGTGGTGGAGGCAGATTCACACAGCGAGTGGTTAGGATCCGGAATGTTCTGTCTGAGAGTGTGGTGGAGACAGATTCACACAGCGAGTGGTTAGGATCCGTAATGTTCTGTCTGAGAGTGTGGTGGAGACAGATTCACACAGCGAGTGGTTAGGATCCGGAATGTTCTGTCTGAGAGTGTGGTGGAGACAGATTCACACAGTGAGTGGTTAGGATCCGGAATGTTCTGCCTGAGAGTGTGGTGGTGGCAGATTCACACAGCGAGTGGTTAGGATCCGGAATGTTCTATCTGAGTGTGTGGTGGAGGCAGATTCACACAGCGAGTGGTTAGGATCCGGAATGTTCTGTCTGAGAGTGTGGTGGAGGCAGAGCCACACAGCGAGTGGTTAGGGTCTGGAATGTTCTGTCTAATTTTATGGGCCAGGGCTTAGAAACTCCAAAGTATATTATGAAGTCCACCTGACCTACAATCGTTCTGTTGAATTTGGCAAGGTTGAGCACAAGACCCTTCGGGTGTGATTCATCAGTCTTCCCAGACACTTTAATCAAAACAAGCTTTGTTCCAAGAACTTAGTTAACATTTATATATAAACACACAGCAAGAATTTTTATCAATTACAAACATAAAGACACCACACAGTGACAGTAATCTATGTATAACCCTGAATGAATTCCCCCTTAACTGTTCCAATTCAAAAACACAATCCAATAACCCAAAAAACCCTTTTCAAGAGCGTGGCCCAGCACTCTGCATTCTCACTTGAATAAGACTGGGTTTTCCTGAGATTCTGACCCCATCTCTCCTGCAGTTTTCAACTCCTTGCGGAAAGCTGGCTATATCTTTTAAATTACCAAAGGGACAGGGATAAAGGGAGATAGATTGGGGAGAAGCTGATAGTGCAGCCTGGGGAAATGGAAAAAGGTGGTGGGTAGAATTGGGGATGTGGGAAGAATGTGAGTGTAAGGAGTTGATCTCTGATATAAGGACACTGTTTTGATCATGTTCCTAATCGTCCTTATGCTCCTGGCCTCGGAATGGTGTCATATCGAAGGATATTTTCTGTAGTTCAGGAGCCGGGAGCTTGTCTGTTGCCTGTTCAAACAAAATTAAAAATAGATTAGTTTCCAAAACTCAAGCTGCAGCCAACGTGAGAATAAAGGATAATTTCAGCTCCTCTGAGGAGTTTGTCCAGATTGTAACTCTGTTCTTAATGACGGGAAACTCCCAGACTCCATCTCCAGCCTGCACAGAGTGAGCTGATCCCAGATGGAATGACAGTCGGGGCTACAGTTGGTCTGAACACCGAGTGGATATGAAAGGAAAATAGTTCAGTATTCCCACTCCATACACTGGGAATCATGGCTGGAAATGTGTGTGTACACGTTATTGAATATCTGTGTGTAAGTATATGTGAACGTGTACACGTGTCTGTATGTCTATGTGTCGATGTACACTTGGGAATGTGTGTCTGTTTGTAGACATTTAGGTCTATCTTTGTACCTGTGAATATGTGTGTATCGATTGGTGAGATATGACGGATAAATGTGAGGTAATGCATTTTGGAAGGTCTGATCCAGGTGGGAATAACACAGTAAATGGCAGAGCCCTTCAGAGCATTGCCAGGCAGAGGGATCTGGGCGTACAGGTCCACAGGTCACTGAAAGTGGCAACACAGGGGGATAGGGTAGTCAAGAAGGCACACGGCATGCTTGCCTTTATCCATCGGGGCATTGAGTATAAGAAATGGCAAGTCATGCTGCAGCTGTACAGAACCTCAGTTAGGCCGCATTTGGAATATTGTGTACAATTCTGGTCACCACACTACCAGAAGGATGTGGATGCTTTGGAGAGAGGACAGAAGAGGTTTACCAGGTTGTTGCCTGGTCTGGAGGGTATTGAACTTGATGATCAGCAATGATCAGAATGAATGGGGGAGCAGGCTCGAAGGGCCGAATGGCCTCCTCCTGCTTCTATTTTCTCTGTTTCTATGTATTCGTTATGAGGGGAGGTTGGATAAACTCGGATTGTTTTCATTGGAATGACGGAGGCGGAGGGGCGACCTGACAGAGATTTATAAAATTATGAGGAGCATGGAGAGAGTGAAACGTCAGACGCTTTTGCCCAGGGTGGGAAAGTCACTGACCCAGGGTCACAGGTGCGAGGGGCAAAGTTCAGAGGAGATGTGCGAGGCAGGTTTTTGACACAGAAGGTGGTGAGTGTCTGGAACGCGCTGCGGGAGGAGGTGGTGGAAGCAGATACGATAGCGATGTTTAAGAGGCATCTTGACAAATACATGAATAGGATGGGAATAGAGGGATATGGACCCCGGAATTGCAGAAGGTTTTAGTTCAGACAGGCATCACGATCGGTGCAGGCTCGGAGGGTCGAAGGGCCTGTCCCTGTGCTGTACTGTCCTTTGTTCTTTGAACACACAACATTACATATATTACCACACGGGGCTAATAATGGTCCATTCCACGCTGGACTCACTGCTCTCTGTCCATTCTCTGCAGTGTTGCTGATATGGGTCCATTTTGAGTCAGGCTTTCCCACAGTTTCACCATTTATACAGAACGTGACAGAATCCACCTGCTTTTCCTGAACCTCTGTTCAGTGCGATAGAAACATACCTTTAATCTCACTGTATACAGATGAAGTTGGTTGCTGTAATGCCTGAGGGAAAATAGAGACATGTTAGAAATTGTGATTGTGTAACACGTGCACAATGAGAGGCTTATTTGAAAATGTTCTACATTCTAATCATAGCGGCTTCTGGGAAAAAGGGATTTATTTTACTCTATGTCGAAAGAGGAAACTTTGATCCTGTGGTGAATGTTGATCACCAGACATATCCCAGTTTGTTGTAGTGAGAGATATTTACCATGTACGTTGGGTCAGAATCTGCTGGGGAATCTTTCAAATTCTGTAACAAAATGTAAACAGTGAAGATTGGGTTTAGTAGCTGTTGTGAAAATGAGAATTTACTAAAACCTGATTCTAAAGTGTCAGGAATTATAGTCTGGGAAGGTTTATATTTCCATGACGGTGCCCGATTTCTGAAACAGTTTAATTCAGCAGGAGGTAAAGTACATTCCACTCAGAATCTTTCACACAATCTTCCCAGTGCAGAAAGAGGCCCCTCGGCCCATCAGGTCTGCACTGGCCCTCTGGAAGAACATTAGACCGAGACCCACACCCCTGCCTTATCCCCGGAACCTTGCACAGTCTCACTTTCCAGAGAACAATCCAATTCCCTTTTGAATACCTCGATTTCACCTCCCTCCACCACCCTCACAGGAAGTTCATTCAACCTCTGGCTCACTTCTCCTTTTGCTCATTATTGTGAATGTGTGCCCTCTAGTTCTTGATGTACGTTTGAGTGGGAATAGTTTCTCCTGTACCTCCATATTTACAGACAATACAAAGTTGGGTGGGAGGCTGAGCTGTGAGGAGGATGCAGAGATGTTTCAGCAGGATTTGGACAGGCTGAGTGCGTGGGCACATGCATGGCAGATGCAGTATAACGTGGATAAATGTGAGGTTATCCACTTCAGCAGCAAAAATAGGAAGGGAATTATTATTTGAGTGGGTGTAAATTGAGAGAGGTGAATACTCAGTGAGACCTTGGTGTCCTCGTGCGTCAGTCGCTGAAAGTAAGCGCGCAGGAACAACAGGCAGGAAAGACGGCAAATGGTAGGTTGGCCTTCATAGCGAGAGGATTTGAATATAGGAATAGAGATGTTTCACTACAATTGTATGGGGAATTGGTGAGGCCACACCTGGAGTATTGTGTGCAGTTTTGATGTCCTTATCTGAGGAATGATGTTCTTGTGGGTGTAGAAATCAGGGAGAAGGACTGTAATAAAATTTAAGAGATTAATACAGACAGAGAGGAGGTTCGGAGTGGTCTGGCAGGCTTAAAGGTAGATAAATCTCCAGGGAGAAGGACTTTGATAAATATAGAAGGACTTACAAGAGAGGGTTCTTGGTAAACGGCAGAACCCTGGGAAGCACCGAGTTTCCGAGGAATTTTGGTGTGCATGTACACCCATCCCTTAATGTAGCAGAGCAGGTGGATACAGTGGTTAAGAAGGCCTCTGGTATACTTGCCTTTATTAACTGAGGCATAGAGTTTAGAGCAGGAAGGTTCAGTTGGAACTGTGTAAAACATTTGTTTGGCCACAGCTTTACGAGGGATGTGATAGCTCTGGAAAGGGTGCAGAGGAGGTTTACCAGGATGTTGCCTGGGCTGGAGAGTTTTAGTTATGAAGAGAGATGGGATTGACTGGGATTGTTTTCCTTTGAGTAGAGGAGACTGAGGGGCACATGATTGAGATTTGTAAAATTATGAGGGGCATGGATAAAGTAGACAGGAAGAAACTTTTCCCCTTGGTGGAGGGATCAATGACCAGGGGGCATAGGTTCAATTTAAAAAAAAAATATTTATTAGTGTCACAAGTGGGCTTCCATTAACACTGCAATGAAGTTACTGTGAAAAGCCCCAGTCGCCACATTCCGGCACCTGTTCAGGTACAGAGACCGAGAATTCAGAATGTCCAATTTACCGAAGAAGGATGTCTTTCGGGACTTGTGGGAGGAAACGGGAGCACCCGGAGGAAACCCACGCAGACACGGGGAGAATATGTGGACTCCACACAGTGACCCAAGCCGGGAATCGAATCCGGGACCCTGGCGCTGTGAAGCAACAGTGCGAACCACTGTGCTACCGTGCTGCCCAGGTTAGGGGCAGGAGGTTCAGAGGGGATGTGAGGAAAACCCTTTTCACCCAGAGGGGAATGGGAGTCTGGAACTCACTGCCTGAAAGGGAGGTGGAGGCAGAGACCCTCAGAATATTTAAGAAGTATTTAGATGTGCCTTCCCGATCCCAGGGCAGACAAGGCTCTGGGCCAAATGCTGGGGAATGGGATTGGAATAGTCCAGTGGTTGTTTTTGACTAGCAGAGATGCGATGGACCGAAGGGCATTTTCTCTGCTGTATGAGCCTATGACTCTAACAGCACTGTGGGTGTACCTACACCTCATTAACTGCAGCGGTTCAAGAATGCAGTTCACCACCACCTTACCAAAGGCAATTAGGGATGGGCAATAATTCCTGATGGAGCCAGCGACACACACATCCCAAGAAAGATTTGAATAAATCTGGGGCTGGATTCTCCGCTTCCCCAGCCGTGTGTTTCCCGGCGGAGCGCCGTTCGCTGGCAGCCGGATTCTCTACTCTCGCCAATTGTTAATGGGAATTTCCATCGAAGCCCCCCCACACCACCGGGAAACCGTGGCGATGGCACACAGCCAGCGGGAACTGAGAATGCCGTCAGCCGGAGAATTCCCACCCTCATTTCCCTTTCACACATTCCAAATTCCCGCTGGGATACAATGGGAGGGAGAGAGCCTTCCCTACACTGAGGAGGCATTGTGGGTGGCAGTAGAGTTCCCTGAGAGACAGAAATGGTTGTAGCAACATTCACAAAGCAAATAATGTCTTATTCGACAAATTACAGACTTCATTCCATGAACAATGTTCTGAGCACAGTGTCACATTTGGGCAATTTCAGTCTCTCCAGTAATATCAGGGTGTGAGTGTCCAGTAATATCAGGGTCTGAGTGTCCAGTAATATCAGGGTGTGAGTGTCCAGTAATATCAGCGTGTGAGTGTCCAGTAATATCAGGGTGTGAGTGTCCAGTGATATCAGGGTCTGAGTGTCCAGTAATATCAGGGTGTGAGTGTCCAGTAATATCAGGGTGTGAGTGTCCAGTAATATCAGGGTGTGAGTGTCCAGTAATATCAGGGTGTGAGTGTCCAGTAATATCAGGGTGTGAGTGTCCAGTAATATCAGGGTGTGAGTGTCCAGTAATATCAGGGACTGAGTGTCCAGTAATATCAGGGTGTGAGTGTCCAGTAATATCAGGGTGTGAGTGTCCAGTAATATCAGGGTCTGAGTGTCCAGTAATATCAGGGTGTGAGTGTCCAGTAATATCAGGGTCTGAGTGTCCAGTAATACCAGGGTCTGGGAGGGTCTGAGTGTCCAGTAAAACCAGGGTCTGGGAGGGTCTGAGTGTCCAGTAATATCAGGGTGTGAGTGTCCAGTAATATCAGGGTGTGAGTGTCCAGTAATATCAGGCTGTGAGTGTCCAGTAATACCAGGGTCTGACTGCCCAGTAATATCAGGGTCTGAGTGTCCAGTAATATCAGGGTGTGAGTGTCCAGTAATATCAGGGTGTGAGTGTCCAGTAATATCAGGGTCTGAGTGTCCAGTAATATCAGGGTCTGAGTGTCCAGTAATGTCAGGGTCTGGGAGGGCCTGAGTGTCCAGTAATATCAGGGTCTGAGTGTCCAGTAATATCAGGGTCTGAGTGTCCAGTAACATCAGGGTCTGAGTGTCCAGTAATATCAGGGTCTGAGTGTCCAGTAATATCAGGGTCTTGGAGGGTCTGAGTGTCCAGTAATATCAGGGTGTGAGTGTCCAGTAATATCAGGGTGTGAGTGTCCAGTAATATCAGGGTCTGAGTGTCCAGTAATATCAGGGTCTGAGTGTCCAGTAATATCAGTGTCTGGGAGGGCCTGAGTGTCCAGTAATATCAGGGTCTGAGTGTCCAGTAATATCAGGGTCTGAGTGTCCAGTAATATCAGGGTCTGAGTGTCCAGTAATATCAGGGTGTGAGTGTCCAGTAATATCAGCGTGTGAGTGTCCAGTAATATCAGGGTGTGAGTGTCCAGTGATATCAGGGTCTGAGTGTCCAGTAATATCAGGGTGTAAGTGTCCAGTAATATCAGGGTGTGAGTGTCCAGTAATATCAGGGTGTGAGTGTCCAGTAATATCAGGGTGTGAGTGTCCAGTAATATCAGGGTGTGAGTGTCCAGTAATATCAGGGTGTGAGTGTCCAGTAATATCAGGGTCTGAGTGTCCAGTAATATCAGGGTGTGAGTGTCCAGTAATATCAGGGTGTGAGTGTCCAGTAATATCAGGGTGTGAGTGTCCAGTAATATCAGGGTGTGAGTGTCCAGTAATATCAGGGTCTGAGTGTCCAGTAATACCAGGGTCTGGGAGGGTCTGAGTGTCCAGTAAAACCAGGGTCTGGGAGGGTCTGAGTGTCCAGTAATGTCAGGGTGTGAGTGTCCAGTAATATCAGGGTGTGAGTGTCCAATAATATCAGGCTGTGAGTGTCCAGTAATACCAGGGTCTGAGTGCCCAGTAATATCAGGGTCTGAGTGTCCAGTAATATCAGGGTGTGAGTGTCCAGTAATATCAGGGTGTGAGTGTCCAGTAATATCAGGGTCTGAGTGTCCAGTAATATCAGGGTCTGAGTGTCCAGTAATGTCAGGGTCTGGGAGGGCCTGAGTGTCCAGTAATATCAGGGTCTGAGTGTCCAGTAATATCAGGGTCTGAGTGTCCAGTAACATCAGGGTCTGAGTGTCCAGTAATATCAGGGTCTGAGTGTCCAGTAATATCAGGGTCTTGGAGGGTCTGAGTGTCCAGTAATATCAGGGTGTGAGTGTCCAGTAATATCAGGGTGTGAGTGTCCAGTAATATCAGGGTGTGAGTGTCCAGTAATATCAGGGTGTGAGTGTCCAGTAATATCAGGGTCTGAGTGTCCAGTAATATCAGGGTCTGAGTGTCCAGTAATATCAGTGTCTGGGAGGGCCTGAGTGTCCAGTAATATCAGGGTCTGAGTGTCCAGTAATATCAGGGTCTGAGTGTCCAGTAATATCAGGGTCTGAGTGTCCAGTAATATCAGGGTCTGAGTGTCCAGTAATATCAGTGTCTGAGTGTCCAGTAATATCAGGGTGTGAGTGTCCAGTAATATCAGGGTCTTGGAGGCTCTGAATGTCCAGTAATATCAGGGTCTGAGTGTCCAGTAATATCAGCATCTGGGAGGGTCTGAGTGTCCAGTAATATCAGGGTCTGAGTGTCCAGTAATATCAGTGGCTGGGAGGGTCTGAGTGTCCAGTTATATCAGGGTCTGAGTGTCCAGTAATATCAGGGTCTGAGTGTCCAGTAATATCAGGGTCTGAGTGTCCAGTAATATCAGGGTCTGGGAGGGTCTGAGTGTCCAGTAATATCAGGGTCTGAGTGTCCAGTAATATCAGGGTCTGAGTGTCCAGTAATATCAGGGTCTGTGTGTCCAGTAATATCAGGGTCTGACTGTCCAGCAATATCAGGGTCTGAGTGTCCAGTAATATCAGGGTCGAGTGTCCAGTAATATCAGGGTCTGAGTGTCCAGTAATATCAGGGTCTGAGTGTCCAATAATATCAGGGTCTGGGAGGGTCTGAGTGTCCAGTAATATCAGGGTCTGAGTGTCCAGTAATATCAGGATCTGAGTGTCCAGTAATATCAGGGTCTGAGTGTCCAGAAATATCAGTATCTGAGTGTCCAGTAATATCAGGGTCTGAGTGACCAGTAATATCAGGGTCTGAGAGTCCAGAAATATCAGTGCCTGAGTGTCCAGTAATATCAGGGTCTGGGAGGGTCTGAGTGTCCAGTAATATCAGGGTCTGAGTGTCCAGTAATATCAGGGTCTGAGTGTCCAGTAATATCAGGGTCTGAGTGTCCAGTAATATCAGGGTCTGGGAGGGTCTGAGTGTCCAGTATTATCAGGGTCTGAGTGTCCAGTAATATCAGGGTCTGAGTGTCCAGTAATATCAGGGTCTGGGAGGGTCTGAGTGTCCAGTAATATCAGGGTCTGAGTGTCCAGTAATATCAGGGTCTGGGAGGGTCTGAGTGTCCAGTATTATCAGGGTCTGAGTGTCCAGTAATATCAGGGTCTGAGTGTCCAGTAATATCAGGGTCTGAGTGTCCAGTAATATCAGGGTGTGAGTGTCCAGTAATATCAGGGTGTGAGTGTCCAGTAATATCAGGGTGTGAGTGTCCAGTAATATCAGGGTGTGAGTGTCCAGTAATATCAGGGTCTGAGTGTCCTGTAATACCAGGGTCTGGGAGGGTCTGAGTGTCCAGTAAAACCAGGGTCTGGGAGGGTGTGAGTGTCCAGTAATATCAGGGTGTGAGTGTCCAGTAATATCAGGGTGTGAGTGTCCAGTAATATCAGGGTGTGAGTGTCCAGTAATACCAGGGTCTGAGTGCCCAGTAATATCAGGGTCTGAGTGTCCAGTAATATCAGGGTGTGAGTGTCCATTAATATCAGGGTGTGAGTGTCCAGTAATATCAGGGTCTGAGCGTCCAGTAATATCAGGGTCTGAGTGTCCAGTAATATCAGGGTCTGGGAGGGCCTGAGTGTCCAGTAATATCAGGGTCTGAGTGTCCAGTAATATCAGGGTCTGAGTGTCCAGTAATATCAGGGTCTGAGTGTCCAGTAATATCAGGGTCTTGGAGGGTCTGAGTGTCCAGTAATATCAGGGTGTGAGTGTCCAGTAATATCAGGGTGTGAGTGTCCAGTAATATCAGGGTCTGAGTGTCCAGTAATATCAGGGTCTGAGTGTCCAGTAATATCAGTGTCTGTGAGGGCCTGAGTGTCCAGTAATATCAGGGTCTGAGTGTCCAGTAATATCAGGGTCTGAGTGTCCAGTAATATCAGTGTCTGAGTGTCCAGTAATATCAGGGTGTGAATGTCCAGTAATATCAGGGTCTTGGAGGCTCTGAGTGTCCAGTAATATCAGGGTCTGAGTGTCCAGTAATATCAGCATCTGGGAGGGTCTGAGTGTCCAGTAATATCAGGGTCTGAGTGTCCAGTAATATCAGGGTCTGGGAGGGTCTGAGTGTCCAGTTATATCAGGGTCTGAGTGTCCAGTAATATCAGGGTCTGAGTGTCCAGTAATATCAGGGTCTGAGTGTCCAGTAATATCAGGGTCTGGGAGGGTCTGAGTGTCCAGTAATATAAAGGGTCTGAGTGTCCAGTAATATCAGGGTCTGAGTGTCCAGTAATATTAGGGTCTGTGTGTCCAGTAATATCAGGGTCTGACTGTCCAGCAATATCAGGGTCTGAGTGTCCAGTAATATCAGGGTCGAGTGTCCAGTAATATCAGGGTCTGAGTGTCCAGTAATATCAGGGTCTGAGTGTCCAGTAATATCAGGGTCTGGGAGGGTCTGAGTGTCCAGTAATATCAGGGTCTGAGTGTCCAGTAATATCAGGATCTGAGTGTCCAGTAATATCAGGGTCTGAGTGTCCAGAAATATCAGTGTCTGAGTGTCCAGTAATATCAGGGTCTGAGTGACCAGTAATATCAGGGTCTGAGAGTCCAGAAATATCAGTGTCTGAGTGTCCAGTAATATCAGGGTCTGGGAGGGTCTGAGTGTCCAGTAATATCAGGGTCTGAGTGTCCAGTAATATCAGAGTCTGAGTGTCCAGTAATATCAGGGTCTGAGTGTCCAGTAATATCAGGGTCTGGGAGGGTCTGAGTGTCCAGTATTATCAGGGTCTGAGTGTCCAGTACTATCAGGGTCTGAGTGTCCAGTAATATCAGGGTCTGGGAGGGTCTGAGTGTCCAGTAATATCAGGGTCTGAGTGTCCAGTAATATCAGGGTCTGAGTGTCCAGTAATATCAGGGTCTGGGAGGGTCTGAGTGTCCAGTATTATCAGGGTCTGAGTGTCCAGTAATATCAGGGTCTGAGTGTCCAGTAATATCAGGGTCTGAGTGTCCAGTAATATCAGGGTCTGGGATTTACAATCTCGCTCTGATATTGTTGAGAGATTGAAGCCGTTGAAATGTGCAGGAAAGGCAGAGGTGATTGTGATTGGGTGAGGTTTTGGTGACTGCTGCTTGTCCCACTGGTTAATTGTTGCTGGTTTTGAGGTTTAAGAACGATGAACAACAGCATACTCCGCTGTGCTTTCAGTCAGTGATACTGCCGGCTGCCTGGTGCCTGGGCAATGGAATCGAAGCTCAGCATATTTGCATTCCCCTTCACCTGACTGTAATCCAGTAGAAATATTGATCAGTATTTATTTCCACACAGAATGAAAGAATGTCTGTCAACAGATCAAATGGTGTTATTATTAATAACTGAATGGTTTCTTCTTCTTTGCCTTTCTCACTGGAAGATGCTGACAGGCCGCTGGGATGTGCTTTTTATTGACTCTGGTCGCTCTGCTACAGCTGTGAATTTGTCCACAGCAAGATCCCAGAAATAACAATGTGACAATGACCAATCAGTTCTCATTTTTTTAGGGGGATAAATATAACCCGGGACATTAAAGGATGATTCCTTTGCCCATCTTCCAAATAGTCCCAGGGAATATTTTACATTTCATTTCCTCATACCTCAGGGACTGCAGCGGTTCAAGAAGGCAGCTCACCCCCACCTCGTCAATGATAGAATCCCGCTGCCAGCGAACAGCGCGCGGCCGAGGAACACGTGTCTGGGGGGCCCGAGAATCCAGTCCCCAGTGTTGGAATGTCAGTTATTGTTTTTAATGGCATGGTCTGTCTTAATGGCTGCCAAAGAACCCCCCTGGAATTGACAATTAACCGACATGTCTCATTCATTCAGCTTTTCATTATTGTTGGAGATTTGGAAAAAATTATTTTCAGAAATTTCTTTTTCACTTTTTCTCTCAGTCTCTTTGTCCCTCCTCTCTCTCTTTCTTTTCTCCTTCACTTTATTTGGAATCCTGCACCTGACTTGTTGTGGAATTAAATATTCTTCACAGGCTCTTCTAGATTCCGAGCCTCCAATGTGGTCAGTCTCAACGGGAAAAACGGTGTGAATCCTCATGGAATCTTGTGCCTCTCAGAAATAAAAGTGATTGGTGTAGTTACCGGCGTCACTCTGGTGAGGTGGAGACTCTGAGACTGCCTCACGCCCGGCCAGCCTTGGTGTAAATGATGCTGGCGGGACGTCACGCTGAGTCAAGATTCCGTGAGGGAGGGGGTAAGGTCTGGAGAGAGTGCTGGGTAATGGTGTGCTGATGTATTACAGTGAGGTTCCTGATCTCGCACCGTGTGATTCTCACTCCTCCCCCGGCGGGGTGGGGGCGGGGGGGGGGGGGGGGGGGAGATTCCAAACAACAATCACGCCGGAGAGAATCACATTTTTCACTTCACTCCAGAGTTTGGGTCCACGGTGACTTTCTCACGGACGGAGAGGCTCAAAAAATCACCCCTCAAAAAATCACCCCTCAAAAAATCACCCCTCAAAAAATCACAACTCAAAAGATGACAGCTCAAGTTTCAGGTTGGAAACCCACAGAAACTCTGTCCCCAACTTTAACCTGGTCACATAGAAGGTGCTAGCAACTTTTCAAAAAATGTCTGAAAATATAAATAAGCAGTGATGATGCAAGTCAGTGTTTGAGAGAGAGAGAGAGAGGAAGAAAGAGAAATAAAGAGCTTGCGACAGAATGAAGGAGAGAGGGTGGTGGCACGCGTGAGGGAGAGAGCAGTGATGCAAGAGTGTGTGTGTGTGAGAGGGTTTGTGAGGGTTTGTGTGTGTGAGGGTGTGTGAGGGTGTATGCGTGTGAGTGTGTGTGAGGGTGTGTGTGTGTGTGAGGCGGTGTGTGTGTGTGTGGGATAGAGGGTGTGTGTGTGAGAGATGGTGTGTGTGTGAGATAGAGGGTGTGTGTGTGTGGGATAGAGGGTGTATGTGTGAGATGGTGTGTGTGTGAGATAGAGTGTGTGTGTGGGATAGAGGGTGTGTGTGTGAGATAGAGGGTGTGTGTGAGAGACGGTGTGTGTGTGAGATAGAGGGTGTGTGTGTGAGATAGAGGGTGTGTGTGAGTGACGGTGTGTGTGTGAGATAGAGGGTGTGTGTGTGAGATAGAGGGTGTGTGTGTGAGATAGAGGGTGTGTGTGAGTGTGTGTGTGTGTGAGATAGAGGGTGTGTGTGTGAGATAGAGGGTGTGTGTGTGAGATAGAGGGTGTGTGTGAGAGACGGTGTGTGTGAGAGACGGTATGTGTGTGTGGGATAGAGGGTGTGTGTGTGAGAGACGGTGTGTGTCTGAGATAGAGGGTGTGTGTGTGTGGGATAGAGGGTGTGTGTGAGAGACGGTGTGTGTGAGAGACGGTGTGTGTGTGTGGGATAGAGGGTGTGTGTGTGAGATAGAGGGTGTGTGAGACGGTGTGTGTGTGAGAGACGGTGTGTGTGTGTGTGGGGGATAGAGGGTGTGTGTGTGAGATAGAGGGTGTGTGTGTGGGATAGAGGGTGTGTGTGTGAGATAGAGGGTGTGTGTGTGTAGGGATTGGATTGGATTTGTTTATTGTCACGTGGACCGAGGAACAGTGAAAAGTATTTTTCTGCGAGCAGCACAAACAGATCATTTAGTACAAGAAACAAAAATACATAATAGGGCAACACAAGGCCCACAATGTGAATACATAGACACCGGCATCGAGTGAAGCAGACAGCAGTATTAATCAGATCAGTACATAAGAGGGTCGTTCGGCGTCTGATAACAGTGGAGAAGAAGCTGTTTGTGTTCTCAGACTTTTGTATCTTCTGCCCGATGCCCGATGTGTGTGTGTGTGTGTGTGTGTGTGTATGAGAGAGAGAAAGTGTGTATGGATTTGGATTTTGTTTTTTGTCACGTGTACTGAGGCAGGGTGAAAAGTATTTTTCTGCGAGCAGCTCAGCAGATCATTAAGTACATGAAAATAAAAGAAAAGAAAATACGTATTGGGCAACACAAGGTACGCAATGTAACGACATAAACACCGGCATTGGGTGAAGCATACAGGGATGTAGTGTTAATCAGGTCAGTGTGTGCGTGCGCATGCACGTGTGCATGTGCGTGTGTTTGGAGTGGGAAGTTGTGAAACTTCCTCCCCAGGTTTAAACTAACCTTCTGAGTTATTGTTAACTCCATATTTCTGCAGTTTAATAGTGTGCGGCTGTTTGAGGGTGTATGAGGGTGTATGAGAGGGTTGTGCATGAGGGTGTGTGCGATGTAGTGGGAAGTTATGAAACTGCCTCCCCAGATTTGAACTAACCTTCTGAGTTACTGTTAATTCCAGTTTTCTGCAGTTTATCAGTAAATTGGTTCACAGAACCCATGGATTTGAAAAATATGCCACCACCAACTTTAAAAATAATTGAAAACACGTTGTGCAGACAGACAGGTGGAGCGGGGAAATCAGAGCATGTTGTCTATCACTCTCCTGTCTGGAACAGAAGGATTGATTTGTAAACTTACAGTAACATTCAAACTCCTCCTTTTTAATTGATGTGGTGCCTATTTTGGGAAACGGCAGCAAATCGAAAATGCAGCAAAGAACAGCAGCTAAGCCCCATTTCCATTTCCTTACCAAAGGAGCAGAAGGAGCTTCTTCAACCTCTTGATTGCTGCTCCGTGTTTTATCTGAAAGAAAAGACAAAGATGTTTCTTCAGAATAAATCCATGTAAAGGTCGAGCTCTGGAAACTTGGAATGACAGCAAATGAAAATTCCGGAGTGACTTGGGCAGTTTTCCCGGGAGACATGAGGCCTCCTCTCCATTATAAAGTTCATCAGAGAAATCAGCAACTCACAGAACAGGAGGAGGCCATTCGGCCCATTGAACCTGTGCTGGTTCTTTAAAGGGCCATTGTGCCCAATCCCACATTCCTGCTTTTCATCCGGAATCCTGTAAATTTCTGAGACATACACAGAAACATGGAAAATAGAAGCAGGAGGAGGCCATTCGGCCCTTCGAGCCTGCTCCCCCATTCATTATGATCATGGCTGATCATCAAGTTCAATACCCTGATCCCACCTTCCCCCCATATCCCTGGATTCCTTTAGCCCCAAGAGCAAAATCTAATTCCTTCTTTAAATTACACAATGTTTTGACCTCAACTATGTTAGCCGGTTAGCTGCTGTTGTATAAAGAGTCAAAAGTTCTGCTCCTTTTCCACAAACACCTTTAATTTACTTCAACAGACTCTGCTCAAAACTCTAACATCACATCACCTGACACAAAGGCCACCTGAAGCCTCTTTACATAATCAGTGTCAATTATTGGATACTTAACATAAGACAACTAATAGGAATGTCTCTTAACCCATTACTTAACAAACGACTTTCTGTGGTAGCGAATTCCACAGATTCACCACTCTCTGGGTGAAGAAATTTCTCCTCACCTCAGTCCTAAAAGGTTTACTCCTTATCCTCAAACTATAACCCCTAGTTCCGGACTCCCCCACCATCGGGAACATTCTTTCTGAATCTACCCTGTCTAATCCTGTTAGAATGTTGTAAGTTTCTGAGAGATTCCCTCTCACTCTTCTAAACTCCAATGAATATAATCCTAACCCACTTAGTCTCTCCTCATAGGACAGTCCCACCATCCAGGATACAGCCTGGTAAACCTTCGCTGCTCTCCCTCCATAGCAAGTACCTGCCCAACTCTCTTTTAAGATGATTTCTGGAATCAGCTTCCTCCACATTTTCAGGGCGAGCGTTTCAGATCCCGACAATTCTCTGAGTGAAAAACATTTCTCTCCATCTCCCCTCTCGATCTTTACCCAACGATTTTAAATCTCTGATCTCTAGTTGTTAACCCACTCGCCAGAGCAAATAGTTTTTCTCTCTCGATTCAATCAAAAACTCTCATATCAAACTAATCGGTCAACTCTTAACCATCTCTATTGCCAGGAATTGCTCTGAGAACTGACAATGTGATCACTCTACAAGGAGATTCCAGACGCTGGTGAAATATAGGAGGCCGTTCCGTGGACTTTCTATGTCTGAAAGTTTATCTTTTTGGGGTCACTCGCTGTAACATTGCCACCCTGAGGGTATGTCTCACACTCTGCAGCTACAGGGCTGGGGACAGCCTCCAACCATCTTCATTCTGTCCGATGTAGCTTTACAGCATTTAATAGTAAACTTTGCAAATCAGACAAATAAATTGGTCAAATTATTAGCATGTTAATTACATCCCAAAACTAACAGCATCAAAGGGGTATCTGGGATCGAGAGTAATTCCCGGTGAGCGTTGCAACAATGGTTGAATTAGTTTACTCACCGTCCACTGTTGCATACACAGGGTTCTGGTCTTCATCAGGGATCCTAAAGAAATGCCACACATTAGCTTCATTGCAGCGTTACTGCAGAACAACAGGTCACATTCTTGGCGGAGACGGATTTTAGGTTTTCCAACATGCGCCTTTGATTCCAGTTTTTAAGGACAATGACACGGATGAGCCGGATATCCGGAATCATTTCCTAAATAAGCAGAATTGGCTCCACAATGTGACCCAAATCAGAAGGCATGCTGGGAAGTTTGATCAAGCTCATGCATCTTATTCTAATTTCAGACTTTGGAAGTGAAAGAGTTGTTTGAGAAACTTCTCATTTTGCAATGATTTCACATCCGGGACAAGAAGCAGCTGTAACATCAGAGAAATGAACGATTAACCTTTGGTCTCCCGGAGGGAGCGAAGACCCTTGTTTCCAATTTCCACGCCTGGATAAGTTTAGAAACATCTTGGGTGGGATTCTCCGAGCCTCCACGCTTAAATCGTGATTGGCGCGGGGGCGAAGAACGCCCGCGATCGGGTCTGACGCCGAGACGTGATTCTCCGCCGGCTGGAGAATCGGCACCCGTAGCGCGCGCAGTCGATGCGGCGCCGGCCGGGGCCGTTGAAAGAGGCCCCACGGCGATTCTCTGCGGTCGACCGGCCGAGTTCCGTCGACATGGTTCCCGTATGGTTTCACCCGGCGGGCGCTCGGTGTCGCGGCTGCAGTAGCCGTCCTGGTTGTGGGGGGGGGGGTTGTGGGGGATCAGACTCCGGGGGGGCATTTCTTCTTCAGTGCCGGGCCACTAAAGGGCTCCGCCATGTTGTGCAGGGGCCGGCGTGAATACGGCAGCCGCGCGCGTGCTGCCGCCGTATGCATGCGCGGATCCGCAGTCGGATGTGCTGGGGCCCGTATCGGAAGCCGGAGCTGCGTTAAGCACTCCAGCGCCGTGCTGGGCCCCTGTGGGGTGCAGATTTGCTGGGCCAAGAGGCCCATTGATGCCAGCGTGAAACACTCTGGTGTTTACTCCGGCGGCAACACTTTGCCGCGATTTGGGGGAATCCCTGCCCTTGTGTCTTAATATCAATAAACCGATCATTTAGAAAATATTTCAGCCCTGATTGATTTATTTTGCCTCCCGTATCCCAGAGAGTGAGAGAGAAAGGCCAGAGCGAGGAGCAGTGGACACAGGGAGTTTGAGATGGGGACAAGGTGACAGCACCTGTCTCAGTCTCTTCCCTTTCTCCTGGGAGCTCAGGATTGGTGACGTTAATCTTTATATCACCGAATCACACAGATTCTGCAGAAGAGGCCCTTCGGTCCATCGAGTCTGCACCGATCCCTGACAAACACCTGACCCGCCGACCTAATCCCATTGACCAGCACTTGGTCCATAACCTTGAATATTATGACGGCTAAGTGCTCATCCAGGTACGTTTTAAAGGATGTGAGGCAACCCGCCTCTACCACCCTCCCAGGCCGTGCGTTCCAGACCCTCACCACCCTCGCAGGCAGTGCGTTCCAGACCCTCACCACCCTCCCAGGCAGCGCGTTCCAGACCCTCACCACCCTCCCAGGCAGTGCGTTCCAGACCCTCACCACCCTCGCAGGCAGTGCGTTCCAGACCCTCACCACCCTCCCAGGCAGTGCGTTCCAGACCCTCACCACCCTCCCAGGCAGTGCGTTCCAGACCCTCACCACCCTCCCAGGCAGCGCGTTCCAGACCGTCACCACCCTCCCACGCAGTGCGTTCCAGACCCTCACCCCCCTCCCAGGCAGTGCGTTCCAGACCCTCACCCCCCTCCCAGGCAGTGCGTTCCAGATCCTCACCACCCTCCCAGGCAGTGCGCTCCAGACCCTCACCATCCTCCCAGGCAGTGGGTTTCAGACCCTCACCGCCGAATCTCCGGTGCCAGAGATTTTCCTCTAATCCCCTTGAAACTGCCTGCCCCTCACCTTGAACTTGTGTCCCCTTGTAACCGACCTTTCATCTCAGGGGTACAGCTGCTCCCTATCCACCCAGTCCATGTCCCTCATAATCTTGTCCACCTCGATCAGGTCACCCCTCAGTCTTCTCTGCTTCAGAGTAAACAACCCAAATCCATTCAATCTTTCTCCATAACTTCAACGTTCCATCCCAGGCAACATCCTGGTGAATCTCCTCTGCACCCCCTCCAGTGCGATCACACCCTTCCTATAATGTGGTTACCAGGGGCAAAATTCTCCAGAAACGGCGCAATGTCCGCTGACTGGCGCCCAAAACGGCACAAATCAGACGGGCATATCGCCACCCCAAAGGTGCGGAATGCTCCGCATCTTTGGGGGCCGAGCCCCAACATTGAGGGGCTAGGCCGGCGCCGGAGGAATTTCCGCCCCGCCAGCTGGCGGAAAAGGCCTTTGGTGCCCCGCCAGCTGGCGCGGAATGACATCTCCGGGCGGCGCATGCGCGGGAGCGTCAGCGGCCGCTGACAGCATTCCCGCGCATGCGCAGTGGAGTGAGTCACTTCCGCTTCCGCCATGGTGGAGACCCTGGCGGAGGCGGAAGGGAAAGAGTGCCCCCACGGCACAGGCCCCCCTGCGGATCGGTGGGCGCCGATCGCGAGCCAGGCCACCGTGGGGGCACCCCCTGGGTCAGATCGCCCCGCGCCCCCCCCAGGACCCCGGAGCCCGCCCGCGCCACCTTGTCCCGCCGGTAAGGTAGGTGAATTAATTTACGCGGCGGGACAGGCATTTTAGCGGCGGGACTTCAGCCCATCCGGGCCGGAGAATCGAACGGGGGGGCCCGCCAACTGTCGCGTCGCGATTCCCGCCCCCGCCGAATCTCCGGTGCCAGAGACTTCGGCAACCAGCGGGGGCGGGATTCACGCCAGCCCCCGGCGATTCTCCGACCCGGCGGGGGGTCGGAGAATTTTGCCCCAGAACTGCACACAGTGCTCCAGCTGTGGCCTCACCAAAGTTCTATAAAACTCCAACATAACCTCCCTGCTTTTGTAATCGATGCCCCGATTGATAAAGGCAAGTGTCCCATCTGCCTTTTTCACCCCCCTATTAACCTCCCAACTCAATAAACACAAAGCATGTCACACTTTGAGAAAGGGCTGGAAACAGTGCGGACTTCTCCTGGGAAATCTGATCCATCTCATTTCTATCAAAGCAATGCAAACTGTGCAGATGTCCATGGTCACACCACCCAAACCAGACTGGTCAGGATTCCCCTGGGCTCCCAGTGAATCCACAATGAATACTGGGATTTTCCGCTATCTGGGCCATGCACTCACTGCTGTCTCGTTACAACCTGGAAATTTCAACACCCATTTTGCACAATATTCCCTGGAACATTTTAATGTTTTGAATGTTAGTTACGAAACACCGAGAGTGTCTGTTGTTCACTGACAGTGAAAGTTATATCAGTTTTTGAAGACATGCTAGAGAGCTCTCCACTCCAAGCTGATTAAGCTGTCAGGCGTTAGTGAGGAAACAGGAGAGATTCACTGGGATTGGGTCTGGTGTCAGCAAAACAAATACAAAGAAAGACGGGAGACATTTTTTATCATTAGCAGAACCCAGATTGCAGAGCAATATGATCAAAGGTCTTCAAAATTCTTTAAACTTGGGATAGAAGAGATAGAAGCAGACTTTTACAGGGAGGGTGAAGATTGAGGAGCTCTGGATACAAGCTTATGGAAGAGACTAGAATAGGGCAGATAAATATCTTGACACAGAGTCGGGAGGATGTGGGATTCACCCAGACTAGTGGGTGAGGCAGAAATAATGTCATAATTTGAGATTAGATTGGAGAGGGAGGTGATGAAAAAGAACGCTGAAGAGATTTGGGAACATAGTGTGAATATGATTAGAACTATTTCCTTGTGGGGAGGATAAAGGCCGACATGGGCTGTTTGGACAGAGCACATGAACACTTGTTTGTTCTAACCACCATGAGGGACTGTGCAGCCAGCGAGACACGGGCACTGAACCAGCACGCAGGGCGAGGGGGGCAATTATCCAGCACGAATGTCCGAAGGGCGAGGTTTAGTGCGTCAACTGTTAAAACCACCCTGGCTCTCAGCAGCAGCAGTTAGGTGCCTGTTGGTCAATACTGGGGTGGTTGTGATGCCAGGACAGTTGGAGATGACTGGCACCAGTCAAGCACTGGCACATGTGTTGGTCTCAACAGTAGCAGGTCACACACTTGAACGATAGGCTGCAAGGAGAATGTGGCTCCTCACTAAATGCAGCAAGTTATAAAATAATCACCCTGTGCAGTAACAGTATCAGACACAAGACGAGTCATATTTACCCTTGTGTGGAGTTCTTTGCAGAGTGCAACCTCTTTTTTACAAGATAACGTGTGAGCAGAGCGAAGCAGAACAAGACAACAAAGGCCAGGATTATACCCGTGCTTAAAACAATCGCATCTGCTGTCCCGGGATTCTGGTCGGATGATTGTTCTGTAAAGTATCAGAATGTTACACACACGGCAGCTTCAGTATATTCAGCTTCAGATATTAGTTCAGCCTCAATCAGAATATTACATCCAGTTCTGGGTATCGCACATTAGGAAGGATGTGAAGGTATCGGAGAGAGAGCAGCAAAGATTCAAAACAATGGATCCAGGGATGAGGAACTTCAGTTCCGGGGATATATTGGAGAAGTTGGACCATTCTCCTTGGAGGGAAGAAGGATCAGAGGCGATTTGATAGAGATGTTCAAAATCACTGGAGTTCTGACCAGAGCAGACTGGGAGAAACTGTTCCCCTTTCTGAAAAGATTGAGACAGAGGGCAAAAAAATAATTTGCAAAAAAGGCAAATGCGAAATGAAGAAAAAACTTCTTCACACAGCGAGTGGTTAGGATTCGGAATGTTCTGTCTGCGGGTGTGGTGGAGACAGATTCACATAGCGAGTGGTTAGGATCCGGAATGTTCTGTCTGAGAGTGTGGTGGAGACAGATTCACACAGCGAGTGGTTAGGATCTGGAATGTTCTGTCTGAGAGTGTGGTGGAGACAGATTCACACAGCGAGTGGTTAGGATCCGGAATGTTCTGCCTGAGAGTGTGGTGGAGGCAGATTCACGCAGTGAGTGGTTAGGATCTGGAATGTACTGTCTGTGAGTGTGGTGGAGGCAGATTCACACAGCGAGTGGTTAGGATCCGGAATGTACTGTCTGAGAGTGTGGTGGAGGCAGATTCATGCAGTGAGTGGTTAGGATCTGGAATGTTCTGTCTGTGAGTGTGGTGGAGGCAGATTCACACAGCAAGTGGTTAGTATCTGGAATGTTCTGTCTGAGAGTGTGGTGGAGACAGATTCACACAGCGAGCGGTAAAGATCTGGAATGTTCTGTCTGAGAGTGTGGTGGAGACAGATTTACACAGCGAGTGGTTAGGATCTGGAATGTTCTGTCTGAGAGTGTGGTGGAGACAGATTCACACAGCGAGTGGTTAGGATCCGGAATGTTCTGCCTGAGAGTGTGGTGGAGGCAGATTCACGCAGTGAGTGGTTAGGATCTGGAATGTACTGTCTGTGAGTGTGGTGGAGGCAGATTCACACAGCGAGTGGTTAGGATCCGGAATGTACTGTCTGAGAGTGTGGTGGAGGCAGATTCATGCAGTGAGTGGTTAGGATCTGGAATGTTCTGTCTGTGAGTGTGGTGGAGGCAGATTCACACAGCAAGTGGTTAGTATCTGGAATGTTCTGTCTGAGAGTGTGGTGGAGACAGATTCACACAGCGAGCGGTAAAGATCTGGAATGTTCTGTCTGAGAGTGTGGTGGAGACAGATTTACACAGCGAGTGGTTAGGATCTGGAATGTACTGTCTGTGAGTGTGGTGGAGACAGATTCACACAGCGAGCGGTAAAGATCTGGAATGTTCTGTCTGAGAGTGTGGTGGAGACAGATTTACACAGTAAGTGGTTAGGATCTGGAATGTACTGTCTGAGAGTGTGATGTAGACAGTTTCGCACAGCGAGTGGTGAGGGACAGACAGAGTCAGGTATTGAGAAGGTGCCAAGGAGTGTTGACCAGGTTGGAGGGAAGTACCAGGGGGCAGCCTGTTAACCACCCATGGTGGGGACTTCAAACCTGTTCAACCACCAAAACCACCTCCTTCTTAACTAATCCCTCAGATTCTGTCTCAGTTAGAGACTGGGGGACAATGCATGTTGGCCATGTTACAGAAACACGTAAAACTGTTGTGGCCCACGGAATGCCAAGGAGAGTGTGGGCGGAGAATTCTCCGGCCGTGTTGGAGGACGAATCGGTGCCGGCCAACCCAGATTTTTCCAAACTGCAGAGCTGAGCAGAATCCTCTTGAATCTCTCCCCCAGAAGAGGGGGATTCTCTCTCAAATCTCAGCTTGAACCCCCTTCAGGTACACAGAGCAGTTAGTGAGTACTCAAAACCTGAATACAGAGCTGGGGAGGGGGATCTTTCCGGTTCCTCTTCCATTAAAAGTACCAGGCCTCTCAAAGGCCTCAGGAAAATGCTGCTCTAATATTCTGTGTAACTGAGACAAGTTGTTGGTGAGTCTGCTGAAGCTGACCACATATCAGAAACTCAGCAGGTTTGAAGTTCTCTGTCCATGGGTAAGGCTCAGCTCAACACAAGTTGAAGCCTGTCTCCAGAGGGGATCCCACAGCCTGAGAATCCGGCCTGAATGGTCCAGCTTGAGGGCCCAAGCCAACCGATGGTTCAATACCTTGCACACTGATTAACTACTTACTTACCTTGCAGGTCAGCTGTTTAGTTCGGGAGAGAGAGCCGGGATCTTAGAAACAGCGCGGGAATTTGAAAAAGCGCGGGAGCTGCGAGGCAGAGGGGACCGTTTAAAAGGTCGCTGCCTGGGTGAGGTAAGTACTGATTAACTACTTACTTACCTTGCAGGTCAGCTGTTTAGTTCGGGAGAGAGAGCCGGGACCTTAGAAACAGCGCGGGAATTTGAAAAAGCGCGGGAGCTGCGAGGCAGAGGGGACCGTTTAAAAGGTCGCTGCCTGGGTGAGGTAAGTACTGATTAACTACTTACTTACCTTGCAGGCCCAGTCGATTTCAGCAGGAGTGGAGCAGGCTAGTCCATTTCAGCCCCCCGAAAAAAATAAAAATAAAAAATAAAAATAAAAAATAAAAATTTAAAGGAGAGACTTACCTCACAGAAATCACTTCCTCACTGCCCCCCAGTGCGGAAGTGATTTCTGGGCGGTAAGTCTCTCCTTTAAATTTTTATTTTTTATTTTTATTTTTTTAAATTTTAGTGTTTAAGGTGGGAACAGGAAGTCGACCCGCAGACTTCTGGGAAGACCCTCACCAATAAATTCTGGCGGAGAGGAAACCCGAGACACTACACGTGTAGTGTCTCCCACCCGCCCTCCTCCTCTAACATAATAATAAAACCCATTGGTGTGAGGTAAGTACCATATTTTATTATTGTTATTAATATTTTTTTTGTTTTTAAAATTTAATTTAGTTGTTAGCCAGATCTTGGTAGAAAGTTAAGACCCATTGGTGTAAGGTAAGTGCCATATTATATTATTGTATTATTAGCATTGTGCAGGTCAAGGATTGGAGGTGGAGGAGCAGTCTCTGTCAGCGAGAGAACCTGAGAACATCTCAGAAGGTAAGCAAGTGATTTTTACTTTTATACCTGTTTTTCAAATTGTGTGTGTCGGGGGGAAACTGAAGTGACATCACAGAAAAGCTGTGACCTGAGTGGCTGGTTGGGATTCTAACCTAAATTTTTTTGAGTATTTGGGAACTAATTAAACATAATAACTTAATTATAATTTAGAGGATATCAAAGCCAGAGATCGGAGAATATTATAGTTAGCGATCGCATTTCTATTAGAAATCTAGTGCTAGGAAACAGATAGTTGACAGTAACTTTGAAATTTGAAAAAAAAAGTATTTATAAAAAAAAAAAGACAAATTTTAATTTTAATTAATTGACGCAATGTCAGTTAGAGGGGTGCTGTGCTCTGACTGTGAGATGTGGCAGGTCCGGGAGGCTTCCAGCGTCCCGGATGGCTTCATCTGCAGAAAGTGCACCCAACTGCAGCTCCTCACAGACCGCATGGTTCGGTTGGAGCAGCAATTGGATGCACTTAGGAGCATGCAGGTGGCGGAAAGCGTCATAGATCGCAGTTATGTAAGTGTGGTCACACCCAAGGTGCAGGCAGAGAAATGGGTGACCACCAGAAAGGGCAGGCAGTCAGTGCAGGAATCCCCTGTGGTTGTCCCCCTCTCGAACAGATATACCCCTTTGGATACTGTCGGGGGGGATAGCCTATCAGGGGAAAACAGCAGCAGCCAGAGCAGTGGCACCACGGCTGGCTCTGATGTTCAGAAGGGAGGGTCAAAGCGCAGAAGAGTAATAGTTATAGGGGACTCTATAGTCAGGGGCACAGATAGGCGCTTCTGTGGACGTGAAAGAGACTCCAGGATGGTATGTTGCCTCCCTGGTGCCAGGGTCCAGGATGTCTCCGAACGGGTAGAGGGAATCCTGAAGGGGGAGGGCAAACAGGCAGAGGTCGTTGTACATATTGGTACTAACGACATAGGCAGGAAGGGGCATGAGGTCCTGCAGCAGGAGTTCAGGGAGCTAGGCAGAAAGTTAAAAGACAGGACCTCGAGGGTTGTAATCTCGGGATTACTCCCTGTGCCACGTGCCAGTGAGGCTAGAAATAGGAAGATAGAGCAGACAAACACGTGGCTAAACAGCTGGTGTAGGAGGGAGGGTTTCTGTTATCTGGACCACTGGGAGCTCTTCCGGGGCAGGTGTGACCTGTATAAGATGGACGGGTTGCATCTAAACCGGAGAGGCATAAATATCCTGGCCGCGAGGTTTGCTAGTGTCACACGGGAGGGTTTAAACTAGTATGGCAGGGGGGTGGGCACGGGAGCAATAGGTCAGAAGGTGAGAGCATTGAGGGAGAACTAGGGAATAGGGACAGTGTGGCTCTGAGGCAACGCAGACGGGGAGAAGTTGCTGAACACAGCGGGTCTGGTGGCCTGAAGTGCATATGTTTTAATGCAAGGAGCATTACGGGTAAGGCAGATGAACTTAGAGCTTGGATTAGTACTTGGAACTATGATGTTGTTGCCATTACAGAGACCTGGTTGAGGGAAGGGCAGGATTGGCAGCTAAACGTTCCAGGATTTAGATGTTTCAGGCGGGATAGAGGGGGATGTAAAAGGGGAGGCGGAGTTGCGCTACTTGTTCAGGAGAGTATCACAGCTATACAGCGAGAGGACACCTCAGAGGGCAGTGAGGCTATATGGGTAGAGATCAGGAATAAGAAGGGTGCAGTCACAATGTTGGGGGTATACTACAGGCCTCCCAACAGCCAGCGGGAGATAGAGGAGCAGATAGGTAGACAGATTTTGGAAAAGAGTAAAAACAACAGGGTTGTGGTGATGGGAGACTTCAACTTCCCCAATATTGACTGGGACTCACTTCGTGCTAGGGGCTTAGACGGGGCAGAGTTTGTAAGGAGCATCCAGGAGGGCTTCTTAAAACAATATGTAAACAGTCCAACTAGGGAAGGGGCGGTACTGGACCTGGTATTGGGGAATGAGCCCGGCCAGGTGGTAGATGTTTCAGTAGGGGAGCATTTCGGTAACAGTGACCACAATTCAGTAAGTTTTAAAGTACTGGTGGACAAGGATAAGAGTGGTCCGAGGATGAATGTGCTAAATTGGGGGAAGGCTAATTATAACAATATTAGGCGGGAACTGAAGAACATAGATTGGGGGCGGATGTTTGAGGGCAAATCAACATCTGACATGTGGGAGGCTTTCAAGTGTCAGTTGAAAGGAATACAGGACAGGCATGTTCCTGTGAGGAAGAAAGATAAATACGGCAATTTTCGGGAACCTTGGATGACGAGTGATATTGTAGGCCTCGTCAAAAATAAAAAGGAGGCATTTGTCAGGGCTAAAAGGCTGGGAACAGACGAAGCCTGTGTGGCATATAAGGAAAGTAGGAAGGAACTTAAGCAAGGAGTCAGGAGGGCTAGAAGGGGTCATGAAAAGTCATTGGCAAATAGGGTTAAGGAAAATCCCAAGGCTTTTTACACTTACATAAAAAGCAAGAGGGTAGCCAGGGAAAGGGTTGGCCCACTGAAGGATAGGCAAGGGAATCTATGTGTGGAGCCAGAGGAAATGGGCGAGGTACTAAATGAATACTTTGCATCAGTATTCACCAAAGAGAAGGAATTGGTAGATGTTGAGTCTGGAGAAGGGGGTGTAGATAGCCTGGGTCACATTGTGATCCAAAAAGACGAGGTGTTGGGTGTCTTAAAAAATATTAAGGTAGATAAGTCCCCAGGGCCGGATGGGATCTACCCCAGAATACTGAAGGAGGCTGGAGAGGAAATTGCTGAGGCCTTGACAGAAATCTTTGGATCCTCGCTGTCTTCAGGGGATGTCCCGGAGGACTGGAGAATAGCCAATGTTGTTCCTCTGTTTAAGAAGGGTGGCAGGGATAATCCCGGGAACTACAGGCCGGTGAGCCTTACTTCAGTGGTAGGGAAATTACTGGAGAGAATTCTTCGAGACAGGATCTACTCCCATTTGGAAGCAAATGGACGTATTAGTGAGAGGCAGCACGGTTTTGTGAAGGGGAGGTCGTGTCTCACTAACTTGATAGAGTTTTTCGAGGAGGTCACTAAGATGATTGATGCAGGTAGGGCAGTAGATGTTGTCTATATGGACTTCAGTAAGGCCTTTGACAAGGTCCCTCATGGTAGACTAGTACAAAAGGTGAAGTCACACGGGATCAGGGGTGAGCTGGCAAGGTGGATACAGAACTGGCTAGGCCATAGAAGGCAGAGGGTAGCAATGGAGGGATGCTTTTCTAATTGGAGGGCTGTGACCAGTGGTGTTCCACAGGGATCAGTGCTGGGACCTTTGCTCTTTGTAGTATATATAAATGATTTGGAGGAAAATGTAACTGGTCTGATTAGTAAGTTTGCAGACGACACAAAGGTTGGTGGAATTGCGGATAGCGATGAGGACTGTCTGAGGATACAGCAGGATTTAGATTGTCTGGAGACTTGGGCGGAGAGATGGCAGATGGAGTTTAACCTGGACAAATGTGAGGTAATGCATTTTGGAAGGGCTAATGCAGGTAGGGAATATACAGTGAATGGTAGAACCCTCAAGAGTATTGAAAGTCAAAGAGATCTAGGAGTACAGGTCCACAGATCACTGAAAGGGGCCACACAGGTGGAGAAGGTAGTCAAGAAGGCATACGGCATGCTTGCCTTCATTGGCCGGGGCATTGAGTATAAGAATTGGCAAGTCATGTTGCAGCTGTATAGAACCTTAGTTAGGCCACACTTGGAGTATAGTGTTCAATTCTGGTCGACACACTACCAGAAGGATGTGGAGGCTTTAGAGAGGGTGCAGAAGAGATTTACCAGAATGTTGCCTGGTATGGAGGGCATAAGCTATGAGGAGCGATTGAATAAACTCGGTTTGTTCTCACTGGAACGAAGGAGGTTGAGGGGCGACCTGATAGAGGTATACAAAATCATGAGGGGCATAGACAGAGTGGATAGTCAGAGGCTTTTCCCCAGGGTAGAGGGGTCAATTACTAGGGGGCATAGGTTTAAGGTGAGAGGGGCAAAGTTTAGAGTAGATGTACGAGGCAAGTTTTTTACGCAGAGGGTAGTGGGTGCCTGGAACTCACTACCGGAGGAGGTAGTGGAGGCAGGGACGATAGGGACATTTAAGGGGCATCTTGACAAATATATGAATAGGATGGGAATAGAAGGATACGGACCCAGGAAGTGTAGAAGATTGTAGTTTAGTCGGGCAGTATGGTCGGCACGGGCTTGGAGGGCCGAAGGGCCTGTTCCTGTGCTGTACATTTCTTTGTTCTTTGTATTTCTTGAATGGCAGGGAAGGGAGTGCAATGTTCCTCCTGCAGGATGTTTGAGGTGAGGGATGCCGTTAGTGTCCCTACTGATTTTACCTGCAGGAAGTGCTGCCATCTCCAGCTCCTCCAAGACCGAGTTAGGGAACTGGAGCTGGAGTTGGAAGAACTTCAGGTCATTCGGGAGGCAGAGGGGGTCATAGATAGCAGCTTCAGGGAATTAGTTACACCAAAGATTGGAGATAGATGGGTAACTGTAAGAGGGACTGGGAAAAAGCAGTCAGTGCAGGGATCCCCTGCGGTCGTTCCCCTGAGAAACAAGTATACCGCTTTGGATACTTGTGGGGGGGACGACTTACCGGGGTAAGCCATGGGGTACGGGCCTCTGGCACGGAGTCTGTCCCTGTTGCTCAGAAGGGAAGGGGGGAGAGGAGCAGAGCATTAGTAATTGGGGACTCGATAGTCAGGGGCACAGATAGGAGATTTTGTGGGAGCGTGAGAGACTCACGTTTGGTATGTTGCCTCCCAGGTGCAAGGGTACGTGATGTCTCGGATCGTGTTTTCCGGGTCCTTAAGGGGGAGCAGCCCCAAGTCGTGGTCCACATTGGCACTAACGACATAGGTAGGAAAGGGGATAAGGATGTCAGGCAGGCTTTCAGGGAGCTAGGATGGAAGCTCAGAACTAGAACAAACAGAGTTGTTATCTCTGGGTTGTTGCCCGTGCCACGTGATAGTGAGATGAGGAATAGGGAGAGAGAGCAATTAAACACGTGGCTACAGGGATGGTGCAGGCGGGAGGGATTCAGATTTCTGGATAACTGGGGCTCTTTCTGGGGAAGGTGGGACCTCTACAGACAGGATGGTCTACATCTGAACCTGAGGGGCACAAATATCCTGGGGGGGAGATTTGTTAGTGCTCTTTGGGGGGGTTTAAACTAATGCAGCAGGGGCATGGTAACCTGGATTGTAGTTTTAGGGTAAGGGAGAATGAGAGTATAGAGGTCAGGAGCACAGATTTGACGTCGCAGAAGGGGGCCAGTGTTCAGGTAGGTGGTTTGAAGTGTGTCTACTTCAATGCCAGGAGTATACGAAATAAGGTAGGGGAACTGGCAGCATGGGTTGGTACCTGGGACTTCGATGTTGTGGCCATTTCGGAGACATGGATAGAGCAGGGACAGGAATGGATGTTGCAGGTTCCGGGGTTTAGGTGTTTTAGTAAGCTCAGAGAAGGAGGCAAAAGAGGGGGAGGTGTGGCGCTGCTAGTCAAGAGCAGTATTACGGTGGCGGAGAGGATGCTAGATGGGGACTCATCTTCCGAGGTAGTATGGGCTGAGGTTAGAAACATGAAAGGAGAGGTCAGACTGTTGGGAGCCTTCTATAGGCCTCCAAATAGTTCTAGGGATGTAGAGGAAAGGATGGCGAGGATGATCCTGGATAAGAGCGAAAGTAACAGGGTAGTTATTATGGGAGACTTTAACTTTCCAAATATTGACTGGAAAAGATAGTTCGAGTACATTAGATGGGTCGTTTTTTGTACAGTGTGTGCAGGAGGGTTACCTGACACAGTTTGTTGACAGGCCAACAAGAGGCGAGGCCACATTGGATTTGGTTTTGGGTAATGAACCAGGCCTGGTGTTGGATTTGGAGGTAGGTGAGCACTTTGGGGACAGTGACCACAATTCGGTGACGTTTACGTGAAGGATGGAAAGGGATAAGTATACACCGCAGGGCAAGAATTATAGCTGGGGGAAGGGAAATTATGATGCCATTAGACGTGACTTGGGGGGGGGATAAGGTGGAGAAGTAGGCTGCAAGTGTTGGACACACTGGATAAGTGGAGCTTGTTCAAGGATCAGCTACTGCGTGTTCTTGATAAGTATGTACCGGTCAGGCAGGGAGGAAGGTGCCGAGCGAGGGAACCGTGCTTTACCAAAGAAGTGGAATCTCTTGTTAAGAGGAAGAAGGAGGCCTATGTGAAGATGAGGTGTGAAGTTTCAGTTGGGGCGATGGATAGTTACAAGGTCGCGAGGAAGGATCTAAAGAGAGAGCTAAGACGAGCAAGGAGGGGACATGAGAAGTATTTGGCAGGAAGGATCAAGGAAAACCCTTTCTATAGGTATGTTAGGAATAAGCGAATGACTAGGGAAAGAGTAGGACCAGTCAAGGACAGGGATGGGAAGTTGTGTGCAGAGTCTGAAGAGATAGGCGAGATACTCAATGAATATCTTTCGGCAGTATTCACTCAGGAAAAAGACAATGTTGTGGAGGAGAATGCTGAGCTCCAGGTAAATAGATTAGATGGCATTGAGGTACGTAGGGAAGAGGTGTTGGCAATTCTGGACAGGCTGAAAATAGATAAGTCCCCGGGACCTGATGGGATTTATCCTAGGATTCTCTGGGAGGCCAGGGAAGAGATTGCTGGACCATTGGCTTTGATTTTTATGTCATCATTGGCTACAGGAATAGTGCCAGAGGACTGGAGGATAGCAAATGTGGTCCCTTTGTTCAAAAAGGGGAGCAGAGACAACCCCGGCAACTATAGACCGGTGAGCCTCACGTCTGTAGTGGGTAAAGTCTTGGAGGGGATTATAAGAGACAAGATTTATAATCATCTAGATAGGAATAATATGATCAGGGATAGTCAGCATGGCTTTGTGAAGGGTAGGTCATGCCTCACAAACCTTATCGAGTTCTTTGAGAAGGTGACTGAACAGGTAGACGAGGGTAGACCAGTTGATGTGGTGTATATGGATTTCAGCAAAGCGTTTGATAAGGTTCCCTACAGTAGGCTATTGCAGAAAATACGGAGGCTGGGGATTGAGGGTGATTTAGAGATGTGGATCAGAAATTGGCGAGCTGAAAGAAGACAGAGGGTGGTTGTTGATGGGAAATGTTCAGAATGGAGTTCAGTCACAAGTGGAGTACCACAAGGATCTGTTCTGGGGCCGTTGCTGTTTGTCATTTTTATCAATGACCTAGAGGAAGGCGCAGAAGGGTGGGTGAGTAAATTTGCTGACGATACTAAAGTCGGTGGTGTTGTCGATAGTGTGGAAGGATGTAGCAGGTTACAGAGGGATATAGATAAGCTGCAGAGCTGGGCTGAGAGGTGGCAAATGGAGTTTAATGTAGAGAAGTGTGAGGTGATTCACTTTGGAAGGAATAACAGGAATGTGGAATATTTTGCTCATGGTAAAGTACTTGAAAGTGTGGATGAGCAGAGGGATCTAGGTGTCCATGTACATAGATCCCTGAAAGTTGCCACCCAGGTTGATAGGGTGGTGAAGAAGGCCTATGGAGTGTTGGCCTTTATTGGTAGAGGGATTGAGTTCCGGAGTCAGGAGGTCATGTTGCAGCTGTACAGAACTCTGGTACGGCCGCATTTGGAGTATTGCGTGCAGTTCTGGTCACCGCATTATAGGAAGGACGTGGAGGCTTTGGAGCGGGTGCAGAGGAGATTTACCAGGATGTTGCCTGGTATGGATGGAAAATCTTATGAGGAAAGGCTGATGGACTTGAGGTTGTTTTCGTTGGAGAGTAGAAGGTTAAGAGGAGACTTAATAGAGGCATACAAAATGATCAGGGGGTTGGATAGGGTGGACAGTGAGAGCCTTCTCCTGCGGATGGAAATGGCTGGCACGAGGGGACATAGCTTTAAACTGAGGGGTAATAGATATAGGACAGAGGTCAGAGGTAGGTTCTTTACGCAAAGAGTAGTGAGGCCGTGGAATGCCCTACCTGCTACAGTAGTGAACTCGCCAACATTGAGGGCATTTAAAAGTTTATTGGATAAACATAAGGATGATAATGGTATAGTGTAGGTTAGATGGCTTTTGTTTCGGTGCAACATCGTGGGCCGAAGGGCCTGTATTGCGCTGTATTGTTCTATGTTCTATGTTCTATCACTGCCTACAAAGGCCTCAACCTCAGCAGCAAAGATCCTCAAATATCTCACACCCAGTTTAATCCCCATCATTTTGATTCTTTCCCTTCCCCCTGTGTGTCTGTCTTGTGTGCATGTGGGTGGAGGGTGGGACAGTGTTTGGGGAATAGTTAGACAAGTAGATCAGTGTTACATTATTTCCATGATATGTTCATCTTTTACCCTTTTTATAAAGAAACAGTTCTAATGTTTTACTTTCAAATCTGGTGCCTGTAACTCATTGGAGAAGTCAAGGGTCAAAGATCTCAGGAAAATACTCAATTACTGATTAATTCACTTATGTTGGGACTCTGGGATCTGTGTGGCTGGAACTGACCGTGCGCTGGCCCAGGGTGTCGTAGCAAAATGTATCGCCGTCCGTTCACTGACGCTGGGTCACAATCCTGGATCTCCCTCCCTAACAGCAGTACCTACACCACATGGAGTGCAGCGGTTCAAGTAGGCAGCTCACCACCACCTTCTCCAGGGCAGTTAGGGATGGCATCTTGCCAATAAAGTATGAATATAAAACAAAACAGCTCGAGGCACCACATTGGCAAAAACCCGAGCAAACAAAGGAATCAAAGAATTAAGGTTCTGGAAGATAACTTCAAGAAGGTTCTATCTGTGAGTAAAACCACATGAGACTCATGGAAACTGTACTTACTGGTTACACACAGCTGTGATCCATTCCCACTGATATCTCCCCACACGGAGCAGTAATAGACGGCAGTGTCATTGGGCTGCACGTTGCTGATTGTCAGGATGAAGGTTTCATTGGACGTGTCTCGGGAAGGATGGAAACGCTCAGTGAAACCTGGACTCCGTTGTGTGCTGTTCTTTATATCATGGGTTAAAACCCTCTCCGTATCTTTCCCTGGCAGCTCCCGGTTCCAGTGAACATCGGTGTGTGTCACTGCGGCGTTCCGCATGGTGCAGTGTAACCGTGCAGTCTGACCCTCTGGGACACGTTCCAGACTCGGAGACTGGATAAGGACTGGAGTATTCGCACCTTTAAGAGAAAAATATCAACAAGTTAAACACCAGTCTGAAGGTTCCAAAGTGTTTAAAGGGAATGTTCGGTGTTAAAAAGCGAGAACCAGATTCTAAGACTGAACCGATGGACTGATTCATTCAAATAAAGTAAAATATATTTGTGTGAGTAAATTAAAAATCAGTTGCTTGGTTGTTGAGGATTGAATCTTGTCAAATAGAGAAACATTGTTCAATTTTTTCATTTTGTACTCATCGAGAAAAACACAGGAATGTTAAATGAAAAAGAATCACAATTTATTCTACAGCGGAAATGGTGGCAATGGGCGGCACTGTAGAGCAGTGGTTGGCACTGTTGCTTCACTGCTCTCGGGTCCCAGGTTTGATTCCCGGCTTGGGTCACTGTCTGTCGGAGTCTGCACATTCTCCCCGTGTCTGCGTGGATTTCCTCCGGGCGCTCCGGTTTCCTCCCACAAGTCCCGAAAGACGCATTGTTAGGTAATTTGAACATTCTGAATTCTCCCTCTGTGTACCCGAACAGGTGCTGGAATGTGTCGACTAGGGGCTTTTTACAGTAACTTCATTACAGTGTTAATGTAAGCCTATTTGTGACAATAAAGATTATTAAAAAAGAAAGTCAACTCTGATTGGCTGAAACGTTGCCATGGAGAATTACCTCGAATTAGAGGCTCCCAAAGCTCCTGTTGAATTGAAAGAAAGGAGCACGGCTTGAAGATATTCCTTCTGTTTGCAGACAGCCGGTATCTGTCTCGCTTTGAGCGAGTCACACATCAGCTCATGTTTAAAAGTATCTGAGTTAAATGTCAATTAGTTGAAACATATTGTTACAACTCCCTGGGCCAGTGCGCGGTCAATTCCAGCCCCACTTGACCCGGAGTCACAACATGGTTGATGTTAACTTTTATTTTACAATACCCGAGGTCTTCAGCTGCCCAATAATTACAGTCATCAGGTTTGTAAATTTAAACATAATTAACTTCTTATTAAAAATAACTAATTAAACAAGCAACAAATACAACTGGTTAACTATTATGGAATATCTATGTAATATCTAGCACCCCCACCCTTGTGTTCCTCACTCCTGCTCAAATTAAAGGTCATGGACCAAAAAAGATAGAGACCAAATAATAGAAATAGGAACTGAGGGAACAACAGGAATGCCGCTGGGAATGTGAAGAGGAATAGCTACGTCAGTGGGCAGAGTGATGTGCGTCTGGATGGACGGCAGCTCCTGATTACACCTCCCAGTCTCAGGCTCTCCCCACACCCTGTCCCCACTCACGGAGCCACACATCTCCCAATCCCTCCTCTCACATTCCAGCTCCTCTGCTTCTCTGCTCTGTGCTCCGGTGCACCAGAAATGTTGCCGGAAAATCCCTAATCCCCTCCCCATCCTGCTCACTGCTTCCCTCGGAATGATCACTTTCCCTGACAGTGAATCCTCATAATCATTCTGCTGCTGTGTACAGTCAGCCTCCCCCCACCCCCAACTCACCCCCAACCTCACCCCTCATGCACCCACCCCTCCCAACCTCACCCCCAAACTGAGTGTATCCCATTCTCCAATCACGGTCCCACAGCTGCCTCAGCTGTACGGCGTGGGGGGGGGGGGGCATCGCTGGGATGCCCCAGATCCAGGGGGGAATAGATCGCACACATGTTCACTTGCACACACCGGGGTACCACGGAGTTCCCTTCACCAACAAAAAGGGATTCCACTCTCTGAACCTCCAACTTGTGAGCGACCGGCACATGGAGATCGTGTTCGTGTGTGCACACTTCCCCGGGAGTGTGCACAACAGCTGCATCCTGGGGCAGTTAGACATCCCCGACATCTTCGAGGGACACCCCAGGGTGAAGGGGTACCTGCTGAGGACCTTTGCTGTTTGGAGGACAGTGTTAATAAGTTTGCAGATGACATAAAGGTTGGTGGAATTGTGGATAGCGATGAGGACTGTCAGAGGATACGGCAGGATATAGATCGTTTGGAGACTTGCGCAGAGAGATGGCAGATTGACTATAATCCGGCTAAATGTGAGGTTATGCTTTTTGGAAATTCTACAATATTTGGGAAATATACATTAAATGCCAGAGCCCTTGAGAATATTGATAGGCAGAGGGATCTGGGTGTACAGGTACACAGGTCAGTGGAAGTGGCAAAACAGGTGAAGGAGGTTGTCAAGAAGTCATACGGACTGCTTGCCTTCATCGGTCCGGCAATTGAGCATAAAAATTGGCACGTCATGCTCTAGTTGTATAGAACCTTAGTTAGGCCACTTGGAATACAGTGTTTAATTCTGGTCACCACACGACCAGAAGGATGTGGAGGGTTTGGAGAGGGTATAGCAGAGGTTTACCAGGATGTTGCCTGGTATGGAGGGCATTAACTATGAGGAGAGGTTGGAGAAACATGGTTTGTTCTCACGAGAGCGGCGGAGTTTGAGGGATATGCTGATAAAAGTCTCCAAAATTATGAGGGGCATGGACAGCGTAGACAGGCAAAAGCTTTGTCCCAGGGTGGGAGAGTGAATTACTGGGGGACACAGGTTTAAGGTGCAAGGGGCAAAGTTTAGAGGCGATGTGCAAGGGAAGTTTTTTTACACAGAGGGTAGCGGGTGCCTGGAACTCGCTGTCGGAGGAGATGGTGAACTCAGCTACGAAAGTGACGTTTATGGGGCACCTTGACAAATCCATAAATAGGATGGGAATAGAGGGATAAGTTCTCCGGAAGTATTGAGGGTTTTCAGTTAGATGGGCAATATGGACGGCGCAGGCTTGGAGCTGAAGGAGCCAGTCCTGTGCTGTACTTTTCTTTGTTCTTAAAGCTGCGATTCAGGAGTAGTCAATGTGAGGTCATCGTTGAATTTAACCATTTATTTGTTTACAGAGAGATGGCCAATGGGATATAGTTTCTGTTTTGGAAGGTCACTGGAGTGTAGATAATTGGTGAGGGATGGTGTTTAGTCCTCGCTGGGCAGGTCATGGGATATCACATTGGGATGTTTGAAATAAGATTTGTTTTACCATAAAAGATGCCTATTGGTCAGACTCACCACTCCTGGAGTGAAATATCCTTTCCTCACAGTTTTATTAATTGTAAATTGTTTGGGGTTTCCTGTCCGAGATCCTAACAAAAGTTGGGGTCTGGTCCGGGAACCTTCACAACTCCCCACTATCATTCATGACTGGATGTGAAAAGACAGCTGTGCTTAGATCTGACCGTCTGTCCACTCCTCCCCACACAATCCATGCTCATTTCACACACACATTCTCAGCAACGGAGCCATTTCTTTGTCTCCACAATCAAACCATCCATTCGACTGACTCTTGCTGCTCGCAATTGAGAGCCACCTCCTGCCCACTCCCAGCTCCTGATCCGGCAATCAGTCTTCACTCTCACCCACAACACTGGCACTCCACTGATCAACATCATAACTGATATCTGTGTGAATGTGATGGCCACTGTCTATCCCTCCTCAGAATCTTTCACCTCTCCACTCTGTTTAACACCACTGAGCACAGGTTCCTGTTTAAAAGTCTCCGATCCACATTCCAGCCTCTGGCACTGCTCTCTCACGGTCCCACTCCTGCTGCTCACATCATCCACATTGTATCAGCACCAAAGGATTTCTCCTCCAGTGTCTGAATGAACGCCTCTGCTGTGTCCCCAGGGCACCATCCCTGGCTCCCTCCTCATCCTCATTTCACCCTCAGAAACCTGGTCAACATTCCCATCTACACCATCACTCAGATCAGTCTCTCCACCTCCCCCATTGATCCCAATGTTCTTTCCACTCTCTCCAAATGTCTGTCCAACATACGGACTCGGCTCAAAGTTTCTCTGCAGCTCAGTAAACAGCCACACGGCACTAACCTCCCCAGACACCCCCTCAGGATAAAGCCAGAGATGTGGAACTTTGGGGAATTGCTGAAGCTGAGCTCAGCTTCTTCCCCACAGTGAACCCATCAGTAGGATCACTTTACATCACCTCCTAGCTCTTCATCATCACAAACCCATCTCCAATTCACTCATCTGGAAGAGGTTATTGCTGTGGGTAATTGGAATGAAAACTCTACTTTCTGGTTACATTCAGCAGGCTTCCATTCCCATAGACGCTTCCCCACACTGAGCAGTAATTAGGTCCAGTGGTTAGGATCTAGAAAGTACTGTCTGAGAGTGTGGTGGAGACAGATTCACACAGCGAGTGGTTAGGATCTGGAATGTTCTGTCTGAGAGTGTGGTGGAGGCAGATTCACACAGCGAGTGGTTAGGATCTGGAATATACTGTCTGAGAGTGTGGTGGAGGCAGATTCACACAGCGAGTGGTTAGGATCTGGAATGTTCTGTCTGAGAGTGTGGTGGAGACAGATTCACTCAGCGAGTGGTTAGGATCTGGAATGTTCTGTCTGTGAGTGTGGTGGAGACAGATTCACTCAGCGAGTGGTTAGGATGTGGAATGTACTGTCTGAGAGTGTGGTGGAGACAGATTCACACAGCGAGTGGTTAGGATCTGGAATGTACTGTCTGAGAGTGTGGTGGAGACAGATTCACACAGCGAGTGGTTAGGATCTAGAATGTTCTGCCTGAGAGTGTGGTGGAGACAGATTCACACAGCGAGTGGTTAGGATCTGGAATTATTTGTCTGAGAGTGTGATGTAGACAGGTTCACATGGCGAGTGGTGAGGGACAGACAGAGTCAGGTATAGAGAAGGTGTCAAGGAGTGTCGACCAAGTTGGAGGGAAGTACCAGGGGCAGTCTGTTAACCACCCATGGTGGGGACTTCAAACCTGTTCAACCACCAAAACCACCTCCTTCTCAACTAAACCCTTAGATTCTGTCTCAGTTAGAGACTGGGGGACAATGCATGTTGGCCATGTTACAGAAACACGTAAAACTGTTGTGGCCCACGGAATGCCAAGGAGAGTGTGAGCTGAGAAGTCTCCGGCCGTGTTGGAGGATGAATCGGTACCGGCCAACCCAGATTTTTCCAAACTGCAGAGCTGAGCAGAATCCTTTTGAATCTCTCCCCCAGAAGAGGGGGATTCTCTCTCAAATCTCAGTTTGAACCCCCTTCAGGAACACAGAGCAGTTAGTGAGTACTCAAAACCTGAATACAGAGCTGGGGAGGGGGATCTTTCCGGTTCCTCTCCCATTAAAAGTACCAGACCTCTCAAAGGCCTCAGGAAAATGCTGCTCTAATATTCTGTGTAACTGAGACAAGTTGTTGGTGAGTCTGCTGAAGCTGACCACATATCAGAAACTCAGCAGGTTTGAAGTGCATCTTCCGTGGGTAACGCTCAGCTCAACACAAGTTGAAGCCTGTCCCCAGAGGGGATCCTACGGCCTGAGAATCCGGCCTGAATGGCCCAGTTTGAGGTTCCAAACCCTCCGATGGTTCAACACCTCGTATTCTGAAGAGATCACGGCCTACAAGGACCTCAAACTCAGCAGCAAATATCCTCAAATATCTCACACCCATTTTAATCCCCATCATTTTGATCCTTTCCCTTCTCCCCTGTGTGTCTGTCTTGTGTGCATGTGGGTGGCGGGTGGGACGGTGTTTGGGGAATAGTTAGACTAGTAGATCAGTGTTACATTATTTCCATTATCTGTTCATCTTTTACTCCTTTTATAAATAAACAGTTCGAATGTTTTAATTTCAAATCTGGTGCCTGTAACTCATTGGAGAAGTCAAGGGTCAAAGATCTGAGGAAAATACACAAATTACTGGTTAATTCACTTATGTTGGGACTCTGGGATCTGTGGGGCTGGAACTGACCGTGCGCTGGCCCAGGGTGTCGTAACAAAATGTATCGCCGTCCCTTCACTGTCGCTGGGTCACAATCCTGGAACTCCCTCCCTAACAGCAGTACCTACACCACATGGAGTGCAGCGGTTCAAGAAGGCAGCTCACCACCACCTTCTCCAGGGCAGTTAGGGATGGCATCTTGTTAATAAAGTATGAATATAAAACAAAACAGCTCGAGGCACCACATTGGCAAAAACCCGAGTAAACAAAGGAGTCAAAGAATTAAGGTTCTCGAAGATAAGTTCAAGAAGATTCTATCTGTGAGTAAAACCACATGAGACTCATGGAAACTGTACTTACTGGTTACATTCAGCTGTGATCCATTCCCACTGATATCTTCCCACACGGAGCAGTAATAGACGGCAGTGTCACTGGGCTGCATGTTGCTGATTGTCAGGATGAAGGTTTTATTGGACGTGTCTCGGGAAGGATAGAAACGCTCAGTGAAACCTGGACTCCATCGTGTGTTGTTCTTTATATCATGTGTTAAAACCCTCTCCGTATCTTTCCCTGGCAGCTCCCGGTACCAGTGAACATCGGTGTGTGTCACTGCGGCGTTCCGCATGGTGCACTGTAACCGTGCAGTCTGACCCTCTGGGACACGTTCCAGACTCGGAGACTGGATAAGGACTGGAGCATTCGAACCTTTAAGGGAAAAATATCAACAAGTTAAACATCAGTCTGAAGGTTCCAAAGTGTTTAAAGGGAATGTTCGGTGTTAAAAAGCGAGAACCAGATTCTAAGACTGAAACGATGGGCTGATTCATTCAAATAAAGCAAAATATATTTGTGTGAGTAAATTAAAAATCAGTTGCTTGGTTGTTGAGGACTGAATCTTGTCAAAAAGAGACACATTGTTGAACGTTTTCATTTTGTCCTCATCGAGAAAAACACAGGAATGTTAAATTTCAAAGATTCACAATTTATTCTACAGGGGAAATGGTGCCAATGGGCGGCACTGTAGCGCAGTGGTTGGCACTGTTGCTTCACTGCTCTCGGGTCCCAGGTTCGATTCCCGGTTTGGGTCACTGTCTGTCGGAGTCTGCACATTCTCCCCGTGTCTGCGTGGATTTCCTCCGGGCGCTCCGGTTTCCTCCCACAAGTCCCGAAAGACGCGTTGTTAGGTAATTTGAACATTCTGAATTCTCCCTCTGTGTACCCGAACAGGCGCCGGAATGTGGCGACTAGGGGCTTTTTACAGTAACTTCATGACAGTGTTAATGTAAGCCTATTTGTGACAATAAAGATTATTAAAAAAGAAAGTCAACTCTGATTGACTGAAACGTTGCCATGGAGAATTACCTCGAATTAGAGGCTCCCAAAGCTCCTGTTGAATTGAAAGAAAGGAGCACGGCTTGAACATATTCCTTTTGTTTGCAGACAGCCGGTATCTGTCTCGCTTTGAGCAAGTCACACATCAGCTCATGTTTAAAAGTATCTGAGTTAAATGTCAATTAGTTGAAACATATTGTTACAACACCCTGGGCCAGTGCGCGGTCAATTCCAGCCCCACTTGACCCGGAGTCTCAACATGGTTGATGTTAACTTTTATTTTACAATACCCGAGGTCTTCAGCTGCCCAATAATTACAGTCACCAGGTTTGTACATTTAAACATAATTAACTTCTTATTAAAAATAACTAATTAAACAAGCAACAAATACAACTGGTTAACTATTATGGAATATCTATGTAATATCTAGCACCCCCACCCTTGTGTTCCTCACTTCTGCTCAAATTAAAGGTCATGGACAAAAAGAGATAGAGACCAAATAATAGAAATAGGAACTGAGGGAACAACAGAAAAGCCGCTGGGAATGTGAAGAGGAATAGCAACGTCAGTGAGCAGAGTGATGTGTGTTTGGATGGACGGCAGCTCCTGATTACACCTCCCAGCCTCAGGCTCTCCCCACACCCTGTCCCCACTCATGGAGCCACACATCTCTCAATCCCTCCTCTCACATTCCAGCTCCTCTGCTTCTCTGCTCTGTGCTCCGGTGCTGCAGAAATGTTGCCGGAAAATCCCTAATCCCCTCCCCATCCTGCTCACTGCTTCCCTCGGAATGATCACTTTCCCTGACAGTGAATCCTCACAATCATTCTGCTGCTGTGTACAGTCAACCTCCCCCCCACCCGCACCTCACCCCTCCACCCTCACGTCACCCCCCACCCCCACCTCACCCCCCCAGCCGAGTGTATCCTGTTCTCCAATCACGGCCCCATTGCTGCCTCAGCTGTACGGGGCGGTGGGGGGGGGGGGGGGAGGGGGGGGCATCACTGGGATGCCCGAGATCCAGGGGGTAATAGATCGCACACATGTTCACTTGCACACACCGGGGTACCACGGTGTTCCCTTCACCAACAAAAAGGGATTCCACTTTCTGAACCTCCAACTTGTGAGCGACCACCACATGGAGATCGTGCTCGTGTGTGCACACTTCCCCGGGAGTGTGCACGACAGCTGCATCCTGGGGCAGTCAGAGATCCCCGACATCTTCGAGGGACACCCCAGGGTGAAGGGATACCTGCTGAGGACCTTTGCTGTTTGGTGGACAGTGTTAATAAGTTTGCAGATGACATGAAGGTTGGTGGAATTGTGGATAGCGATGAGGACTGTCAGAGGATACGGCAGGATATAGATCGTTTGGAGACTTGCGCAGAGAGATGGCAGATTGACTATAATCCGGCTAAATGTGAGGTTATGCTTTTTGGAAGGTCTAAAATCTTTGGGAAATATACAGTAAATGCCAGAACCCTTGAGAATATTGACAGGCAGAGGGATCTGGGTGTACAGGTACACAGGTCAGTGGAAGTGGCAAAACAGGTGGAGAATGTTGTCCAGAAGACATACGGAATGCTTGCCTTCGTCGGTCCGGCAATTGAGCATAAAAATTGGCAAGTCATGCTCTAGTTGTATAGAACTTAGTTAGGCTACTTGGAATACAATGTTTAATTCTGGTCGCCACACTACCAAAAGGATGTGGAGGGTTTGGATAGGGTTTAGCAGAGGTTTACCAGCATGTTGCCTGGTATGGAGGGCATTAACTATGAGGAGAGGTTGGAGAAACATGGTTTGTTCTCACTAGAGCGGCGGAGGTTGAGGGGCATCCTGATAAAAGTCTCCAAAATTATGAGGGGCATGGACAGAGTAGACAGGCAAAAGCTTTGTCCCAGGATGGGAGAGTCAATTACTGAGGGACACAGGTTTAAGATGCAAGGGGCAAAGTTTAGAGGACATGGGCAAGGGAAGTTTTATTACACAGAGGGTAGCGGGTGCCTGGAACCCGCTGTCGGAGGAGATGGTGAACTCAGCTACGAAAGTGACGTTTGTGGGGCACCTTGACAAATCCATAAATAGGATGGGAATAGAGGGATAAGTACCCCGGAAGTATAGAAGGTTTTCAGTTAGATGGGCAATATGGACGGCGCAGGCTTGGAGCTGAAGGAGCCGGTCCTGTGCTGTACTTTTCTTTGTTCTTAAAGCTGCGATTCAGGAGTCATCAATGTGAGGTCATCGTTGAATTTAACCATTTATTTGTTTACAGAGAGATGGCCAATGGGATATAGTTTCTGTTTTGGAAGGTCACTGGAGTGTAGATAATTGGTGAGTGATGGTGTTTAGTCTTCGCTGGGCAGGTCATGGGATATCACATTGGGATACAGATTATGTAATTAATGGGAGGAGCCAGGTCTGCCAGTGGTTTTCACAGGTTTGTCAGAGGATTTGAGTCTGACAAGACAGAAGGATTTTCAGGTTGTTCTTGAAAGGGCCTCTCTCGCCAAAGGTCTGCACAGAGAACATGGAGTAACCCTGATTGTCAACTTTATTTATGATTTTGAACTGGAGCGGTTTGATTATTTGGAATATATATATTGGTCGGAGTAGAGCACGAGGTAAGTTTTTTTCCTTTTATTTATGAACTGTTTCACTGATAAATGTAAAGTTATTTCTTTGCTGTCAATGTGGTTAAAGGGGCCGGGTTAGCTCAATGGGCCAGACAGCTAGCTTGTGATGCAGAGCGAGGCCAGCAGTGTGGGTTCAATTCCCGTACAGTCGGAGGTTATTCATGAAGGCCCCGCCTTCTCAACCTTGTCTCTCGCCTGAGGTGTGGTGACCCTCAGGTTAAATCACCACCAGTCAGCTCTCCCCCTCAAAGGGAAAACAGCCTGTGGTCATCTGGGACTGTGGTAACTTTACAATTACTCACTGATGCACGATCAATGACCACTAAAGCGAGGTTGTAGTCCAACTGAAGGCTTTAATAAGCTAGATGTTACCCCCAGCAGCTCAGGTACAGAGTGAAGGCTGCTGGGGCGGCAGGGGCTCTAATACCCCGCCTTGCAGGGTGGAGCTACCATACAGCTTGACCAATAGGAAACATACAATATCTACCAATGGTGTTCCAGCATTACCAGGTACCGTAATACCGCTACACAGACTACCAGACTTACAATGTGGTTCATTTTGTGTTTAAATTAAAGTTTGTTTCACTATAAAAGATACCTATTGGTCAGACTCACCACTCCTGGGGTGAAATATCCTTTCCTCACAGTTTTATGAATTGTAAATTGTTTGGGGTTTCCTGTCCGGGATCCTAACAAAAGTTGGGGTCTGGTCCGGGACCGTCACAGCTCCCCACCATCATTCATGACAGGATGTGAAAAGACAGCTGTGCTTAGATCTGACCGTCTGTCCACTCCTCCCCACACAATCCATGCTCATTTCACACACACATGCTCAGCAACGGAGCCATTTCTTTGTCTCCACAATCAAACCATCCATTCGACTGACTCTTGCTGTTTGCAATTGGGAGCCACCTCCTGCCCACTCCCAGCTCCTGATCCTGCAATCAGTCTTCACTCTCACCCACAACACTGGCACTCCACTGATCAACATCATAACTGATATCTGTGTGAATGTGATGGCCACTGTCTATCCCTCCTCAGAATCTTTCACCGCTCCACTCAGTTTAACATCACTGAGCACAGGTTCCTGTTTAAAAGTCTCGGATCCACATTCCAGCCCCTGGCACTGCTCTCTCACGGTCCCACTCCTGCTGCTCACATCATCCACATTGTATCAGCACCAAAGGATTTCTCCTCCAGTGTCTGAATGATCGCCTCTGCTGTGTCCCCAGGGCACCATCCCTGGCTCCCTCCTCATCCTCATTTCACCCTCAGAAACCTGGTCAACATTCCCATCTTCACCATCACACAGATCAGTCTCTCCACCTCCTCCATTGATCCCAATGTTCTTTCCACTCTCTCCAAATGTCTGTCCAACATTCGGACTCGGCTCAGACAAAGTTTCTCTGCAGCTCAGTAAACAGCCACACGGCACTAACCTCCCCGACACCCCCTCAGGATAAAGCCAGAGATGTGGAACTTTGGGGAATTGCTGAAGCTGAGCTCAGCTTCTTCCCCACAGTAAACCCATCAGTAAGATCACTTTACATCACCTCCTAGCTCTTCATCATCACAAACTCATCTCCAATTCACTCATCTGGAAGAGGCTATTGCTGTGGGTAATTGGAATGAAAACTCTACTTACTGGTTACATTCAGCCGGCTTCCACTCCCATAGACCCTTCCCCACACTGAGCAGTAATAGACGGCAGTGTCACTGGGCTGCACGTTGCTGATTGTCAGGATGTATCTGTTGGAGTCGATGTGTCTGGAAGGCAGGAAACGCTCAGAGAAACCTGGAGACCGGTCTATGTCATTATATGCATAATGTGTTAAAATGCTCTCCCACTGTTTCCCTGGCCGCTCCCGGTACCAATCAACCTTGTAGTCTCTCACTGCGTATTTCCGCATGGTGCACTGGAACCGTGCAGTCTGACCCTCTGGGACACGTTCCAGACTCGGAGACTGGATAAGGACTGGAGCATTCGCACCTTTAAGAGAAAAACAAAATCAGTGAGTTAAATTCTGAGCTGAAAGTTTCCTGTGAGTATTTAAAGGGACTGTCCAGGCAGTAGAAGTTCTGTGTTGAAGAGAGGAAACAGCTTCTGAGACTGATCTAGTTGTGTTAGTTTGTGAATGATTTCTATCCTGGGGGTTACTCTGTGCTGATCTCAGCAGTACAGATGTGTTGATATAATTGTGAAATGCAATATTGTTCTCACACTGTGGAACAGCTCTCTCAAACACACTGACCTCTCCCAGTTAGTGTCTCAATGAATTCCTGGCATGTGGGTGTCGCTGGCTCGGCCAGCTTTTATTACCCATCCCTAATTGCCCTGAAGGAGGCGGTGGTGAGCTGCCTTCTTGAACTGCTGCAGTCCATGGAGATTGGAGTTATCTTTACTGAACCAATAGTGGGAGAGTGTTTCTCACAATAGGAAGTAGGTTTGGGAATTAGAATGGGAAGTGTCTGCAACATTCGAAGAGGCTGTCAGATATTTAAAGGGACAGGACCGCCCCACGGATCAACAGAGCCACAGCCTATTGGGTTTGTGAAAACTGAGGCCTCTCCCCAGGTTAGGGTCCGGGGGGTCAGATTGGGAGAATGGCGTCTCTATCCCTCCATTCCTCAGGTACAGGATCTTTACCAGCTGCTACTGCCATCTTCAACACAGAGGGCATGGGAGTGGGGGTAACTGAGAGAGACTGGATATAAACCTGAGGGAGCCAAACCCTGTCCCTCCAACTGACATTTTTAATATTGGTAAAGGGCACGGAGCCAGTGGTGGTCCCAGGAGAGGCAAATTGAGGGAAATACAGCTCAGGTAGTGAGTGAACCAGTGGATCGCTCTGGAAGGTGTTGGGTGGTACAGTGGTTAGCACTGCTGCTTCACAGCTCCAGGGACCCGGGATCAATTCTGGCCTCAGGTGGCTGTCTGTGAGGAGTTTGTACATTGTCCCCGTGTCTGCGTGGGTTTCCTCCGGGAGCTCCGGGTTCCTCCCACAGTCCAGAGATGTGCAGGTTAGGTGGCTTGGCCATGTGCGGGGATACCGGGATAGGACAGGGATAGGACAGGGGAGTGAGCCTGGCTGCAGTGCTCTGCCACTGCAGACTCTGATGGGCCGAATGGCCTCCTTCTGCACTGTAGGGATTCTATGATCCCTCTCCCATCCCAACCGGGGAGAGTTTGGTGACGGGAGGGAGCAGAGAATCCAGCAGGAGAGGAAAAGCCGGAAACCCCCGGGTATAAAAAAGTTTGTAATTCCCCTGAAGGCGGATTATTCGTGGCTCAGTTATCCTGCTGCCTGGTGGTGTGATTGCAATTTGCATTCATTTGCATCTCATGAATATTCAATTTAACAGCAGCTCGTCAATATCCCATCAGGCCTTCCTATCGTGCATCACACCAGCGGGAAATCATGTCGGACTCGAACCCGATTGCAAAAGAGAAGCATGAACGAGATGGACCTCAGTCATCGTGTTTTCGGGATCCTTAAGTGGGAGGGGGAGCAGCCCCAAGTCGTGGTCCATATAGGTACAACGACAGAGGTAGGAAAAGGGATAGGGATGTAAGGCAGGAATTCAGGGAGCTAGGGTGGAAACTTAGATCTAGGACAAACAAAATTATTATCTCTGGGTTGTTACCCGTGCCAAGTGCTAGCGAGACGAGGAATACGGAGAGAGAGGAGTTGAACACGTGGCTACAGGGTTGGTGCAGGAGGGAGGGTTTCAGATTTCTGGATAATTGGGGCTCATTCTGGGGTCGGTGCGACCTCTACAAACGGGATGGTCTACACCTGGACCAGAGGGGTACCAATCTACTGGGGGGGAAATTTTCTAATGCTCTTCGGGAGGGTTTAAACTAGTTCAGCTGGGGCTTGAGAACCTGAATTGTAGCTCCAGTATACAGGAGGTTGAGAGTAGTGAGGTCATGAGTAAGGTTTCAAAGTTGCAGGAGTGTACCGGCAGGCAGGAAGGGGGTTTAAAGTGTGTCTACTTCAATGCCAGGAGCATCCGGAATAAGGTGGGTGAACTTGCGGCATGGGTTGGTACCTGGGACTTTGATGTTGTGGCCATTTCGGAGACATGGATAGAGCAGGGACAGGAATGGTTGTTGCAGGTGCCGGGGTTTAGATATTTCAGTAAGCTCAGGGAAGGTGGTAAAAGAGGGGAGAGGTGACGTTGTTAGTCAAGAACAGTATTACGGTGGCAGAAAGGACGTTTGATGAGGACTCGTCTACTGAGGTAGTATGGGCTGAGGTAAGAAACCGGAAAGGAGAGGTCACCCTGTTAGGGGTTTTCTATAGGCCTCCGAAAAGTTCCAGAGATATAGAGGAAAAGATTGCAAAGATGATTCTGGATAGGAGCGAAAGCAACAGGGTTGTAGTTCTGGGGGACTTTAACTTTCCAAATATTGACTGGAAACGCTATAGTTTGAATACCTTAGATGGGTCCGTTTTTGTCCAATGTGTGCAGGAGGGTTTCCTGACGCAGTATGTAGATATGCCAATGAGAGGCGAGGACATATTTGGTACTGGGTAATGAACCAGGACAGGTGTTAGATTTGGAGGTAGTGAGCACTTTGTGATAGGGACCAAAATTTGATTATGTTTACTTTAAAGATGGAAAGGGATAGGTATATACCGCAGGGCAAGAGTTATATCTGGGGGAAAGGCAATTATGATGCGATGAGGCAAGACTTAGGATGCATCGGATGGAGAGGAAAACTTCAGGGGATGGTCGCAATGGAAATGTGGAGCTTGTTCAAGGAACAGCTACTGCGTGTCCTTGATAAGTATGTACCTGTCAGGCAGGGAGGAAATGGTTGAGCGAGGGAACTGTGGTTTACTAAAGCAGTCGAATCACTTGTCAAGAGGAAGAAGGATGTTTATGTAAAGATGAGACATGAAGGTTCAGTTAGGGCGCTCGAGAGTTACAAGTTAGCTAGGAAGGATCTAAAGAGAGAGCTAAGAAGAGCCAGGAGGGGACATGAGAAGTCTTTGGCAGGTAGGATCAAGGATAACCCTGAAGCTTTCTATAGATATGTCAGGAATAAAAGAATGACTAGGGTAAGATTAGGGCCAGTCAAGGACAGTTGTGGGAAGTTGTGCGTGGAGTCTGAGGAGATAGGAGAGGTGCTAAATGAATATTTGTCGTCAGTATTTACACAGGAAAAAGACAATGTTGTCGAGAATAATACTGAGATTCAGGCTACTTGACTAGAAGGGCTTGAGGTTCATAAGGACGAGGTGTTAGCAATTCTGGAAAGTGTGAAAATAGATAAGTCCCCTGGGTCGGATGTGATTTATCCTAGGATTCTCTGGGAAGCTAGGGAGGAGATTGCTGAGCCTTTGGCTTTGATCTTTAAGTCATCTTTGTCTGCAGGTAGAGTGCCAGAAGACTGGAAGATAGCAAATGTTATCCCCTTGTTCAAGAAGGGGAGTAGCGACAACCCCGGTAATTATAGACCAGTGAACCTTACTTCTGTTGTGGGCAAAGTCTTGGAAAGATTTATAAGAGATAGGATGTATAATCATCTGGAAAGGAATAATTTGATTAGAGATAGTCAACGCGGTTTTGTGAAGGGTAGGTCGTGCCTCACAAACCTTATTGAGTTCTTTGAGAAGGTGACCAAACAGGTGGATGAGGGTAAAGCAGTTGATGTGGTGTATGTGGATTTCAGTAAAGCGTTTGATAAGGTTCCCCACGGTAGGCTACTGCAGAAAATACGGAGGCATGGGATTCAGGGTGATTTAGCAGTTTGGATCAGAAATTGCCCAGCTGGAAGAAGGCAAAGGGTGGTGGTTGATGGAAAATGTTCAGACTGGAGTCCAGTTACTAGTGGTGTACCCCAAGGGTCTGTTTTGGGGCCACTGCTGTTTGTCATTTTTATAAATGACCTGGAGGAGTGCGTAGACGGATGGGTGAGTAAATTTGCAGATGACATTAAAGTCGGTGGAGTTGTGGACAGTGCGGAAGGATGTTACAAGTTCGAGAGGGACATAGATAAGCTACAGCGTTGGGCTGAGAGGTGGCAAATGGAGTTTAATGAAGAAAAGTGTGAGGTGATTCATTTTGGAAGGAATAACAGGAAGACTGTGCTAATGGTAAGATTCTTGGCAATGTGGATGAGCAGAGAGATCTTGGTGTCCATGTACATAGATCCCTGAAAGTTGCCACCCAGGTTGAGAGGGTTGTTAAGAAGGCGTACGGTGTGTTAGCTTTTATTGGTAGAGGGATTGAGTTTCGGAGCCACGAGGTCATGTTGCAGCTGTACAAAACTCTGGTGCGGCCGCATTTGGAGTATTGCGTGCAATTCTGGCCGCCGCATTATAGGAAGGATGTGGAAGCATTGGAAAGGGTGCAGAGGAGATTTACCAGGATGTTCCCTGGTATGGAGGGAAGATCTTATGAGGAAAGGCTGAGGGACTTGACGCTGTTTTCGTTAGAGAGAAGAAGGTTAAGAGGTGACTTTATTGAGGCATACATGAGGATCAGAGGATTAGATAGGGTGGACAGTGAGAGCCTTTTTCCTCGGATGGTGACGTCTAGCACGAGGGGACATAGCTTTAAATTGAGGGGAGATAGAAATAGGACAGATGTCAGAGGTAGGTCCTTTACTCAGAGAGTAGTAAGGGCGTGGAATGCCCTGCCTGCAACAGTAGTGGACTCACCAACACTAAGGGCATTCAAATGGTCATTGGATAGACATATGGATGATAAGGGAAAAGTGTAGATGGGCTTCAGAGTGGTTTCAGAGGTCGGTGCAACATCGAGGGCCAAAGGGCCTGTACTGCGCTGTAATGTTCTATGTTCCATGTTCACTCGAGATGTTGAGGTGAGTAACACACAGATCCTGCCCACCATCGCGCTGCGTCACTCCTGTTACACTCAGCACCTCTCTGCTGGGGCCACTAGTTTGTGCCCTTCAGCTCCAAGCAGAGCTGGTCTTTTTGGACAGAATGTGCTGCGGGACCCATGGACCATCCACTCCAATGGTCCTACGTTCCCCCAGAGGTGTGGTGCGTGGTGAACGGGTTGCTGAGGAAGACAAGTGGGACAATGAGGAAGGAGGTTTGTGCAAGTGCGGGTGGGGAGGAGGGGATGGGGCAGGGTGGGAATGTCCATCACCATAGCAACTGGATCCACAACATCTGCTGCGATGGTTGCTGGGGGTTCAGGGCTGCCCACTTTAACATTGGCTGATGACTCTGGTGCATCACCCTCAGACTCGAGCTGAGGAGAGGTACAACGCTGCTCACACCTCCACACCCTCCCTCATAGAGCAGACCATCGTACCTCTGAAGATGCGACAGGAAGGAAAATAAGAAAAGTGATAGGCAGAGAAATCAAGGCCCTTTGTCTGATAATGAAGTTGTAAAAAAGTGTAGGGATGGAACAAGGAACGTTAAAAGGACTAACCTTAAGGTTTTATACCTGAACGTGCAGATCATTTGAAATAATGGATGAATTAGTTGTGCAGATAGATGTAAAGGGATTGGACCACTGAAAAATGAGGCTGAAGAAGTAATAATAGGAAACAAAGAAATGGCCAAGGAACTGAATAGTTACTTTGCATCAGAATTCATGGTGGAAGACACCAGTGGGATGCCAGAGCTCCAGGAGAATCAGGGGGCAGAGGTGAGTGTCATGGCCATCGCTAAGGAGAAGGTTCTGGGGAAACTGGAAGGTCTGAAGGTGGATAAATCCCCTGGACCGGATGGACTACACCCCAGGATTCTGAAAGAGAAGCTGAGGAGATTGCAGAGGCATTGCTGATGATCTTTCAGGAATCATTGGAGGCAGGGAGGGCCCCAGTGAACTGGAAAGTGGCTAATGTAATACAGCTGTTTCAGAAGGGAGGGAAGCAGAAGACGGGAATTTATAGGCCGATAGCTTGACTTCGGTCATTGGTAAGCTTTTCGAGTGCATTATTAAAGATGAGATCGCGGAGTACTTGGAAGTGCATCGTGAAATTGGACTGAGTCACACGGCGTCGTCAAGGGGAGGTCATGTCTGACAAATCTGTTAGAGTTCTTTGAGGAGGTAACAAGGAAGTTAGACAAAGGAGAACCAGTGGATATGATTTATTTAGATTTCCAGAAGGCGTTTGACAAGGTGCCACATAGGGGACTGTTAAATAAGTTAAGGTGTTAAGGGTAAGATCCTGGTGTGGATAGAGGATTGGCTGACTGGCAGAAGGCAGAGAGTGGGGGTAAAGGGATCTTTTTCAGGATGGCAGCTGGTGACAAGTGGTGTGCCTCAGGGGTCTGTGCTGGGACCACAGCTTTTCACAATATACATTAATGATCTGGAAGAAGGAACTGAAGGCACTGTTACTAAGTTTGCAGATGAAACAAAGATGTGTCGAGGGACGGGTACTATTGAGGAAGCGGGGGGCTGCAGAAGGACTTGGACAGGCTGGGAGAGTGGGCAAAGAAGTGGGATACAATGTGGAAAAGTGTGAGGTTCTGTACTTTGGAAGGAGGAATGGAGGCATGGACTATTTTCTAAATGGGAAAATGCTTAGGAAATCAGAAGCAGAAAGGGACTTGGAAGTCCTTGTTCACGATTCTCTTAAGGTTAACTTGCAGGTTCAGTCGGCAGTTAGGAAGGCAGGAATGTTTTTTGAAAATATTTTTTATTCTCCTCCGTTTTCACATTTTCTCCCAAATTTACACCCACAATAAACAATAATCAGTAACGAATGTAATGTCAATCCCCATATCAATAACAACGATCCCACCCTCCCACCAAACCCCAGACATTGGCCCACATGTTAACATAAAAAAATGACAAAAAGGAATCAGGAATCACCCATAGTCAGCATTAACACGCACAGTCGCCCTCGCCCCCACCCTCCCAGCCCCCAACCCCACTAATGTTCGATGTAATTCAATTCTCGAAAGTGCATAATGCATGCAGCACGGTAACATAGTGGTTAGCACAATTGCTTCACAGATCCAGGGTCCCAGGTTCGATTCCCCGCTGGGTCACTGTCTATGCGGAGTCTACACCTTCTCCCAGTGTGTGCGTGGGTTTCCTCCGGGTGCTCCGATTTCCTACCACAGTCCAAAGATGTGCAGTTTAGGTGGATTGGCCAGGATAAATTGCCCTTAATGTCCAAAATTGCCCTTAGTGTTGGGTGGGGTTACTGTATTATGGGGATAGGGTGGAGATGTGGGCTTCGGTAGGGTGCTCTTTCCAAGAGCCGGTGCAGACTCGATGGGCCGAATGGCCTCCTTCTGTACTGTAACTTCTATGAATAACGCCCATGAATTGTAGAACCACTCCATCCTTCCCTTCAGTTCAAATTTGACCTTTTCAAGCGTTACGAATTCCAGCAGGTCCCCCCGCCACTCCAGGGCACAGGGTGGAGAGGTTGATCTGCACCCTAACAGGATCAACAAGACGAAGGCTACAACATCTGCCTCAGCGCCCGTTTCCATCCCCGGTTGGTCCGACATTCGGAATATGGCCTCCCGAGGGCCCGGGTCCAGTTTCACGTGCACCACTTTAGAGATTACCCGAAACACCTCCTTCCAGTAATCCTCCAGCTTTGGACAGGACCAAAACATATCAACGTGGTTTGCGGGGCCTCCCCTGCAATGTTCACACACATCTTCTACCCCCTCAAAGAGCTGGCTCATCCTCGCCCTTGTACGGTGCGCTCTATACACCACCTTCAGCTGTATCAGCCCCAACCTCGCACATGAGGTGGAGGCGTTCACCCTCCGGAGCACCTCACACCAGAACCCCTCCTCCATACCCTCTCCCAACTCTTCCTCCCACTTTGCCTTGATCCCTTCTAGTGGCGCCTTCTCCTCCTCCAAAATAGCCCCGTAAACCGCCGACACTACCCCCTTCTCCAGTCTCCGTGTCGTTAGCACCTCCTCCAGCAATGTGGAGGCCGACTCCACTGGGAAGTTCTGTATTTCCTTTCTGGAAAAGTGTCAAACCTGCATGTATCGAAATATTTCCCCCTGCTGCAGCCCATACTTCGCTCCCAGCTCCTTCAATCCTGCAAAACAATCCCCAAGAAATAAATCTTTTAGTGTTCTAATTCCTTTCTCCTCCCATCTCCGAAAATGTCCATCCTACTTCCCTGGCTCAAATCTATGGTTCCCCCGATTTGGCATTTCACTTGCCCCTGCCCCCAACCCGAAGCGCTGTCGAAACTGCCTCCAAATTCTCAACAAAGCTATTACTACCGGACTCCCTGAGTATCCCCCTCGAGGCCGTCGGGAGCGACGCTGTCGCCCGCACCTTCAATCCCGAACCCCTATACAAACTCTCCTCCATTCTGACCCATTCTGATTCAAGCCCTCTGACCCAGCTCCGTACCTTCTCCACATTCGCCGCCCAGTAATAATCCATCAGGTTCGGAAGACCCAAACCCCCTGCCTGCCTTCCTCTCTGTAGTAGCACCTTTCTAATTCTGGCCACCTTCCCTCCCCATATGAACGAGGTAATCATCCCTTCAAACCCTTCTAGCCTGTCAAAGGCTTTCTCGGCGTCCAATGCCACAACCACCTGTTTCCTTCCCCTCTGCCGGTACCATAACCACATTCAATATCCTCCTAATGTTCGAAAAGAGCTTCCTCACACTCACAAACCCGGTCTGATCTTCACCTATCACCTTTGGGAGGCACTCCTCCAGCCGACCTTCCAGTACATTCGCCAATACCTTTGCGTCCACGTTAAAACGTGATCTGGGCCTATACGACCCACATTCTGTCGGATCCTTATCTTTCTTAAGTAACAGAGGAATCGATGCCTGCCCCAAGGTTTGTGGTAACACCCCCTTCCCTATCGCCTCCTCAAACATCCCCACCATCAGCGGTACCAGCTTATTTTTGAATTTTTTATAATATTCCACCGGAAACCCATCCGGCCCTGCCACCTTCCCCGACTGCATCCTCCCAATCGCACCTTTTATCTCCTGCTCCATTTTCGCCCCCTCTAATGTAGCCCTGTCCCCCTCCCCTAACCTCGGGTACTCCAGCCCATCTAGAAATTCCTGCATCTCCCGGCCTCCCCCAGGTGGCTCTGACCTGTACAATCTCTCATAGAATTCCTTAAAGACCGTGTTAATCTGATCTGGAGCTACCACCAACTTCCCTGCCCTGCCCCGCACCTGCACAATTTCCCTTGCTACAGCCTCCCTACGGAGCTGACCCGCCATCATATGGCCCGCCTTCTCTCCATGCTCGGAAACTGCCTCCATTGGCGTACCGCCTTCCTGGTAGATAGTCGGTCAAAGCTCGCCTGGAGTTCCTTCCTCTTTTCCAACTGTGCTGGGTCCCTATCTTCTGCATCCCTCCTGTCTACCTCCAGCATCTCATCTATTACCCTCTGACGTTCCAACCCCTCCTCTTTGTCTAGCCTCGCCTTGAACGAGATCACCTCACCCCTCACCACCGCCTTTAAAGCCTCCCAGACAACCGCCTTTGACACCTCACCCGTGCAGTTAAAACGTAGATATTCCTCCAATCCTTTTTCAATTTTGTCACAGAACCCTCTGTCCCCAACAGTCCCACATCTAACTTCCACCCTGGTCTCTGTACCATCCCCTTCTCCGGTACCATATCCACCCAATGCGGAGCATGGTCTGATATTGCAATTGCCGAATACTCCGACCCTTTAACCCCAGCCAGCAGCGCATTCCCCACCATGAAAAGGTCAATCCGCGAGGACACCTTATGGACCGCTGAGGAAAACGAGTACTCCCGCTCCCTCGGGTGCAGTAACCTCCAAGGGTCCACCCCTCCCATTTCCACCATTCGCCCAGCCAGCGCCTTCGCCCCCCTGATGGGGCCAGCGAGCACGGCTGTGACCTGTCCAATTCTGGCTCCTGCACCAAGTTCCGGTCCCGACCCACTATCAGTTTGTGTCCAAGTCAGGGATGGCCCCACACACCTTCGCGAATCCCACACCGTCCCAATTGGGACCATATTCACTTACCAGCGCCACTAGCCTCCCCTCCAGCGCCCATGTCACAATCACATACCTACCCCCTGATCTGCCACCACCTTCTCCATCTGGAACCGTACCCTTTTGCTGACCATTACCGCTACCCCTCGAGCTCTTCCGTCAAATCCAGAATGAAACACCTGACTAACCCAGCCCCTTTTTGGTCTCACTTGGTCCTTCACCCTCAGATGAGTCTCCTGCAGCATTGCTACAACGGCCTTCGAATTTTCGAGATGCGCAAGCACCCTTGACCTCTTGACTGGGCCTCCGAACCCCCTCACGTTCCACGTGACTATCCTAACTGGAGGTCTCTCACGCCCTTCTTATCCACCATCATCTTCCCACTGGGTCCTGCCCCGTGAGCCTGATCCGTCCCTTTCCAAAAAAATGGGAAGTAAAAACATTAATGGTAAGCAACGCGGCAGATTGTTACATGAAGATATGGGTTCAACGACAAGGAAAATTAGGAGAAACGTTAAGAGGAAATATAACTTAGGAGAGGTTACTGATCGAGGTGTTAAGATTCAGAACAGAGGTAAAAAAGCCTCCATAAGTGTACTTTACCTGAATGCTCGTAGTATTCGGAATAAGGTAAATGAGTTGATGGCACAAATCATCGTGAATGACTATGATTTAGTGGCCATTACTGAAACATGGTTAAAGGATGGTCACGACTGGGAGTTAAATATCCGAGGGTATCAAACTATTCGGAGGGACAGAGTGGATCGTAAGGGAGGTGGTGTAGCTCTGTTATTTAAGGATGACATCTGGGCAATAGTAAGGGATGACATCGGTGCTATGGAGGATAAGGTTGAATTCATTTAGGTGGAAATCAGGAATAGTAAGGCAGAAAAGTCACTGATAGGAGTAGTCTATAGGCCACCAAATAGTAACATTATGGTGGGGCAGGCAATAAACAAAGAAATAACAGATGCATGTAGAAATTGTACAGCAGTTATCATGGGGGATTTTAATCTACATGTCGATTGGTTTAACCAGGTCGGTCAAGGCAGCCTTGAGGAGGAGTTTATAGAATGTATCCGCAATAGTTCCCTAGAACAGTATGTAATGGAACCTACGAGGGAACAAGTGGTCCTCGATCTGGTCCTGTGTAATGAGACAGGATTGATTCATGATCTCATAGTTAGGGATCCTCTCGGAAGGAGCAATCACAATATGGTGGAATTTAAAATACAGATGGAGGGTGAGAAGGCAAAATCAAACACTAGTGTTTTGTGCTTAAACAAAGGAGATTACAATGGCATGAGAGAAGAAATAGCTAAGTAGACTAGGAGAAAAGACTTGATGGTGAAACAGTTGAGGAACAGTGGAGAACCTTCCAAGCGATTTTTCACAGTGCCCAGCAAAGGTTTATACCAACAAAAAGGAAGGACGTAGAAAGAGGGAAAATCAACCGTGGATATCGAAGGAAATAAGGGAGAGTATCAAATTGAAGGAAAAAGCATACAAAGTCGCAAAGATTAGTGGGAGACTAGAGGACTGGGAAATCTTTAGGGTGCAACAGAAAGCTACTAAAAAAGCTATAAAGAAGAGTAAGATAGATTATGAGAGTAAACTTGCTCAGAATATAAAAACAGATAGTAAAAGTTTCTCCAAATTTATAAAACAAAAAAGAGTGGCTAAGGTAAATATTGGTCCTTGAGAGAATGAGAAGGGAGATTTAATAATGGGAGATGAGGAAATGGCCGAGGAACTGAACAGATTTTTTGGGTCGGTCTTCACAGTGGAAGACACAAATAACATGCCAGTGACTGATATAAATGAGGTTATGACAGATGAGGACCTTGAGAGGATTATTATCTCTCAGGAGGTAGTGATGGGATTGGGATTGGGAACCTGAATTGTAGCTCCAGTATACAGGAGGTTGAGAGTAGTGAGGTCATGAGTAAGGTTTCAAAGTTGCAGGAGTGTACCGGCAGGCAGGAAGGTGGTTTAAAGTGTGTCTTCTTCAATGCCAGGAGCATCCGGAATAAGGTGGGTGAACTTGCGGCATGGGTTGGTACCTGGGACTTCGATGTTTTGGCCATTTCGGAGACATGGATAGAGCAGGGACAGGAATGGTTGTTGCAGGTTCCAGGGTTTAGATATTTCAGTAAGCTCAGGGAAGGTGGTAAAAGAGTGGGGGGGGGGGGGGGGCTGGCATTGTTAGTCAAGGACAGTATAACGGTGGCAGAAACCACGTTTGATGAGGACTCGTCTACTGAGGTCATATGGGCTGAGGTTAGAAACCGGAAAGGAGAGGTCACCCAGTTAGGGGTTTTCTATAGGCCTCCGAAAAGTTCCAGAGATGTAGAGGAAAGGATTGCAAAGATGATTCTGGATCGGAGCGAAAGCAACAGGGTAGTTGTTATGGGGGACTTTAACTTTCAAAATATTGACTGGAAACGCTATAGTCCGAGTACTTTAGATGGGTCTGTTTTTGTCCAATGTGTGCAGGAGGGTTTACTGACACAGTATGTAGATAGGCCAACGAGAGGCGAGGCCATATTGGACAGGTGTTAGATTTGGAGGTAGGTGAGCACTTTGGTGATAGTGACCACAATTCGATTACGTTTACTTTAGTGATGGAAAGGGATAGGTATATACCGCAGGGCAAGAGTTATATCTGGGGGAAAGGCAGCAAGGTAGCATTGTGGATAGCACAATTGCTTCACAGCTCCAAGGTCCCAGGTTCGAATCCGGCTTGGGTCACTGTCTGTGCGGAGTCTGCACATCCTCCCCGTGTGTGCGTGGGTTTCCTCCGGGTGCTCCGGTTTCCTCGCACAGTCCAAAGATGCGCAGTTTAGGTGGATTGGCCACGATAAATTGCCCTTAGTGTCCAAAATTGCCCTTAGTGTTGGGTGGGGTTACTGGGTTATGGGGATAGGGTGGAGGTGTTGACCTTGGGTAGGGTGCTCTTTCCAAGAGCCGGGGCAGACTCGATGGGCCGAATGGCCTCCTTCTGCACTGTAAATTCTATGATAGTTATGATGCGATGAGGCAAGACTTAGGATGCATCGGATGGAGAGGAAAACTGCAGGGGATGGGCACAATGGAAATGTGGAGCTTGTTCAAGGAACAGCTACTGCGCGTCCTTGATAAGTATGTACCTGTTAGGCAGGGAGAAAGTGGTCGAGCGAGGGAACCGTGGTTTACTAAAGCAGTTGAAACACTTGTCTCGAGGAAGGAGGAGGCTTATGTAAAGATGAGACATGAAGGTTCAGTTAGGGCGCTCGAGAGTTACACCCAAGGGCTAGGGTCTGGCAGACGGAATACAATGTTGACAAATGTGAGATTATCCATTTTGGTATGAATAACAGCAAAAGGGATTATTATTTAAATGATCAAATATTAAAACATGCTGCTGTGCAGAGAGACCTGGGTGTGCTAGTGCATGAGTCGCAGAAAGTTGGTTTACAGGTGATTAAGAAGACGTGAGTTCACTTCAGCCATTATCACAGCAGCCTACATCCCACCCCAGGCAGAAGTGAGGAAGGTGCTTGACGAACTATACACAGTAATAAACAACTACGAAACAGAACACCTGGAGGCCTTGTTCCTCATGGCCGGAGACTTCAACAAAGCCAACCTCAAGAGTGTACTGCCAAAATTCCACCAGCACATCTCCTGTCCCACCAGGGGCGACAACACTCTTGACCACTGCTACTCAAGAATCAAAGGCGCCTACCGTTCCATCCCCCGATCACACATTGGGAAATCAGACCATAAGACGGTGCTCCTTCTCCCGGCATACAAGCAGGAACTCAAGCGGGAGAATCCAGCTAAGAAGGTTGTGCAGTGCTGTTCCGAGGAGACAGAAGAGCTCTTACGTGACTGCTTAGAGACAGTGGACTGGTCCATATTTAAGAACTCAGCGACCAACTTAAATGAGTATGCCACCACCGTCACAGACTTCATCAGCAAATGTGTGGACGACTGGTGCCAAAGAAAGCAGTGCGTGCATTCCCCAACCGGAAACCATGGCTCAATCGCGAGATTGACTCCCTACTGAAGGACGGATCTGAGGCCTTCAAGGCAGACGACCCTGACCGAAACAAGAAATCCAGGTACGACCTCCGCAAGGCCATCAGAGATGCCAAGAGAGAATATCAAACCAAGCTAGAGTCACAGACAGACTCTCGGCGGTTGTGGCAAGGACTAAACAACATAACGGGCTAAAAAGTGAAGCCGAACAGTATCTCTGGCAGCAGCGCACCCTTCCCCGATGAACTCAATGCATTCTATGCTCGGTTCGAGCAGGTAACCAACAATCCGCTTTCGAATGCCCCAGCAGCCCATAATTCACCCATACCCACCATCACAGCTTCCGAAGTCAGATTGGCCTTCCTGAAAGTGAACCCTCGGAAGGCGACGGACCCGGACAGGATCTCTGGTCGTGCACTCAGAGTCTGCGCGGACCAGCTGGCAGAGGTATTTGCGGACATCTTTAACCTGTCCTTACTCTACGCCGAGGTCCCCACCTGCTTCAAGAAGACCACCATCATACCGGTACCAAAGAAGAACCAGGCAACGTGCCTCAATGACTACCGACCAGTGGCCCTGACTTCAGTCGTAATTAAGTGCTTCGAGAGGTTGATCATGAAGCGCATCACCTCCATACTCCCAGAACACCTTGATGCACTGCAATTCGCATACCGCTGCAACCAGTCCACATCAGACACCATTTCCCTGGCCCTACTCTCATCCCTAGAGCATCTCGAAAACAAGGACTCCTACATTAGACTCCTATTTATTGACTACAGCTCCGCCTTCAACACCATAATCCCAGCCAAGCTCATATCAAAGCTCCAAAACCTAGGACATGGCGCCGCACTCTGCAACTGGATCCTCGATTTTCTGACCAACAGACCATAATCAGTAAGAATGAACAACAACACCTCCTCCACAATAGTCCTCAACACCGGCGCCCCGCAAGGCTGTGTACTTAGCCCCCTACTCTACTCCCTGTACACACACGACTGCGTGGCAAAACTTGGTTCCAACTCCATCTACAAATTTGCTGACGATACGACCATAGTGGGCCGGATCTCGAATAACGACGAGTCTGAATGCAGGAGGGAGATAGAGAACCTAGTGGAGTGGTGTAGCGACAACAATCCCTCCCTCAATGCCAGCAAAACTAAAGAGCTGGTAATTGACTTCAGGAAGCAAAGTACTGTACATACCCCTGTCAGCATCAACGGGGCCGAGGCGGAGATGGTTAGCAGTTTCAAATCCCTAGGGGTGCACATCTCCAAAAACCTGTCCTGGTCCACCCACGTCGACGCTACCACCAAGAAAGCACAACAGCGCCTATACTTCCTCAGGAAACTAAGGAAATTTGGCATGTCCACATTAACCCTTACCAACTTTTACAGGTGCACCATAAAAAGCATCCTATCGGGCTGCATCACAGCCTGGTATGGCTACTGCTCGGCCCAGGACCGCAAGAAACTTCAGAGAGCCGTGAACACCGCCCAGTCTATCACACGAACCTGCCTCCCATCCATTGACTCCATTTACACCTCCCGCTGCCTGAGGAAAGCGAGCAGCATAATCAAAGATCCCTCCCACCCGGCTTACTCACTCTTCCAACTTCTTCCATCGGGCAGGAGATACAGAAGTCTGAGAACATGCACGAACAGACTCAAAAATAGCTTCTTCCCCACTGTCACCAGACTCTTAAATGACCCTCTTTCTGACTGACCTCATTAACACTACACCCCGTGTGCTTCATCCGATGCCAGTGCTTATGTAGTTACATTGTAAATCTTGTGTTGCCCTATTATGTATTTTCTTTTATTCCCTTTTCTTCTCATGTACTTAATGATCTGTTGAGCTGCTCGCAGAAAAATACTTTTCACTGTACCTCGGTACACGTGACAATAAACAAATCCAAGCCAATCCAATCCGAATGGAATTCTGTCCTTCATTGCTAGAGGGATGGAGTTTAAGACTAGGGAGGTTATGCTGCAATTGTATAAGGTGTTAGTGTGGTGATACACCACTGTACTTCCCTCGCATTGTACATAGTTGTATAATATTTGTGTGTAACGTGGCCCTGTAATCCTGTGTATTGTACTGTGTATTGTACTGCAGCTCTGTAGAGGTTCGGTCACCTGTATGTAACCTGACCTGGCCACGGAGAGCTCCACCTTGGCCACTCCCCTGGGAGTTAGGTATAAGACCCCGCTTCTGAGACCTGACCCATTTTGTCTGGGGTCGTCTGTGTCGGGTAAGCTTCCTTTGTAGTGTATTAAAGCCTTGGTTAAAGTCTCACATGTCTTTGTGGTTCTTTACGCTTAGTGCATCAGTTAGTGAGGCCACACCTGGAGTATTGTGTTCAGTTTTGGTCTCCTTACTTGAGAAAGGACGTACTGGCGCTGGAGGGTGTGCAGAGGAGATTCACTAGGTTAATCCCAGAGCTGAAGGGGTTGGATTACGAGGAGAGGTTGAGTAGACTGGGACTGTACTCGTTGGAATTTAGAAGGATGAGGGGGAATCTTATAGAAACATATAATATTATGAAGGGAATAGATAGGATAGATGCGGGCAGGTTGTTTCCACTGGCGGGTGAAAGCAGAACGAGGGGGCATAGCCTCAAAATAAGGGAAAGTAGATTAAGGACTGAGTTTAGGAGGAACTTCTTCACCGAAAGCATTGTGAATCTATGGAATTCCTTGCCCAGTGAAGCAGTAGAGGCTCCTTCATGAAATGTTTTTAAGATAAAGATAGATAGGTCGTTTTTTGAAGAATAAAGGGATTAAAGGTTATGGTGTTCGGGCCGGAAAGTGGAGCTGAGTCCACAAAAGATCAGCCATGATCTCATTGAATGTCGGAGTAGGCTCGAAGGGGCCAGATGGCCTACTCCTGCTCCTAGGAGCAAAAATGCCAATCAAACCAAACAAAAACTTAAACTCTATAACAATGTGAAGTCAAGTCAGTGACAATACATGTCAGTGAAAAGCAAGTTATAACATTTGTACATTTTCCAGCTCCCCAATCACAGTCGACGATCTCTCTTCCAGCTCCACTGCTCACTTCTGTCCCAAGCCTTCTGCCTTCATGAACGCCTCAGCCGCCTCCACCGTTTCAAATTAAAGATCTTTGGCGTTGTCCGTCACACTCAGCTTTGCCGGGTACACCATACCAAATCGCAGTCCCTTGTTGTACAGTGCCGCTTTCACTCGGCTGAACGCCGCTCGTCTCTTTACTAACTCCACCGCCAAGTCCTGGTAAATCCAAACTCTCGCACCATCCCGCTGCACCTCCCGCTTCTGCTTCGCCCAGTTTAACACCTTCTCCTTCATGTGGTATTTATGGAAACAGATAATTACTGCTCTCGGCGGCTCGTTTACTTTGGGTTTCGGCCTTAACGATTGATGAGCTCGGTCCAGTTCATACCGGGAGGGGTCTTCACCATCTCCCATCAACTCCGCCAGCCTCTCAGCAAAGTACTCTGTTGGCCTTGAGCCCTCTGCCCCTTCAGGTAAGCCCACAATTCTCAGATTTTGCCGCCTCGAGCGTTTCTCCAAGTCCTCGAGTTTTGCTCGGAGTCCTCTGTTGGCCTCCACCACCCTCTGTAGTTTGTGTCCCATCGAGGTGAGCTGGTCGCTGTGCTGCGACACGGCCTCCTCCACTTCCTTCATCTTCTCGCCCTGTTCTCTCACCTCGGCCGATGTCGTTGCCACATCCACCCTCACCGGGGCGATTGCCTCCTCCACCAATGATCTCAGTGCGACCGCCATCTCCTTCTTCAACGCCTCCACGTGCCTCGCACACTGCTTCTCCAGCTCCACAGCCATCACCTCGGTCATCCTTTCCACTGTAAGCAGTGCGGCCCCACCACGCGGTCCGGCATCTGCCATCTTGTCAGCGCTGTTACTGGTCCTCTCCTTTGGCGGTGAACCCCCGTTTCCTCCCTTCGTCACAGCTGTTTGTGGCGTCCCTTAACCACTTAATATTTTTATTCTTCTCTCTTCAATCTCGAGATAAATAATAAAATAAATTTTAAAAATTGAAAAACTACATTTAGATTTTTTTTTTAAATTAAGAAAAAACTTTTTAATAAAAAAAATTTTAAATTCCAAAAATCAAAGTTCAAAACATCTCTTCCCCTGGGACCGGACTTCAAACTTCCCAAACATGCATTTTCAGCGGGAGGCCACCCAGTGTGCGCTGCTCCCCCTCTACATTCGGGCTGGATTCAGGCCTCGCCTCAGGCCACGCTCCTCCCCCGCCGCTTGCTTCGGGCTCGATGCCCCTGCTCCGCCGGTCACGCGGGTCCCCACCGGCTCCAAATCTGCCCGACCCGGGACCCGTCCCTCAGGCCCCAACGGCCGAAGAAATCCCGACCGGCGAAACCCCCGGAAAACACCGAAATGCCGCCGACCAGCGGGAGACCCTCTCCAGCATGACCGCTCCGCTCGCACGCGCCACCGGGAGTCGCCAAATGCAATGTTAGCATTCATGTCAAGAGGGCGGGAATACAGGACCAGGGATGGACTTCTGAGGGGGAATCCTATTGAAACGTACAGGATACTGCGAGGCCTGGATAGAGTGGACGTGGAGAGGATGTTTCCACTTGTGGGAAAAACTAGAGCCAGAGGACACAATCTCAGACTAAAGGGACGATCCTTTAAAACAGAGATGAGGAGGAATTTCTTCAGCCAGAGGGGGGTGAATCGGTGGGACTCTTTGCCGCAGAAGGCTGTGGAGGCCAAATCACTGAGTGTCTTTAACACAGAGATAGATAGGTTCTTGATCAATGTCGGGATCAGGGGTTATGGGGAGAAGGCAGGAGAATGGGGATGAGAAAAATATCAGTCATGATTGAATGGCGGAGCCATCTTGATGGGCCGAGTGGCCTAATTCTACTTCTATGTCTTACGGTCATCCTCCTATTTCTGTCCTCACTTTCATCTGGCACTGGGGGTAATCCAGAGATTATGACATACAAGGTCCTGCTTGATCATTTCCTACGAGCTCCCTAAATTGTGACTGCAGGACCCCATCCCCCTTCCTGTTTAAAGTCATTGGTCCCAGTGTGGACCACAACCTCTGGCTGCTTGTCCATCCCCAGATGAATGTCCTGCAGCCGTTCTGTCACACCCTTGACCCTGGCACCAGAGGGGTAACATACCACCCCCGAGTCACGTCTACGGCGACAGAAACGGCCGTCTATTCCCCTCACTATCGAGTCCCTATCACTATTGCTTTTCCTTTCTTCTTCCTCTCCTGCTGTCCAGCCGAGCCCCTCACGGTGCCACAAACCTGACTCTGACTGTAATCCTCTGAGGTATCAACACCCTCACCAGTGTCTGAAACAGAACCCCATTGGTGAATGGGACCCCAGGGGAGTCCCGTACAACCTGCTTCGTGCTCCTGGACTGCCTGGTGGTTACCCATTCACTCTCTGTTTCCAAACCCTGAAGCTGCGGTGTGACCACCTCTCTGAACGTGCGATCCACGTAGCTCTCAGCCTCGCCGATGTGCCACAGTGACTCCAGCCGGCGCTCCAGCTCTGAAATCCACAGCTCAGGTTTCTGCAGCTGGCAACACTTGCTGCACACACGCTCCTTTAGGAAATTGGTAGCGTCCACATTACAGGACACACATTCCACTCCACTGAGCTGTCCTGCCATGTCTTACCTTTACTGCTGGAGCATTAACTCTATTCTACGTTGGGACTGGTATTGCCTCAGTATATAGATCCTAACTTTCCCTTATTTCAGTCACTGGATTTCACACACTGCTCCTCACACTGATCTCTGACCAACCAATCAATTCATCAATTTCCTGTGTCCTTGAATTTGTCTTTTTTCCCAAATGCTGCCTCACAGAAGGTGAAATACTCATCAAATAACTCGCCGGCTCTCCTGTATCAGAATAAGGCAACTTTCTGAAGGGTGAAAAATTTGTCTCTGCACCAAATTCCCGCTTTGATCCAGATTCCTAGAATTTACAATGCAGAAGGAGGCCACTCGGCCCATCGAGTCCGCACCAGCTCCTGGAAAGAGCACCCCACTCAAGGCCATACCTCCACCCCATCCCCGCAATCCAGCAACCCCATCCAACCTAAGGGCAATTTATCATGGCCAATCCACCTAACCTGCACATCTTTGGACTGTGGGAGGAAACCGGAGCACCCGGAGGAAACCCACGCCGACACGGGGAGAACGTGCAGACTCCACACAGACAGTGACCCAAGCGGGAATCGAACTTGGGACCCTGGCGCTGTGAAGTCATAATGCTAACCACTATGCTACCGTGCTGCCCAAATCTCCTCACTCAGTCTGTACGCTTGAACGTGTCCCTTTCTCACACAGAGCTGTGAAGAGTCGTCACACGGAGCTCTCGATTTGTCGACACCTTTTTCAGCATTGTTATTCTTATCTGATTAATCACTTTAACAGTGCCATCCAATCAGCATTCATCTTTAAAGCCTTATTCCCTTATAAGGAATGACCTCCCCTTGTCCCCTTTGCTATTTTCATGCCTGGTGTTGGACATCTCACCCTTGTTGTATTTATATTTCAACAAGGAAACGGGTGGTCTACGTTTCTACAGAAACGTTTGCAACATGTGGTTAGAAAGGTTGACAGCTTGATCAGTGTTAGCTGCTGAAGGAAGCTCGAATCCTAAACTGACCAAATATAATGTCCCAGCAAGCCTCGCGGTTTATCATGGCCATCTTTTTATACTTCTACACCGGGAGCTTCTGCCAGGGCCGGGGGGAGGAGCGGGGGGTGGTCAGGAGGTGGGCTGTGGGGTCGGGGTGGACGGGCACGGAACACCATTGCCGCAGGTGGCAAGGCAGCCATGCAGCTAACAGCCCACTGTGAACTTAGGGCCAGGGGATGTAGAGGTCCCTCCCCCAGAGAACCGCCTAGGTGCCCTCTGGCCCCAGCCAACCCATCAGCTGTGTGGGCGCACTCCAGCACAATCAGTGCCATTTTGGTGTCTGTGATGAGTGTGTGTGGGGAGTGCAATGTGTGTGTGCGGCTGGGATGAGTGTGTGTGGGGAGTGTAATGTGTGTGTGCGGCTGGGATGAGTGTGTGTGGGGAGTGTAATGTGTGTGTGCGGCTGGGGTGAGTGTGTGTGGGGAGTGTAATGTGTGTGTGCGGCTGGGATGAGTGTGTGTGGGGAGTGTAATGTGTCTGTGCAGCTGGGATGAGTGTGTGTGGGGAGTGTAATGTGTGTGTGCGGCTGGGATGAGTGTGTGTGGGGAGTGTAATGTGTGTGTGCGGCTGGGATGAGTGTGTGTGGGGAGTGTAATATGTGTGTGCGGCTGGGGTGAGTGTGTGTGGGGAGTGTAATGTGTGTGTGTGGCTGGGATGAGTGTGTGTGGGGAGTGTAATGTGTGTGTGTGGCTGGGATGAGTGTGTGTGGAGAGTGTAATGTGTGTGTGCAGCTGGGATGAGTGTGTGTGGGGAGTGTAATGTGTGTGTGCGGCTGGGGTGAGTGTGTGTGGGGAGTGTAATGTGTGTGTGCGGCTGGGATGAGTGTGTGTGGGGAGTGTAATGTGTGTGTGTGGCTGGGATGAGTGTGTGTGGAGAGTGTAATGTGTGTGTGCGGCTGGAGTGAGTGTGTGTGGGGAGTGTAATGTGTGTGTGCAGCTGGGATGAGTGTGTGTGGGGAGTGTAATGTGTGTGTGCGGCTGGGATGAGTGTGTGTGGGGAGTGTAAATTGTGTGTGCGGCTGGGATGAGTGTGTGTGCGGAGTGTAATGTGTGTGTGCGGCTGGGATGAGTGTGTGTGGAGAGTGTAATGTGTGTGTGCAGCTGGGATGAGTGTGTATGGAGAGTGTAATGTGTGTGTGCAGCTGGGATGAGTGTGTGTGGAGAGTGTAATGTGTGTGTGCAGCTGGGATGAGTGTGTGTGGAGAGTGTAATGTGTGTGTGCAGCTGGGATGAGTGTGTGTGGGAGTGTACTGTGCGTGTGCGGCTGGGATGAGTGTGTGTGGGGAGTGTAATGTGTGTGTGCAGCTGGGATGAGTGTGTGTGGGGAGTGTAATGTGTGTGTGCGGCTGGGATGAGTGTGTGTGGGGAGTGTAATGTGTGTGTGCGGCTGGAGTGAGTGTGTGTCGGGAGTGTAATGTGTGTGTGCGGCTGGGATGAGTGTGTGTGGGGAGTGTAATGTGTGTGTGCGGCTGGGATGAGTGTGTGTGGAGAGTGTAATGTGTGTGTGTGGCTGGGATGAGTGTGTGTGGGGAGTGTAATGTGTGTGTGCGGCTGGGATGAATGTGTGTGGAGAGTGTAATGTGTGTGTGCAGCTGGGATGAGTGTGTGTGGGGAGTGTAATGTGTGTGTGCGCTGGGATGAGTGTGTGGGGGGAGTGTAATGTGTGTGTGCGGCTGGGATGAGTGTGTGTGGGGAGTGTAATGTGTGTGTGCGGCTGGGATGAGTGTGTTTGGGGAGTGTAATGTGTGTGTGCGGCTGGGATGAGTGTGTGTGGGGAATGTAATGTGTGTGTGCGGCTGGGATGAGTGCGTGTGGGGAGTGTAATGTGTGTGTGTGGCTGGGGTGAGTGTGTGTGGGGAGTGTAATGTGTGTGTGCGGCTGGGATGAGTGTGTGTTGGGAGTGTAATGTGTGTGTGTGGCTGGGATGAGTGTGTGTGGGGAGTGTAATGTGTGTGTGTGGCTGGGATGAGTGTGTGTTGGGAGTGTAATGTGTGTGTGTGGCTGGGATGAGTGTGTGTGGGGAATGTAATGTGTGTGTGTGGCTGGGATGAGTGTGTGTGGGGAGTGTAATGTGTGTGTGCGGCTGGGATGGGTGTGTGTGGGGAGTGTAATGTGTGTGTGTGGCTGGGATGAGTGTGTGTGGGGAGTGTACTGTGTCTGTGCAGCTGCAGCTTGTCAGCCTCCTGAGTGTCAATCACGGACCCGGCCAATCCCGCACCATTTCCCATTGGAATTGATTGTGTTCCACGTGGTGTCGGTGCTGCCCCTCCACAGGAGCTGAATCGACCCGGGTTCGGCGGCAGTTTTGCTGTCGTGAAATTTCACTAATTCTGTGTCGGCGTCAACACTTAGTCTCAGAAACGGAGACTCCAGCCCAGGTCTCCCAAATGTAATTGAATTATTTGAGGAAGTGACTAGGTGTGTAGATGATGCAGTTGATGTAGTCTACATGGACTTTAGTAAGGCTTTTGACAAAGTGCCACACGGGAGGCTGTTGAAGAAGGTAAGAGCCCATGGGATCCAGGGCAATTTGTCGAACTGGATCCAAACCTGGCTCAGTGGTAGGAGGCAGAGGGTGATGATTGAAGGTTGTTTTTGTGACTGGAAATCTGTGTCCAGTGATGTTCCACAGGGATCGGTGCTGGGTCCCTTGTTGTCTGTCGTGTACATCAATGATCTGGATGTGAATACATAGAAAATACAGCACAGAACAGGCCCTTCGGCCCACGATGTTGTGCCGAACCTTTGACCTAGATTAATCATAGATTATCATTGAATTTACAGTGCAGAAGGAGGCCATTCGGCCCCCTGAGTCTGCGCCGACTCTTGGAAAGAGCACCCTACCCAAACTTAACACCTCCACCCAACACCAATGGCAATTTTGGACACTAAGGGCAATTTATCATGGCCAATCCACCTACCCTGCACATCTTTGGACTGTGGGAGGAAACCGGAGCACCCGGAGGAAAACCACGCAGACACGGGGAGGACGTGCAAACTCCGCACAGACAGTGACACAAGCCGGAATCGAACATGGGACCCTGGAGCTGTGAAGCAATTGTGCTATCCACAATGCTACCGTGCTGCCCTTAAGAACAAATAAATCTACACTATATCATTTCCCGTAATCCATGTACCTATCCAATAGCTGCTTGAAGGTCCCTAATGTTTCCGACTCAACTACTTCCACAGGCAGTGCATTCCATGCCCCCACTACTCTCTGGGTAAAGAACCTACCTCTGATACCCCTCCTATATCTTCCACATTTCACCTTAAATTTATGTCCCCTTGTAATGGTTTGTTCCACCCGGGGAAAAAGTCTCTGACTGTCTACTCTATCTATTCCCCTGATCATCTTATAAACCTCTATCAAGTCGCCCCTCATCCTTCTCCGTTCTAATGAGAAAAGGCCTAGCACCCTCAACCTTTCCTCATAAGACCTACTCTCCATTCCAGGCAACATCCTGGTAAATCTTCTTTGCACCTTTTCCAAAGCTTCCACATCCTTCCTAAAATGAGGTGACCAGAACTGTACACAGTACTTCAAATGTGGCCTTACCAAAGTTTTGTACAGCTGCATCATCACCTCACGGCTCTTAAATTCAATCCCTCTGTTAATGAACGCGAGCACACCATAGGCCTTCTTCACAGCTCTATCCACTTGAGTGGCAACTTTCAAAGATGAATGAACATAGACCCCAAGATCTCTCTGCTCCTCCACATTGCCAAGAACTCTACCGTTAACCCTGTATTCCACATTCATATTTGTCCTTCCAAAATGGACAACCTCACACTTTTCAGGGTGAAACTCCATCTGCAAATTCGCAGCCCTGCTCTGCATCCTATCTATGTCTCTTTGCAGCCGACAACAGCCCTCCTCACTATCCACAACTCCACCAATCTTCGTATCATCTGCAAATTTACTGACCCACCCTTCAACTCCCTCATCCAAGTCATTAATGAAAATCGCAAACAGCAGAGGACCCAGAACTGATCCCTGCGGTACGCCACTGTTAACTGGGATCAAGGCTGTATATTTGCCATCCACCACCACTCTCTGACTTCTATCGGTTAGCCAGTTTGTTATCCAACTGGCCAAATTTCCCACTATCCCATGCCTCCTTACCTTCTGCAGAAGCCTACCATGGGGAACCTTATCAAATGCCTTCCTAAAATCCATGTACACTACATCCACTGCTTTACCTTCATCCACATGCTTGGTCACCTCCTCAAAGAATTCAATAAGATTTGTAAGGCAAGACCTACCCCTCACAAATCCGTGCTGACTATCCCGAATCAAGCAGTGTCTTTCCAGATGCTCAGAAATCCTATCCTTCAGTACCCTTTCCATTACTTTGCCTACCACCGACGTAAGACTAACTGGCCTGTAATTCCCTGGGTTATCCCTAGTCCCTTTTTTGAACAGGGGCACGACATTCGCCACTCTCCAATCCCCTGGTACCACCCCCGTTGACAGTGAGGACAAAATGATCATTGCCAACGGCTCTGCAATTTCATCTCTTGCTTCCCATAGAATCCTTGGATATATCCCGTCAGGCCCGGGGGACTTGTCTATCCTCAAGTTTTTCAAAATGCCCAACACATCTTCCTTCCTAACAAGTATTTCCTCGAGCTTACCAGTCTGTTTCACACTGTCCTCTCCAACAATATCGCCCCTCTCATTTGTAAATACAGAAGAAAAGTACTCGTTCAAGACCTCTCCTATCTCTTCAGACTCAATACACAATCTCCCGCTACTGTCCTTGATCGGACCTACCCTCGCTCTAGTCATTCTCACATTCTCATATTTCTCACATATGTGTAAAAGGCCTTGCCGTTTTTCTTGATCCTACCCGCCAAAGATTGTTCATGCCCTCTCTTAGCTCTCCTAATCCCTTTCTTCAGTTCCCTCCTGGCCATCTTGTATCCCTCCAATGCCCTGTCTGAACCTTGTTTCCTCAGCCTTACATAAGTCTCCTTTTTCCTCTTAACAAGACATTCAACCTCTCTTGTCAACCATGGTTCCCTCACTCGACCATCTCTTCCCTGCCTGACAGGGACATACATATCAAGGACACGTAGTACCTGTTCCTTGAACAAGTTCCACATTTCACTTGTGTCCTTCCCTGACAGCCTATGTTCCCAACTTATGCACTTCAATTCTTGTCTGACAACATCGTATTTACCCTTCCCCCAATTGTAAACCTTGCCCTGTTGCACGCACCTATCCCTCTCCATTACTAAAGTGAAAGTCACAGAATTGTGGTCACTATCTCCAAAATGCTCCCCCACTAACAAATCTATCACTTGCCCTGTTTCATTACCAAGTAAATTGGTTTCATTACCAACTAAATCCAATATTGCCCCTCCTCTGGTCGGACAATCTACATACTGTGTTAGAAAAGCTTCCTGGACACACTGCACAAACACCACCCCATCCAAACTATTTGATCTAATGAGTTTCCACTCAATATTTGGGAAGTTAAAGTCACCCATGACTACTACCTTGTGACTTTTGCACCTTTCCAAAATCTGTTTCCCAATCTGTTCCTCCACATCTCTGCTACTATTGGGGGGCCTATGGAAAACTCCTAACAAGGTGACTGCTCCTTTCCTATTTCTGACTTCAACCCATACCACCTCAGTCGGGTGATACTCCTCGAACTGCCTTTCTGCAGCTGTTATACTATCTCTAATTAACAATGCCACCCCCCCACCTCTTTTACCACCCTCCCTAATCTTATTGAAACATCTATAACCAGGGACCTCCAACAACCATTTCTGCCCCTCTTCTAACCAAGTTTCCGTGATGGCCACCACATCGTAGTCCCAAGTACAGATCCATGCCTTAAGTTCACCCACCTTATTCCTGGTGCTTCTTGCGTTGAAGTCTATACACTTCAACCCATCTCCGTGCCTGCAAGTACTCTCCTTTGTCAGTGTTCCCTTCCCCACTGCCTCATTACACGCTTTGGCGTCCTGAATATCGGCTACCTTAGTTGCTGGACTACAAATCCGGTTCCCATTCCCCTGCCAAATTAGTTTAAACCCTCCCGAAGAGTACCAGAAAACCTCCCTCCCAGGATATTGGTGCCCCTCTGGTTCAGATACAACCCGTCCTGCTTGTACAGGTCCCACCTTCCCCAGAATGCACTCCAATTATCCAAATACCTGAAGCCCTCCCTCCTACACCATTCCTGCAGCCACGTGTTCAACTGCACTCTCTCCCTATTCCTAGCCTCGCTATCACGTGGCACCGGCAACAAACCAGAGATGACAACTCTGTCTGTCCTGGCTTTTAACTTCCAGCCTAACTCCCTAAACTTGTTTATTACCTCCACACCCCTTTTCCTACCTACGCCGTTGGTACCAATGTGCACCACGACTTCTGGCTGCTCCCCCTCCCCCTTAAGGATCCTGAAGACACGATCCGAGACATCCCTGACCCTGGCACCCGGGAGGCAACATACCTTCCGGGAGTCTCGCTCGCGACCACAGAATCTCCTATCTATTCCCCTAACCATTGAATCTCCTACAACTATTGCTTTTCTATTCTCCCCCCTTCCCTTCTGAGCCCCAGAGCCAGACTCAGTGCCAGAGACCTGGCTGCTCGGGCCTTCCCCCGGGAGGTCATCCCCCCCAACAGCATCCAAAACGGTATACTTGTTTTGAAGGGGAACGGCCACGAGGGATCCCTGCACTGACTGCCTGTTTGTTCCTTTCCCCCTGACTGTAACCCAGCTATTCTTGTCCTGTACCTTGGGTGTGGTTACCTCCCTGTAACTCTTCTCAATCACCCCCTCTGCCTCCCGGATGATCCGAAGTTCATCCATCTTCAGCTCCAGTTCCCTCACACGGTCTTTGAGGAGCTGAAGTTGGGTGCACTTCCCGCAGGTATAGTCAGCGGGGACACCGGTGGTGTCCCTCACCACCCACATCCTACAGGAGGAGCATGCAACTGGCCTAGCCTCCATCCCCTCTTACCTGACAGAATATAGCTGCCCTGTGGACTAACTAGATCTCCGCCCTCCGATTCTGCTTCCAGTCAGCTACACTGTCTGTAAACTCCTGGCTCTCTTCTCACTCTTTGCGGAAATGTCGGAAACAAAATGAAAGGAGCACCTTACTCCCTCCTCACCTAACTCCCTCGGTCACCAAACTCTTACTATAGCACTCAAAATGCACCAAATTCAGCACTCAGTGCAAACAAAGTCTGCACTGTGGGGGATCACTTTTATACTGTGAATCTAGCCTCTGAAAACTGGCCTAATCCAATTAACTTTGACCCAGAATGTGGGAGGTATGAAAGTAAATTCACAGATGATAACGAGGGATATTGTGAACCTCGTCAAAAAGAAAAAGGAGGCTTTTGTACGGTCTAGAATGGTGGGAACAGTCAAAACCATTGAGGAGGAAAAAGAAAGTAGGAAGATACTTAAGCGGGAAATTAGGAGGGCGAGGAGGGGGTCATGAAACCTCCTTGGCAGGTAGGATTAAGGTGAATCCCAAAGCTTTTTATTCACAAGTAAAAAAGCAAGGGGGTGGCCAGGAAAAGGATTGGACCACTTAAGGACAGTGGGGGGAATCTATGTGTTGAGCCAGAGGAAATGGGCAAGTACTAAATGAATATTTTGCATCAGTGTTCACCAAAAAATAGGAGTTTGTGGAAGATGATTCTTGGGTAGGGTGTGTGGACAGTCTGGGTCATGTGACATCGAAAAGGAGGAGATATTGAGTCTTTCAAAAGATATTAAGGTCGCTATGTCTCCTGGGTCAGATGGGATTTACCCCAGAATACTGAGGGGAGCAAGGGTGAAAATTGCTGGGGCCTTGACTCACATCTTTGTATCCTCATTGGCTACAGGTGAGATCCCAGAGGACTGGCGAATAGCTAATGTGGTAGCGCTTTTTAAGAAAGGTAGCAGGGATAATCCTGGAAACTATCGGCCGGTGAGCCTCACGTCAGTAGTAGCTAACGTTGGAGGGGATTAGCAGGGATAGATTTATACCCATTTGTAAACAAATGACTCATTAGCGATAGACAGCATGGTTTTGTGAAGGGGAAGTCGTGCCTCACTAACTTGATTGAGTTTTTTGAGGAGGTGACAAAGATGATTGATGAGGGGATGGGGGTGGATGGCCTTTGACAAGGTGCTTCATGGCAGACTGGTACAAAAGGTGAAGTCACACGGGATCAGAGATGAGGTGGTAAGATGGATACAGAACAGGCTCGGTCATAGAAGGCAAAGGTAGCAGTAGAAGGGTGCTTTTCTGAATGGAAGGTTGGGACTAGTGGTGTTCCACAGGGATCTGTGCTGGGGCCTCTGTTGTTTGTAGTACACGTAAACGATTTGGAGGAAAATGTCGCTGGTCTGATTCGTAAGTTTGCGGATGACACCAAGGAGTGGCAGATAGTGTTGAGGATTGTCAGAAGATACAGGAGGACATAGATAGGTTGGAGACTTGTGCAGAGAAATGGCAAATGGAGTTTAATCCAGACAAATGTGAGGTAATGCATTTTGGTAGATCTAACATAGAGCGGAAATATACCGTAAATGGATATAGAAAGTTAAAGAGATCTGGGTGTGCTGGTCCACAGATCTTTAAAAGTGGCAACACAAGTGGACAAGGTAGTCAAGAAAGCATATGGAATTCTTGCCTTCATTGGATGGGGCACAGAGTATAAAAACTGGCAAGTCATGCTCCATTTGTATAGAACTTTGGCAAGGCTACGCTTGGAATATTGTGCACAATTCTGGTCGCCTCACTACCAGAAGGATGTGGAGGATTTGGAGAGGGTGCAATGGAGGTTTACCAGGATGTTGCCTGATCTGGAGGGTGTTAGCTATTCGAAGAGGCTGAATTGACTCGGACTGTTTTCATGAGAAGCATGAGGTTGAGGGGTGGCCTGATAGAGATCGACAAGATCATGAGAGGCATGGATAGAGTGGATGGGCAGACACTCTTTCCCAGGGTGGAGGGTTCAGTCGCCAGGAGGCATAGGTTTCAGGTCCGTGTGCAAAGGTTAGAGGAGATGTGAGAGGCAGGGTTTTGTACGCAGAGGGTGGTGAGTGCCTGGAACGCGTTGCCAGAGGAGGTTGTGGAAGCAGATACATTAATGGCGTTCAAAAGGCATCTTGACAAACACATGAATAGGATGGGTATAGAGGAATACGGCACGAGGAAATGCTGATGGTTTTGGCCAAGCTTAGTATCATGAGCGGGACAGGCTGGTTAGATGGGCAGAAGAGTGACAAATGGAATTGAACCATGAAAAGTGTGAGGTGATGCATTTTGGGAGGACTAACAAGGCCCAGGAATATCCAATGACTGGTCGGATCCTGGGAAGTAGAGAGGATCAAAGGGACCTTGGTATGCAGGTTCACAGATCTCAGAAGACAGCAGGAACGGTTGATAAGGTGGTTAAGAAGGCCAATGGGATTCTTGTCTTTATTAACCGAGGCATTGAATAGAAGAGCAGGGAGGTTATGCTGGAGCTGTATAAAACGCTGGTTAGGCCCCAGGAGGAAACTGGAGCACCCGGAGGAAACCTACGCAGAAACGGGGAGAACTTCAGCCAGAGAGTGGTGGTCTGTGGAATTCATTGCCACAGAGGGCGGTGGAGGCCGGGACGTTGAGTGTCTTTAAGACAGAAGTTGATAAATTCTTGATTTCTCGAGGAATTAAGGGCTATGGAGAGAGAGCGGGTAAATGGAGTTTAAATCAGCCATGATTGAATGGTGGAGTGGACTCGATGGGCCGAATGGCCTTACTTCCACTCCTCTGCCTTATGGTCTTATGGTCTAATTTGCAGACTCCGCACAGACAGTGACCCAAGCCTGGAATCGAACCTGGGACCCTGGAGCTGTGAAGCAACAGTGCTAACCACTGTGCTCCCGTGCGCTCCACAGAGTGGGAAAAATGAAGTAAAACGTCTTGGACATTACAACCTGGAATTCACTTGCTGTTGTGAGGAGGTTCTGGTGTAAATGGTGACTTTGTGGTTTCTAGGATGTGGTTTGCTGCTGCCTTTTCTTTACACCCTTGTTTCCTGTCTGACCTGAGGCCTCTGTGTGTGGCCTCTACTGAGGCTGATGACAGCTTCTTATCAGCATCAGTAACAACGTTCTGTGTAGATGTGTGAGCTCGTGGCCAGGGGTTCCTGTGGGTTGAACAGTGTTCAGAATATGTTTCAGACGCATTAGGGACACATTTGAATTAGTAATGAGCAATGAGCCAGAATTCATCAATAATCTGGGTGTAAAAGAAAGAACAATTTGTATTTATGCAGCACTTTACACATCTACTCGACATCTCAACGTGATTTCCAGCCAATGATGTTCTTTTGAAGTGTAGTCACTGTTTTAATGTGGGAAAGAGCAACCATTTAGATAAACACTTGGAACACCACAACGTACAAGGCTACGGACCAAGTGCTGGAGAATGGGGTTAGAATAGATCGGTGCTGGATGGTCAGCACGGGGATGATGGGCTGAAGAGCCTCTTTCCGTGCTGGAAAAACTCTGGGACTCTGTGAATTTGGATAATGTATATTCGAGGCAGAATATCACACACCGAGATACTCCACAATTCCACAACAAGTACTGGGGAAAGGAGAAAGCTGCAATATTGCTTTTGGAATTGGACTGTTTTTTATGAATGGATTTAAAGAGCTGTTGGAACTTAGAGCGGAGCCAACAGGACAGACTGATGTTACTGCTGAACACACTGCTCATTACTGAGACTGTATTTCAGGGGGGGAAATACAACAGGACAGACTGATGTTACTGCAGAACACACTGCTCATTACTGAGACTGTATTTCAGGGGGAAATATAACAGGACAGACTGATGTTACTGCAGAACACACTGCTCATTACTGAGACTGTATTTCAGGGGGAAATACAACAGGACAGACTGATGTTACTGCTGAACACACTGCTCATTACTGAGACTGTATTTCACGGGGAAATACAACAGGACAGACTGATGTTACTGCTGAACACACTGCTCATTACTGAGACTGTATTTCAGGGGGGGATATACAACAGGACAGACTGATGTTACTGCTGAACACACTGCTCATTACTGAGACTGTATTTCAGGGGGGGAAATACAACAGGACAGACTGATGTTACTGCAGAACGCACTGCTCATTACTGAGACTGTATTTCAGGGGGAAATACAACAGGACAGACTGATGTTACTGCTGAACACACTGCTCATTACTGAGACTGTATATCAGGGGGAAATACAACAGGACAGACTGATGTTACTGCAGAACGCACTGCTCATTACTGAGACTGTATTTCAGGGGGAAATACAACAGGACAGACTGATGTTACTGCAGAACGCACTGTTCATTACTGAGACTGTATTTCAGGGGGAAGTACAACAGGACAGACTGATGTTACTGCAGAACGCACTGCTCATTACTGAGACTGTATTTCAGGGGGAAGTACAACAGGACAGACTGATGTTACTGCTGAACACACTGCTCATTACTGAGACTGTATATCAGGGGGAAATACAACAGGACAGACTGATGTTACTGCAGAACACACTGCTCATTACTGAGACTGTATTTCAGGGGGAAATACAACAGGAAAGACTGATGTTACTGCTGAACACACTGCTCATTACTGAGACTGTATATCAGCGGGAAATACAACAGGACAGACTGATGTTACTGCAGAACACACTGCTCATTACTGAGACTGTATTTCAGGGGGAAATACAACAGGACAGACTGATGTTACTGCTGAACACACTGCTCATTACTGAGACTGTATTTCAGGGGGAAATACAACAGGACAGACTGATGTTACTGCTGAACACACTGCTCATTACTGAGACTGTATATCAGGGGGAAATACAACAGGACAGACTGATGTTACTGCTGAACACACTGCTCATCACTGAGACTGTATTTCAGGGGGAAATACAACAGGACAGACTGATGTTACTGCTGAACACACTGCTCATCACTGAGACTGTATTTCAGGGGGAAATACAACAGGACAGACTGATGTTGCTGCTGAACACACTGCTCATTACTGAGACTGTATTTCAGGGGGAAATACAACAGGACAGACTGATGTTGCTGCTGAACACACTGCTCATTACTGAGACTGTATTTCAGGGGGAAATACAACAGGACAGACTGATGTTACTGCAGAACACACTGCTCATTACTGAGACTGTATTTCAGGGGGAAATACAACAGGACAGACTGATGTTACTGCAGAACACACTGCTCATTACTGAGACTGTATTTCAGGGGGAAATACAACAGGACAGACTGATGTTACTGCAGAACACACTGCTCATTACTGAGACTGTATTTCAGGGGGGGAAATACAACAGGACAGACTGATGTTGCTGCTGAACACACTGCTCATTACTGAGACTGTATATCAGGGGGAAATACAACAGGACAGACTGATGTTACTGCAGAACACACTGCTCATTACTGAGACTGTATTTCAGGGGGAAATACAACAGGACAGACTGATGTTACTGCTGAACACACTGCTCATCACTGAGACTGTATTTCAGGGGGAAATACAACAGGACAGACTGATGTTGCTGCAGAACGCACTGCTCATTACTGAGACTGTATTTCAGGGGCAAATACAACAGGACAGACTGATGTTACTGCTGAACACACTGCTCATTACTGAGACTGTATTTCAGGGGGGGATATACAACAGGACAGACTGATGTTACTGCTGAACACACTGCTCATTACTGAGGCTGTATTTCAGGGGCAAATACAACAGGACAGACTGATGTTACTGCTGAACACACTGCTCATTACTGAGACTGTATTTCAGGGGCAAATACAACAGGACAGACTGATGTTACTGCTGAACACACTGCTCATTACTGAGACTGTATTTCAGGGAGAAATACAACAGGACAGACTGATGTTGCTGCTGAACACACTGCTCATTACTGAGACTGTATTTCAGGGGGAAATACAACAGGACAGACTGATGTTACTGCAGAACACACTGCTCATTACTGAGATTGTATTTCAGGGGGAAATACAACAGGACAGACTGATGTTGCTGCTGAACACACTGCTCATTACTGAGACTGTATATCAGGGGGAAATACAACAGGACAGACTGATGTTACTGCTGAACACACTGCTCATTACTGAGACTGTATTTCAGGGGGAAATACAACAGGACAGACTGATGTTACTGCTGAACACACTGCTCATTACTGAGACTGTATTTCAGGGGGAAATACAACAGGACAGACTGATGTTACTGCAGAACTTCCTGCTCATTACTGAGACTGTATTTCAGGGGGAAATACAACAGGACAGACTGATGTTACTGCTGAACACACTGCTCATTACTGAGACTGTATTTCAGGGGGAAATACAACAGGACAGACTGATGTTACTGCAGAACACACTGCTCATTACTGAGACTGTATTTCAGGGGGAAATACAACAGGACAGACTGATGTTGCTGCTGAACACACTGCTCATTACTGAGACTGTATATCAGGGGGAAATACAACAGGACAGACTGATGTTACTGCTGAACACACTGCTCATTACTGAGACTGTATTTCAGGGGGGGAAATACAACAGGACAGACTGATGTTACTGCTGAACACACTGCTCATTACTGAGACTGTATTTCAGGGGGAAATACAACAGGACAGACTGATGTTACTGCTGAACACACTGCTCATTACTGAGACTGTATTTCAGGGGGAAATACAACAGGACAGACTGATATTACTGCTGAACACACTGCTCATTACTGAGACTGTATTTCAGGGGGAAATACAACAGGACAGACTGATGTTACTGCAGAACTTCCTGCTCATTACTGAGACTGTATTTCAGGGGGAAATACAACAGGACAGACTGATGTTACTGCTGAACACACTGCTCATTACTGAGACTGTATTTCAGGGGGAAATACAACAGGACAGACTGATGTTACTGCTGAACACACTGCTCATTACTGAGACTGTATTTCAGGGGGGGATATACAACAGGACAGACTGATGTTACTGCAGAACGCACTGCTCATTACTGAGACTGTATTTCAGGGGGGATATACAACAGGACAGACTGATGTTACTGCTGAACACACTGCTCATTACTGAGACTGTATTTCAGGGGGAAATACAACAGGACAGACTGATGTTACTGCTGAACACACTGCTCATTACTGAGACTGTATTTCAGGGGGAAATACAACAGGACAGACTGGTGTTGCTGCTGAACAGACTGCTCATTACTGAGACTGTATTTCAGGGGGAAATACAACAGGACAGACTGATGTTACTGCAGAACGCACTGCTCATTACTGAGACTGTATATCAGGGGGAAATACAACAGGACAGACTGATGTTACTGCAGAACACACTGCTCATTACTGAGACTGTATTTCAGGGGGAAATACAACAGGACAGACTGATGTTACTGCAGAACGCACTGCTCATTACTGAGACTGTATTTCAGGGGGGGATATACAACAGGACAGACTGATGTTACTGCTGAACACACTGCTCATTACTGAGACTGTATTTCAGGGGGAAATACAACAGGACAGACTGATGTTACTGCTGAACACACTGCTCATTACTGAGACTGTATTTCAGGGGGAAATACAACAGGACAGACTGATGTTACTGCAGAACTTCCTGCTCATTACTGAGACTGTATTTCAGGGGGAAATACAACAGGACAGACTGATGTTACTTCTGAACACACTGCTCATTACTGAGACTGTATTTCAGGGGGAAATACAACAGGACAGACTGATGTTACTGCTGAACACACTGCTCATCACTGAGACTGTATTTCAGGGGGGGATATACAACAGGACAGACTGATGTTACTGCAGAACGCACTGCTCATTACTGAGACTGTATTTCAGGGGGGGATATACAACAGGACAGACTGATGTTACTGCAGAACGCACTGCTCATTACTGAGACTGTATTTCAGGGGGGGATATACAACAGGACAGACTGATGTTACTGCAGAACGCACTGCTCATTACTGAGACTGTATTTCAGGGGGAAATACAACAGGACAGACTGATGTTACTGCTGAACACACTGCTCATTACTGAGACTGTATTTCAGGGGGGGATATACAACAGGACAGACTGATGTTACTGCAGAACGCACTGCTCATTACTGAGACTGTATTTCAGGGGGAAATACAACAGGACAGACTGATGTTACTGCTGAACACACTGCTCATTACTGAGACTGTATATCAGGGGGAAATACAACAGGACAGACTGATGTTACTGCAGAACACACTGCTCATTACTGAGACTGTATTTCAGGGGGAAATACAACAGGACAGACTGATGTTGCTGCTGAACACACTGCTCATTACTGAGACTGTATATCAGGGGGAAATACAACAGGACAGACTGATGTTACTGCAGAACACACTGCTCATTACTGAGACTGTATTTCAGGGGGAAATACAACAGGACAGACTGATGTTACTGCTGAACACACTGCTCATCACTGAGACTGTATTTCAGGGGGAAATACAACAGGACAGACTGATGTTACTGCTGAACACACTGCTCATTACTGAGACTGTATATCAGGGGGAAATACAACAGGACACACTGATGTTACTGCAGAACGCACTGCTCATTACTGAGACTGTATTTCAGGGAGGGGAAATACAACAGGACAGACTGATGTTACTGCTGAACACACTGCTCATTACTGAGACTGTATTTCACGGGGAAATACAACAGGACAGACTGATTTTACTGCAGAACACACTGCTCATTACTGAGACTGTATTTCAGGGAGAAATACAACAGGACAGACTGATGTTACTGCTGAACACACTGCTCATTACTGAGACTGTATTTCAGGGGCAAATACAACAGGACAGACTGATGTTACTGCAGAACACACTGCTCATTAATGAGACTGTATTTCAGGGGGGGAAATACAACAGGACAGACTGATGTTGCTGCTGAACACACTGCTCATCACTGAGACTGTATTTCAGGGGCAAATACAACAGGACAGACTGATGTTACTGCAGAACACACTGCTCATTACTGAGACTGTATATCAGGGGGAAATACAACAGGACAGACTGATGTTGCTGCTGAACACACTGCTCATTACTGAGACTGTATTTCAGGGGCAAATACAACAGGACAGACTGATGTTACTGCAGAACACACTGCTCATTACTGAGACTGTATTTCAGGGGGGGAAAGACAACAGGACAGACTGATGTTGCTGCAGAACACACTGCTCATTACTGAGACTGTATTTCAGGGGCAAATACAACAGGACAGACTGATGTTACTGCAGAACACACTGCTCATTACTGAGACTGCATATCAGGGGGAAATACAACAGGACAGACTGATGTTACTGCTGAACACACTGCTCATTACTGAGACTGTATTTCAGGGGGAAATACAACAGAACAGACTGATGTTACTGCTGAACACACTGCTCATTACTGAGACTGTATTTCACGGGGAAATACAACAGGACAGACTGATGTTACTGCAGAACACACTGCTCATTACTGAGACTGTATTTCAGGGAGAAATACAACAGGACAGACTGATGTTACTGCTGAACACACTGCTCATTACTGAGACTGTATTTCAGGGGGAAATACAACAGGACAGACTGATGTTACTGCAGAACGCACTGCTCATTACTGAGACTGTATTTCACGGGTAAATACAACAGGACAGACTGATGTTACTGCAGAACACACTGCTCATTACTGAGACTGTATTTCAGGGGGAAATACAACAGGACAGACTGATGTTACTGCTGAACACACTGCTCATTACTGAGACTGTATTTCACGGGGAAATACAACAGGACAGACTGATGTTACTGCACAACACACTGCTCATTACTGAGACTGTATTTCAGGGGGAAATACAACAGGACAGACTGATGTTACTGCACAACACACTGCTCATTACTGAGACTGTATTTCAGGGGGAAATACAACAGGACAGACTGATGTTACTGCAGAACACACTGCTCATTACTGAGACTGTATTTCAGGGGGGGAAATACAACAGGACAGACTGATGTTGCTGCTGAACACACTGCTCATTACTGAGACTGTATTTCAGGGGGAAATACAACAGACAAAAGTTCAACTGGTTTCCATATTTTCTTCACTGAAACTAATCTAACCTTCGGTATCCCTGATCTCCCCGTCTGATTGTTTCAAACTGGATTCGGCAATCCAGGATTTCAAGATGAACGGGGTATAATTTCCATCTGATATTTCTCCTGAGAATATGCAAAATATTTGTACTAAATCCCTCGTGTGCTTTTCTCACACAAAACTGACCTTGTTAAATCAGGCAGAAAAGAACTCCCAATAAGATGAAGATATATTTTTCCCACCCCCATCTCTACAGGACACTGTGGAGGGTCCACACTCTGCAATCACCCTTGGATCATCACAATATCACAAGGACAGTGAGGCTCCACTTTGATGCAGAAAATGGTGCTTCCCCTTTCTGGCCCGGTTTGCACTTCTTGTTCTGAGAAGGCAGGACTGAACTCTGGAAGATTAACCAATCCCATTCCCGGCAGAGAGCCTGTCCCTTTGATCGGCAGGTTGGGAGATGATGAGGATGTTCCTGACTGTATTCTGTCTGTGAAACAGATCTGGTGAGAGCGCAGGCTGACATTCTACAGCAGCAGTGAAGCTAAGCCCAGAATCACAGATTCACACAGTGCAGAAGAGGCCCTTCGGCCCATCAAGTCTGCACCCACACATGGAAAACACCTGACCTGCCGACCTAATCCCATTGGCCAGCACTTGGCCCATTACCTTGAATGTTAAGACGGCTAAGTCCCCATCCAGGTACTTTTTAAAGGATGTGAGGCAACCCGCCTCTCCCACCCTCCCAGGCCGTGCGTTCCAGACCCTCACCACCCTCCCAGGCAGTGCGTTCCAGACCCTCACCACCCTCCCAGGCAGTGCGTTCCAGACCCTCACCACCCTCCCAGGCAGTGCGTTCCAGACCCTCACCACCCTCCCAGGCAGTGCGTTCCAGACCCTCACCACCCTCCCAGGCAGCGCGTTCCAGACCCTCACCACCCTCCCAGGCAGCGCATTCCAGACCCTCACCACCCTCCCAGGCAGCGCGTTCCAGACTCTCACCACCCTCCCAGGCAGTGCGCTCCAGACCCTCACCACCCTCCCAGGCCGTGCGTTCCAGACCCTCACAACCCTCCCAGGCAGTGCGTTCCAGACCCTCACCACCCTCCCAGGCAGCGCGTTCCAGACCCTCTACCACCCTCCCAGGCAGTGCGTTCCAGACCCTCACCACCCTCTGGGTAAACAGGTTTTTCCTCAAACCCCCCCTAAACCTCCTGCCCCTCACCTTGAACTTATCTCTCCTCATAACTCACCCTTCAACGAAGGGGTACAGCAGCTCCCTGTCCACACTGTCCATGCCCCTCATAGTCCTGTGCACCTCGATCAGGTCACCCTCAGTCTTATCTGCTTTAGCGAAAACAACCCAATCCTATCCAACCTCTCTCCATAACTTAAACGTTCCACCCCAGGCGATATCCTGGTGAATCTCCTCTGCAGCCCCTCCAGTTCAATCATCATTCCTACGATGTGGCGATCAGAATTACACACAGTACTCCAGCTGTGGCCTCACCAAAGTTCGATACAACTCCAACACGACCTCCCTGCCTTTGTAATCTATGCCTCGATTGATAAAGGCAAGTGTCCCATATGCATTTTTTACCACCCGATTAGCCTGCGCGTCTGCCTTCAGAGATCTATGGACAAACACGGCCAGGTCCCTTTGTTCCTCGGAACGTCCCAGTGTCAGGCCATTCATTTAATACTTCTTTGTCACATTACTCCTTCCAAAGTGGATCACCTCACACTTTTCAGGGTGAATTCCATCTGCTGCTTTTTTGCCCATTTGACCATCCCGTATATATCTTCCTGTAACCCAAGTAGCTCAAACTCACTGTTAAACACCCGACCAATCTTTGTGTCATCCACTTAATGTGAAGGTTAATTCAACCACCCCAAATACATCCACTTAATGTGAAGGTTAATTCAACCACCCCAAATACACCCACTTAATGTGAAGGTTAATTCAACCACCCCAAATACATCCACTTAATGTGAAAGTTAATTCAACCACCCCAAATACACCCACTTAATGTGAAGGTTAATTCAATCCTTCCTAAATACACCCACTTAATGTGCAGATTAATTCAATCCTTCCTAAATACACCCACTTAATGTGCAGATTAATTCAATCCTTCCTAAATACACCCACTTAATGTGCAGATTAATTCAATCCTTCCTAAATACACCCACTTAATGTGAAGGTTAATTCAACCACCCCAAATACATCCACTTAATGTGCACATTAATTCAATCCTTCCTAAATACACCCACTCAATGTGCAGACTGTCACTCAAACCCATTGTCACATTAAATGAGTAACAGAATGGGAAACCGAGTTTTCTGACCCGTGTTCCCAGTCTGTGTAACTCTGTGTCAGGTGCACTGAACATTCTCAATGTGGTGATAAATTCTGCTGAAACTCTCATGTCCAGTTTGAATGTTCTAACTCTAGAATTCACACAAGTTACAGGTGCAGAGACACCGCAGCACAAACCAGGGAGAGTTCTTTTAGAACAAGTTAAACTTCTCCAAACCAAACTAAAACTTGTACTTACCCCCAGAAACACAGAGTGACAGAGTCACAGCAAAAAGAGATTTACTGATCATCTCAACAGAATAACAATCCTCTTTATCCACACCGTTTATTGCAGGTCCAGTAAATACATTGAAACACAAAGTGTCCCAGCCGACAGAAGCTGCTTTAATCTCCTTTTTCACAGGAGGTAACGAAGTTAAAGAGGAAGCAGCGACAATGAGCCAATAGCTGCTCCCCTTCTGGGTGGATTTTGATAAGTGACGTTTCTGATTCACTGAGTGCAAGTTGCCCACATTAAGTTGGTTTAACATGAAGAGTTCACACAGCGAGGGACACATTTGCTGCAAAAATGTAAATGGTGGAAACATTTATTGAAAATCATTGAAACCAAATTCTCCTCCCTTTGGGAACAACAAGAGCTAGAATGGACCGCCGCGATGCTGCGGAACTGAGTTATAGAGACCCTGAGCCACTCTGCACACCCTGTCCAGATCCGAGAGGTACCAACTCCTCCCCCGGCGAGGAGTGTGGATGTCAGGGTCTCTGAGGCCACCAAGGCCGCCGAGGCTGCCGGCAGCGTGATGGACAATGCCCTGCCCGCCCGGGATGAGTTAGGTGCAGCCCCGTATTGAAGAAGCTGGAGACAAGTTGGAAGTGTAGCTGAAGTGTGTGGCTGCACCAAGGGTGGCACCGATTCACATCCCTGTGCCGATCAATGGACATTGAATCCAAATGGAGTTGGATACAGGTGCTGCTGTCTCAGTGGTGCCGCGTGTTTTCGGGCTGGGCCTTGGGAAAACGAAGGGGGACGTGGTGAAAATCCAAGTGGATCCGCAGGCCCAGCCCTGTTTTTTCAGGGTTTGGCCAGTCCCTCATGCTATTGTTGGGAAGGTCGAGGGTGAACTGCAGCGATTGGAGAGCCTACGTATAATTCAGCCACTTTGTTTTAGCAACTATGCGGGGCTGGTGGTTCCGGTGATGAAACCGGATCGGATGTCAGGGTCGCTGAGGCCTACAAGGCTGCCAAGACTTGTCCATTCTAGTTGTTGAAGGATGGAGCTCTCTCACACAGATCCTCTTCTTACATCTTATATAACCACTTATCTCTTAAAACATCATTCTCCCACTACATTGTGTACCTTGTGTTGACCTGTTACGTATTCTCTTTTCATGGACTAAATGATATAGAGGCTTTGAAGAAGGTGCAAAGAGGATTTACAAGGTTCACACCAGGACTGGAAACTATTCCAATTGGGAAAAGATAATTAGGCTGGGGCCCTTTCTCTTCAAAAGAGAAGACAAATGAGTGATCAACATCTTTAAAATGATGGCAGGTGTTGAAAGAGTAAACAGAGAATGTGTCCATTTGTGGTGAAGAGTGAAAATAGAGGCCATCGATATCAGGCTGTCACTAATAAATCCAATGGGTAATTCAGAGGGCAGCCTTTACCCAGAGAGTGATGGGAATGTGGAACTCGCTCCCACGTTGAGTGGTTCCAATGTTACGATGCCAGCTGATGTTAGTGCATCTAATCAGACGCTAGAGTGGAACCCAGCTTGAGAGATACTGGGCGGGATTCTCCGTTTCAGAGACTAAGTGCTGACGCCGGGATAGAACCGATGGAATTCTACGACAGCAAGACTGGCACCGCTCCCGGAGAAATTAATCAACCGTTAATCTGAGAATCGTAGAATTTCAAGTGCAGAAGGAGACCATTCGGCCCATCGAGTCTGCACAGCCCCTTTGCCAGAGGACCCTACCTAAGCCCGCACCTCCACCCTATCCCCGTAACCCAGAAACCACACTTATTATTTTTGGACACTAAGGGCAATTTACCACGAGCAACCACCTAACCTGCACATCTTTGGGTTGTGGGAGGAAACCGGAGCACCCGGAGGAAACCCACGCACACACGGGGAGGATGTGCAGACTCCGCACAGACAGTGACCCAAGCCGGAATCGAACCTGGGACCCTGGAGCTGTGAAGCAAGTGTGCTAACCACTGTGCTACCGTGCTGGTATCAGAGTGGTTACCTTCTTTCACCTGAACTGACTGTGCTCCGGGGCTAGCGCGGCACCCTGTGGAACACGAGCGATTCCAATGGGAAACGGTGTTGGATATGCCGGAGTCGGGATTGACACTCGAGAGGCTGACAAGCTGTAGCTGCATATTCGCACTCCACTCCCCACACACACTCATCCCAGCCAATAGGATGGCACCGGTTGTGCTGGAGCGCGCCCATCCCGCTGCTGGGTCAGCTGCGGCCAGAGGATACTTGGGGGGGGGGGGGGGGGAGGTGGCCTGGTGAGTCCTGTGGCACTAAGTTCACAGTGAGCAGTCGGCAGCGTGCACAGCCGCGTGGCTGCCTTGCCGGCTGCGGCAATGGTGTTCCGTGCCCGTCCAGCCCGGCCCCACCTCTTGGCTGCCCCCCGGTACTCCCCCGAGACCCTGGCAGAAGTTCCCCGGCCGGCGGCACAACTATCAGCACACTATAGCGATATTGGACACTTTTCGTGCCCCCTCTCCCTCCCTCAGCAGCCACGGAGCCTGTTTCCCGATTGTTGAAACCACAAGTGAAACACGCCGTCGGTAATTCCTCCCGGTGGAGGCGGAGCATCGCGGAAGCCCCGGTGAATACCGGCTCAGGCCGCTAATGATATGTGAACGGCGTTTACTGTACGTGCAGAGTAGAACGCATTGACACCGCGGTTGAGGCACCGGAGCACGGCATTCTGTCGGGCAGCCAGCAACGGCCACCATTTTGGCCTCACGACCGTTTCTCCGCCCAATCGCCTTTCCTGATTCCAGCGTCGGCCGACAGAGAATCCCGCTATTTCTGTTTCGATACTTAATTGGCAGATTACAGAACAGAGTCACAGGACTGCCCATGAACTTTTAACTAAAGAATAAAACATTGATTAATCTCTGCCAACTCCACCAACCCACCGATATAATTTTGGTGCTGACAGCTATCCGCTACACCATCGACTGCACTGACAATTTGTGTGTTGTCTGCAAATTTCCCAATCTTGCCCCCATCACCCCATGTTCAAGTCCAAATTGTTAATATATAAAACGAACAGCAGGGGTGCCAACACCAAGCCCTGCGGAACAACAATTGAAACAGCTTCCCATTCGCAAGGGCAGCCATTGGCCATTCCCCTTTGTTTCCTGTTACTGAGCCAACTTTGGATCTGTGTTCTCACCAAGGATTCACCTCCAGGGTTCCAAACTCTCCTTCAGGTATTCCCCTGCCCTGGATTGTCATGTGCCTTCAAGCTTTCACACAATTCCCCAGGTTCCCAGCTGTGCCAACAGAATGCCACTTTTTCACAGGCTGTATAAGTTGTTACCATCTCGCAAGCCGCCATGCCCCAGGTCTGTACCTTAACTGGGAGCCTTTCTCTCTGCTCCTGACTTCACTGAACAGAACCTTTTTCCAGATTCCTCTTCATCTTTCCTTTGCCTTCACAGTTTTCCTGGAACTCTGTTCTTTCCCAATCCCTGGTTTCTAGGACTTGCTGTTCTTTATCTTGGGAGTGTCTTTCTGTCCCTGTGTATGGTGCTGTCTGTTCCAGCAGTTTCTGTGAAATCTGCTTACTCCCCGTTTACCTTCTTTCTCCTGAACTAACTGCTCTCACTGTCTTTGTCTGGGCTTCTGGTTACTAAGCAACAGCCTAGTTTTTGTTCACTGTTTTGTAAAACCATCATTACAATGCAGGCATCGAAACCAACCGACAGATTTTCAGGCAACTTTTAAGAAATGAGATTAAAATTGAAGTTTTATTTCATTTTTAGCACACAAATACAGAAACACAAAATTCAGCTTATTTGAAACTATAACTTACTTTGTATCCCCACAAATACAAATAACTTGGAACCCTCTCTATTTCCGAATTGAAGTAAGTGGCAGAGAAACAGTTTTGGGGAAGTGAAGTAAACAAATAAGGATGAGGCAGGATATGTTGATGGTTTGATGGGAAAGGATTGCAGGAGGTTCAAATCGAGCATAAATACCGGCATGGACTGTTATTTAAATACTTTCACACCATGTGGGTGTTGCTGACTAGGCCAGCATTTATTGCCCATCCCTAACTGCCCCTTGTGAAGGTGGGGGTGAGCTGCCTTCTCAAACGCTGCAGTCCATGTGAAGTAGGTACACCCACCGTGCTGTTAGGGAGGGAGTTCCAGGATTTTGACCCAGCGACAGTGAAGGAACAGCGATATATTTCCAAGTCAGGATGGTGAGTGACTTGGAGGGGAATTTGCAGATGGTGGTGATCCCAGGTATCTGCTGCTCTTGTCCTTCTAGATTGTAGAGGTCACAGGTTTGGAACATGCTGTCAAAGGAGCCTTGGTGAGTTGCTGCTGTGCATCTTGTGGATGGTACAGACGGCTGCGACTGTGTGTCCGTGCTGGGGAAAGACAATGTTGAGGCTGGTGGCTGGGGTGTAAATCAAGCGTGCTGCTTTGTCTTGGAAGGTCTTCGGTTTGCTCAGTGCTGTTGGAGCTGCTCTCATCCAGGAAAGTGTAAAGTATTCCATCACACTCCTGACTTGTACCTTGTGGATGAAAGACAAGGTTTGGGGAGACAGGAGGTGGGTTTCTCGCTGCTGAATTCAGTCTCTGACCTGCTCTGGTAGCCACAGTATTTATATGGCTGATCCAGTTCAGTTTCTGGTCAATGGTAACCCCCAGGATGTTGATAGTGGGGATGAGTGATGGTGATGCCATTGACTGTAAAGGGGCGATGGTTAGATTCTCTCTTGTTGGAGATGTTGATTGACTGGCACTTGTGTGGTATAAATGTAACTTGCCACTTGTCAGTCCAAGCCTGGATATTGTCCAGGTCTTGCTGCATTTGGACATGGACTGCATGGGCTCATTGTGCTGAATGATCTGTTTCTGGGCCTTATATTCGACACAACATGATGTAATCAGACGTACACTGCACACTTGGATCTTCCACTCAAAATCTGGTACAAACTGACTGAAAAATCTAAAATAAACTGAAAAACTATGGGCTGAGAATGAGGAGGCCTAAACACTGAACTTTACTGTAATAAACAGCACCTAGAATTTCTTAAATTTCCACACAAACCTCCGCTATCCTATTGACCATCTGACCACACTTCTGGTGTCAGTAATTCCACACCCTTCCGATCTCTTCCCACTCAATGAATCATTTGGATGTAGTCATGCCAGGTCACTCAGTTACTCTGAGCCACAACTGGCAGTGCTCAAGGAGTCAGAATTAGGAGCAGGAAAGGATCGCCTGGCAGATTATTTTTGAGCTAAACCAGAATAGAAAGTGGAATGAAGTGTAGAGAGTGTGGGGGACAGGCACGAGCTGGGGTTAATGTGCAGAAATCATTGAAAGTGGCAGGACAGGTGGAGAGAGCAGTTACTGAAGCACAGGAGAAAGCTTTTCACACAGCGAGTGGTTAGGATCCGGAATGTTCTGTCTGAGAGTGTGGTGGAGACAGATTCACACAGCGAGTGGTTAGGATCCGGAATGTTCTGTCTGAGAGTGTGGTGGAGACAGATTCACACAGCGAGTGGTTAGGATCCGGAATGTTCCATCTGAGAGTGTGGTGGAGGCAGATTCACACAGCGAGTGGTTAGGATCCGGAATGTTCTGTCTGAGAGTGTGGTGGAGACAGATCCACACAGCGAGTAGTTAGTATCTGGAATGTTCTGTCTGAGAGTGTGGTGGAGACAGATTCACACAGCGAGTGGTTAGGATCTGGAATGTTCTGACTGAGAGTGTGGTGGAGACAGATACACACAGCGAGTGGTTAGGATCCGGAATGTTCTGTCTGAGAGTGTGGTGGTGGCAGATTCACACAGCGAGTGGTTAGGATCCGGAATGTTCTGACTGAGAGTGTGGTGGAGACAGATTCACACAGCGAGTGGTTAGGATCCGGAATGTTCTGACTGAGAGTGTGGTGGAGACAGATTCATACAGCGAGTGGTTAGGATCCGGAATGTTCAGTCTGAGAGTGTGGTGGAGATAGATTCATACAGCGAGTGGTTAGGATCCGGAATGTTCAGTCTGAGAGTGTGGTGGAGACAGATTCACACAGCGAGTGGTTAGGATCCGGAATGTACTGTCTGAGAGTGTGGTGGAGGCAGATTCACACAGCGAGTGGTTAGGATCTGGAATGTTCTGTCTGAGAGTGTGGTGGAGACAGATTCACACAGCGAGTGGTTAGGATCCGGAATGTTCTATCTGAGAGTGTGGTGGAGACAGATTCACATAGCGAGTGGTTAGGATCCGGAATGTTCTGCCTGAGAGTGTGGTGGTGGCAGATTCACACAGCGAGTGGTTAGGATTCGGAATGTTCTATCTGAGTGTGTGGTGGAGGCAGATTCACACAGCGAGTGGTTAGGATCCGGAATGTTCTGTCTGAGAGTGTGGTGGAGGCAGAGCCACACAGCGAGTGGTTAGGGTCTGGAATGTTCTGTCTAATTTTATGGGCCAGGGCTTAGAAACTCCAAAGTATATTATGAAGTCCACCTGACCTACAATCGTTCTGTTGAATTTGGCAAGGTTGAGCACAAGAGCCTTTGGGTGTGATTCATCAGTCTTCCCAGACACTTTAATCAAAACAAGCTTTGTTCCAAGAACTTAGTTAACATTTATATATAAACACACAGCAAGAATTTTTATCAATTACAAACATAAAGACACCACACAGCGACAGTAATCTATGTATAACCCTGAATGAATTCCCCCTTAACTGTTCCAATTCAAAAACACAATCCAATAACCCAAAAAACCCTTTTCAAGAGCGTGGCCCAGCACTCTGCATTCTCACTTGAATAAGACTGGGTTTTCCTGAGATTCTGACCCCATCTCTCCTGCAGTTTTCAACTCCTTGCGGAAAGCTGGCTATATCTTTTAAATTACCAAAGGGACAGGGATAAAGGGAGATAGATTGGGGAGAAGCTGATCGTGCAGCCTGGGGAAATGGAAAAAGGTGGTGGGTAGAATTGGGGATGTGGGAAGAATGTGAGTGTAAGGAGTTGATCTCTGATATAAGGACACTGTTTTGATCATGTTCCTAATCGTCCTTATGCTCCTGGCCTCGGAATGGTGCCATATCGAAGGATATTTTCTGTAGTTCAGGAGCCGGGAGCTTGTCTGTTGCCTGTTCAAACAAAATTAAAAATAGATTAGTTTCCAAAACTCAAGCTGCAGCCAACGTGAGAATAAAGGATAATTTCAGCTCCTCTGAGGAGTTTGTCCAGATTGTAACTCTGTTCTTAATGACGGGAAACTCCCAGACTCCATCTCCAGCCTGCACAGAGTGAGCTGATCCCAGATGGAATGACAGTCGGGGCTACAGTTGGTCTGAACACTGAGTGGATATGAAAGGAAAATAGTTCAGTATTCCCACTCCATACACTGGGAATCATGGCTGGAAATGTGTGTGTACACGTTATTGAATATCTGTGTGTAAGTATATGTGAACGTGTACACGTGTCTGTATGTCTGTGTGTCGATGTACATTTGGGAATGTGTGTCTGTTTGTAGACATTTAGGTCTATCTTTGTACCTGTGAATATGTGTGTATCGATTGGTGAGATATGACGGATAAATGTGAGGTAATGCATTTTGGAAGGTCTGATCCAGGTGGGAATAACACAGTAAATGGCAGAGCCCTTCAGAGCATTGCCAGGCAGAGGGATCTGGGCGTACAGGTCCACAGGTCACTGAAAGTGGCAACACAGGGGGATAGGGTAGTCAAGAAGGCACACGGCATGCTTGCCTTTATCCATCGGGGCATTGAGTATAAGAAATGGCAAGTCATGCTGCAGCTGTACAGAACCTCAGTTAGGCCGCATTTGGAATATTGTGTACAATTCTGGTCACCACACTACCAGAAGGATGTGGATGCTTTGGAGAGAGGACAGAAGAGGTTTACCAGGTTGTTGCCTGGTCTGGAGGGTATTGAACTTGATGATCAGCAATGATCAGAATGAATGAGGGAGCAGGCTCGAAGGGCCGAATGGCCTCCTCCTGCTTCTATTTTCTCTGTTTCTATGTATTCGTTATGAGGGGAGGTTGGATAAACTCGGATTGTTTTCATTGGAATGACGGAGGCGGAGGGGCGACCTGACAGAGATTTATAAAATTATGAGGAGCATGGAGAGAGTGAAACGTCAGACGCTTTTGCCCAGGGTGGGAAAGTCACTTACCCAGGGTCACAGGTGCGAGGGGCAAAGTTCAGAGGAGATGTGCGAGGCAGGTTTTGGACACAGAAGGTGGTGAGTGTCTGGAACGCGCTGCGGGAGGAGGTGGTGGAAGCAGATACGATAGCGATGTTTAAGAGGCATCTTGACAAATACATGAATAGGATGGGAATAGAGGGATATGGACCCCGGAATTGCAGAAGGTTTTAGTTCAGACAGGCATCACGATCGGTGCAGGCTCGGAGGGTCGAAGGGCCTGTCCCTGTGCTGTACTGTCCTTTGTTCTTTGTACACACAACATTACATATATTACCACACGGGGCTAATCATGGTCCATTCCACGCTGGACTCGCTGCTCTCTATCCATTCTCTGCAGTGTTGCTGATATGGGTCCATTTTGAGTCAGGCTTTCCCACAGTTTCACCATTTATACAGAAAGTGACAGAATCCACCTGCTTTTCCTGAACCTCTGTTCAGTGCGATAGAAACATACCTTTAATCTCACTGTATACAGATGAAGTTGGTTGCTGTAATGCCTGAGGGAAAATAGAGACATGTTAGAAATTGTGATTGTGTAACACGTGCACAATGAGAGGCTTATTTGAAAATGTTCTACATTCTAATCATAGCGGCTTCTGGGAAAAAGGGATTTATTTTACTCTATGTCGAAAGAGGAAACTTTGATCCTGTGGTGAATGTTGATCACCAGACATATCCCAGTTTGTTGTAGTGAGAGATATTTACCATGTACGTTGGGTCAGAATCTGCTGGGGAATCTTTCAAATTCTGTAACAAAATGTAAACAGTGAAGATTGGGTTTAGTAGCTGTTGTGAAAATGAGAATTTACTAAAACCTGATTCTAAAGTGTCAGGAATTATAGTCTGGGAAGGTTTATATTTCCATGACGGTGCCCGATTTCTGAAACAGTTTAATTCAGCAGGAGGTAAAGTACATTCCACTCAGAATCTTTCACACAATCTTCCCAGTGCAGAAAGAGGCCCCTCGGCCCATCAGGTCTGCACTGGCCCTCTGGAAGAACATTAGACCGAGACCCACACCCCTGCCTTATCCCCGGAACCTTGCACAGTCTCACTTTCCAGAGAACAATCCAATCCCCTTTTGAATACCTCGATTTCACCTCCCTCCACCACCCTCACAGGAAGTTCATTCAACCTCTGGCTCACTTCTCCTTTTGCTCATTATTGTGAATGTGTGCCCTCTAGTTCTTGATGTACGTTTGAGTGGGAATAGTTTCTCCTGTACCTCCATATTTACAGACAATACAAAGTTGGGTGGGAGGCTGAGCTGTGAGGAGGATGCAGAGATGTTTCAGCAGGATTTGGACAGGCTGAGTGCGTGGGCACATGCATGGCAGATGCAGTATAACGTGGATAAATGTGAGGTTATCCACTTCAGCAGCAAAAATAGGAAGGGAATTATTATTTGAGTGGGTGTAAATTGAGAGAGGTGAATACTCAGTGAGACCTTGGTGTCCTCGTGCGTCAGTCGCTGAAAGTAAGCGCGCAGGAACAACAGGCAGGAAAGACGGCAAATGGTAGGTTGGCCTTCATAGCGAGAGGATTTGAATATAGGAATAGAGATGTTTCACTACAATTGTATGGGGAATTGGTGAGGCCACACCTGGAGTATTGTGTGCAGTTTTGATGTCCTTATCTGAGGAATGATGTTCTTGTGGGTGTAGAAATCAGGGAGAAGGACTGTAATAAAATTTAAGAGATTAACACAGACAGAGAGGAGGTTCGGAGTGGTCTGGCAGGCTTAAAGGTAGATAAATCTCCAGGGAGAAGGACTTTGATAAATATAGAAGGACTTACAAGAGAGGGTTCTTGGTAAACGGCAGAACCCTGGGAAGCACCGAGTTTCCGAGGAATTTTGGTGTGCATGTACACCCATCCCTTAATGTAGCAGAGCAGGTGGATACAGTGGTTAAGAAGGCCTCTGGTATACTTGCCTTTATTAACTGAGGCATAGAGTTTAGAGCAGGAAGGTTCACTGCTCTAGTGGAACTGTGTAAAACAGTTCGAGCAGGAAGGTTCACTGCTCTAGTGGAACTGTGTAAAACATTTGTTTGGCCACAGCTTTACGAGGGATGTGATAGCTCTGGAAAGGGTGCAGAGGAGGTTTACCAGGATGTTGCCTGGGCTGGAGAGTTTTAGTTATGAAGAGAGATGGAATCGACTGGGATTGTTTTCCTTTGAGTAGAGGAGACTGAGGGGCACACAGGAAGAAACTTTTCCCCTTGGTGGAGGGATCAATGACCAGGGGGCATAGGTTCAATTTTAAAAAAAAATATTTATTAGTGTCACAAGTAGGCTTCCATTAACACTGCAATGAAGTTACTGTGAAAAGCCCCAGTCGCCACATTCCGGCACCTGTTCAGGTACAGAGACCGAGAATTCAGAATGTCCAATTTACCGAAGAAGGATGTCTTTCGGGACTTGTGGGAGGAAACCGGAGCACCCGGAGGAAACCCACGCAGACACGGGGAGAATATGTGGACTCCACACAGTGACCCAAGCCGGGAATCGAATCCGGGACCCTGGCGCTGTGAAGCAACAGTGCGAACCACTGTGCTACCGTGCTGCCCAGGTTAGGGGCAGGAGGTTCAGAGGGGATGTGAGGAAAACCCTTTTCACCCAGAGGGGAATGGGAGTCTGGAACTCACTGCCTGAAAGGGAGGTGGAGGCAGAGACCCTCAGAATATTTAAGAAGTATTTAGATGTGCCTTCCCGATCCCAGGGCAGACAAGGCTCTGGGCCAAATGCTGGGGAATGGGATTGGAATAGTCCAGTGGTTGTTTTTGACTAGCAGAGATGCGATGGACCGAAGGGCATTTTCTCTGCTGTATGAGCCTATGACTCTAACAGCACTGTGGGTGTACCTACACCTCATTAACTGCAGCGGTTCAAGAATGCAGTTCACCACCACCTTACCAAAGGCAATTAGGGATGGGCAACAATTCCTGATGGAGCCAGCGACACACACATCCCAAGAAAGATTTGAATAAATCTGGGGCTGGATTCTCCGCTTCCCCAGCCGTGTGTTTCCCGGCGGAGCGCCGTTCGCTGGCAGCCGGATTCTCTACTCTCGCCAATTGTTAATGGGAATTTCCATCGAAGCCCCCCCACACCACCGGGAAACCGTGGCGATGGCACACAGCCAGCGGGAACTGAGAATCCCGTCAGCCGGAGAATTCCCACCCTCATTTCCCTTTCACACATTCCAAATTCCCGCTGGGATACAATGGGAGGGAGAGAGCCTTCCCTACACTGAGGAGGCATTGTGGGTGGCAGTAGAGTTCCCTGAGAGACAGAAATGGTTGTAGCAACATTCACAAAGCAAATAATGTCTTATTCGACAAATTACAGACTTCATTCCATGAACAATGTTCTGAGCACAGTGTCACATTTGGGCAATTTCAGTCTCTCCAGTAATATCAGGGTGTGAGTGTCCAGTAATATCAGGGTGTGAGTGTCCAGTAATATCAGGGTGTGAGTGTCCAGTAATATCAGGGTGTGAGTGTCCAGTGATATCAGGGTCTGAGTGTCCAGTAATATCAGGGTGTGAGTGTCCAGTAATATCAGGGTGTGAGTGTCCAGTAATATCAGGGTGTGAGTGTCCAGTAATATCAGGGTGTGAGTGTCCAGTAATATCAGGGTGTGAGTGTCCAGTAATATCAGGGTGTGAGTGTCCAGTAATATCAGGGTCTGAGTGTCCAGTAATATCAGGGTGTGAGTGTCCAGTAATATCAGGGTGTGAGTGTCCAGTAATATCAGGGTGTGAGTGTCCAGTAATATCAGGGTGTGAGTGTCCAGTAATATCAGGGTCTGAGTGTCCAGTAATACCAGGGTCTGGGAGGGTCTGAGTGTCCAGTAAAACCAGGGTCTGGGAGGGTCTGAGTGTCCAGTAATATCAGGGTGTGAGTGTCCAGTAATATCAGGGTGTGAGTGTCCAGTAATATCAGGCTGTGAGTGTCCAGTAATACCAGGGTCTGAGTGCCCAGTAATATCAGGGTCTGAGTGTCCAGTAATATCAGGGTGTGAGTGTCCAGTAATATCAGGGTGTGAGTGTCCAGTAATATCAGGGTCTGAGTGTCCAGTAATATCAGGGTCTGAGTGTCCAGTAATGTCAGGGTCTGGGAGGGCCTGAGTGTCCAGTAATATCAGGGTCTGAGTGTCCAGTAATATCAGGGTCTGAGTGTCCAGTAACATCTGGGTCTGAGTGTCCAGTAATATCAGGGTCTGAGTGTCCAGTAATATCAGGGTCTTGGAGGGTCTGAGTGTCCAGTAATATCAGGGTGTGAGTGTCCAGTAATATCAGGGTGTGAGTGTCCAGTAATATCAGGGTCTGAGTGTCCAGTAATATCAGGGTCTGAGTGTCCAGTAATATCAGTGTCTGGGAGGGCCTGAGTGTCCAGTAATATCAGGGTCTGAGTGTCCAGTAATATCAGGGTCTGAGTGTCCAGTAATATCAGGGTCTGAGTGTCCAGTAATATCAGGGTCTGAGTGTCCAGTAATATCAGTGTCTGAGTGTCCAGTAATATCAGGGTGTGAGTGTCCAGTAATATCAGGGTCTTGGAGGCTCTGAGTGTCCAGTAATATCAGGGTCTGAGTGTCCAGTAATATCAGCATCTGGGAGGGTCTGAGTGTCCAGTAATATCAGGGTCTGAGTGTCCAGTAATATCAGGGTCTGAGTGTCCAGTAATATCAGGGTCTGAGTGTCCAGTAATATCAGGGTCTGGGAGGGTCTGAGTGTCCAGTAATATCAGGGTCTGAGTGTCCAGTAATATCAGGGTCTGAGTGTCCAGTAATATCAGGATCTGAGTGTCCAGTAATATCAGGGTCTGAGTGTCCAGAAATATCAGTGTCTGAGTGTCCAGTAATATCAGGGTCTGAGTGACCAGTAATATCAGGGTCTGAGAGTCCAGAAATATCAGGGTCTGGGAGGGTCTGAGTGTCCAGTAATATCAGGGTCTGAGTGTCCAGTAATATCAGGGTCTGAGTGTCCAGTAATATCAGGGTCTGAGTGTCCAGTAATATCAGGGTCTGGGAGGGTCTGAGTGTCCAGTATTATCAGGGTCTGAGTGTCCAGTAATATCAGGGTCTGAGTGTCCAGTAATATCAGGGTCTGGGAGGGTCTGAGTGTCCAGTAATATCAGGGTCTGAGTGTCCAGTAATATCAGGGTCTGAGTGTCCAGTAATATCAGGGTCTGGGAGGGTCTGAGTGTCCAGTATTATCAGGGTCTGAGTGTCCAGTAATATCAAGGTGTGAGTGTCCAGTAATATCAGGGTGTGAGTGTCCAGTAATATCAGGGTGTGAGTGTCCAGTAATATCAGGGTGTGAGTGTCCAGTAATATCAGGGTCTGAGTGTCCAGTAATACCAGGGTCTGGGAGGGTCTGAGTGTCCAGTAAAACCAGGGTCTGGGAGGGTCTGAGTGTCCAGTAATATCAGGGTGTGAGTGTCCAGTAATATCAGGGTGTGAGTGTCCAGTAATATCAGGGTGTGAGTGTCCAGTAATACCAGGGTCTGAGTGCCCAGTAATATCAGGGTCTGAGTGTCCAGTAATATCAGGGTGTGAGTGTCCATTAATATCAGGGTGTGAGTGTCCAGTAATATCAGGGTCTGAGCGTCCAGTAATATCAGGGTCTGAGTGTCCAGTAATATCAGGGTCTGGGAGGGCCTGAGTGTCCAGTAATATCAGGGTCTGAGTGTCCAGTAATATCAGGGTCTGAGTGTCCAGTAACATCAGGGTCTGAGTGTCCAGTAATATCAGGGTCTGAGTGTCCAGTAATATCAGGGTCTTGGAGGGTCTGAGTGTCCAGTAATATCAGGGTGTGAGTGTCCCGTAATATCAGGGTGTGAGTGTCCAGTAATATCAGGGTCTGAGTGTCCAGTAATATCAGGGTCTGAGTGTCCAGTAATATCAGGGTCTGAGTGTCCAGTAATATCAGTGTCTGTGAGGGCCTGAGTGTCCAGTAATATCAGGGTCTGAGTGTCCAGTAATATCAGGGTCTGAGTGTCCAGTAATATCAGTGTCTGAGTGTCCAGTAATATCAGGGTGTGAGTGTCCAGTAATATCAGGGTCTTGGAGGCTCTGAGTGTCCAGTAATATCAGGGTGTGAGTGTCCAGTAATATCAGCATCTGGGAGGGTCTGAGTGTCCAGTAATATCAGGGTCTGAGTGTCCAGTAATATCAGGGTCTGGGAGGGTCTGAGTGTCCAGTTATATCAGGGTCTGAGTGTCCAGTAATATCAGTGTCTGAGTGTCCAGTAATATCAGGGTGTGAGTGTCCAGTAATATCAGGGTCTTGGAGGCTCTGAGTGTCCAGTAATATCAGGGTGTGAGTGTCCAGTAATATCAGCATCTGGGAGGGTCTGAGTGTCCAGTAATATCAGGGTCTGAGTGTCCAGTAATATCAGGGTCTGGGAGGGTCTGAGTGTCCAGTTATATCAGGGTCTGAGTGTCCAGTAATATCAGGGTCTGAGTGTCCAGTAATATCAGGGTCTGAGTGTCCAGTAATATCAGGGTCTGGGAGGGTCTGAGTGTCCAGTAATATCAGGGTCTGAGTGTCCAGTAATATCAGGGTCTGTGTGTCCAGTAATATCAGGGTCTGACTGTCCAGCAATATCAGGGTCTGAGTGTCCAGTAATATCAGGGTCGAGTGTCCAGTAATATCAGGGTCTGAGTGTCCAGTAATATCAGGGTCTGGGAGGGTCTGAGTGTCCAGTAATATCAGGGTCTGAGTGTCCAGAAATATCAATGTCTGAGTGTCCAGAAATATCAGTGTCTGAGTGTCCAGTAATATCAGGGTCTGAGTGACCAGTAATATCAGGGTCTGAGAGTCCAGAAATATCAGTGTCTGAGTGTCCAGTAATATCAGGGTCTGGGAGGGTCTGAGTGTCCAGTAATATCAGGGTCTGAGTGTCCAGTAATATCAGGGTCTGAGTGTCCCGAAATATCAGTGTCTGAGTGTCCAGTAATATCAGGGTCTGAGTGACCAGTAATATCAGGGTCTGAGAGTCCAGAAATATCAGTGTCTGAGTGTCCAGTAATATCAGGGTCTGGGAGTGTCTGAGTGTCCAGTAATATCAGGGTCTGAGTGTCCAGTAATATCAGAGTCTGAGTGTCCAGTAATATCAGGGTCTGGGAGGGTCTGAGTGTCCAGTATTATCAGGGTCTGAGTGTCCAGTAATATCAGGGTCTGAGTGTCCAGTAATATCAGGGTCTGGGAGGGTCTGAGTGTCCAGTAATATCAGGGTCTGAGTGTCCAGTAATATCAGGGTCTGAGTGTCCAGTAATATCAGGGTCTGGGAGGGTCTGAGTGTCCAGTATTATCAGGGTCTGAGTGTCCAGTAATATCAGGGTCTGAGTGTCCAGTAATATCAGGGTCTGAGTGTCCAGTAATATCAGGGTCTGGGATTTACAATCTCGCTCTGATATTGTTGAGAGATTGAAGCCGTTGAAATGTGCAGGAAAGGCAGAGGTGATTGTGATTGGGTGAGGTTTTGGTGACTGCTGCTTGTCCCACTGGTTAATTGTTGCTGGTTTTGAGGTTTAAGAACGATGAACAACAGCATACTCCGCTGTGCTTTCAGTCAGTGATACTCCCGGCTGCCTGGTGCCTGGGCAATGGAATCGAAGCTCAGCATATTTGCATTCCCCTTCACCTGACTGTAATCCAATAGAAATATTGATCAGTATTTATTTCCACACAGAATGAAAGAATGTCTGTCAACAGATCAAATGGTGTTATTATTAATAACTGAATGGTTTCTTCTTCTTTGCCTTTCTCACTGGAAGATGCTGACAGGCCGCTGGGATGTGCTTTTTATTGACTCTGGTCGCTCTGCTACAGCTGTGAATTTGTACACAGCAAGATCCCAGAAATAACAATGTGACAATGACCAATCAGTTCTCATTTTTTTAGGGGGATAAATATAACCCGGGACATTAAAGGATGATTCCTTTGCCCATCTTCCAAATAGTCCCAGGGAATATTTTACATTTCATTTCCTCATACCTCAGGGACTGCAGCGGTTCAAGAAGGCAGCTCACCCCCACCTCGTCAATGATAGAATCCCGCTGCCAGCGAACAGCGCGCGGCCGAGGAACACGTGTCTGGGGGGCCCGAGAATCCAGTCCCCAGTGTTGGAATGTCAGTTATTGTTTTTAATGGCATGGTCTGTCTTAATGGCTGCCAAAGAACCCCCCTGGAATTGACAATTAACCGACATGTCTCATTCATTCAGCTTTTCATTATTGTTGGAGATTTGGAAAAAATTATTTTCAGAAATTTCTTTTTCACTTTTTCTCTCAGTCTCTTTGTCCCTCCTCTCTCTCTTTCTTTTCTCCTTCACTTTATTTGGAATCCTGCACCTGACTTGTTGTGGAATTAAATATTCTTCACAGGCTCTTCTAGATTCCGAGCCTCCAATGTGGTCAGTCTCAACGGGAAAAACGGTGTGAATCCTCATGGAATCTTGTGCCTCTCAGAAATAAAAGTGATTGGTGTAGTTACCGGCGTCACTCTGGTGAGGTGGAGACTCTGAGACTGCCTCACGCCCGGCCAGCCTTGGTGTAAATGATGCTGGCGGGACGTCACGCTGAGTCAAGATTCCGTGAGGGAGGGGGTAAGGTCTGGAGAGAGTGCTGGGTAATGGTGTGCTGATGTATTACAGTGAGGTTCCTGATCGCACACCGTGTGATTCTCACTCCTCCCCCGGCGCGGGGGGTGGGGGGGGTGGGGGGGAGATTCCAAACAACAATCACGCCGGAGAGAATCACATTTTTCACTTCACTCCAGAGTTTGGGTCCACGGTGACTTTCTCACGGACGGAGAGGCTCAAAAAATCACCCCTCAAAAAATCACAACTCAAAAGATGACAGCTCAAGTTTCAGGTTGGAAACCCACAGAAACTCTGTCCCCAACTTTAACCTGGTCACATAGAAGGTGCTAGAAACTTTTCAAAAAATGTCTGAAAATATAAATAAGCAGTGATGATGCAAGTCAGTGTTTGAGAGAGAGAGAGAGAGAGAGAGAGGAAGAAAGAGAAATAAAGAGCTTGCGACAGAATGAAGGAGAGAGGGTGGTGGCACGCGTGAGGGAGAGAGCAGTGATGCAAGAGTGTGTGTGTGTGAGAGGGTTTGTGAGGGTTTGTGTGTGTGAGGGTGTGTGAGGGTGTATGCGTGTGAGTGTGTGTGAGGGTGTGTGTGTGTGTGAGGCGGTGTGTGTGTGTGTGGGATAGAGGGTGTGTGTGTGAGAGTTGGTGTGTGTGTGAGATAGAGGGTGTGTGTGTGTGGGATAGAGGGTGTATGTGTGAGACGGTGTGTGTGTGAGATAGAGTGTGTGTGTGGGATAGAGGGTGTGTGTGTGAGATAGAGGGTGTGTGTGAGAGACGGTGTGTGTGTGAGATAGAGGGTGTGTGTGTGAGATAGAGGGTGTGTGTGTGAGATAGAGGGTGTGTGTGAGTGTGTGTGTGTGTGAGATAGAGGGTGTGTGTGTGAGATAGAGGGTGTGTGTGTGAGATAGAGGGTGTGTGTGTGGGATAGAGGGTGTGTGTGTGGGATAGAGGGTGTGTGTGTGAGATAGAGGGTGTGTGTGTGAGATAGAGGGTGTGTGTGAGTGTGTGTGTGTGTGAGATAGAGGGTGTGTGTGTGAGATAGAGGGTGTGTGTGTGAGATAGAGGGTGTGTGTGTGAGATAGAGGGTGTGTGTGTGAGATAGAGGGTGTGTGTGTGAGATAGAGGGTGTGTGTGAGTGTGTGTGTGTGTGAGATAGAGGGTGTGTGTGTGGGATAGAGGGTGTGTGTGTGAGATAGAGGGTGTGTGTGTGGGATAGAGGGTGTGTGTGTGAGATAGAGGGTGTGTGTGTGAGATAGAGGGTGTGTGTGTGGGATAGAGGGTGTGTGTGTGAGATAGAGGGTGTGTGTGTGTAGGGATTGGATTGGATTTGTTTATTGTCACGTGGACCGAGGAACAGTGAAAAGTATTTTTCTGCGAGCAGCACAAACAGATCATTTAGTACAAGAAACAAAAATACATAATAGGGCAACACAAGGCCCACAATGTGAATACATAGACACCGGCATCGAGTGAAGCATACAGCAGTATTAATCAGATCAGTACATAAGAGGGTCGTTAGGCGTCTGATAACAGTGGAGAAGAAGCTGTTTGTGTTCTCAGACTTTTGTATCTTCTGCCCGATGCCCGATGTGTGTGTGTGTGTGTATGACAGAGAGAAAGTGTGTATGGATTTGGATTTTGTTTATTGTCACGTGTACTGAGGCAGGGTGAAAAGTATTTTTCTGCGAGCAGCTCAGCAGATCATTAAGTACATGAAAATAAAATAAAAGAAAATACGTATTGGGCAACACAAGGTACGCAATGTAACGACATAAACACCGGCATTGGGTGAAGCATACAGGGATGTAGTGTTAATCAGGTCAGTGTGTGCGTGCGCATGCACGTGTGCATGTGCGTGTGTTTGGAGTGGGAAGTTGTGAAACTTCCTCCCCAGGTTTAAACTAACCTTCTGAGTTATTGTTAACTCCAGATTTCTGCAGTTTATTAGTGTGCGGCTGTTTGAGGGTGCATGAGGGTGTATGAGAGGGTTGTGCATGAGGGTGTGTGCGATGTAGTGGGAAGTTATGAAACTGCCTCCCCAGATTTGAACTAACCTTCTGAGTTACTGTTAATTCCAGTTTTCTGCAGTTTATCAGTAAATTGGTTCACAGAACCCATGGATTTGAAAAATATGCCACCACCAACTTTAAAAATAATTGAAAACACGTTGTGCAGACAGACAGGTGGAGCGGGGAAATCAGAGCAGGTTGTCTATCACTCTCCTGTCTGGAACAGAAGGATTGATTTGTAAACTTACAGTAACATTCAAACTCCTCCTTTTTAATTGATGTGGTGCCTATTTTGGGAAACGGCAGCAAATCGAAAATGCAGCAAAGAACAGCAGCTAAGCCCCATTTCCATTTCCTTACCAAAGGAGCAGAAGGAGCTTCTTCAACCTCTTGATTGCTGCTCCGTGTTTTATCTGAAAGAAAAGACAAAGATGTTTCTTCAGAATAAATCCATGTAAAGGTCGAGCTCTGGAAACTTGGAATGACAGCAAATGAAAATTCCGGAGCGACTTGGGCAGTTTTCCCGGGAGACATGAGGCCTCCTCTCCATTATAAAGTTCATCAGAGAAATCAGCAACTCACAGAACAGGAGGAGGCCATTCGGCCCATTGAACCTGTGCTGGTTCTTTAAAGGGCCATTGTGCCCAATCCCACATTCCTGCTTTTCATCCGGAATCCTGTAAATTTCTGAGACATACACAGAAACATGGAAAATAGAAGCAGGAGGAGGCCATTCGGCCCTTCGAGCCTGCTCCCCCATTCATTATGATCATGGCTGATCATCAAGTTCAATACCCTGATCCCACCTTCCCCCCATATCCCTGGATTCCTTTAGCCCCAAGAGCAAAATCTAATTCCTTCTTTAAATTACACAATGTTTTGACCTCAACTATGTTAGCCGGTTAGCTGCTGTTGTATAAAGAGTCAAAAGTTCTGCTCCTTTTCCACAAACACCTTTAATTTACTTCAACAGACTCTGCTCAAAACTCTAACATCACATCACCTGACACAAAGGCCACCTGAAGCCTCTTTACATATCAGTGTCAATTATTGGATACTTAACATAAGACAACTAATAGGAATGTCTCTTAACCCATTACTTAACAAACGACTTTCTGTGGTAGCGAATTCCACAGATTCACCACTCTCTGGGTGAAGAAATTTCTCCTCACCTCAGTCCTAAAAGGTTTACTCCTTATCCTCAAACTATGACCCCTAGTTCTGGACTCCCCCACCATCGGGAACATTCTTTCTGAATCTACCCTGTCTAATCCTGTTAGAATTTTGTAAGTTTCTATGAGATTCCCTCTCACTCTTCTAAACTCCAATGAATATAATCCTAACCCACTTAGTCTCTCCTCATAGGACAGTCCCACCATCCAGGATACAGCCTGGTAAACCTTCGCTGCTCTCCCTCCATAGCAAGTACCTGCCCAACTCTCTTTTAAGATGATTTCTGGAATCAGCTTCCTCCACATTTTCAGGGCGAGCGTTTCAGATCCCGACAATTCTCTGAGTGAAAAACATTTCTCTCCATCTCCCCTCTCGATCTTTACCCAACGATTTTAAATCTCTGATCTCTAGTTGTTAACCCACTCGCCAGAGCAAATAGTTTTTCTCTCTCGATTCAATCAAAAACTCTCATATCAAACTAATCGGTCAACTCTTAACCATCTCTATTGCCAGGAATTGCTCTGAGAACTGACAATGTGATCACTCTACAAGGAGATTCCAGACGCTGGTGAAATATAGGAGGCCGTTCCGTGGACTTTCTATGTCTGAAAGTTTATCTTTTTGGGGTCACTCTCTGTAACATTGCCACCCTGAGGGTATGTCTCACACTCTGCAGCTACAGGGCTGGGGACAGCCTCCAACCATCTTCATTCTGTCCGATGTAGCTTTACAGTATTTAATAGTAAACTTTGCAAATCAGACAAATAAATTGGTCAAATTATTAGCATGTTAATTACATCCCAAAACTAACAGCATCAAAGGGGTATCTGGGATCGAGAGTAATTCCCGGTGAGCGTTGCAACAATGGTTGAATTAGTTTACTCACCGTCCACTGTTGCATACACAGGGTTCTGGTCTTCATCAGGGATCCTAAAGAAATGCCACACATTAGCTTCATTGCAGCGTTACTGCAGAACAACAGGTCACATTCTTGGCGGAGACGGATTTTAGGTTTTCCAACATGCGCCTTTGATTCCAGTTTTTAAGGACAATGACACGGATGAGCCGGATATCCGGAATCATTTCCTAAATAAGCAGAATTGGCTCCACAATGTGACCCAAATCAGAAGGCATGCTGGGAAGTTTGATCAAGCTCATGCATCTTATTCTAATTTCAGACTTTGGAAGTGAAAGAGTTGTTTGAGAAACTTCTCATTTTGCAATGATTTCACATCCGGGACAAGAAGCAGCCGTAACATCAGAGAAATGAACGATTAACCTTTGGTCTCCCGGAGGGAGCGAAGACCCTTGTTTCCAATTTCCACGCCTGGATAAGTTTAGAAACATCTTGGGTGGGATTCTCCGAGCCTCCACGCTTAAATCGCGATTGGCGCGGGGGCGAAGAACGCCCGCGATCGGGTCTGACGCCGAGACGTGATTCTCCGCCGGCTGGAGAATCGGCACCCGTAGCGCGCGCAGTCGCTGCGGCGCCGGCCGGGGCCGTTGAAAGAGGCCCCACGGCGATTCTCTGCGGTCGAGCGGCCGAGTTCCGTCGACATGGTTCCCGTATGGTTTCACCCGGCGGGCGCTCGGTGTCGCGGCTGCAGTAGCCGTCCTGTTTGTGGGGGGGGGGGGGTTGTGGGGGATCAGACTCCGGGGGGGCATTTCTTCTTCAGCGCCGGGCCACTAAAGGGCTCCGCCATGTTGTGCAGGGGCCGGCGTGAATACGGCAGCCGCGCGCGTGCTGCCGCCGTATGCATGCGCGGATCCGCAGTCGGATGTGCTGGGGCCCGTATCGGAAGCCGGAGCTGCGTTAAGCACTCCAGCGCCGTGCTGGGCCCCTGTGGGGTGCAGAATCGCTGGGCCAAGAGGCCCATTGACGCCAGCGTGAAACACTCTGGTGTTTACTCCGGCGGCAACACTTTGCCGCGATTTGGGGGAATCCCTGCCCTTGTGTCTTAATATCAATAAACCGATCATTTAGAAAATATTTCAGCCCTGATTGATTTATTTTGCCTCCCGTATCCCAGAGAGTGAGAGAGAAAGTCCAGAGCGAGGAGCAGTGGACACAGGGAGTTTGAGATGGGGACAAGGTGACAGCACCTGTCTCAGTCTCTTCCCTTTCTCCTGGGAGCTCAGGATTGGTGACGTTAATCTTTATATCACCGAATCACACAGATTCTGCAGAAGAGGCCCTTCGGCCCATCGAGTCTGCACCGATGCATGACAAACACCTGACCCGCCGACCTAATCCCATTGACCAGCACTTGGTCCATAACCTTGAATATTATGACGGCTAAGTGCTCATCCAGGTACGTTTTAAAGGATGTGAGGCAACCCGCCTCTACCACCCTCCCAGGCCGTGCGTTCCAGACCCTCACCACCCTCCCAGGCAGTGCGTTCCAGACCCTCACCACCCTCCCAGGCAGTGCGTTCCAGACCCTCACCACCCTCCCAGGCAGCGCGTTCCAGACCGTCACCACCCTCCCACGCAGTGCGTTCCAGACCCTCACCCCCCTCCCAGGCAGTGCGCTCCAGACCCTCACCACCCTCCCAGGCAGCGCGTTCCAGACCCTCACCATCCTCCCAGGTAGTGGGTTTCAGACCCTCACCGCCGAATCTCCGGTGCCAGAGATTTTCCTCTAATCCCCTCGAAACTGCCTGCCCCTCACCTTGAACTTGTGTCCCCTTGTAACCGACCTTTCATCTCAGGGGTACAGCTGCTCCCTATCCACCCAGTCCATGCCCCTCATAATCTTGTCCACCTCGATCAGGTCACCCCTCAGTCTTCTCTGCTCCAGAGTAAACAACCCAAATCCATTCAACCTTTCTCCATAACTTCAACGTTCCATCCCAGGCAACATCCTGGTGAATCTCCTCTGCACCCCCTCCAGTGCGATCACACCCTTCCTATAATGTGGTTACCAGGGGCAAATTTCTCCAGAAACGGCGCAATGTCCGCTGACTGGCGCCCAAAACGGCACAAATCAGACGGGCATCGCGCCGCCCCAAAGGTGCGGAATGCTCCGCATCTTTGGGGGCCGAGCCCCAACATTGAGGGGCTAGGCCGGCGCCGGAGGAATTTCCGCCCCGCCAGCTGGCGGAAAAGGCCTTTGGTGCCCCGCCAGCTGGCGCGGAATGCCATCTCCGGGCGGCGCATGCGCGGGAGCGTCAGCGGCCGCTGACAGCATTCCCGCGCATGCGCAGTGGAGTGAGTCACTTCCGCTTCCGCCATGGTGGAGACCCTGGCGGAGGCGGAAGGGAAAGAGTGCCCCCACGGCACAGGCCGCCCTGCGGATCGGTGGGCGCCGATCGCGAGCCAAGCCACCGTGGGGGCACCCCTGGGGCCAGATCGCCCAGCGCCCCCCCCAGGACCCCGGAGCCCGCCCGCGCCACCTTGTCCCGCCGGTAAGGTAGGTGAATTAATTTACGCGGTGGGACAGGCATTTTAGCGGCGGGACTTCAGCCCATCCGGGCCGGAAAATCGAACGGGGGGTCCCGCCAACCGTCGCGTCGCGATTCCCGCCCCCGCCGAATCTCCGGTGCCAGAGACTTCGGCAACCAGCGGGGGCGGGATTCACGCCAGCCCCCGGCGATTCTCCGACCCGGCGGGGGGTCGGAGAATTTCGCCCCAGAACTGCACACAGTGCTCCAGCTGTGGCCTCACCAAAGTTCTATAAAACTCCAACATGACCTCCCTGCTTTTGTAATCGATGCCCCGATTGATAAAGGCAAGTGTCCCATCTGCCTTTTTCACCCCCCTATTAACCTCCCAACTCAATAAACACAAAGCATGTCACACTTTGAGAAAGGGCTGGAAACAGTGCGGACTTCTCCTGGGAAATCTGATCCATCTCATTTCTATCAAAGCAATGCAAACTGTGCAGATGTCCATGGTCACACCACCCAAACCAGACTGGTCAGGATTCCCCTGGGCTCCCAGTGAATCCACAATGAATACTGGGATTTTCCGCTATCTGGGCCATGCACTCACTGCTGTCTCGTTACAACCTGGAAATGTCAACACCCATTTTGCAAAATATTCCCTGGAACATTTTAATGTTTTGAATGTTAGTTACGAAACACCGAGAGTGTCTGTCGTTCACTGACAGTGAAAGTTATCTCAGTTTTTGAAGACATGCTCAAGAGCTCTCCACTCCAAGCTGATTAAGCTGTCAGGCGTTAGTGAGGAAACAGGAGAGATTCACTGGGATTGGGTCTGGTGTCAGCAAAACAAATACAAAGAAAGACGGGAGACATTTTTTATCATTAGCAGAACCCAGATTGCAGAGCAATATGATCAAAGGTCTTCAAAATTCTTTAAACTTGGGATAGAAGAGATGGAAGCAGACTTTTACAGGGAGGGTGAAGATTGAGGAGCTCTGGATACAAGCTTATGGAAGAGACTAGAATAGGGCAGATAAATATCTTGACACAGAGTCGGGAGGATGTGGGATTCACCCAGACTAGTGGGTGAGGCAGAAATAATGTCATCATTTGAGATTAGATTGGAGAGGGAGGTGATGAAAAAGACAGCTGAAGAGATATTGGAATATGGTGTGAATATGATTAGAACTATTTCCTTGTGGGGAGGATAAAGGCCGACATGGGCTGTTTGGACAGAGAGCATGAACACTTGTTTGTTCTAACCACCATGAGGGACTGTGCAGCCAGCGAGACACGGGCACTGAACCAGCACACAGGGCGAGGGGGGCAATTATCCAGCACTAATGTCCGAAGGGCGAGGTTTAGTGCTTCAACTGTGAAAACCATCCTGGCTCTCAGCAGCAGCAGTTAGGTGCCTGTTGGTCAATACTGGGGTGGTTGTGATGCCAGGACAGTTGGAGATGACTGGCACCAGTCAAGCACTGGCACATGTGTTGGTCTCAACAGTAGCAGCTCACACACTTGAACGATAGGCTGCAAGGGGAATGTGGCTCCTCACTAAAAGCAGCAAGTTATAAAATAATCACCCTGTGCAGTAACAGTATCAGACACAAGATGATTCATATTTACCCTTGTGTGGAGTTCTTTGCAGAGTGCAACCTCTTTTTTACAAGATAACGTGTGAGCAGAGCGAAGCAGAACAAGACAACAAAGGCCAGGATTATACCCGTGCTTAAAACAATCGCATCTGCTGTCCCGGGATTCTGGTCGGATGATTGTTCTGTAAAGTATCAGAATGTTACACACACGGCAGCTTCAGTATATTCAGCTTCAGATATTAGTTCAGCCTCAATCAGAATATTACAGCCAGTTCTGGGTATCGCACATTCGGAAGGATGTGAAGGTATCGGAGAGAGAGCAGCAAAGATTCAAGACAATGGATCCAGGGATGAGGGACTTCAGTTCCGGGGATATATTGGAGAAGTTGGACCATTCTCCTTGGAGAGAAGAAGGATCAGAGGAGATTTGATAGAGATGTTCAAAATCACTGGAGTTCTGACCAGAGCAGACTGGGAGAAACTGTTCCCCTTTCTGAAAAGATTAAGACAGAGGGCAAAAAAATAATTTGCAAAAAAGGCAAATGCAAAATGAAGAAAAAACTTCTTCCACACAGCGAGTGGTTAGGATCTGGAATGTTCTGTCTGAGAGTGTGGTGGAGACAGATTCACACAGCGAGTGGTTAGGATCTGGAATGTTCTGTCTGAGAGTGTGGTGGAGACAGATTCACACAGCGAGTGGTTAGGATCTGGAATGTTCTGTCTGAGAGTGTGGTGGAGGTAGATTCACGCAGCGAGTGGTTAGGATCCGGAATTTTCTGTCTGAGAGTGTGGTGGAGACAGATTCACACAGCGAGTGGTTAGGATCCGGAATGTTCTGTCTGAGAGTGCGGTGGAGGTAGATTCACACAACGAGTGGTTAGGATCCGGAATGTACTGTCTGTGAGTGTGGTGGAGACAGATTCACACAGGGAGTGGTTAGGATCAGGAATGTACTGTCTGAGAGTGCGGTGGAGGTAGATTCACACAACGAGTGGTTAGGATCCGGAATGTACTGTCTGTGAGTGTGGTGGAGACAGATTCACACAGCGAGTGGTTAGGATCAGGAATGTACTGTCTGCGAGTGCGGTGGAGATAGATTCACACAACGAGTGGTTAGGATCCGGAATGTACTGTCTGAGAGTGTGGTGGAGACAGATTCACACAGCGAGTGGTTAGGATCCGGAATGTTCTGTCTGTGAGTGTGGTGGAGACAGATTCACACAACGAGTGGTTAGGATCTGGAATGTACTGTCTGAGAGTGTGGTGGAGACAGATTCACACAGCGAGTGGTGAGGATCTGGAATGTACTGTCTGAGAGTGTGGTGGAGGCAGATTCACACAGCGAGTGGTTAGGATCTGGAATGTTCTGTCTGAGAGTGTGGTGGAGACAGATTCACACAGCGAGTGGTTAGGATCTGGAATTATTTCTCTGAGAGTGTGCTGGAGACAGATTCACACAGCGAGTGGCGAGGGACAGACAGAGTCAGGTATAGAGAAGGTGCCAAGGAGTGTCGACCAAGTTGGAGGGAAGTACCAGGGACAGTCTGTTAACCACCCATGGTGGGGACTTCAAACCTGTTCAACCACCAAAACCACCTGCTTCTGAACTAAACCCTCAGATTCTGTCTCAGTTAGAGACTGGGGGACAATGCATGTTGGCCATGTTACAGAAACACGCAAAACTGTTGTGATCCACGGAATGCCAAGGAGAGTGTGGGCGGAGAAGTCTCCGGCCGTGTTGGAGGATGAATCGGTGCCGGCCGAACCAGATTTTTCCAAACTGCTGAGCTGAGCAGAATCCTTTTCAATCTCTCCCCCAGAAGAAGGGGATTCTCTCTCAAATCTCAGCTTGAACCCCCTTCAGGTACACAGAGCAGTTAGTGAGTACTCAAAACCTGAATACAGAGCTGGGGAGGGGGATCTTTCCGGTTCCTCTTCCATTAAAAGTACCAGGCCTCTCAAAGGCCTCAGGAAAATGCTGCTCTAATATTCTGTGTAACTGAGACAAGTTGTTGGTGAGTCTGCTGAAGCTGACCACATATCAGAAACTCAGCAGGTTTGAAGTGCATCTTCCGTGGGTAACGCTCAGCTCAACACAAGTTGTAACCTGTCCCCAGAGGGTATCCCACAGCCTGAGAATCCGGCCTGAATGGCCCAGCTTGAGGGTCCAAACCAACCGATGGTTCAACACCTCGCATTCTGAAGAGTTCACTGCCTACAAAGACCTCAACCTCAGCAGCAAAGATCCTCAAATATCTCACACCCAGTTTAATGCCCATCATTTTGATCCTTTCCCTTCCCCCCTGTGCGTCTGTCTTGTGTGCATGTGGGTGGCGGGTGGGACGGTGTTTGGGGAATAGTTAAACAAGTAGATCAGTGTTACATTATTTCCATAATTTGTTCATATTTTACTCTCTTTATAAATAAACAGTTCTAATGTTTTACTTTCAAATCTTGTGCATGTAACTCATTGGAGAAGTCAAGGGTCAAAGATCTCAGGAAAATACACAAATTACTGGTTAATTCACTTATGTAGGGACTCTGGGATCTGTGTGGCTGGAACTGAGCGTGCGCTGACCAGGGTGTCGTAACAAAATGTATCGTCGTCCCTTCACTGTCGCTGGGTCACAATCCTGGAACTCCCTCCCTAACAGCAGTACCTACACCACATGGAGTGCAGCGGTTCAAGAAGGCAGCTCACCACCACCTTCTCCAGGGCAGTTAGGGATGGCATCTTGCCAATAAAGTATGAATATAAAACAAAACAGCTCGAGGCACCACATTGGCAAAAACCCGAGTAAACAAAGGAGTCAAAGAATTTAAGTTCTGGACGATAAGTTCAAGAAGATTCTATCTGTGAGTAAAACCACATGAGAATCATGGAAACTGTACTTACTGGTTACAGTCAGCTGTGATCCATTCCCACTGATATCTCCCCACACGGAGCAGTAATAGACGGCAGTGTCACTGGGCTGCACGTTGCTGATTGTCAGGATGAAGGTTTTATTGGACGTGTCTCGGGAAGGATGGAAACGCTCAGTGAAACCTGGACTCCATCGTGTGTTGTTCTTTATATCATGTGTTAAAACCCTCTCCATATCTTTCCCTGGCAGCTCCCGGTTCCAGTGAACATCGGTGTGTGTCACTGCGGCGTTCCGCATGGTGCACTGTAACCGTGCAGTCTGACCCTCTGGGACACGTTCCAGACTCGGAGACTGGATAAGGACTGGAGCATTCGCACCTTTAAGGGAAAAATATCAACAAGTTAAACACCAGTCTGAAGGTTCCAAAGTGTTTAAAGGGAATGTTCGGTGTTAAAAAGCGAGAACCAGATTCTAAGACTGAAACGATGGGCTGATTCATTCAAATAAAGCAAAATATATTTGTGTGAGTAAATTAAAAATCAGTTACTTGTTTGTTTAGGATTGAATCTTGTCAAAAAGAGACACATTGTTGAAGTTTTTCATTTTGTACTCATCAAGAAAAACACAGGAATGTTTAATTTCAAAGATTCATAATTTATTCTACAGGGGAAATGGTGCCAATGGGCGGCACTGTAGCACAGTGGTTGGCACTGTTGCTTCACTGCTCTCGGGTCCCAGGTTCGATTCCCGGCTTGGGTCACTGTCTGTCGGAGCCTGCACATTCTCCCCGTGTCTGCGTGGATTTCCTCCGGGCGCTCCGGTTTCCTCCCACAAGTCCCGAAAGACGTGTTGTTAGGTAATTTGAACATTCTGAATTCTCCCTCTGTGTACCCGAACAGGCGCCGGAATGTGGCGACGAGGGGCTTTTTACAGTAACTTCATTAGTGTTAATGTAAGCCTATTTGTGACAATAACGATTATTAAACAGAAAGTCAAATCTGATTGGCTGAAAGTTTGCCATGAGAATTACCCTGAATTAGAGGCTCCCAAAGCTCCTGTTGAATTGAAAGAAAGGAGCACGGCTTGAACATATTCCTTTTGTTTGCAGACAGCCGGTCTCTGTCTCGCTTTGAGCAAGTGTAAATGAGTCACACATCAGCTCATGGTTAAAAGTATCTGAGTTAAATGTCAATTAGTTGAAACATATTGTTACAACACCCTGGGCCAGTGCGCGGTCAATTCCAGCCCCACTTGACCCGAAGTCACAACATGGTTGATGTTAACTTTTATTTTACAATACCCGAGGTCTTCAGCTGCCCAATAATTACAGACACCAGGTTTGTAAATGTAAAGATAATTAACTTCTTATTAAAAATAACTATAATTAAATAAGCAACAAATACAACTGGTTAACTATTATGGAATATCTATGTAATATCTAGCACCCCACCCTTGTGTTCCTTACTTCTGCTCAAATTAAATGTCATGGACAAAAAAAAATAGAGACCAAATAATAGAAATAGGAACTGAGGGAACAACAGGAATGCCGCTGGGAATGTGAAGAGGAATAGCAACATCAGTGAGCAGAGTGATGTGCGTCTGGATGGACGGTAGCTCCTGATTACACCTCCCAGTCTCAGGCTCTCCCAACACACTGTCCCCACTCATGGAGCCACACATCTCCCAATCCCTCCTCTCACATTCCAGCTCCTCTGCTTCTCTGCTCTGTGCTCCGGTGCACCAGAAATGTTGCCGGAAAATCCCTAATCCCCTCCCCATCCTGCTCACTGCTTCCCTCGGAATGATCACTTTCCCTGACAGTGAATCCTCATAATCATTCTGCTGCTGTGTACAGTCAGCCTCCCCCCACCCCCAACTCACCCCCAACCTCACCCCTCATGCACCCACCCCTCCCAACCTCACCCCCAAACTGAGTGTATCCCATTCTCCAATCACGGCCCCACGGCTGCCTCAGCTGTACGGCGCGGGGGGGCGGGGGGGGGGGCATCGCTGGGCGCCCCAGATCCAGGGGGTAATAGATCGCACACATGTTCACTTGCACACACCGGGGTACCACGGAGTTCCCTTCACCAACAAAAAGGGATTCCACTCTCTGAACCTCCAACTTGTGAGCGACCACCACATGGAGATCGTGCTCGTGTGTGCACACTTCCCCAGGAGTGTGCACGACAGCTGCATCCTGGGGCAGTCAAACATCCCCGACATCTTTGAGGGACACCCCAGGGTGAAGGGGTACCTGCTGAGGACCTTTGCTGTTTGGAGGACAGTGTTAATAAGTTTGCAGATGACATAAAGGTTGGTGGAATTGTGGATAGCGATGAGGACTGTCAGAGGATACGGCAGGATATAGATCGTTTGGAGACTTGCGCAGAGAGATGGCAGATTGACTATAATCCGGCTAAATGTGAGGTTATGCATTTTGGAAGGTCTAAAATATTTGGGAAATGTACAGTAAATGCCAGAACCCTTGAGAATATTGACAGGCAGAGGGATCTGGGTATACAGGTACACAGGTCAGTGGAAGTGGCAAAACAGGTGGAGAAGGTTGTCAAGAAGACATACGGAATGCTTGCCTTCATCGGTCCGGCAATTGAGCATAAAAATTGGCACGTCATGCTCTAGTTGTATAGAACCTTAGTTAGGCCACTTGGAATACAGTGTTTAATTCTGGTCACCACACTACCAGAAGGATGTGGAGGGTTTGGAGATGGTATAGCAGAGGTTTACCAGGATGTTGCCTGGTATGGAGGGCATTAACTATGAGGAGAGGTTGGAGAAACATGGTTTGTTCTCACTAGAGCGGCGGAGGTTGAGGGACATCCTGATAAAAGTCTCCAAAATTATGAGGGGCATGGACAGCGTAGACAGGCAAAAACTTTGTCCCAGGGTGGGAGAGTCAATTACTGGGGGACACAAGTTTAAGGTGCAAGGGGCAAAGTTTAGAGGCGATGTGCAAGGGACGTTTTATTACACAGAGGGTAGCGGGTGCCTGGAACTCGCTGTCGGAGGAGATGGTGAACGCAGCTTCGAAAGTGACGTTTATGGGGCACCTTGACAAATCCATAAATAGGATGGGAATAGAGGGATAAGTACCCCAGAAGTATAGAAGGTTTTCAGTTAGGTGGGCAATATGGACGGCGCAGGCTTGGAGCTGAAGGAGCCAGTCCTGTGCTGTACTTTTCTTTGTTCTTAAAGCTGCCATTCAGGAGTAGTCAATGTGAGGTCATCGTTGAATTTAACCATTTATTTGTTTTAAGAGAGATGGCCAATGGGATATAGTTTCTGTTTTGGAAGGTCACTGGAGTGTAGATAATTGGTGAATGATGGTGTTTAGTCCTCGCTGGGCAGGTCATGGGATATCACATTGGGATGTTTGAATTAAGGTTTGTTTTACCATAAAAGATGCCTATTGGTCAGACTCACCACTCCTGGGGTGAAATATCCTTTCCTCACAGTTTTATGAATTGTAAATTGTTTGGGGTTTCCTGTCCGGGATCCTAACAAAAGTTGGGGTCTCGTCCGGGACCGTCACAGCTCCCCACCATCATTCATGACTGGATGTGAAAAGACAGCTGTGCTTAGATCTGTCCGTCTGTCCACTCCTCCCACACAATCCATGCTCATTTCACACACACATTCTCAGCAACGGAGCCATTTCTTTGTCTCCACAATCAAACCATCCATTCGACTGACTCTTGCTGCTTGCAATTGGGAGCCACCTCCTGCCCACTCCCAGCTCCTGATCCGGCAATCAGTCCTCACTCTCACCCACAACACTGGCACTCCACTGATCAACATCATAACTGATATCTGTGTGAATGTGATGGCCACTGTCTATCCCTCCTCAGAATCTTTCACCGCTCCACTCTGTTTAACACCACTGAGCACAGGTTCCTGTTTAAAAGTCTCGGATCCACATTCCAGCCCCTGGCACTGCTCTCTCACGGTCCCACTCCTGCTGCTCACATCATCCACATTATATCAGCACCAAAGGATTTCTCCTCCAGTGTCTGAATGATCGCCTCTGCTGTGTCCCCAGGGCACCATCCCTGGCTCCCTCCTCATCCTCATTTCACCCTCAGAAACCTGGTCAACATTCCCATCTACACCATCACTCAGATCAGTCTCTCCACCTCCTCCATTGATCCCAATGTTCTTTCCACTCTCTCCAAATGTCTGTCCAACATACGGACTCGGCTCAAAGTTTCTCTGCAGCTCAGTAAACAGCCACACGGCACTAACCTCCCCAGACACCCCCTCAGGATAAAGCCAGAGATGTGGAACTTTGGGGAATTGCTGAAGCTGAGCTCAGCTTCTTCCCCACAGTGAACCCATCAGTAAGATCACTTTACATCACCTCCTAGCTCTTCATCATCACAAACTCATCTCCAATTCACTCATCTGGAAGAGGTTATTGCTGTGGGTAATTGGAATGAAATTCTACTTACTGGTTACATTCAGCCGGCTTCCATTCCCATAGACGCTTCCCCACATTGAGCAGTAATTAGGTCCAGTGGTTAGGATCTGGAATGTACTGTCTGAGAGTGTGGTGGAGACAGATTCACACAGCGAGTGGTTAGGATCTGGAATGTTCTGTCTGAGAGAGTGGTGGAGGCAGATTCACACAGCGAGTGGTTAGGATCTGGAATATACTGTCTGAGAGTGTGGTGGAGACAGATTCACTCAGCGAGTGGTTAGCATCTGGAATGTTCTGTCTGTGAGTGTGGTGGAGACAGATTCACTCAGCGAGTGGTTAGGATGTGGAATGTACTGTCTGAGAGTGTGGTGGAGACAGATTCACACAGCGAGTGGTTAGGATCTGGAATGTACTGTCTGAGAGTGTGGTGGAGACAGATTCACACAGCGAGTGGTTAGGATCTAGAATGTTCTGCCTGAGAGTGTGGTGGAGACAGATTCACACAGCGAGTGGTTAGGATCTGGAATTATTTGTCTCAGAGTGTGATGTAGACAGGTTCACATGGCGAGTGGTGAGGGACAGACAGAGTCAGGTATAGAGAAGGTGTCAAGGAGTGTCGACCAAGTTGGAGGGAAGTACCAGGGACAGTCTGTTAACCACCCATGGTGGGGACTTCAAACCTGTTCAACCACCAAAACCACCTCCTTCTCAACTAAACCCTCAGATTCTGTCTCAGTTAGAGACTGGGGGACAATGCATGTTGGCCATGTTACAGAAACACGTAAAACTGTTGTGGCCCACGGAATGCCAAGGAGAGTGTGGGCGGAGAAGTCTCCGGCCGTGTTGGAGGACGAATTGGTGCCGGCCAACCCAGATTTTTCCAAACTGCAGAGCTGAGCAGAATCCTTTTGAATCTCTCCCCCAGAAGAGGGGGATTCTCTCTCAAATTTCAGTTTGAACCCCCTTCAGGAACACAGAGCAGTTAGTGAGTACTCAAAACCTGAATACAGAGCTGGGGAGGTGGACCTTTCCGGTTCCTCTTCCATTAAAAGTACCAGACCTCTCAAAGGCCTCAGGAAAATGCTGCTCTAATATTCTGTGTAACTGAGACAAGTTGTTGGTGAGTCTGCTGAAGCTGACCACATATCAGAAACTCAGCAGGTTTGAAGTGCATCTTCCGTGGGTAATGCTCAGCTCAACACAAGTTGAAGCCTGTCCCCAGAGGGGATCCTACGGCCTGAGAATCCGGCCTGAATGGCCCAGTTTGAGGTTCCAAACCCTCCGATGGTTCAACACCTCGTATTCTGAAGAGATCACGGCCTACAAGGACCTCAAACTCAGCAGCAAATATCCTCAAATATCTCACACCCATTTTAATCCCCATCATTTTGATCCTTTCCCTTCTCCCCTGTGTGTCTGTCTTGTGTGCATGTGGGTGGCGGGTGGGACGGTGTTTGGGGAATAGTTAGACTAGTAGATCAGTGTTACATTATTTCCATTATCTGTTCATCTTTTACTCCTTTTATAAATAAACAGTTCGAATGTTTTAATTTCAAATCTGGTGCCTGTAACTCATTGGAGAAGTCAAGGGTCAAAGATCTGAGGAAAATACACAAATTACTGGTTAATTCACTTATGTTGGGACTCTGGGATCTGTGGGGCTGGAACTGACCGTGCGCTGGCCCAGGGTGTCGTAACAAAATGTATCGCCGTCCCTTCACTGTCGCTGGGTCACAATCCTGGAACTCCCTCCCTAACAGCAGTACCTACACCACATGGAGTGCAGCGGTTCAAGAAGGCAGCTCACCACCACCTTCTCCAGGGCAGTTAGGGATGGCATCTTGTCAATAAAGTATGAATATAAAACAAAACAGCTCGAGGCACCACATTGGCAAAAACCCGAGTAAACAAAGGAGTCAAAGAATTAAGGTTCTCGAAGATAAGTTCAAGAAGATTCTATCTGTGAGTAAAACCACATGAGACTCATGGAAACTGTACTTACTGGTTACATTCAGCTGTGATCCATTCCCACTGATATCTCCCCACACGGAGCAGTAATAGACGGCAGTGTCACTGGGCTGCATGTTGCTGATTGTCAGGATGAAGGTTTTATTGGACGTGTCTCGGGAAGGATAGAAACGCTCAGTGAAACCTGGACTCCATCGTGTGTTGTTCTTTATATCATGTGTTAAAACCCTCTCCGTATCTTTCCCTGGCAGCTCCCGGTACCAGTGAACATCGGTGTGTGTCACTGCGGCGTTCCGCATGGTGCACTGTAACCGTGCAGTCTGACCCTCTGGGACACGTTCCAGACTCGGAGACTGGATAAGGACTGGAGCATTCGCACCTTTAAGGGAAAAATATCAACAAGTTAAACACCAGTCTGAAGGTTCCAAAGTGTTTAAAGGGAATGTTCGGTGTTAAAAAGCGAGAACCAGATTCTAAGACTGAAACGATGGGCTGATTCATTCAAATAAAGCAAAATATATTTGTGTGAGTAAATTAAAAATCAGTTGCTTGGTTGTTGAGGATTGAATCTTGTCAAAAAGAGACACATTGTTGAACGTTTTCATTTTGTCCTCATCGAGAAAAACACAGGAATGTTAAATTTCAAAGATCACAATTTATTCTACAGGGGAAATGGTGCCAATGGGCGGCACTGTAGCGCAGTGGTTGGCACTGTTGCTTCACTGCTCTCGGGTCCCAGGTTCGATTCCCGGTTTGGGTCACTGTCTGTCGGAGTCTGCTCATTCTCCCCGTGTCTGCGTGGATTTCCTCCGGGCGCTCCGGTTTCCTCCCACAAGTCTCGAAAGACGAGTTGTTAGGTAATTTGAACATTCTGAATTCTCCCTCTGTGTACCCGAACAGGCGCCGGAATGTGGCGACTAGGGGCTTTTTACAGTAACTTCATGACAGTGTTAATGTAAGCCTATTTGTGACAATAAAGATTATTAAAAAAGAAAGTCAACTCTGATTGACTGAAACGTTGCCATGGAGAATTACCTCGAATTAGAGGCTCCCAAAGCTCCTGTTGAATTGAAAGAAAGGAGCACGGCTTGAACATATTCCTTTTGTTTGCAGACAGCCGGTATCTGTCTCGCTTTGAGCAAGTCACACATCAGCTCATGTTTAAAAGTATCTGAGTTAAATGTCAATTAGTTGAAACATATTGTTACAACACCCTGGGCCAGTGCGCGGTCAATTCCAGCCCCACTTGACCCGGAGTCTCAACATGGTTGATGTTAACTTTTATTTTACAATACCCGAGGTCTTCAGCTGCCCAATAATTACAGTCACCAGGTTTGTACGTTTAAACATAATTAACTTCTTATTAAAAATAACTAATTAAACAAGCAACAAATACAACTGGTTAACTATTATGGAATATCTATGTAATATCTAGCACCCCCACCCTTGTGTTCCTCACTTCTGCTCAAATTAAAGGTCATGGACAAAAAGAGATAGAGACCAAATAATAGAAATAGGAACTGAGGGAACAACAGGAATGCCGCTGGGAATGTGAAGAGGAATAGCAACGTCAGTGAGCAGAGTGATGTGCGTCTGGATGGACGGCAGCTCCTGATTACACCTCCCAGTCTCAGGCTCTCCCCACACCCTGTCCCCACTCATGGAGCCACACATCTCTCAATCCCTCCTCTCACATTCCAGCTCCTCTGCTTCTCTGCTCTGTGCTCCGGTGCTGCAGAAATGTTGCCGGAAAATCCCTAATCCCCTCCCCATCCTGCTCACTGCTTCCCTCGGAATGATCACTTTCCCTGACAGTGAATCCTCACAATCATTCTGCTGCTGTGTACAGTCAACCTCCCCCCCACCCGCACCTCACCCCTCCACCCTCACGTCACCCCCCACCCCCACCTCACCCCCCCAGCCGAGTGCATCCTGTTCTCCAATCACGGCCCCATTGCTGCCTCAGCTGTACGGGGCGGGGGGGGGGGGGCATCACTGGGATGCCCCAGATCCAGGGGGGAATAGATCGCACACATGTTCACTTGCACACACCGGGGTACCACGGTGTTCCCTTCACCAACAAAAAGGGATTCCACTCTCTGAACCTCCAACTTGTGAGCGACCACCACATGGAGATCGTGCTCGTGTGTGCACACTTCCCCGGGAGTGTGCACGACAGCTGCATCCTGGGGCAGTCAGACATCCCCGACATGCTCTGTCAGGGAGGTGGTGGCATAGTGGTATTGCCCACTGGACAAGTAATCCAGTAGACCCAGGGTAATGCTCTGGGGACCTGGGTTCGAATCCCACCATGGTAGGTGGGGAAATTAGAATTTAAGGGTAGCACGGTAGCATTGTGGATAGCACAATTGTTTCACAGCTCCACGGTCCCAGGTTCGATTCCGGCTTGGGTAACTGTCTGTGCGGAGTCTGCACATCCTCCCCGTGTGTGCGTGGGTTTCCTCCGGGTGCTCCGGTTTCCTCCCACAGTCCAAAGATGTGCAGGTTAGGTGGATTGGCCATGATAAATTGCCCTTAGTGTCCAGAATTGCACATAGTGTTGGGTGTGGTTGCTGGGTTATGGCGATAGGGTGGAGGTGTGGACCTTGGGTAGGTTGCTCTTTCCAAGAGCCGGTGCAGACTCGATGGGCCGAATGGCCTCCTTCTGCACTGTAAATTCTATGAATCTATGACATCTTCGAGGGACACCCCAGGGTGAAGGGGTACCTGCTGAGGACCTTTGCTGTTTGGTGGACAGTGTTAATAAGTTTGCAGATGACATGAAGGTTGGTGGAATTGTGGATAGCGATGAGGACTGTCAGAGGATACGGCAGGATATAGATCGTTTGGAGACTTGCGCAGAGAGATGGCAGATTGACTATAATCCGGCTAAATGTGAGGTTATGCTTTTTGGAAGGTCTAAAATCTTTGGGAAATATACAGTAAATGCCAGAACCCTTGAGAATATTGACAGGCAGAGGGATCTGGGTGTACAGGTACACAGGTCAGTGGAAGTGTCAAAACAGGTGGAGAATGTTATCCAGAAGACATACGGAATGCTTGCCTTCGTCGGTCCGGCAATTGAGCATAAAAATTGGCAAGTCATGCTCTAGTTGTATAGAACCTTAGTTAGGCTACTTGGAATACAATGTTTAATTCTGGTCGCCACACTACCAAAAGGATGTGGAGGGTTTGGATAGGGTTTAGCAGAGGTTTACCAGCATGTTGCCTGGTATGGAGGGCATTAACTATGAGGAGAGGTTGGAGAAACATGGTTTGTTCTCACTAGAGCGGCGGAGGCTGAGGGGCATCCTGATAAAAGTCTCCAAAATTATGAGGGGCATGGACAGAGTAGACAGGCAAAAGCTTTGTCCCAGGATGGGAGAGTCAATTACTGAGGGACACAGGTTTAAGATGCAAGGGGCAAAGTTTAGAGGACATGGGCAAGGGAAGTTTTATTACACAGAGGTAGCGGGTGCCTGGAACTCGCTGTCGGAGGAGATGGTGAACTCAGCTACGAAAGTGACGTTTGTGGGGCACCTTGACAAATCCATAAATAGGATGGGAATAGAGGGATAAGTACCCCGGAAGTATAGAAGGTTTTCAGTTAGATGGGCAATATGGACGGCGCAGGCTTGGAGCTGAAGGAGCCGGTCCTGTGCTGTACTTTTCTTTGTTCTTAAAGCTGCGATTCAGGAGTCATCAATGTGAGGTCATCGTTGAATTTAACCATTTATTTGTTTACAGAGAGATGGCTAATGGAACTAGTTTCTGTTTTGGAAGGTCACTGGAGTGTAGATAATTGGTGAGTGATGGTGTTTAGTCTTCGCTGGGCAGGTCATGGGACATCACATTGGGATACAGATTATGTTATTAATGAGAGGAGCCAGGTCTGCCAGTGGTTTTCACAGGTTTGTCAGAGGATTTGAGTCTGACAAGACAGAAGGATTTTCAGGTTGTTCTTGAAAGGGCCTCTCTCGCCAAAGGTCTGCACAGAGAACATGGAGTAACCCTGATTGTCAACTTTATTTATGATTTTGAACTGTAGCGGTTTGATTATTTGGAATATATATATTGGTAGGAGTAGAGCACGAGGAAAGTTTTTTTCCTTTTATTTATGAACTGTTTCACTGATAAATGTAAAGTTATTTCTTTGCTGTCAATGTGGTTAAAGGGGCCGGGTTAGCTCAATGGGCCAGACAGCTAGCTTGTGATGCAGAACGAGGCCAGCAGCGTGGGTTCAATTCCCGTACAGTCTGCGGTTATTCATTAAGGCCCCGCCTTCTCAACCTGGTCTCTCGCCTGAGGTGTGGTGACCCTCAGGTTAAATCACCACCAGTCAGCTCTCCCCCTCAAAGGAAAAGCAGCCTGTGGTCATCTGGGACTATGGTAACTTTACAATTACTCACTGATGCACGATCAATGACCACTAAAGCGAGGTTGTAGTCCAACTGAAGGCTTTAATAAGCGAGATGTTTCCCCCAGCAGCTCAGGTACAGAGTGAAGGCTGCTGGGGCGGCACGGGCTCTTATACCCCGCCTAGCAGGGCGGAGCTACCATACAGCTCGACCAATAGGAAACATACAATATCTACCAATGGTGTTCCAGCATTACCAGGTACCGTAATACCGCTACACAGACTACCACACTTACAATGTGGTTAATTTTGTGTTTAAATTAAAGTTTGCTTTACTATAAAAGATGCCTATTGGTCAGACTCACCACTCCTGGGGTGAAATATCCTTTCCTCACAGTTTTATGAATTGTAAATTGTTTGGGGTTTCCTGTCCGGGATCCTAACAAAAGTTGGGGTCTGGTCTGGGACCGTCACAGCTCCCCACCATCATTCATGACAGGATGTGAAAAGACAGCTGTGCTTAGATCTGACTGTCTGTCCACTCCTCCCCACACAATCCATGCTCATTTCACACACACATTCTCAGCAACGGAGCCATTTCTTTGTCTCCACAATCAAACCATCCATTCGACTGACTCTTGCTGTTTGCAATTGGGAGCCACCTCCTGCCCACTCCCAGCTCCTGATCCTGCAATCAGTCTTCACTCTCACCCACAACACTGGCACTCCACTGATCAACATCATAACTGATATCTGTGTGAATGTGATGGGCACTGTCTATCCCTCCTCAGAATCTTTCACCTCTCCACTCTGTTTAACATCACTGAGCACAGGTTCCTGTTTAAAAGTCTCGGTGAATCCACATTCCAGCCCCTCGCACTGCTCTCTCACGGTCCCACTCCTGCTGCTCACATCATCCACATTATATGAGCACCAAAGGATTTCTCCTCCAGTGTCTGAATGATCGCCTCTGCTGTGTCCCCAGGGCACCATCCCTGGCTCCCTCCTCATCCTCATTTCACCCTCAGAAACCTGGTCAACATTCCCAACTTCACCATCACTCAGATCAGTCTCTCCACCTCCTCCATTGATCCCAATGTTCTTTCCACACTCTCCAAATGTCTGTCCAACATTCGGACTCGGCTCAGACAAAGTTTCTCTGCAGCTCAGTAAACAGCCACACGGCACTAACCTCCCCAGACACCCCCTCAGGATAAAGCCAGAGATGTGGAACTTTGGGGAATTGCTGAAGCTGAGCTCAGCTTCTTCCCCACAGTGAACCCATCAGTAAGATCACTTTACATCACCTCCTAGCTCTTCATCATCACAAACTCATCTCCAATTCACTCATCTGGAAGAGGCTATTGCTGTGGGTAATTGGAATGAAAACTCTACTCACTGGTTACATTCAGCCGGCTTCCACTCCCATCGATCCTGCTCCACACTGAGCAGTAATAGACGGCAGTGTCACTGGGCTGCACGTTGCTGATTGTCAGGATGTATCTGTTGGAGTCGATGTGTCTGGAAGGCAGGAAACGCTCAGAGAAACCTGGAGACCGGTATATGTAATTATATGCATAATGTGTTAAAATGCTCTCCCACTGTTTCCCTGGCCGCTCCCGGTACCAATAAACCACGTTGTCTCTCACTGCGGCGTTCCGCATGGTGCACTGTAACCGTGCAGTCTGATCCTCTGGGACACGTTCCAGACTCGGAGACTGGATGAGGACTGGATCAGTCGCACCTTTAAGAGAAAAACAAAATCAGTGAGTTAAATCCTGAGCTGAAAGTTTCCTGAGAGTATTTAAAGGGACAGTCCAGGCAGTAGAAGTTCTGTGTTAAAGAGAGGAAACAGCTTCTGAGACTGATCTAGTTGTGTTAGTTTGTTAATGATTTCTATCCTGGGGGTTACTCTGTGCTGATCTCAGCAGTACAGATGTGTTGATATAATTGTGAAATGCAATATTGTTCTCACACTGTGGAACAGCTCTCTCAAACACACTGACCTCTCCCAGTTAGTGTCTAAATGAATTCCTGGCATGTGGGTGTCGCTGGCTAGGCCAGCTTTTATTACCCATCCCTAATTGCCCTGAAGGAGGCGGTGGTGAGCTGCCTTCTTGAACTGCTGCAGTCCATGGAGATTGGAGTTATCTTTACTGAACCAATAGTGGGAGACTGTTTCTCACAATAGGAAGCAGGTTTGGGAATTAGAATGGGAAGTGTCTGCAACATTCGAAGGGGCAGTCAGACATTTAAAGGGACAGGACCGCCCCACGGATCAACAGAGCCACAGCCTATTGGGTTTGTGAAAACTGAGGCCTCTCCCCAGGTTAGGGTCCGGAGGGTCAGATTGGGAGAATGGTGTCTCTATCCCTCCATTCCTCAGGTACAGGATCTTTACCAGCTGCTACTGCCATCTTCAACACGGAGGGCATGGGAGTGGGGGTAACTGAGAGAGACTGGATATAAACCTGAGGGAGCCAAACCCTGTCCCTCCAACTGACATTTTTAATATTGGTAAAGGGCACGGAGCCAGTGGTGGTCCCAGGAGAGGCAAATTGTGGGAAATACAGCTCAGGTAGTGAGTGAACCAGTGGATCGCTCTGGAAGGTGTTGGGTGGTACAGTGGTTAGCACTGCTGCTTCACAGCTCCAGGGACACGGGATCAATTCTGGCCTCAGGTGGCTGTCAGTAAGGAGTTTGTACATTGTCCCCGTGTCTGCGTGGGTTTCCTCTGGGAGCTCCGAGTTACTCCCACAGTCCAGAGATGTGCAGGTTAGGTGGCTTGGCCATGTGCGGGGATACCGGGATAGGACAGGGATAGGGTGGGGGAGTGAGCCTGGCTGCAGTGCTCTGTCATTGCAGACTCCGATGGGCCGAATGGCCTCCTTCTGCACTGTAGGGATTCTATGATCCCTCTCCCATCCCAACCGGGGAGAGTTTGGTGACGGGAGGGAGCAGAGAATCCAGCAGGAGAGGAAAAGCCGGAAACCCCCGGGTATAAAAAAGTTTGTAATTCCCCTGAAGGCGAATTATTCGTGGCTCAGTTATCCTGCTGCCTGGTGGTGTGATTGCAATTTGCAACCATTTGCATCTCATGAATATTCAATTTAACAGCAGCTCGTCAATATCCCATCAGACCTTCCTATCGTGCATCACACCAGCGGGAAATCATGTCGGACTCGAACCCGATTGAAAAAGAGAAGCATGAACGAGATGGACCTCAGTCATCGTGTTTTCAGGATCCTTAAGTGGGAGGGGGAGCAGCCCCAAGTCGTGGTCCATATAGGTACAACGACAGAGGTAGGAAAAGGGATAGGGATGTAAGGCAGGAATTCAGGGAGCTAGGGTGGAAACTTAGATCTAGGACAAACAAAGTTATTATCTCTGGGTTGTTACCCGTGCCAAGTGCTAGCGAGACGAGGAATACGGAGAGAGAGGAGTTGAACACGTGGCTACAGGGTTGGTGCAGGAGGGAGGGTTTCAGATTTCTGGATAATTGGGGCTCATTCTGGGGTCGGTGCGACCTCTACAAACGGGATGGTCTACACCTGGACCAGAGGGGTACCAATCTCCTGGGGGGGAAATTTGCTAATGCTCTTCGGGAGGGTTTAAACTAGTTCAGCTGGGGCTTGAGAACCTGAATTGTAGCTCCAGTATACAGGAGGTTGAGAGTAGTGAGGTCATGAGTAAGGTTTCAAAGTTGCAGGAGTGTACCGGCAGGCAGGAAGGTGGTTTAAAGTGTGCCTTCTTCAATGCCAGGAGCATCCGGAATAAGGTGGGTGAACTTGCGGCATGGGTTGGTACCTGGGACTTTGATGTTGTGGCCATTTCGGAGACATGGATAGAGCAGGGACAGGAATGGTTGTTGCAGGTGCCGGGGTTTAGATATTTCAGTAAGCTCAGGGAAGGTGGTAAAAGAGGGGAGAGGGGACATTGTTAGTCAAGAACAGTATTACGGTGGCAGAAAGGACGTTTGATGAGGACTCGTCTACTGAGGTAGTATGGGCTGAGGTAAGAAACCGGAAAGGAGAGGTCACCCTGTTATGGGTTTTCTATAGGCCTCCGAAAAGTTCCAGAGATATAGAGGAAAGGATTGCAAAGATGATTCTGGACAGGAGCGAAAGCAACAGGGTTGTAGTTCTGGGGGACTTTAACTTTCCAAATATTGACTGGAAACGCTATAGTTTGAATACCTTAGATGGGTCCGTTTTTGTCCAATGTGTGCAGGAGGGTTTCCTGACGCAGTATGTAGATAGGCCAATGAGAGGCGAGGACATATTTGGTACTGGGTAATGAACCAGGACAGGTGTTAGATTTGGAGGTAGTGAGCACTTTGTGATAGGGACCAAAATTTGATTATGTTTACTTTAAAGATGGAAAGGAATAGGTATATACCGCAGGGCAAGAGTTATATCTGGGGGAAAGGCAATTACGATGAGATGAGGCAAGACTTAGGATGCATCGGATGGAGAGGAAAACTTCAGGGGATGGTCGCAATGGAAATGTGGAGCTTGTTCAAGGAACAGCTACTGCGTGTCCTTGCTAAGTATGTACCTGTCAGGCAGGGAGGAAATGGTTGAGCGAGGGAACTGTGGTTTACTAAAGCAGTCGAATCACTTGTCAAGAGGAAGAAGGATGTTTATGTAAAGATGAGACATGAAGGTTCAGTTAGGGCGCTCGAGAGTTACAAGTTAGCTAGGAAGGATCTAAAGAGAGAGCTAAGAAGAGCCAGGAGGGGACATGAGAAGTCTTTGGCAGGTAGGATCAAGGATAACCCTGAAGCTTTCTATAGATATGTCAGGAATAAAAGAATGACTAGGGTAAGAGTAGGGCCAGTCAAGGACAGTTGTGGGAAGTTGCGCGTGGAGTCTGAGGAGATAGGAGAGGTGCTAAATGAATATTTTTCGTCAGTATTTACACAGGAAAAAGACAATGTTGTCGCGAAGAATACTGAGATTCAGGCTACTTGACTAGAAGGGCTTGAGGTTCATAAGGACGAGGTGTTAGCAATTCTGGAAAGTGTGAAAATAGATAAGTCCCCTGGGTCGGATGTGATTTATCCTAGGATTCTCTGGGAAGCTAGGGAGGAGATTGCTGAGCCTTTGGCTTTGATCTTTAAGTCATCTTTGTCTGCAGGTAGAGTGCCAGAAGACTGGAAGATAGCAAATGTTATCCCCTTGTTCAAGAAGGGGAGTAGCGACAACCCCGGTAATTATAGACCAGTGAACCTTACTTCTGTTGTGGGCAAAGTCTTGGAAAGATTTATAAGAGATAGGATGTATAATCATCTGGAAAGGAATAATTTGATTAGAGATAGTCAACGCGGTTTTGTGAAGGGTAGGTCGTGCCTCACAAACCTTATTGAGTTCTTTGAGAAGGTGACCAAACAGGTGGATGAGGGTAAAGCAGTTGATGTGGTGTATGTGGATTTCAGTAAAGCGTTTGATAAGGTTCCCCACGGTAGGTTACTGCAGAAAATACAGAGGCATGGGATTCAGGGTGATTTAGCAGTTTGGATCAGAAATTGGCTAGCTGGAAGAAGGCAAAGGGTGGTGGTTGATGGAAAATGTTCAGACTGGAGTCCAGTTACTAGTGGTGTACCCCAAGGGTCTGTTTTGGGGCCACTGCTGTTTGTCATTTTTATAAATGACCTGGAGGAGTGCGTAGACGGATGGGTGAGTAAATTTGCAGATGACATTAAAGTCGGTGGAGTTGTGGACAGTGCGGAAGGATGTTATAAGTTCGAGAGGGACATAGATAAGCTACAGCGTTGGGCTGAGAGGTGGCAAATGGAGTTTAATGAAGAAAAGTGTGAGGTGATTCATTTTGGAAGGAATAACAGGAAGACTGTGCTAATGGTAAGATTCTTGGCAATGTGGATGAGCAGAGAGATCTTGGTGTCCATGTACATAGATCCCTGAAAGTTGCCACCCAGGTTGAGAGGGTTGTTAAGAAGGCGTACGGTGTGTTAGCTTTTATTGGTAGAGGGATTGAGTTTCGGAGCCACGAGGTCATGTTGCAGCTGTACAAAACTCTGGTGCGGCCGCATTTGGAGTATTGCGTGCAATTCTGGCCGCCGCATTATAGGAAGGATGTGGAAGCATTGGAAAGGGTGCAGAGGAGATTTACCAGGATGTTCCCTGGTATGGAGGGAAGATCTTATGAGGAAAGGCTGAGGGACTTGACGCTGTTTTCGTTAGAGAGAAGAAGGTTAAGAGGTGACTTTATTGAGGCATACATGAGGATCAGAGGATTAGATAGGGTGGACAGTGAGAGCCTTTTTCCTCGGATGGTGACGTCTAGCACGAGGGGAGATAGAAGTAGGACAGATGTCAGAGGTAGGTCCTTTACTCAGAGAGTAGTAAGGGCGTGGAATGCCCTGCCTGCAACAGTAGTGGACTCACCAACACTAAGGGCATTCAAATGGTCATTGGATAGACATATGGATGATAAGGGAAAAGTGTAGATGGGCTTCAGAGTGGTTTCAGAGGTCGGTGCAACATCGAGGGCCAAAGGGCCTGTACTGCGCTGTAATGTTCTATGTTCCATGTTCACTCGAGATGTTGAGGTGAGTAACACACAGATCCTGCCCACCATCGCGCTGCATCACTCCTGTTACACTCAGCACCTCTCTGCTGGGGCCACTAGTTTGTGCCCTTCAGCTCCAAGCAGAGCTGGTCTTTTTGGACAGAATGTGCTGCGGGACCCATGGACCATCCACTCCAATGGTCCTACGTTTCCCCAGAGGTGTGGTGCGTGGTGAACGGGTTGCTGAGGAAGACAAGTGGGACAATGAGGAAGGAGGTTTGTGCAAGTGCGGGTGGGGAGGAGGGGATGGGGCAGGGTGGGAATGTCCATCACCATAGCAACTGGATCCACAACATCTGCTGCGATGGTTGCTGGGGGTTCAGGGCTGCCCACTTTAACATTGGCTGATGACTCTGGTGCATCACCCTCAGACTCGAGCTGAGGAGAGGTACAACGCTGCTCACACCTCCACACCCTCCCTCATAGAGCAGACCATCGTACCTCTGAAGATGCGACAGGAAGGAAAATAAGAAAAGTGATAGGCAGAGAAATCAAGGCCCTTTGTCTGATAATGAAGTTGTAAAAAAGTGTAGGGATGGAACAAGGAACGTTAAAAGGACTAACCTTAAGGTTTTATACCTGAACGTGCAGATCATTTGAAATAATGGATGAATTAGTTGTGCAGATAGATGTAAAGGGATTGGACCACTGAAAAATGAGGCTGAAGAAGTAATAATAGGAAACAAAGAAATGGCCGAGGAACTGAATAGTTACTTTGCATCAGAATTCATGGTGGAAGACACCAGTGGGATGCCAGAGCTCCAGGAGAATCAGGGGGCAGAGGTGAGTGTCATGGCCATCGCTAAGGAGAAGGTTCTGGGGAAACTGGAAGGTCTGAAGGTGGATAAATCCCCTGGACCGGATGGACTATACCCCAGGATTCTGAAAGAGAAGCTGAGGAGATTGCAGAGGCATTGCTGATGATCTTTCAGGAATCATTGGAGGCAGGGAGGGCCCCAGTGAACTGGAAAGTGGCTAATGTAATACGGCTGTTTCAGAAGGGAAGGAAGCAGAAGACGGGAATTTATAGGCCGATAGCTTGACTTCGGTCATTGGTAAGCTTTTCGAGTGCATTATTAAAGATGAGATCGCGGAGTACTTGGAAGTGCATCGTGAAATTGGACTGAGTCACACGGCGTCGTCAAGGGGAGGTCATGTCTGACAAATCTGTTAGAGTTCTTTGAGGAGGTAACAAGGAAGTTAGACAAAGGAGAACCAGTGGATATGATTTATTTAGATTTCCAGAAGGCGTTTGACAAGGTGCCACATGGGGGACTGTTAAATAAGTTAAGGTGTTAAGGGTAAGATCCTGGTGTGGATAGAGGATTGGCTGACTGGCAGAAGGCAGAGAGTGGGGGTAAAGGGATCTTTTTCAGGATGGCAGCCGGTGACTAGTGGTGTGCCTCAGGGGTCGGTGCTGGGACCACAGCTTTTCACAATATACATTAATGATCTGGAAGAAGGAACTGAAGGCACTGTTACTAAGTTTGCAGATGAAACAAAGATGTGTCGAGGGACGGGTACTATTGAGGAAGCGGGGGGCTGCAGAAGGACTTGGACAGGCTGGGAGAGTGGGCAAAGAAGTGGGATACAATGTGGAAAAGTGTGAGGTTATGTACTTTGGAAGGAGGAATGGAGGCATGGACTATTTTCTAAATGGGAAAATGCTTAGGAAATCAGAAGCAGAAAGGGACTTGGAAGTCCTTGTTCACGATTCTCTTAAGGTTAACTTGCAGGTTCAGTCGGCAGTTAGGAAGGCAGGAATGTTTTTTGAAAATATTTTTTATTCTCCTCCGTTTTCACATTTTCTCCCAAATTTACAGCCACAATAAACAATAATCAGTAACGAATGTATTGCAATCCCCATATCAATAACAACGATCCCACCCTCCCACCAAACCCCAGACATTGGCCCACATGTTAACATAAAAAAATGACAAAAAGGAATCAGGAATCACCCATAGTCAGCATTAACACGCACAGTCGCCCTCGCCCCCACCCTCCCAGCCCCCAACCCCACTAATGTTCGATGTAATTCAATTCTCGAAAGTGCATAATGCATGCAGCACGGTAACATAGTGGTTAGCACAATTGCTTCACAGATCCAGGGTCCCAGGTTCGATTCCCCGCTGGGTCACTGTCTGTGCGGAGTCTACACCTTCTCCCAGTGTGTGCGTGGGTTTCCTCCGGGTGCTCCGATTTCCTACCACAGTCCAAAGACGTGCAGTTTAGGTGGATTGGCCATGCTAAATTGCCCTTAATGTCCAAAATTGCCCTGAGTGTTGGGTGGGGTTACTGTATTATGGGGATAGGGTGGAGATGTGGGCTTCGGTAGGGTGCTCTTTCCAAGAGCCGGTGCAGACTCGATGGGCCGAATGGCCTCCTTCTGTACTGTAACTTCTATGAATAACGCCCATGAATTGTAGAACCACTCCATCCTTCCCTTCAGTTCAAATTTGACCTTTTCAAGCGTTACGAATTCCAGCAGGTCCCCCCGCCACTCCAGGGCACAGGGTGGAGAGGTTGATCTGCACCCTAACAGGATCAACAAGACGAAGGCTACAACATCTGCCTCAGCGCCCGTTTCCATCCCCGGTTGGTCCGACATCCGGAATATGGCCTCCCGAGGGCCCGGGTCCAGTTTCACGTGCACCACTTTAGAGATTACCCGAAACACCTCCTTCCAGTAATCCTCCAGCTTTGGACAGGACCAAAACATATGAACGTGGTTTGCGGGGCCTCCCCCGCAATGTTCACACACATCTTCTACCCCCTCAAAGAGCTGGCTCATCCTCGCCCTTGTACGGTGCGCTCTATACACCACCTTCAGCTGTATCAGCCCCAACCTCGCACATGAGGTGGAGGCGTTCACCCTCCGGAGCACCTCACACCAGAACCCCTCCTCCATACCCTCTCCCAACTCTTCCTCCCACTTTGCCTTGATCCCTTCTAGTGGCGCCTTCTCCTCCTCCAAAATAGCCCCGTAAACCGCCGACACTACCCCCTTCTCCAGTCTCCGTGTCGTTAGCACCTCCTCCAGCAATGTGGAGGCCGGCTCCACTGGGAAGTTCTGTATTTCCTTTCTGGAAAAGTGTCAAACCTGCATGTATCGAAATATTTCCCCCTGCTGCAGCCCATACTTCGCTCCCAGCTCCTTCAATCCTGCAAAACAATCCCCAAGAAATAAATCTTTTAGTGTTCTAATTCCTTTCTCCTCCCATCTCCGAAAATGTCCATCCTACTTCCCTGGCTCAAATCTATGGTTCCCCCGATTTGGCATTTCACTTGCCCCTGCCCCCAACCCGAAGCGCTGTCGAAACTGCCTCCAAATTCTCAACAAAGCTATTACTACCGGACTCCCTGAGAATCCCCCTCGAGGCCGTCGGGAGCGACGCTGTCGCCCGCACCTTCAATCCCGAACCCCTATACAAACTCTCCTCCATTCTGACCCATTCTGATTCAAGCCCTCTGACCCAGCTCCGTACCTTCTCCACATTCGCCGCCCAGTAATAATCCATCAGGTTCGGAAGACCCAAACCCCCTGCCTGCCTTCCTCTCTGTAGTAGCACCTTTCTAATTCTGGCCACCTTCCCTCCCCATATGAACGAGGTAATCATCCCTTCAAACCCTTCTAGCCTGTCAAAGGCTTTCTCGGCGTCCAATGCCACAACCACCTGTTTCCTTCCCCTCTGCCGGTACCATAACCACATTCAATATCCTCCTAATGTTCGAAAAGAGCTTCCTCACACTCACAAACCCGGTCTGATCTTCACCTATCACCTTTGGGAGGCACTCCTCCAGCCGACCTGCCAGTACATTCGCCAATACCTTTGCGTCCACGTTAAAACGTGATCTGGGCCTATACGACCCACATTCTGTCGGATCCTTATCTTTCTTAAGTAACAGAGGAATCGATGCCTGCCCCAAGGTTTGTGGTAACACCCCCTTCCCTATCGCCTCCTCAAACATCCCCACCATCAGCGGTACCAGCTTATTTTTGAATTTTTTATAATATTCCACCGGAAACCCATCCGGCCCTGCCACCTTCCCCGACTGCATCCTCCCAATCGCACCTTTTATCTCCTGCTCCATTATCGCCCCCTCTAATGTAGCCCTGTCCCCCTCCCCTAACCTCGGGTACTCCAGCCCATCTAGAAATTCCTGCATCTCCCGGCCTCCCCCAGGTGGCTCTGACCTGTACAATCTCTCATAGAATTCCTTAAAGACCGTGTTAATCTGATCTGGAGCTACCACCAACTTCCCTGCCCTGCCCCGCACCTGCACAATTTCCCTTGCTACAGCCTCCCTACGGAGCTGACCCGCCATCATATGGCCCGCCTTCTCTCCATGCTCGGAAACTGCCTCCATTGGCGTACCGCCTTCCTGGTAGATAGTCGGTCAAAGCTCGCCTGGAGTTCCTTCCTCTTTTCCAACTGTGCTGGGTCCCTATCTTCTGCATACCTCCTGTCTACCTCCAGCATCTCATCTATTACCCTCTGACGTTCCAACCTCTCCTCTTTGTCTAGCCTCGCCTTGAACGAGATCACCTCACCCCTCACCACCGCCTTTAAAGCCTCCCAGACAACCGCCTTTGACACCTCACCCGTGCAGTTAAAACGTAGATGTTCCTCCAATACTTTTTCAATTTTGTCACAGAACCCTCTGTCCCCAACAGTCCCACATCTAACTTCCACCCTGGTCTCTGTACCATCCCCTTCTCCGGTACCATATCCACCCAATGCGGAGCATGGTCTGATATTGCAATTGCCGAATACTCCGACCCTTTAACCCCAGCCAGCAGCGCATTCCCCACCATGAAAAGGTCAATCCGCGAGGACACCTTATGGACCGCTGAGAAAAACGAGTACCCCGCTCCCTCGGGTGCAGTAACCTCCAAGGGTCCACCCCTCCCATTTCCATCATTAGCCCAGCCAGCGCCTTCGCCCCCCCTGATGGGGTCAGCGAGCACGGCTGTGACCTGTCCAATTCTGGCTCCTGCACCAAGTCCCAGTCCCGACCCACTATCAGTTTGTGTCCAAGTCAGGGATGGCCCCACACACCTTCGCGAATCCCACACCGTCCCAATTGGGACCATATACACTTACCAGCGCCACTAGCCTCCCCTCCAGCGCCCACGTCACAATCACATACCTACCCCCTGATCTGCCACCACCTTCTCCATCTGGAACCGTACCCTTTTGCTGACCATTACCGCTACCCCTCGAGCTCTTCCGTCAAATCCAGAATGAAACACCTGACCAACCCAGACCCTTTTTGGTCTCACTTGGTCCTTCACCCTCAGGTGAGTCTCCTGCAGCATTGCTACAACGGCCTTCAAATTTTCGAGATGCGCAAGCACCCTTGACCTCTTGACTGGGCCTCCGAACCCCCTCACGTTCCACGTGACTATCCTAACTGGAGGTCTCTCACGCCCTTCTTATCCACCATTATCTTCCCACCGGGTCCTGCCCCGTGAGCCTGATCCGTCCCTTTCCATTATTAACATCGAACCCCCTCCCAGAATCCCCCCCTGCATTTCCCCTCGAGAAAATCTCCCCCAGTATCGATCCTCCCCCAGCCTGCTCGCCTCATAGGCCCATTGAAACCTGTTAACCAGGCTCCGCAGCCCTCCTCTCAACTCACCTCCATTCACTAGCCAACTTTATTTAGCTAGTGCGGGTAGTCCCCCTCTCCGCCAAAAAGGGGTACTGTCCCCTCCCACCCAGTCCCAGAAGAAAAAGAAAAACAATCTAACCCATACAATTCAATGAAATAACAAACAGGTGGGGGAGGAGAGTCAGCTCAGGCCAATTTAAGAAGAGCAACTTGTAACTCACTCCAGGTGAGTTCTCCCAGTGAGCCAGAGAAGACACAGCCAGAGTGAGACAGCAAAGAGTGAGTTTAGGAATTTGAATCTAGGTGAGAATTCAAAGCTGGGTGGGGAGGATGTGCTTTTTATCCCTGGGAAGTGACTGGTAAGTAGTTTTTCTTTTCATTGTCTAATTTATTTATTTTTTCTTTCATTTTTTGCAATTGTAGTTGTATAAGTTTACCTACGGTTTAAGACATGGCAGGAGACCTCAGACCTGTGTCATGCTCCTCGTGTGCGATGTGGGAGCTCAGGGACACGTCCACTGTCCCTGGCTCCTTCACGTGCAAGAAGTGTGTCCAGTTGCAGCTCCTGTTAGACCGCTTGATGGCTCTGGAGCTGCGGATGGACTCACTTTGGAGCATCCGTGATGCTGAGGATAGCACGTTTAGCGAGTTGGTCACACCGCAGGTGAAAAGTACTGAGGGAGATAGAAAATGGGTGACCAAAAGACAGAGCAAGAGTAGGAAGGTGCGCCCTGTGGTCATCTCCCTGCAAAACAGATATACCGCTTTGGATACTGTTGAGGGAGATGGCTCACCAGGGGAAGGCAGCAGCAGCCAGGTTCATGGCACCGTGGCTGGCTCTGCTGCGCAGCTGGGCAGGAAGAAGAATGGCAGGGCTATAGTAATAGGGGACTCAATCGTAAGTTCTGCGGATGCAATCGAGACTCCAGGATGGTATGTTGCCTCCCTGGTGCAAGGGTCAAGGATGTAGCGGTGCGGCTGCAGGACAATCTGGGGGGAGGGGTGGGGGGAGGGGGGGGGGCGGGTGGGGGTGAACAGCCAGCTGTCGTGGTGCACATAGGCACCAACGATATAGGTAAAAAATAGGACGAGGTCATACAAGCTGAATTCAGGGAGTTTGGAGTTAAACTAAAAAGTAGGACCTCAAATGTAGTAATCTCAGGATTGCGACCAGTGCCACGAGCTAGTCAGAGTAGGAATGTCCGGATAGATAGGATGAATGCGTGGATCGAGAGATGGTGCAAGAGGGAGGGATTCAAATTCCTGGGGCATTGGAACCAGTTCTGAGGGAGGTGGGACCAGTACAAACTGGACATTCTGCACCTGGGCAGGACTGGAACCGATGTCCTAGAGCTTTTGCTAGTGTTTGCTCGAGTTGTTGGGGAGGGTTTAAACTAATGTGGCAGGTGGATGGGAACTGATGCAGGAAGTTGGAAGGTCGTAAAACAGGGACAGAAACAAAAGGCAGTAAGGGGGAAAGTGTAAGGCAGAGAAGCCATAGTCAAAAATCAAAAAGGGCGACAGTACAAGGTACAGTGACTGAGGGGAGCTCAGTGAATAGGACCAGGAATACTAAAAGGAAAAAAATGGGAAGTAAAAACATTAATGGTAAGCGACACGGCAGGTTGTTACAGGAAGATATGGGTTCAACGACAAGGAAAATTAGGAGAAACGTTAAGAGGAAATATAACTTAGGAGAGGTTACTGATCGAGATGTTAAGATTCAGAACAGAGGTAAAAAAGCCTACATAAGTGTACTTTGCCTGGATGCTCGTAGTATTCGGAATAAGGTAAATGAGTTGATGGCGCAAATCATCGTGAATGACTATGATTTAGTGGCCATTACTGAAACATGGTTAAAGGATGGTCACGACTGGGAGTTAAATATCCAAAGGTATCAAACTATTCGGAAGGACAGAGTGGATCGTAAGGGTGTAGCTCTGTTATTTAAGGATGACATCTGGGCAATAGTAAGAGATGACATTGGTGCTATGGAGGATAAGGTTGAATTCATTTAGGTAGAAATCAGGAATAGTAAGGCAAAAAAGTCACTGATAGGAGTAGTCTATAGGCCACCAAATAGTAACATTATGGTGGGGCATGCAATAAACAAAGAAATAACAGATGCATGTAGAAATGGTACAGCAGTTATCATGGGGGATTTTAATCTACATGTCGATTGGTTTAACCAGGTTGGTCAAGGCAGCCTTGAGGAGGAGTTTATAGAATGTATCCGCAATAGTTCCCTAGAACAGTATGTAATGGAACCTACGAGTGAACAAGTGGTCCTCGATCAGGTGCTGTGTAATGAGACAGGATTGATTCATGATCTCATAGTTAGGGATCCTCTCGGATGGAGCGATCACAATATGGTGGAATTTAAAATACAGATGGAGGGTGAGAAGGTAAAATCAAACACTAGTGTTTTGTACATAAACAAAGGAGATTACAATGGCATGAGAGAAGAACTAGCTAAGTAGACTAGGAGAAAAGGCTTTATGGTGAAACAGTTGAGGAACAGTGGAGAGCCTTCCAAGCGATTTTTCACAGTGCTCAGCAAAGGTTTATACCAACAAAAAGGAAGGACGTAGAAAGAGGGAAAATCAACCGTGGATATCGAAGGAAATAAGGGAGAGTATCAAATTGAAGGAAAAAGCATACAAAGTAGCAAAGATTAGTGGGAGACTAGAGGACTGGGAAATCTTTAGGGTGCAACAGAAAGCTACTAAAAAAGCTATAAAGAAGAGTAAGATAGATTATGAGAGTAAACTTGCTCAGAATATAAAAACAGATAGTAAAAGTTTCTACAAATTTATAAAACAAAAAAGAGTGGCTAAGGTAAATATTGGTCCTTTAGAGAATGAGAAGGGAGATTTAATAATGGGAGATGAGGAAATGGACGAGGAACTGAACAGATTTTTTGGGTCGGTCTTCACAGTGGAAGACACAAATAACATGCCAGTGACTGATATAAATGAAGTTATGACAGATGAGGACCTTGAGAGGATTATTATCTCTAAGAAGGTAGTGATGGGATTGGCATTGGGAACCTGAATTGTCGCTCCAGTATACAGGAGGTTGAGAGTAGTGAGGTCATGAGTAAGGTTTCAAAGTTGCAGCAGTGTACCGGCAGGCAGGAAGGTGGTTTAAAGTGTGTCTACTTCAATGCCAGGAGCATCCGGAATAAGGTGGGTGAACCTGCGGCATGGGTTGGTACCTGGGACTTCAATGTTGTGGCCATTTCAGAGACATGGATAGAGCAGGGACAGGAATGGTTGTTGCAGGTTCCGGGGTTTAGATATTTCAGCAAGCTCAGGGAAGGTGGTAAAAGAGGGGGGGGGTGCATTGTTAGTCAAGGACAGTATAATGGTGGCAGAAACCACGTTTGATGAGGACTCGTCTACTGAGGTCGTATGGGCTGAGGTTAGAATCCGGAAAGGAGAGGTCACCCAGTTAGGGGTTTTCTATAGGCCTCCGAAAAGTTCCAGAGATGTAGAGGAAAGGATTGCAAAGATGATTCTGGATCGGAGCGAAAGCAACAGGGTAGTTGTTATGGGGGACTTTAACTTTCCAAATATTGACTGGAAACGCTAAAGTCCGAGTACTTTAGATGGGTCTGTTTTTGTCCAATGTGTGCAGGAGGGTTTCCTGACACAGTATGTAGATAGGCCAACGAGAGGCGAGGCCATATTGGACAGGTGATAGATTTGGAGGTAGGTGAGCACTTTGGTGATAGTGACCACAATTCGATTACGTTTACTTTAGTGATGGAAAGGGATAGGTATATACCGCAGGGCAAGAGTTATATCTGGGGGAAAGGCAGCATTGTGGATAGCACAATTGCTTCACAGCTCCAGGGTCCCAGGTTCAATTCCGGCTTGGGTCACTGTCTGTGCGCAGTCTACACATCCTCCCCGTGTGTGCGTGGGTTTCCTCCGGGTGCTCCGGTTTCCTCGCACAGTCCAAAGATGCGCAGTTTAGGTGGATTGGCCACGATAAATTGCCCTTAGTGTCCAAAATTGCCCTTAGTGTTGGGTGGGGTTACTGGGTTATGGGGATAGAGTGGAGGTGTTGACCTTGGGTAGGGTGCTCTTTCCAAGAGCCGGGGCAGACTCGATGGGCCGAATGGCCTCCTTCTGCACTGTAAATTCTATGATAATTATGATGCGACGAGGTAAGACTTTGGATGCATCGGATGGAGAGGAAAACTGCAGGGGATGGGCACAATGGAAATGTGGAGCTTGTTCAAGGAACAGCTACTGCGCGTCCCTGATAAGTATGTACCTGTTAGGCAGGGAGAAAGTGGTCGAGCGAGGGAACCGTGGTTTACTAAAGCAGTTGAAACACTTGTCTAGAGGAAGGAGGAGGCTTATGTAAAGATGAGACATGAAGGTTCAGTCAGGGCGCTCGAGAGTTACACCCAAGGGCTAGGGTCTGGCAGACGGAATACAATGTTGACAAATGTGAGATAATCCATTTTGGTATGAATAACAGCAAAAGGGATTATTATTTAAATGATCAAATATTAAAACATGCTGCTGTGCTGAGAGACCTGGGTGTGCTAGTGCAGAAAGTTGATTTGCAGGTGATTAAGAAGACGTGAGTTCACTTCAGCCATTATCACAGCGGTCTACATCCCACCCCAGGCAGAAGTGAGGAAGGTGCTTGACGAACTATACACAGTAATAAACAACTACGAAACAGAACACCCCGAGGCCTTGTTCCTCATGGCCGGAGACTTCAACAAAGCCAACCTCAAGAGTGTACTGCCAAAATTCCACCAGCTCATCTCCTGTCCCACCAGGGGCGACAACACTCTTGACCACTGCTACTCAAGAATCAAAGGCGCCTACCGTTCCATCCCCCGATCACACGTTGGGAAATCAGACCATAAGACGGTGCTCCTTCTCCCGGCATACAAGCAGAAACTCAAGCGGGAGAATCCAGCTAAGAAGGTTGTGCAGTGCTGTTCCGAGGAGACAGAAGAGCTCTTACGTGACTGCTTAGAGACAGTGGACTGGTCCATATTTAAGAACTCAGCGACCAACTTAAATGAGTATGCCACCACCGTCACAGACTTCATCAGCAAATGTGTGAACGACTGCGTGCCAAAGAAAGCAGTACGTGCATTCCCCAACCGGAAACCATGGCTCAATCGCGAGATTGACTCCCTACTGAAGGACGGATCTGAGGCCTTCAAGGAAGACGACCCTGACCTATACAAGAAATCCAGGTACGACCTCCGCAAAGCCATCAGAGATGCCAAGAGAGAATATCAAACCAAGCTAGAGTCACAGACAGACTCTCGGTGGTTGTGGCAAGGACTAAACATCATAACGGGCTACAAAGCGAAGCCGAACAGTATCTCTGGCAGCAGCGCACCCTTCCCCGATGAACTCAATGCATTCTATGCTCAGTTCGAGCAGGTAACCAACAATCCGCTGTCGAATGCCCCAGCAGCCCATAATTCACCCATACCCATCATCACAGCTTCCGAAGTCAGATTGGCCTTCCTGAAAGTGAACCCCCGGAAGGCGACGGACCCGGACAGGATCCCTGGTCGTGCACTCAGAGTCTGCGCGGACCAGCTGGCAGAGGTATTTGCGGACATCTTTAACCTGTCCTTACTCCACTCCGAGGCCCCCACCTGCTTCAAGAAGACCACCATCATACCGGTACCAAAGAAGAACCAGGCAACGTGTCTCAATGACTACCGACCAGTGGCCCTGACTTCAGTCGTAATGAAGTGCTTCGAGAGGTTGATCATGAAGCGCATCACCTCCATACTCCCAGAACACCTTGATGCACTGCAATTTGCACACCGCTGCAACCGGTCCACATCAGACACCATTTCCCTGGCCCTACACTCATCCCTAGAGCATCTCGAAAACAAGGACTCCTACATTAGACTCCTATTTATTGACTACAGCTCCGCCTTCAACACCATAATCCCAGCCAAGCTCATATCAAAGCTCCAAAACCTAGGACTTGGCGCCGCACTCTGCAACTGGATCCTCGATTTTCTGACCAACAGACCACAATCAGTAAGAATGAACAACAACACCTCCTCCACAATAGTCCTCAACACCGGCGCCCCGCAAGGCTGTGTACTTAGCCCCCTACTCTACTCCCTGTACACACACGACTGCGTGGCAAAACTTGGTTCCAACTCCATCTACAAATTTGCTGACGATACGACCATAGTGGGCCGGATCTCGAATAACGAAGAGTCCGAATGCAGGAGGGAGATAGAGAATCTAGTGGAGTGGTGTAGCGACAACAATCCCTCCCTCAATGCCAGCAAAACTAAAGAGCTGGTAATTGACTTCAGGAAGCAAAGTACTGTACATACCCCTGTCAGCATCAACAGGGCTGAGGCGGAGATGGTTAGCAGTTTCAAATTCCGAGGGGTGCACATCTCCAAAAATCTGTCCTGGTTCACCCACGTCGACGCTACCAAGAAGAAAGCACAACAGCGTCTATACTTCCTCAGGACTAAGGAAATTTAGCATGTCCACATTAACCCTTACCAACTTTTACGGATGCACCATAAAAAGCATCCTATCGGGCTGCATCACAGCCTGGTATGGCAACTGCTCGGCCCAGGACCGCAAGAAACTTCAGAGAGTCGTGAACACCGCCCAGTCTATCACACGAACCTGCCTCCCACCCATTGACTCCATCTACACCTCCCGCTGCCTGGGGAAAGCGAGCAGCATGATCAAAGATCCCTCCCACCCGGCTTACTCACTCTTCCAACTTCTTCCATCGGGCAGGAGATACAGAAGTCTGAGAACACGCACGAACAGACTCAAAAACAGCTTCTTCCCCACTGTCACCAGACTCTTAAATGACCCTCTTTCTGACTGACCTCATTAACACTACACCCTGTATGCTTCATCCGATGCCAGTGCTTATGTAGTTACATTGTAAACCTTGTGTTGCCCTATTATGTATTTTATTTTATTTCGTTTTCTTCTCATGTACTTAATGATCTGTTGAGCTGCTCGCAGAAAAATACTTTTCACTGTACCTCGGTACACGTGACAATAAACAAATCCAATCCAATCCAATCCGAATGGAATTTTGTCCTTCATTGCTAGAGGGATGGAGTTTAAGACTAGGGAGGTTATGCTGCAATTGTATAAGGTGTTAGTGTGGTGATACACCAATGTACTTCCCTAGCATTGTACATAGTTATGTAATAGTTGTGTGTAACGTGGCCCTGTCATCCTGTGTATTGTACTGTAGCTCTGTAGAGGTTCGGTCACCTGTATGCAACCTGACCTGGTCACGGAGAGCTCCACCTTGGCCACTCCCCCGGGAGTTAGGTATAAGATCCCGCTTCTGAGACCTGACCCATTTTGTCTGGGGTTGTCTGTGTCGGGTAAGCTTCCTTTGTAGTGTATTAAAGCCTTGGTTAAAGTCTCACATGTCTTTGTGGTTCTTGACGCTTAGTGCATCAGTTAGTGAGTCCACACCTGGATTATTGTGTTCAGTTTTGGTCTCCTTACTTGAGAAAGGACGTACTGGCGCTGGAGGGTGTGCAGAGGAGATTCACTAGGTTAATCCCAGAGCTGAAGGGGTTGGATTACGAGGAGAGGTTGAGTAGACTGGGACTGTACTCGTTGGAATTTAGAAGGATGAGGGGGAATCTTATAGAAACATATAATATTATGAAGGGAATAGATAGGATAGATGCGGGCAGGTTGTTTCCACTGGCGGGTGAAAGCAGAACGAGGGGGCATAGCCTCAAAATAAGGGAAAGTACATTAAGGACTGAGTTTAGGAGGAACTTCTTCACCGAAAGCGTTGTGAATCTATGGAATTCCTTGCCCAGTGAAGCAGTAGAGGCTCCTTCATGAAATGTTTTTAAGATAAAGATAGATAGGTCGTTTTTTGAAGAATAAAGGGATTAAAGGTTATGGTGTTCGGGCCGGAAAGTGGAGCTGAGTCCACAAAAGATCAGCCATGATCTCATTGAATGTCGGAGTAGGCTCGAAGGGGCCAGATGGCCGACTCCTGCTCCTAGGTGCAAAAATGCCAATCAAACCAAACAAAAACTTAAACTCTATAACAATGTGAAGTCAAGTCAGTGACAATACATGTCAGTGAAAAGCAAGTTCTCACATTTATACATTTTCCAGCTCCCCAATCACAGTCGACGATCTCTCTTCCAGCTCCACTGCTCACTTCTGTCCCAAGCCTTCTGCCTTCATGAACGCCTCAGCCGCCTCCACCGTTTCAAATTAAAGATCTTTGGCGTTGTCCGTCACCCTCAGCTTTGCCGGGTACACCATACCAAATCGCAGTCCCTTGTTGTACAGTGCCGCTTTCACTCGGCTGGACGCCGCTCGTCTCTTTACTAACTCCACCGCCAAGTCCTGGTAAATCCGAACTCTCGCACCATCCCGCTGCACCTCCCGCTTCTGCTTCACCCAGTTTAACACCTTCTCCTTCATGTGGTATTTATGGAAACAGATAATTACTGCTCTCGGCGGCTCGTTTACTTTGGGTTTCGGCCTTAACGATTGATGAGCTCGGTCCAGTTCATACCGGGAGGGGTCTTCACCATCTCCCATCAACTCCGCCAGCCTCTCAGCAAAGCACTCTGTTGGCCTTGAGCCCTCTGCCCCTTCAGGTAAGCCCACAATTCTCAGATTTTGCCGCCTCGAGCGTTTATCCAAGTCCTCGGGTTTTGCTCGGAGTCCTCTGTTGGCCTCCACCACCCTCTGTAGTTCGTGTCCCATCGAGGTGAGCTGGTCGCTGTGCTGCGACACGGCCTCCTCCACTTCCTTCATCTTCTCGCCCTGTTCTCTCACCTCGGCCGATGTCTTTGCCACATCCACCCTCACCGGGGCGATTGCCTCCTCCACCAATGATCTCAGTGCGACCGCCATCTCCTTCCTCAACGCCTCCACGTGCCTCGCACACTGCTTCTCCAGCTCCACAGCCATCACCTCGGTCATCCTTTCCACTGTAAGCAGTGCGGCCCCACCACGCGGTCCGGCATCTGCCATCTTGTCAGCGCTGTTACTGGTCCTCTCCTTTGGCGGTGAACCCCCGTTTCCTCCCTTCTTCACAGCTGTTTGTGGCGTCCCTTAACCACTTAATATTTTTATTCTTCTTTCTTCAATCTCGAGATAAATAATAAAATAAATTTTAAAAATTGAAAAACTACATTTAGATTTTTTTTTTAAATTAAGAAAAAACTTTTTAATAAAAAAAATTTTAAATTCCAAAAATCAAAGTTCAAAACATCTCTTCCCCTGGGACCGGACTTCAAACTTCCCAAACATGCATTTTCAGCGGGAGGCCACCCGGTGTGCGCTGCTCCCCCTCTACATTCGGGCTGGATTCAGGCCTCGCCTCAGGCCACGCTCCTCCCCCGCCGCTTGCTTCGGGCTCGATGCCCCTGCTCCGCCGGTCACGGGGGTCCCCACCGGCTCCAAATCTGCCCGACCCGGCACCCGTCCCTCAGGCCCCAACGGCCGAAGAAATCCCGACCGGCGAAACCCCCGGAAAACACCGAAATGCCGCCGACCAGCGGGAGACCCTCTCCAGCACGACCGCTCCGCTCGCACGCGCCACCGGGAGTCGCCAAATGCAATGTTAGCATTCATGTCAAGAGGGCGGGAATACAGGACCAGGGATGGACTTCTGAGGGGGAATCCTATTGAAACGTACAGGATACTGCGAGGCCTGGATAGAGTGGACGTGGAGAGGATGTTTCCACTTGTGGGAAAAACTAGAGCCAGAGGACACAATCTCAGACTAAAGGGACGATCCTTTAAAACAGAGATGAGGAGGAATTTCTTCAGCCAGAGGGGGGTGAATCTGTGGAACTCTTTGCCGCAGAAGGCTGTGGAGGTCAAATCACTGAGTGTCTTTAACACAGAGATAGATAGGTTCTTGATCAATGTCGGGATCAGGGGTTATGGGGAGAAGGCAGGAGAATGGGGATGAGAAAAATATCAGTCATGATTGAATGATGGAGCCATCTTGATGGGCCGAGTGGCCTAATTCTGCTTCTATGTCTTACGGTCATCCTCCTATTTCTGTCCTCACTTTCATCTGGTACTGGGGGTAATCCAGAGATTATGACATACAAGGTCCTGCTTGATCATTTCCTATGAGCTCCCTAAATTGTGACTGCAGGACCCCATCCCCCTTCCTGTCTAAAGTCATTGGTCCCAGTGTGGACCACAACCTCTGGCTGCTTGTCCATCCCCAGATGAATGTCCTGCAGCCGCTCTGTCTCACCCTTGACCCTGGCACCAGAGGGGTAACATACCACCCCGGAATCACGTCTACGGCGACAGAAACGGCCGTCTATTCCCCTCACTATCGAGTCCCTATCACTATTGATTTTCCTTTCTTCTTCCTCTCCTGCTGTCCAGCCGAGCCCCTCACGGTGCCACAAACCTGACTCTGACTGTAACCCTCTGAGGTATCAACACCCTCACCAGTGTCTGAAACAGAAACCCATTGGTGAATGGGGCCCCAGGGGAGTCCCGTACAACCTGCTTCATGCTCCTGGACTGCCTGGTGGTTACCCATTCCCTCTCTGTTTCCAAACCCTGAAGCTGCGGTGTGACCACCTCTCTGAACGTGCGATCCACGTAGCTCTCAGCCTCGCCGATGTGCCACAGTGACTCCAGCCGGCGCTCCAGCTCTGAAATCCACAGCTCAGGTTTCTGCAGCTGGCAACACTTGCTGCACACACGCTCCTTTAGGAAATTGGTAGCGTCCACATTACAGGACACACATTCCACTCCATTGAGCTGTCCTGCCATGTCTTACCTTTACTGCTGGAGCATTAACTCTATTCTACGTTGGGACTGGTATTGCCTCAGTATATAGATCCTAACTTTCCCTTATTTCAGTCACTGGATTTCACACACTGCTCCTCACACTGATCTCTGACCAACCAATCAATTCATCAATTTCCTGTGTCCTTGAATTTGTCTTTTTTCCCAAATGCTGCCTCACAGAAGGTGAAATACTCATCAAATAACTCGCCTGCTCTCCTGTATCAGAATAAGGCAACTTTCTGAAGGGTGAAAAATTTGTCTCTGCACCAAATTCCCGCTTTGATCCAGATTCCTAGAATTTACAATGCAGAAGGAGGCCACTCGGCCCATCGAGTCCGCACCAGCTCCTGGAAAGAGCACCCCACTCAAGGCCATACCTCCACCCCATCCCCGCAATCCAGCAACCCCATCCAACCTAAGGGCAATTTATCATGGCCAATCCACCTAACCTGCACATCTTTGGACTGTGGGAGGAAACCGGAGCACCCGGAGGAAACCCACGCCGACACGGGGAGAACGTGCAGACTCCACACAGACAGTGACCCAAGCGGGAATCGAACTTGGGACCCTGGCGCTGTGAAGCCATAATGCTAACCACTATGCTACCGTGCTGCCCAAATCTCCTCACTCAGTCTGTACGCTTGAACGTGTCCCTTTCTCACACAGAGCTGTGAAGAGTCGTCACACGGAGCTCTCGATTTGTCGACACCTTTTTCAGCATTGTTATTCTTATCTGATTAATCACTTTAACAGTGTCATCCAATCAGCATTCATCTTTAAGGTCGTATTCCCTTATAAGGGATGACCTCCCCTTGTCCCCTTTGCTATTTTCATGCCTGGTGTTGGACATCTCACCCTTGTTGTATTTATATTTCAACAAGGAAACGGGTGGTCTACGTTTCTACAGAAACGTTTGCAACATGTGGTTAGAAAGGTTGACAGCTTGATCAGTGTTAGCTGCTGAAGGAAGCTCGAATCCTGAACTGACCAAATATAATGTCCCAGCAAGCCTCGCGGTTTATCATGGCCATCTTTTTATACTTCTACACCTGGAGCTTCTGCCAGGGCCGGGGGGAGGAGCGGGGGGTGGTCAGGAGGTGGGCTGTGGGGTCGGGGTGGACGGGCACGGAACACCATTGCCGCAGCCGGCAAGGCAGCCATGCAGCTAACAGCCCACTGTGAACTTAGGGCCAGGGGATGTAGAGGTCCCTCCCCCAGAGAACCCCCTAGGTGCCCTCTGGCCCCAGCCGACCCATCAGCTGTGTGGGCGCACTCCAGCACAATCAGTGCCATCTTGTTGTCTGGGCTGAGTGTGTGTGGGGAGTGCAATGTGTGTGTGCGGCTGGGATGAGTGTGTGTGGGGAGTGTAATGTGTGTGTGCGGCTGGGATGAGTGTGTGTGGGGAGTGTAATGTGTGTGTGCGGCTGGGGTGAGTGTGTGTGGGGAGTGTAATGTGTGTGTGCGGCTGGGATGAGTGTGTGTGAGGAGTGTAATGTGTCTGTGCAGCTGGGATGAGTGTGTGTGGGGAGTGTAATGTGTGTGTGCGGCTGGGATGAGTGTGTGTGGGGAGTGTAATGTGTGTGTGCGGCTGGGATGAGTGTGTGTGGGGAGTGTAAGGTGTGTGCGCGGCTGGGGTGAGTGTGTGTGGGGAGTGTAATGTGTGTGTGTGGCTGGGATGAGTGTGTGTGGGGAGTGTAATGTGTGTGTGTGGCTGGGATGAGTGTGTGTGGAGAGTGTAATGTGTGTGTGCAGCTGGGATGAGTGTGTGTGGGGAGTGTAATGTGTGTGTGCGGCTGGGATGAGTGTGTGTGGGGAGTGTAATGTGTGTGTGCGGCTGGGATGAGTGTGTGTGGAGAGTGTAATGTGTGTGCAGCTGGGATGAGTGTGTGTGGGGAGTGTAATGTGTGTGTGTGGCTGGGGTGAGTGTGTGTGGTGAGTGTAATGTGTGTGTGTGGCTGGGATGAGTGTGTGTGGAGAGTGTAATGTGTGTGTGCAGCTGGGATGAGTGTGTGTGGGGAGTGTAATGTGTGTGTGCGGCTGGGATGAGTGTGTGTGGGGAGTGTAATGTGTGTGTGCGGCTGGGGTGAGAGTGTGTGGGGAGTGTAATGTGTGTGTGCGGCTGGTATGAGTGTGTGTCGGGAGTGTAATGTGTGTGTGCGGCTGGGGTGAGTGTGTGTCGGGAGTGTAATGTGTGTGTGCGGCTGGGGTGAGTGTGTGTGGGGAGTGTAATGTGTGTGTGCGGCTGGGATGTGTGTGTGTGGGGAGTGTAATGTGTGTGTGCGGCTGGGATGAGTGTGTGTGCGGAGTGTAATGTGTGTGTGCGGCTGGGGTGAGTGTGTGTGGGGAGTGTAATGTGTCTGTGCAGCTGGGATGAGTGTGTGTGGGGAGTGTAATGTGTCTGTGTGGCTGGGATGAGTGTGTGTGGGGAGTGTAATGTGTGTGTGAGCCTGGGATGAGTGTGTGTGGGGAGTGTAATGTGTGTGTGTGGCTGGGATGAGTGTGTGTGGGGAGTGTAATGTGTGTGTGCGGCTGGGATGAGTGTGTGTGGAGAGTGTAATGTGTGTGTGCAGCTGGGATGAGTGTGTGTGGAGAGTGTAATGTGTGTGTGCAGCTGGGATGAGTGTGTGTGGAGAGTGTAATGTGTGTGTGCAGCTGGGATGAGTGTGTGTGGAGAGTGTAATGTGTGTGTGCAGCTGGGATGAGTGTGTGTGGGGAGTGTACTGTGCGTGTGCGGCTGGGATGAGTGTGTGTGGGGAGTGTAATGTGTGTGTGCAGCTGGGATGAGTGTGTGTGGGGAGTGTAATGTGTGTGTGCGGCTGGGATGAGTGTGTGTGGGGAGTGTAATGTGTGTGTGCGGCTGGGGTGAGTGTGTGTCGGGAGTGTAATGTGTGTGTGCGGCTGGGATGAGTGTGTGTGGGGAGTGTAATGTGTGTGTGCAGCTGGGATGAGTGTGTGTGGAGAGTGTAATGTGTGTGTGCGGCTGGGATGAGTGTGTGTGGGGAGTGTAATGTGTGTGTGCGGCTGGGATGAGTGTGTGTGGAGAGTGTAATGTGTGTGTGCAGCTGGGATGAGTGTGTGTGGGGAGTGTAATGTGTGTGTGCGGCTGGGAAGAGTGTGTGGGGGGAGTGTAATGTGTGTGTGCGGCTGGGATGAGTGTGTGTGGGGAGTGTAATGTGTGTGTGCGGCTGGGATGAGTGTGTTTGGGGAGTGTAATGTGTGTGTGCGGCTGGGATGAGTGTGTGTGGGGAATGTAATGTGTGTGTGCGGCTGGGATGAGTGTGTGTGGGGAGTGTAATGTGTGTGTGAGCCTGGGATGAGTGTGTGGGGGGAGTGTAATGTGTGTGTGTGGCTGGGATGAGTGTGTGTGGGGAGTGTAATGCGTGTTTGCGGTTGGGATGAGTGTGTGTGGGGAGTGTAATGTGTGTGTGCGGCTGGGGTAAGAGCGTGTGGGGAGTGTAATGTGTGTGTGTGGCTGGGATGAGTGTGTGTGGGGAGTGTAATGTGTGTGTGAGCCTGGGATGAGTGTGTGTGGGGAGTGTAATGTGTGTGTGCAGCTGGGATGAGTGTGTGTGGGGAGTGTAATGTGTGTGTGCGGCTAGGATGAGTGTGTGTGGGGAGTGTAATGTGTGTGTGCAGCTGGGATGAGTGTGTGTGGGGAGTGTAATGTGTGTGTGCGGCTGGGATGAGTGTGTGTGGGGAGTGTAATGTGTGTGTGCGGCAGGGATGAGTGTGTGTGGGGAGTGTAATGTGTGTGTGCAGCTGGGATGAGTGTGTGTGGGGAGTGTAATGTGTGTGTGCGGCTGGGATGAGTGTGTATGGGGAGTGTAATGTGTGTGTGCGGCAGGGATGAGTGTGTGTGGGGAGTGTAATGTGTGTGTGTGGCTGGGATGAGTGTGTGTTGGGAGTGTAATGTGTGTGTGTGGCTGGGATGAGTGTGTGTGGGGAGTGTACTGTGTCTGTGCAGCTGCAGCTTGTCAGCCTCCTGAGTGTCAATCACAGACCCGGCCAATCCCGCACCATTTCCCATTGGAATTGATTGTGTTCCACGTGGTGTCGGTGCTGCCCCTCCACAGTCACTGAATCGATCCGGGTTCGGTGGCAGATTTGCTGTCGTGAAATTTCACTAATTCTGTGTCGGCGTCAACACTTAGTCTCAGAAACGGAGAATCCTGCCCAGGTCTCCCAAATGTGATTGAATTATTTGAGGAAGTGACTAGGTGTGTAGATGATGCAGTTGATCTAGTCTACATGGACTTTAGTAAGGCTTTTGACAAAGTGCCACACGGGAGGCTGATGAAGAAGGTAAGAGCCCATGGGATCCAGGGCAATTTGTCGAACTGGATCCAAACCTGGCTCAGTGGTAGGAGGCAGAGGGTGATGATTGAAGGTTGTTTTTGTGACTGGAAATCTGTGTCCAGTGATGTTCCACAGGGATCGGTGCTGGGTCCCTTGTTGTCTGTCGTGTACATCAATGATCTGGATGTGAATACATAGAACATAGAAAATACAGCACAGAACAGGCCCTTCGGCCCACGATGTTGTGCCGAACCTTTGACCTAGATTAATCATAGATTATCATTGAATTTACAGTGCAGAAGGAGGCCATTCGGCCCCCTGAGTCTGCGCCGACTCTTGGAAAGAGCACCCTACCCAAACTTAACACCTCCACCCAACACCAATGGCAATTTTGGACACTAAGGGCAATTTATCATGGCCAATCCACCTACCCTGCACATCTTTGGACTGTGGGAGGAAACCGGAGCACCCGGAGGAAAACCACGCAGACACGGGGAGGACGTGCAAACTCCGCACAGACAGTGACACAAGCCGGAATCGAACATGGGACCCTGGAGCTGTGAAGCAATTGTGCTATCCACAATGCTACCGTGCTGCCCTTAAGAACAAATAAATCTACACTATATCATTTCCCGTAATCCATGTACCTATCCAATAGCTGCTTGAAGGTCCCTAATGTTTCCGACTCAACTACTTCCACAGGCAGTGCATTCCATGCCCCCACTACTCTCTGGGTAAAGAACCTACCTCTGATACCCCTCCTATATCTTCCACCTTTCACCTTAAATTTATGTCCCCTTGTAATGGTTTGTTCCACCCGGGGAAAAAGTCTCTGACTGTCTACTCTATCTATTCCCCTGATCATCTTATAAACCTCTATCAAGTCACCCCTCATCCTTCTCCGTTCTAATGAGAAAAGGCCTAGCACCCTCAACCTTTCCTCATAAGACCTACTCTCCATTCCAGGCAACATCCTGGTAAATCTTCTTTGCACCTTTTCCAAAGCTTCCACATCCTTCCTAAAATGAGGTGGCCAGAACTGTACACAGTACTTCAAATGTGGCCTTACCAAAGTTTTGTACAGCTGCATCATCACCTCACGGCTCTTAAATTCAATCCCTCTGTTAATGAACGCGAGCACACCATAGGCCTTCTTCACAGCTCTATCCACTTGAGTGGCAACTTTCAAAGATGAATGAACATAGACCCCAAGATCTCTCTGCTCCTCCACATTGCCAAGAACTCTACCGTTAACCCTGTATTCCACATTCATATTTGTCCTTCCAAAATGGACAACCTCACACTTTTCAGGGTGAAAGTCCATCTGCAAATTCGCAGCCCTGCTCTGCATCCTATCTATGTCTCTTTGCAGCCGACAACAGCCCTCCTCACTATCCACAACTCCACCAATCTTCGTATCATCTGCAAATTTACTGACCCACCCTTCAACTCCCTCATCCAAGTCATTAATGAAAATCGCAAACAGCAGAGGACCCAGAACTGATCCCTGCGGTACGCCACTGTTAACTGGGATCAAGGTTGTATATTTGCCATCCACCACCACTCTCTGACTTCTATCGGTTAGCCAGTTTGTTATCCAACTGGCCAACTTTCCCACTATCCCATGCCTCCTTACCTTCTGCAGAAGCCTACCATGGGGAACCTTATCAAATGCCTTCCTAAAATCCATGTACACTACATCCACTGCTTTACCTTCATCCACATGCTTGGTCACCTCCTCAAAGAATTCAATAAGATTTGTAAGGCAAGACCTATCCCTCACAAATCCGTGCTGACTATCCCTAATCAAACAGTGTCTTTCCAGATGCTCAGAAATCCTATCCTTCAGTACCCTTTCCATTACTTTGCCTACCACCGACGTAAGACTAACTGGCCTGTAATTCCCTGGGTTATCCCTAGTCCCTTTTTTGAACAGGGGCACGACATTCGCCACTCTCCAATCCCCTGGTACCACCCCCGTTGACAGTGAGGACAAAATGATCATTGCCAACGGCTCTGCAATTTCATCTCTTGCTTCCCATAGAATCCTTGGATATATCCCGTCAGGCCCGGGGGACTTGTCTATCCTCAAGTTTTTCAAAATGCCCAACACATCTTCCTTCCTAACAAGTATTTCCTCGAGCTTACCAGTCTGTTTCACACTGTCCTCTCCAACAATATCGCCCCTCTCATTTGTAAATACAGAAGAAAAGTACTCGTTCAAGACCTCTCCTATCTCTTCAGACTCAATACACAATCTCCCGCTACTGTCCTTGATCGGACCTACCCTCGCTCTAGTCATTCTCATATTTCTCACATATGTGTAAAAGGCCTTGCCGTTTTTCTTGATCCTACCCGCCAAAGATTGTTCATGCCCTCTCTTAGCTCTCCTAATCCCTTTCTTCAGTTCCCTCCTGGCCATCTTGTATCCCTCCAATGCCCTGTCTGAACCTTGTTTCCTCAGCCTTACATAAGTCTCCTTTTTCCTCTTAACAAGACATTCAACCTCTCTTGTCAACCATGGTTCCCTCACTCGACCATCTCTTCCCTGCCTGACAGGGACATACATATCAAGGACACGTAGTACCTGTTCCTTGAACAAGTTCCACATTTCACTTGTGTCCTTCCCTGACAGCCTATGTTCCCAACTTATGCACTTCAATTCTTGTCTGACAACATCGTATTTACCCTTCCCCCAATTGTAAACCTTGCCCTGTTGCACGCACCTATCCCTCTCCATTACTAAAGTGAAAGTCACAGAATTGTGGTCACTATCTCCAAAATGCTCCCCCACTAACAAATCTATCACTTGCCCTGTTTCATTACCAAGTAAATTGGTTTCATTACCAACTAAATCCAATATTGCCCCTCCTCTGGTCGGACAATCTACATACTGTGTTAGAAAAGCTTCCTGGACACACTGCACAAACACCACCCCATCCAAACTATTTGATCTAATGAGTTTCCACTCAATATTTGGGAAGTTAAAGTCACCCATGACTACTACCCTGTGACTTTTGCACCTTTCCAAAATCTGTTTCCCAATCTGTTCCTCCACATCTCTGCTACTATTGGGGGGCCTATGGAAAACTCCTAACAAGGTGACTGCTCCTTTCCTATTTCTGACTTCAACCCATACCACCTCAGTCGGGTGATACTCCTCGAACTGCCTTTCTGCAGCTGTTATACTATCTCTAATTAACAATGCCACCCCCCCACCTCTTTTACCACCCTCCCTAATCTTATTGAAACATCTATAACCAGGGACCTCCAACAACCATTTCTGCCCCTCTTCTATCCAAGTTTCCGTGATGGCCACCACATCGTAGTCCCAAGTACAGATCCATGCCTTAAGTTCACCCACCTTATTCCTGGTGCTTCTTGCGTTGAAGTCTATACACTTCAACCCATCTCCGTGCCTGCAAGTACTCTCCTTTGTCAGTGTTCCCTTCCCCACTGCCTCATTACACGCTTTGGCGTCCTGAATATCGGCTACCTTAGTTGCTGGACTACAAATCCGGTTCCCATTCCCCTGCCAAATTAGTTTAAACCCTCCCGAAGAGTACCAGAAAACCTCCCTCCCAGGATATTGGTGCCCCTCTGGTTCAGATACAACCCGTCCTGCTTGTACAGGTCCCACCTTCCCCAGAATGCACTCCAATTATCCAAATACCTGAAGCCCTCCCTCCTACACCATTCCTGCAGCCACGTGTTCAACTGCACTCTCTCCCTATTCCTAGCCTCGCTATCACGTGGCACCAGCAACAAACCAGAGATGACAACTCTGTCTGTCCTGGCTTTTAACTTCCAGCCTAACTCCCTAAACTTGTTTATTACCTCCACACCCCTTTTCCTACCTACGTCGTTGGTACCAATGTGCACCACGACTTCTGGCTGCTCCCCCTCCCCCTTAAGGATCCTGAAGACACGATCCGAGACATCCCTGACCCTGGCACCCGGGAGGCAACATACCTTCCGGGAGTCTCGCTCGCGACCACAGAATCTCCTATCTATTCCCCTAACCATTGAATCTCCTACAACTATTGCTTTTCTATTCTCCCCCCTTCCCTTCTGAGCCCCAGAGCCAGACTCAGTGCCAGAGACCTGGCTGCTCGGGCCTTCCCCCGGGAGGTCATCCCCCCCAACAGCATCCAAAACGGTATACTTGCTTTGAAGGGGAACGGCCACGAGGGATCCCTGCACTGACTGCCTGTTTGTTCCTTTCCCCCTGACTGTAACCCAGCTATTCTTGTCCTGTACCTTGGGTGTGGTTACCTCCCTGTAACTCTTCTCAATCACCCCCTCTGCCTCCCGGATGATCCGAAGTTCATCCATCTTCAGCTCCAGTTCCCTCACACGGTCTTTGAGGAGCTGAAGTTGGGTGCACTTCCCGCAGGTATAGTCAGCGGGGACACCGGTGGTGTCCCTCACCACCCACATCCTACAGGAGGAGCATGCAACTGGCCTAGCCTCCATCCCTTCTTACCTGACAGAATATAGCTGCCCTGTGGACTAACTAGATCTCCGCCCTCCGATTCTGCTTCCAGTCAGCTACACTGTCTGTAAACTCCTGCCTCTCTTCTCACTCTTTGCGGAAATGTCGGAAACAAATGAAAGGAGCACCTTACTCCCTCCTCACCTAACTCCCTCGGTCACCAAACTCTTACTATAGCACTCAAAATGCACCAAATTCAGCACTCAGTGCAAACAAAGTCTGCACTGTGGGGGATCACTTTTATACTGTGAATCTAGCCTCTGAAAACTGGCCTAATCCAATTAACTTTGACCCAGAATGTGGGAGGTATGAAAGTAAATTCACAGATGATAACGAGGGATATTGTGAACCTCGTCAAAAAGAAAAAGGAGGCTTTTGTACGGTCTAGAATGGTGGGAACAGTCAAAACCATTGAGGAGTATAAAGAAAGTAGGAAGATACTTAAGCGGGAAATTAGGAGGGCGAGGAGGGGGTCATGAAACCTCCTTGGCAGGTAGGATTAAGGTGAATCCCAAAGCTTTTTATTCACAAGTAAAAAAGCAAGGGGGTGGCCAGGAAAAGGATTGGACCACTTAAGGACAGTGGGGGGAATCTATGTGTTGAGCCAGAGGAAATGGGCAAGTACTAAATGAATATTTTGCATCAGTGTTCACCAAAAAATAGGAGTTTGTGGAAGATGATTCTTGGGTAGGGTGTGTGGACAGTCTGGGTCATGTGACGTCGAAAAGGAGGAGATATTGAGTCTTTCAAAAGATATTAAGGTCGCTATGTCTCCTGGGTCAGATGGGATTTACCCCAGAATACTGAGGGGAGCAAGGGTGAAAATTGCTGGGGCCTTGACTCACATCTTTGTATCCTCATTGGCTACAGGTGAGATCCCAGAGGACTGGCGAATAGCTAATGTGGTAGCGCTTTTTAAGAAAGGTAGCAGGGATAATCCTGGAAACTATCGGCCGGTGAGCCTCACGTCAGTAGTAGCTAACGTTGGAGGGGATTAGCAGGGATAGATTTATACCCATTTGTAAACAAATGACTCATTAGCGATAGACAGCATGGTTTTGTGAAGGGGAAGTCGTGCCTCACTAACTTGATTGAGTTTTTTGAGGAGGTGACAAAGATGATTGATGAGGGGATGGGGGTGGATGGCCTTTGACAAGGTGCTTCATGGCAGACTGGTACAAAAGGTGAAGTCACATGGGATCAGAGATGAGGTGGTAAGATGGATACAGAACAGGCTCGGTCATAGAAGGCAAAGGTAGCAGTAGAAGGGTGCTTTTCTGAATGGAAGGTTGGGACTAGTGGTGTTCCACAGGGATCTGTGCTGGGGCCTCTGTTGTTTGTAGTACACGTAAACGATTTGGAGGAAAATGTCGCTGGTCTGATTCGTAAGTTTGCGGATGACACCAAGGAGTGGCAGATAGTGTTGAGGATTGTCAGAAGATACAGGAGGACATAGATAGGTTGGAGACTTGGGCAGAGAAATGGCAAATGGAGTTTAATCCAGACAAATGTGAGGTAATGCATTTTGGTAGGTCTAACATAGAGCGGAAATATACCGTAAATGAATATAGAAAGTTAAAGAGATCTGGGTGTGCTGGTCCACAGATCTTTAAAAGTGGCAACACAAGTGGACAAGGTAGTCAAGAAAGCATATGGAATTCTTGCCTTCATTGGATGGGGCACAGAGTATAAAAACTGGCAAGTCATGCTCCATTTGTATAGAACTTTGGCAAGGCTATGCTTGGAATATTGTGCACAATTCTGGTCGCCTCACTACCAGAAGGATGTGGAGGATTTGGAGAGGGTGCAATGGAGGTTTACCAGGATGTTGCCTGATCTGGAGGGTGTTAGCTATTCGGAGAGGCTGAATTGACTCGGACTGTTTTCATGAGAAGCATGAGGTTGAGGGGTGGCCTGATAGAGATCGACAAGATCATGAGAGGCATGGATAGAGTGGATGGGCAGACACTCTTTCCCAGGGTGGAGGGTTCAGTCGCCAGGAGGCATAGGTTTCAGGTCCGTGTGCAAAGGTTAGAGGAGATGTGAGAGGCAGGGTTTTGTACGCAGAGGGTGGTGAGTGCCTGGAACGCGTTGCCAGAGGAGGTTGTGGAAGCAGATACATTAATGGCGTTCAAAAGGCATCTTGACAAACACATGAATAGGATGGGTATAGAGGAATACGGCACGAGGAAATGCTGATGGTTTTGGCCAAGCTTAGTATCATGAGCGGGACAGGCTGGTTAGATGGGCAGAAGAGTGACAAATGGAATTGAACCATGAAAAGTGTGAGGTGATGCATTTTGGGAGGACTAACAAGGCCCAGGAATATCCAATGAATGGTGGGATCCTGGGAAGTAGAGAGGATCAAAGGGACCTTGGTATGCAGGTTCACAGATCTCAGAAGGCAGCAGGAACGGTTGATAAGGTGGTTAAGAAGGCCAATGGGATTCTTGTCTTTATTAACCGAGGCATTGAATAGAAGAGCAGGGAGGTTATGCTGGAGCTGTATAAAACGCTGGTTAGGCCCCAGGAGGAAACTGGAGCACCCGGAGGAAACCTACGCAGAAACGGGGAGAACTTCAGCCAGAGAGTGGTGGTCTGTGGAATTCATTGCCGGGACGTTGAGTGTCTTTAAGACAGAAGTTGATAAATTCTTGATTTCTCGAGGAATTAAGGGCTATGGAGAGAGAGCGGGTAAATGGAGTTTAAATCAGCCATGATTGAATGGTGGAGTGGACTCGATGGGCCGAATGGCCTTACTTCCACTCCTCTGCCTTATGGTCTTATGGTCTAATTTGCAGACTCCGCACAGACAGTGACCCAAGCCTGGAATCGAACCTGGGACCCTGGAGCTGTGAAGCAACAGTGCTAACCACTGTGCTCCCGTGCGCTCCACAGAGTGGGAAAAATGAAGTAAAACGTCTTGGACATTACAACCTGGAATTCACTTGCTGTTGTGAGGAGGTTCTGGTGTAAATGATGACTTTGTGGTTTCTAGGATGTGGTTTGCTGCTGCCTTTTCTTTACACCCTTGTTTCCTGTCTGACCTGAGGCCTCTGTGTGTGGCCTCTACTGAGGCTGATGACAGCTTCTTATCAGCATCAGTAACAACGTTCTGTGTAGATGTGTGAGCTCGTGGCCAGGGGTTCCTGTGGGTTGAACAGTGTTCAGAATATGTTTCAGACGCATTAGGGACACATTTGAATTAGTAATGAGCAATGAGCCAGAATTCATCAATAATCTGGGTGTAAAAGAAAGAACAATTTGTATTTATGCAGCACTTTACACATCTACTCGACATCTCAACGTGCTTTCCAGCCAATGATGTTCTTTTGAAGTGTAGTCACTGTTTTAATGTGGGAAAGAGCAACCATTTAGATAAACACTTGGAACACCACAATGTACAAGGCTACGGACCAAGTGCTGGAGAATGGGGTTAGAATAGATCGGTGCTGGATGGTCAGCACGGGGATGATGGGCTGAAGAGCCTCTTTCCGTGCTGGAAAAACTCTGGGACTCTGTGAATTTGGATAATGTATATTCGAGGCAGAATATCACACACCGAGATACTCCACAATTCCACAATAAGTACTGGGGAAAGGAGAAAGCTGCAATATTGCTTTTGGAATTGGAGTGTTTTTTATGAATGGATTTAAAGAGCTGTTGGAACTTAGAGCGGAGCCAACAGGACAGACTGATGTTACTGCTGAACACACTGCTCATTACTGAGACTGTATTTCAGGGGGGGAAATACAACAGGACAGACTGATGTTACTGCTGAACAGACTGCTCATTACTGAGACTGTATTTCAGGGGGAAATACAACAGGACAGACTGATGTTACTGCAGAACGCACTGCTCATTACTGAGACTGTATTTCACGGGGAAATACAACAGGACAGACTGATGTTACTGCTGAACACACTGCTCATTACTGAGACTGTATTTCAGGGGGAAATACAACAGGACAGACTGATGTTACTGCAGAACGCACTGCTCGTTACTGAGACTGTATTTCAGGGGGAAATACAACAGGACAGACTGATGTTACTGCTGAACACACTGCTCATTACTGAGACTGTATTTCAGGGGGAAATACAACAGGACAGACTGATGTTACTGCAGAACACACTGCTCATTACTGAGACTGTATTTCAGGGAGGGGAAATACAACAGGACAGACTGATGTTACTGCTGAACACACTGCTCATCACTGAGACTGTATTTCAGGGGGAAATACAACAGGACAGACTGATGTTACTGCAGAACACACTGCTCATTACTGAGACTGTATTTCAGGGAGGGGAAATACAACAGGACAGACTGATGTTACTGCAGAACACACTGCTCATCACTGAGACTGTATTTCAGGGAGGGGAAATACAACAGGACAGACTGATGTTACTGCTGAATACACTGCTCATTACTGAGACTGTATTTCAGGGGGGGGAAATACAACAGGACAGACTGATGTTACTGCTGAACACACTGCTCATTACTGAGACTGTATTTCAGGGGGGGAAATACAACAGGACAGACTGATGTTACTGCAGAACACACTGCTCATTACTGAGACTGTATTTCAGGGGGAAATACAACAGGACAGACTGATGTTACTGCTGAACACACTGCTCATTACTGAGATTGTATTTCAGGGGGAAATACAACAGGACAGACTGATGTTACTGCAGAACACACTGCTCATTACTGAGACTGTATTTCAGGGGGAAATACAACAGGACAGACTGATGTTACTGCAGAACGCACTGCTCATTACTGAGACTGTATTTCAGGGGGGGAAATACAACAGGACAGACTGATGTTACTGCAGAACACACTGCTCATTACTGAGACTGTATTTCAGGGGGAAATACAACAGGACAGACTGATGTTACTGCTGAACACACTGCTCATTACTGAGACTGTATTTCAGGGGGAAATACAACAGACAAAAGTTCAACTGGTTTCCATATTTTCTTCACTGAAACTAATCTAACCTTCGGTATCCCTGATCTCCCCGTCTGATTGTTTCAAACTGAATTCGGCAATCCAGGATTTCAAGATGAACGGGGTATAATTTCAATCTGATATTTCTCCTGAGAATATGCAAAATATTTGTACTAAATCCCTCGTGTGCTTTTCTCACACAAAACTGACCTTGTTAAATCAGGCAGAAAAGAACTCCCAATAAGATGAAGATATATTTTTCCCACCCCCATCTCTACAGGACACTGTGGAGGGTCCACACTCTGCAATCACCCTTGGATCATCACAATATCACAAGGACAGTGAGGCTCCACTTTGATGCAGAAAATGGTTCTTCCCCTTTCTGGCCCGGTTTGCACTTCTTGTTCTGAGAAGGCAGGACTGAACTCTGGAAGATTAACCAATCCCATTCCCGGCAGAGAGCCTGTCCCTTTGATCGGCAGCTTGGGAGATGATGAGGATGTTCCTCACTGTATTCTGTCTGTGAAACAGATCTGGTGAGAGCACAGGCTGACATTCTACAGCAGCAGTGAAGCTAAGCCCAGAATCACAGATTCACACAGTGCAGAAGAGGCCCTTCGGCCCATCAAGTCTGCACCCACACATGGAAAACACCTGACCTGCCGACCTAATCCCATTGGCCAGCACTTGGCCCATTACCTTGAATGTTAAGACGGCTAAGTCCCCATCCAGGTACTTTTTAAAGGATGTGAGGCAACCCGCCTCTCCCACCCTCCCAGGCAGTGCGTTCCAGACCCTCACCACCCTCCCAGGCAGTGCGTTCCAGACCCTCACCACCCTCCCAGGCAGCGCGTTCCAGACCCTCACCACCCTCCCAGGCAGCGCGTTCCAGACCCTCACCACCCTCCCAGGCAGCGCGTTCCAGACCCTCACCACCCTCCCAGGCAGTGCGTTCCAGTCCCTCACCACCCTCCCAGGCGTTGAGTTCCAGACCCTCACCACCCTCCCAGGCAGTGCGTTCCAGACCCTCACCACCCTCCCAGGCAGCGCGTTCCAGACCCTCTACCACCCTCCCAGGCAGTGCGTTCCAGACCCTCACCACCCTCTGGGTAAACAGGTTTTTCCTCAAACCCCCCCTAAACCTCCTGCCCCTCACCTTGAACTTATCTCTCCTCATAACTCACCCTTCAACGAAGGGGTACAGCAGCTCCCTGTCCACACTGTCCATGCCCCTCATAGTCCTGTGCACCTCGATCAGGTCACCCTCAGTCTTATCTGCTTTAGCGAAAACAACCCAATCCTATCCAACCTCTCTCCATAACTTAAACGTTCCACCCCAGGCGATATCCTGGTGAATCTCCTCTGCAGTCCCTCCAGTTCAATCATCATTCCTGCGATGTGGCGATCAGAATTACACACAGTACTCCAGCTGTAGCCTCACCAAAGTTCGATACAACTCCAACACGACCTCCCTGCCTTTGTAATCTATGCCTCGATTGATAAAGGCAAGTGTCCCATATGCATTTTTTACCACCCGATTAGCCTGCGCGTCTGCCTTCAGAGGTCTATGGACAAACACGGCCAGGTCCCTTTGTTCCTCGGAACGTCCCAGTGTCAGGCCATTCATTTAATACTTCTTTGTCATATTACTCCTTCCAAAGTGGATCACCTCACACTTTTCAGGGTGAATTCCATCTGCTGCTTTTTTGCCCATTTGACCATCCCGTATATATCTTCCTGTAACCCAAGTAGCTCAAACTCACTGTTAAACACCCGACCAATCTTTGTGTCATCCACTTAATGTGAAGGTTAATTCAACCACCCCAAATACATCCACTTAATGTGAAAGTTAATTCAACCACCCCAAATACACCCACTTAATGTGAAGGTTAATTCAATCCTTCCTAAATACACCCACTTAATGTGCAGATTAATTCAATCCTTCCTAAATACACCCACTTAATGTGCAGATTAATTCAATCCTTCCTAAATACACCCACTTAATGTGCAGATTAATTCAATCCTTCCTAAATACACCCACTTAATGTGCAGATTGTCACTCAAACCCATTGTCACATTAAATGAGTAACAGAATGGGAAACCGAGTTTTCTGACCCGTGTTCCCAGTCTGTGTAACTCTGTGTCAGGTGCACTGAACATTCTCAATGTGGTGATAAATTCTGCTGAAACTCTCATGTCCAGTTTGAATGTTCTAACTCTAGAATTCACACAAGTTACAGGTGCAGAGACACCGCAGCACAAACCAGGGAGAGTTCTTTTAGAACAAGTTAAACTTCTCCAAACCAAACTAAAACTTGTACTTACCCCCAGAAACACAGAGTGACAGAGTCACAACAAAAAGAGTTTTACTGATCATCTCAACAGAATAACAATCCTCTTTATCCACACCGTTTATTGCAGGTCCAGTAAATACATTGAAACACAAAGTGTCCCAGCCGACAGAAGCTGCTTTAATCTCCTTTTTCACAGGAGGTAACGAAGTTAAAGAGGAAGCAGCGACAATGAGCCAATAGCTGCTCCCCTTCTGGGTGGATTTTGATAAGTGACGTTTCTGATTCACTGAGTGCAAGTTGCCCACATTAAGTTGGTTTAACATGAAGAGTTCACACAGCGAGGGACACATTTGCTGCAAAAATGTAAATGGTGGAAACATTTATTGAAAATCATTGAAACCAAATTCTCCTCCCTTTGGGAACAACAAGAGCTAGAATGGACCGCCGCGATGCTGCGGAACTGAGTTATAGAGACCCTGAGCCACTCTGCACACCCTGTCCAGATCCGAGAGGTACCAACTCCTCCCCCGGCGAGGAGTGTGGATGTCAGGGTCTCTGAGGCCACCAAGGCCGCCGAGGCTGCCGGCAGCGTGATGGACAACGCCCTGCCCGCCTGGGATGAGTTAGGTGCAGCCCCGTATTGAAGAAGCTGGAGACAAGTTGGAAGTGTAGCTGAAGTGTGTGGCTGCACCAAGGGTGGCACCGATTCACATCCCTGTGCCGATCAATGGACATTGAATCCAAATGGAGTTGGATACAGGTGCTGCTGTCTCAGTGGTGCCGCGTGTTTTCGGGCTGGGCCTTGGGAGAACGAAGGGGTCGTGGTGAAAATCCAAGTGGATCCGCAGGCCCAGCCCTGTTTTTTCAGGGTTTGGCCAGTCCCTCATGCTATTGTTGGGAAGGTCGAGGGTGAACTGCAGCGATTGGAGAGCCTACGTATAATTCAGCCACTTTGTTTTAGCAACTATGCGGGGCTGGTGGTTCCGGTGATGAAACCGGATCGGATGTCAGGGTCGCTGAGGCCTACAAGGCTGCCAAGACTTGTCCATTCTAGTTGTTGAAGGGTGGAGCTCTCTCACACAGATCCTCTTCTTACATCTTATATAACCACTTATCTCTTAAAACATCATTCTCCCACTACATTGTGTACCTTGTGTTGACCTGTTACGTATTCTCTTTTCATGTACTAAATGATATAGAGGCTTTGAAGAAGGTGCAAAGAGGATTTACAAGGTTCACACCGGGACTGGAAACTATTCCAATTGGGAAAAGATAATTAGGCTGGGGCCCTTTCTCTTCAAAAGAGAAGACAAATGAGTGATCAACATCTTTAAAATGATGGCAGGTGTTGAAAGAGTAAACAGAGAATGTCTCCATTTGTGGTGAAGAGTGAATATAGAGGCCATCGATATCAGGCTGTCACTAATAAATCCAATGGGTAATTCAGAGGGCAGCCTTTACCCAGAGAGTGATGGGAATGTGGAACTCGCTCCCACGTTGAGTGGTTCCAATGTTACGATGCCAGCTGATGTTAGTGCATCTAATCAGACGCTAGAGTGGAACCCAGCTTGAGAGATACTGGGCGGGATTCTCCGTTTCAGAGACTAAGTGCTGACGCCGGGATAGAACCGATGGAATTCTACGACAGCAAGACTGGCGCCGCTCCCGGAGAAATTAATCAACCGTTAATCTGAGAATCGTAGAATTTCAAGTGCAGAAGGAGACCATTCGGCCCATCGAGTCTGCACAGCCCCTTTGCCAGAGGACCCTACCTAAGCCCGCACCTCCACCCTATCCCCGTAACCCAGAAACCACACTTATTATTTTTGGACACTAAGGGCAATTTACCACGAGCAACCACCTAACCTGCACATCTTTGGGTTGTGGGAGGAAACCGGAGCACCCGGAGGAAACCCACGCACACACGGGGAGGATGTGCAGACTCCGCACAGACAGTGACCCAAGCCGGAATCGAACCTGGGACCCTGGAGCTGTGAAGCAAGTGTGCTAACCACTGTGCTACCGTGCTGGTATCAGAGTGGTTACCTTCTTTCACCTGAACTGACTGTGCTCCGGGGCTAGCGCGGCACCCTGTGGAACACGAGCGATTCCAATGGGAAACGGTGTTGGATATGCCGGAGTCGGGATTGACACTCGAGAGGCTGACAAGCTGTAGCTGCATATCCGCACTCCACTCCCCACACACACTCATCCCAGCCAATAGGATGGCACCGGTTGTGCTGGAGCGCGCCCATCCCGCTGCTGGGTCAGCTGCGGCCAGAGGATACTTGGGGGGGGGGGGGGGTGGCCTGGTGGGTCCCTGTGGCACTAAGTTCACAGTGAGCAGTCGGCAGCGTGCACAGCCGCGTGGCTGCCTTGCCGGCTGCGGCAATGGTGTTCCGTGCCCGTCCAGCCCGGCCCCACCTCTTGGCTGCCCCCCGCTACTCCCCCGAGACCCTGGCAGAAGTTCCCCGGCCGGCGGCACAACTATCAGCACACTATAGCGATATTGGACACTTTTCGTGCCCCCTCTCTCTCCCTCAGCAGCCACGGAGCCTGTTTCCCGATTGTTGAAACCACAAGTGAAACACGCCGTCGGTAATTCCTCCCGGTGGAGGCGGAGCATCGCGGAAGCCCCGGTGAATACCGGCTCAGGCCGCTAATGATATGTGAACGGCGTTTACTGTACGTGCAGAGTAGAACGCATTGACACCGCGGTTGAGGCACCGGAGCACGGCATTCTGTCGGGCAGCCAGCAACGGCCACCATTTTGGCCTCACGACCGTTTCTCCGCCCAATCGCCTTTCCTGATTCCAGCGTCGGCCGACAGAGAATCCCGCTATTTCTGTTTCGATACTTAATTGGCAGATTACAGAACAGAGTCACAGGACTGCCCATGAACTTTTAACTAAAGAATAAAACATTGATTAATCTCTGCCAACTCCACCAACCCACCGATATAATTTTGGTGCTGACAGCTATCCGCTACACCATCGACTGCGTGGACAATTTGTGTGTTGTCTGCAAATTTCCCAATCTTGCCCCCATCACCCCATGTTCAAGTCCAAATTGTTAATATATAAAACGAACAGCAGGGGTGCCAACACCAAGCCCTGCGGAACACCAATTGAAACAGCTTCCCATTCGCAAGGGCAGCCATTGGCCATTCCCCTTTGTTTCCTGTTACTGAGCCAACTTTGGATCTGTGTTCTCACCAAGGATTCACCTCCAGGGTTCCAAACTCTCCTTCAGGTATTCCCCTGCCCTGGATTGTCATGTGCCTTCAAGCTTTCACACAATTCCCCAGGTTCCCAGCTGTGCCAACAGAATGCCACTTTTTCACAGGCTGTATAAGTTGTTACCAACCATCTCGCAAGCCGCCATGCCCCAGGTCTGTACCTTAACTGGGAGCCTTTCTCTCTGCTCCTGACTTCACTGAACAGAACCTTTTTCCAGATTCCTCTTCATCTTTCCTTTGCCTTCACAGTTTTCCTGGAACTCTGTTCTTTCCCAATCCCTGGTTTCTAGGACTTGCTGTTCTTTATCTTGGGAGTGTCTTTCTGTCCCTGTGTATGGTGCTGTCTGTTCCAGCAGTTTCTGTGAAATCTGCTTACTCCCCGTTTACCTTCTTTCTCCTGAACTAACTGCTCTCACTGTCTTTGTCTGGGCTCCTGGTTACTAAGCAACAGCCTAGTTTTTGTTCACTGTTTTGTAAAACCATCATTACAATGCAGGCATCGAAACCAACCGACAGATTTTCAGGCAACTTTTAAGAAATGAGATTAAAATTGAAGTTTTATTTCATTTTTAGCACACAAATACAGAAACACAAAATTCAGCTTATTTGAAACTATAACTTACTTTGTATCCCCACAAATACAAATAACTTGGAACCCTCTCTATTTCCGAATTGAAGTAAGTGGCAGAGAAACAGTTTTGGGGAAGTGAAGTAAACAAATAAGGATGAGGCAGGATATGTTGATGGTTTGATGGGAAAGGATTGCAGGAGGTTCAAATCGAGCATAAATACCGGCATGGACTGTTATTTAAATACTTTCACACCATGTGGGTGTTGCTGACTAGGCCAGCATTTATTGCCCATCCCTAACTGCCCCTTGTGAAGGTGGGGGTGAGCTGCCTTCTCAAACGCTGCAGTCCATGTGAAGTAGGTACACCCACCGTGCTGTTAGGGAGGGAGTTCCAGGATTTTGACCCAGCGACAGTGAAGGAACAGCGATATATTTCCAAGTCAGGATGGTGAGTGACTTGGAGGGGAATTTGCAGATGGTGGTGATCCCAGGTATCTGCTGCTCTTGTCATTCTAGATTGCAGAGGTCACAGGTTTGAAACATGCTGTCAAAGGAGCCTTGGTGAGTTGCTGCTGTGCATCTTGTGGATGGTACAGACGGCTGCGACTGTGTGTCCGTGCTGGGGAAAGACAATGTTGAGGCTGGTGGCTGGGGTGTAAATCAAGCGTGCTGCTTTGTCTTGGAAGGTCTTCGGTTTGCTCAGTGTTGTTGGAGCTGCTCTCATCCAGGAAAGTGTAAAGTATTCCATCACACTCCTGACTTGTACCTTGTGGATGAAAGACAAGGTTTGGGGAGCCAGGAGGTGGGTTTCTCGCTGCTGAATTCAGTCTCTGACCTGCTCTGGTAGCCACAGTATTTATATGGCTGATCCAGTTCAGTTTCTGGTCAATGGTAACCCCCAGGATGTTGATAGTGGGGATCAGTGATGGTGATGCCATTGACTGTAAAGGGGCGATGGTTAGATTCTCTCTTGTTGGAGATGTTGATTGACTGGCACTTGTGTGGTATAAATGTAACTTGCCACTTGTCAGTCCAAGCCTGGATATTGTCCAGGTCTTGCTGCATTTGGGCATGGACTGCATGGGTTCATTGTGCTGAATGATCTGTTTCTGGGCCGTATATTCGACACAACATGATGTAATCAGACGTACACTGCACACTTGGATCCTCCAATCACAATCTGGTACAAACTGACTGAAAAATCTAAAATAAACTGAAAAACTATGGGCTGAGAATGAGGAGGCCTAAACACTGAACTTTACTGTAATAAACAGCACCTAGAATTTCTTAAATTTCCACACAAACCTCCGCTATCCTATTGACCATCTGACCACACTTCTGGTGTCAGTAATTCCACACCCTTCCGATCTCTTCCCACTCAATGAATCATTTGGATGTAGTCATGCCAGGTCACTCAGTTACTCTGAGCCACAACTGGCAGTGCTCAAGGAGTCAGAATTAGGAGCAGGAAAGGATCGCCTGGCAGATTATTTTTGAGCTAAACCAGAATAGAAAGTGGAATGAAGTGTAGAGAGTGTGGGGGACAGGCACGAGCTGGGGTTAATGTGCAGAAATCATTGAAAGTGGCAGGACAGGTGGAGAGAGCAGTTACTGAAGCACAGGAGAAAGCTTTTCACACAGCGAGTGGTTAGGATCCGGAATGTTCTGTCTGAGAGTGTGGTGGAGACAGATTCACACAGCGAGTGGTTAGGATCCGGAATGTTCTGTCTGAGAGTGTGGTGGAGACAGATTCACACAGCGAGTGGTTAGGATCCGGAATGTTCCATCTGAGAGTGTGGTGGAGGCAGATTCACACAGCGAGTGGTTAGGATCCGGAATGTTCTGTCTGAGAGTGTGGTGGAGACAGATCCACACAGCGAGTAGTTAGTATCTGGAATGTTCTGTCTGAGAGTGTGGTGGAGACAGATTCACACAGCGAGTGGTTAGGATCTGGAATGTTCTGACTGAGAGTGTGGTGGAGACAGATACACACAGCGAGTGGTTAGGATCCGGAATGTTCTGTCTGAGAGTGTGGTGGTGGCAGATTCACACAGCGAGTGGTTAGGATCCGGAATGTTCTGACTGAGAGTGTGGTGGAGACAGATTCACACAGCGAGTGGTTAGGATCCGGAATGTTCTGACTGAGAGTGTGGTGGAGACAGATTCATACAGCGAGTGGTTAGGATCCGGAATGTTCAGTCTGAGAGTGTGGTGGAGACAGATTCACACAGCGAGTGGTTAGGATCCGGAATGTACTGTCTGAGAGTGTGGTGGAGGCAGATTCACACAGCGAGTGGTTAGGATCTGGAATGTTCTGTCTGAGAGTGTGGTGGAGACAGATTCACACAGCGAGTGGTTAGGATCCGGAATGTTCTGACTGAGAGTGTGGTGGAGACAGATACACACAGCGAGTGGTTAGGATCCGGAATGTTCTGTCTGAGAGTGTGGTGGTGGCAGATTCACACAGCGAGTGGTTAGGATCCGGAATGTTCTGACTGAGAGTGTGGTGGAGACAGATTCACACAGCGAGTGGTTAGGATCCGGAATGTTCTGACTGAGAGTGTGGTGGAGACAGATTCATACAGCGAGTGGTTAGGATCCGGAATGTTCAGTCTGAGAGTGTGGTGGAGACAGATTCACACAGCGAGTGGTTAGGATCCGGAATGTACTGTCTGAGAGTGTGGTGGAGGCAGATTCACACAGCGAGTGGTTAGGATCTGGAATGTTCTGTCTGAGAGTGTGGTGGAGACAGATTCACACAGCGAGTGGTTAGGATCCGGAATGTTCTATCTGAGAGTGTGGTGGAGACAGATTCACATAGCGAGTGGTTAGGATCCGGAATGTTCTGTCTGAGAGTGTGGTGGAGGCAGATTCACACAGCGAGTGGTTAGGATCCGGAATGTACTGTCTGAGAGTGTGGTGGAGGCAGATTCACACAGCGAGTGGTTAGGATCCAGAATGTTCTGTCTGAGAGTGTGGTGGAGACAGATTCACACAGCGAGTGGTTAGGATCCGGAATGTTCTGTCTGAGAGTGTGGTGGAGACAGATTCACACAGCGAGTGGTTAGGATCCGGGATGTTCTGTCTGAGAGTGTGGTGGAGACAGATTCACACAGTGAGTGGTTAGGATCCGGAATGTTCTGCCTGAGAGTGTGGTGGTGGCAGATTCACACAGCGAGTGGTTAGGATCCGGAATGTTCTATCTGAGTGTGTGGTGGAGGCAGATTCACACAGCGAGTGGTTAGGATCCGGAATGTTCTGTCTGAGAGTGTGGTGGAGGCAGAGCCACACAGCGAGTGGTTAGGGTCTGGAATGTTCTGTCTAATTTTATGGGCCAGGGCTTAGAAACTCCAAAGTATATTATGAAGTCCACCTGACCTACAATCGTTCTGTTGAATTTGGCAAGGTTGAGCACAAGAGCCTTCGGGTGTGATTCATCAGTCTTCCCAGACACTTTAATCAAAACAAGCTTTGTTCCAAGAACTTAGTTAACATTTATATATAAACACACAGCAAGAATTTTTATCAATTACAAACATAAAGACACCACACAGCGACAGTAATCTATGTATAACCCTGAATGAATTCCCCCTTAACTGTTCCAATTCAAAAACACAATCCAATAACCCAAAAAACCCTTTTCAAGAGCGTGGCCCAGCACTCTGCATTCTCACTTGAATAAGACTGGGTTTTCCTGAGATTCTGACCCCATCTCTCCTGCAGTTTTCAACTCCTTGCGGAAAGCTGGCTATATCTTTTAAATTACCAAAGGGACAGGGATAAAGGGAGATAGATTGGGGAGAAGCTGATCGTGCAGCCTGGGGAAATGGAAAAAGGTGGTGGGTAGAATTGGGGATGTGGGAAGAATGTGAGTGTAAGGAGTTGATCTCTGATATAAGGACACTGTTTTGATCATGTTCCTAATCGTCCTTATGCTCCTGGCCTCGGAATGGTGTCATATCGAAGGATATTTTCTGTAGTTCAGGAGCCGGGAGCTTGTCTGTTGCCTGTTCAAACAAAATTAAAAATAGATTAGTTTCCAAAACTCAAGCTGCAGCCAACGTGAGAATAAAGGATAATTTCAGCTCCTCTGAGGAGTTTGTCCAGATTGTAACTCTGTTCTTAATGACGGGAAACTCCCAGACTCCATCTCCAGCCTGCACAGAGTGAGCTGATCCCAGATGGAATGACAGTCGGGGCTACAGTTGGTCTGAACACTGAGTGGATATGAAAGGAAAATAGTTCAGTATTCCCACTCCATACACTGGGAATCATGGCTGGAAATGTGTGTGTACACGTTATTGAATATCTGTGTGTAAGTATATGTGAACGTGTACACGTGTCTGTATGTCTGTGTGTCGATGTACATTTGGGAATGTGTGTCTATTTGTAGACATTTAGGTCTATCTTTGTACCTGTGAATATGTGTGTATCGATTGGTGAGATATGACGGATAAATGTGAGGTAATGCATTTTGGAAGGTCTGATCCAGGTGGGAATAACACAGTAAATGGCAGAGCCCTTCAGAGCATTGCCAGGCAGAGGGATCTGGGCGTACAGGTCCACAGGTCACTGAAAGTGGCAACACAGGGGGATAGGGTAGTCAAGAAGGCACACGGCATGCTTGCCTTTATCCATCGGGGCATTGAGTATAAGAAATGGCAAGTCATGCTGCAGCTGTACAGAACCTCAGTTAGGCCGCATTTGGAATATTGTGTACAATTCTGGTCACCACACTACCAGAAGGATGTGGATGCTTTGGAGAGAGGACAGAAGAGGTTTACCAGGTTGTTGCCTGGTCTGGAGGGTATTGAACTTGATGATCAGCAATGATCAGAATGAATGAGGGAGCAGGCTCGAAGGGCCGAATGGCCTCCTCCTGCTTCTATTTTCTCTGTTTCTATGTATTCGTTATGAGGGGAGGTTGGATAAACTTGGATTGTTTTCATTGGAATGACGGAGGCGGAGGGGCGACCTGACAGAGATTTATAAAATTATGAGGAGCATGGAGAGAGTGAAACGTCAGACGCTTTTGCCCAGGGTGGGAAAGTCACTTACCCAGGGTCACAGGTGCGAGGGGCAAAGTTCAGAGGAGATGTGCGAGGCAGGTTTTGGACACAGAAGGTGGTGAGTGTCTGGAATGCGCTGCGGGAGGAGGTGGTGGAAGCAGATACGATAGCGATGTTTAAGAGGCATCTTGACAAATACATGAATAGGATGGGAATAGAGGGATATGGACCCCGGAATTGCAGAAGGTTTTAGTTCAGACAGGCATCACGATCGGTGCAGGCTCGGAGGGTCGAAGGGCCTGTCCCTGTGCTGTACTGTCCTTTGTTCTTTGTACACACATTACATATATTACCACACGGGGCTAATCATGGTCCATTCCACACTGGACTCACTGCTCTCTATCCATTCTCTGCAGTGTTGCTGATATGGGTCCATTTTGAGTCAGGCTTTCCCACAGTTTCACCATTTATACAGAACGTGACAGAATCCACCTGCTTTTCCTGAACCTCTGTTCAGTGCGATAGAAACATACCTTTAATCTCACTGTATACAGATGAAGTTGGTTGCTGTAATGCCTGAGGGAAAATAGAGACATGTTAGAAATTGTGATTGTGTAACACGTGCACAATGAGAGGCTTATTTGAAAATGTTCTACATTCTAATCATAGCGGCTTCTGGGAAAAAGGGATTTATTTTACTCTATGTCGAAAGAGGAAACTTTGATCCTGTGGTGAATGTTGATCACCAGACATATCCCAGTTTGTTGTAGTGAGAGATATTTACCATGTACGTTGGGTCAGAATCTGCTGGGGAATCTTTCAAATTCTGTAACAAAATGTAAACAGTGAAGATTGGGTTTAGTAGCTGTTGTGAAAATGAGAATTTACTAAAACCTGATTCTAAAGTGTCAGGAATTATAGTCTGGGAAGGTTTATATTTCCATGACGGTGCCCGATTTCTGAAACAGTTTAATTCAGCAGGAGGTAAAGTACATTCCACTCAGAATCTTTCACACAATCTTCCCAGTGCAGAAAGAGGCCCCTCGGCCCATCAGGTCTGCACTGGCCCTCTGGAAGAACATTAGACCGAGACCCACACCCCTGCCTTATCCCCGGAACCTTGCACAGTCTCACTTTCCAGAGAACAATCCAATCCCCTTTTGAATACCTCGATTTCACCTCCCTCCACCACCCTCACAGGAAGTTCATTCAACCTCTGGCTCACTTCTCCTTTTGCTCATTATTGTGAATGTGTGCCCTCTAGTTCTTGATGTACGTTTGAGTGGGAATAGTTTCTCCTGTACCTCCATATTTACAGACAATACAAAGTTGGGTGGGAGGCTGAGCTGTGAGGAGGATGCAGAGATGTTTCAGCAGGATTTGGACAGGCTGAGTGCGTGGGCACATGCATGGCAGATGCAGTATAACGTGGATAAATGTGAGGTTATCCACTTCAGCAGCAAAAATAGGAAGGGAATTATTATTTGAGTGGGTGTAAATTGAGAGAGGTGAATACTCAGTGAGACCTTGGTGTCCTCGTGCGTCAGTCGCTGAAAGTAAGCGCGCAGGAACAACAGGCAGGAAAGACGGCAAATGGTAGGTTGGCCTTCATAGCGAGAGGATTTGAATATAGGAATAGAGATGTTTCACTACAATTGTATGGGGAATTGGTGAGGCCACACCTGGAGTATTGTGTGCAGTTTTGATGTCCTTATCTGAGGAATAATGTTCTTGTGGGTGTAGAAATCAGGGAGAAGGACTGTAATAAAATTTAAGAGATTAACACAGACAGAGAGGAGGTTCGGAGTGGTCTGGCAGGCTTAAAGGTCGATAAATCTCCAGGGAGAAGGACTTTGATAAATATAGAAGGACTTACAAGAGAGGGTTCTTGGTAAACGGCAGAACCCTGGGAAGCACCGAGTTTCCGAGGAATTTTGGTGTGCATGTACACCCATCCCTTAATGTAGCAGAGCAGGTGGATACAGTGGTTAAGAAGGCCTCTGGTATACTTGCCTTTATTAACTGAGGCATAGAGTTTAGAGCAGGAAGGTTCACTGCTCTAGTGGAACTGTGTAAAACAGTTCGAGCAGGAAGGTTCACTGCTCTAGTGGAACTGTGTAAAACATTTGTTTGGCCACAGCTTTACGAGGGATGTGATAGCTCTGGAAAGGGTGCAGAGGAGGTTTACCAGGATGTTGCCTGGGCTGGAGAGTTTTAGTTATGAAGAGAGATGGGATCGACTGGGATTGTTTTCCTTTGAGTAGAGGAGACTGAGGGGCACACAGGAAGAAACTTTTCCCCTTGGTGGAGGGATCAATGACCAGGGGGCATAGGTTCAATTTAAAAAAAAAATATTTATTAGTGTCACAAGTAGGCTTCCATTAACACTGCAATGAAGTTACTGTGAAAAGCCCCAGTCGCCACATTCCGGCACCTGTTCAGGTACAGAGACCGAGAATTCAGAATGTCCAATTTACCGAAGAAGGATGTCTTTCGGGACTTGTGGGAGGAAACGGGAGCACCCGGTGGAAACCCACGCAGACACGGGGAGAATATGTGGACTCCACACAGTGACCCAAGCCGGGAATCGAATCCGGGACCCTGGCGCTGTGAAGCAACAGTGCGAACCACTGTGCTACCGTGCTGCCCAGGTTAGGGGCAGGAGGTTCAGAGGGGATGTGAGGAAAACCCTTTTCACCCAGAGGGGAATGGGAGTCTGGAACTCGCTGCCTGAAAGGGAGGTGGAGGCAGAGACCCTCAGAATATTTAAGAAGTATTTAGATGTGCCTTCCCGATCCCAGGGCAGACAAGGCTCTGGGCCAAATGCTGGGGAATGGGATTGGAATAGTCCAGTGGTTGTTTTTGACTAGCAGAGATGCGATGGACCGAAGGGCATTTTCTCTGCTGTATGAGCCTATGACTCTAACAGCACTGTGGGTGTACCTACACCTCATTAACTGCAGCGGTTCAAGAATGCAGTTCACCACCACCTTACCAAAGGCAATTAGGGATGGGCAACAATTCCTGATGGAGCCAGCGACACACACATCCCAAGAAAGATTTGAATAAATCTGGGGCTGGATTCTCCGCTTCCCCAGCCGTGTGTTTCCCGGCGGAGCGCCGTTCGCTGGCAGCCGGATTCTCTACTCTCGCCAATTGTTAATGGGAATTTCCATCGAAGCCCCCCCACACCACCGGGAAACCGTGGCGATGGCACACAGCCAGCGGGAACTGAGAATCCCGTCAGCCGGAGAATTCCCACCCTCATTTCCCTTTCACACATTCCAAATTCCCGCTGGGATACAATGGGAGGGAGAGAGCCTTCCCTACACTGAGGAGGCATTGTGGGTGGCAGTAGAGTTCCCTGAGAGACAGAAATGGTTGTAGCAACATTCACAAAGCAAATAATGTCTTATTCGACAAATTACAGACTTCATTCCATGAACAATGTTCTGAGCACAGTGTCACATTTGGGCAATTTCAGTCTCTCCAGTAATATCAGGGTGTGAGTGTCCAGTAATATCAGGGTGTGAGTGTCCAGTAATATCAGGGTGTGAGTGTCCAGTAATATCAGGGTGTGAGTGTCCAGTGATATCAGGGTCTGAGTGTCCAGTAATATCAGGGTGTGAGTGTCCAGTAATATCAGGGTGTGAGTGTCCAGTAATATCAGGGTCTGAGTGTCCAGTAATATCAGGGTGTGAGTGTCCAGTAATATCAGGGTGTGAGTGTCCAGTAATATCAGGGTGTGAGTGTCCAGTAATATCAGGGTCTGAGTGTCCAGTAATATCAGGGTGTGAGTGTCCAGTAATATCAGGGTGTGAGTGTCCAGTAATATCAGGGTGTGAGTGTCCAGTAATATCAGGGTGTGAGTGTCCAGTAATATCAGGGTCTGAGTGTCCAGTAATACCAGGGTCTGGGAGGGTCTGAGTGTCCAGTAAAACCAGGGTCTGGGAGGGTCTGAGTGTCCAGTAATATCAGGGTGTGAGTGTCCAGTAATATCAGGGTGTGAGTGTCCAGTAATATCAGGCTGTGAGTGTCCAGTAATACCAGGGTCTGAGTGCCCAGTAATATCAGGGTCTGAGTGTCCAGTAATATCAGGGTGTGAGTGTCCAGTAATATCAGGGTGTGAGTGTCCAGTAATATCAGGGTCTGAGTGTCCAGTAATATCAGGGTCTGAGTGTCCAGTAATGTCAGGGTCTGGGAGGGCCTGAGTGTCCAGTAATATCAGGGTCTGAGTGTCCAGTAATATCAGGGTCTGAGTGTCCAGTAACATCAGGGTCTGAGTGTCCAGTAATATCAGGGTCTGAGTGTCCAGTAATATCAGGGTCTTGGAGGGTCTGAGTGTCCAGTAATATCAGGGTGTGAGTGTCCAGTAATATCAGGGTGTGAGTGTCCAGTAATATCAGGGTCTGAGTGTCCAGTAATATCAGGGTCTGAGTGTCCAGTAATATCAGTGTCTGGGAGGGCCTGAGTGTCCAGTAATATCAGGGTCTGAGTGTCCAGTAATATCAGGGTCTGAGTGTCCAGTAATATCAGGGTCTGAGTGTCCAGTAATATCAGGGTCTGAGTGTCCAGTAATATCAGTGTCTGAGTGTCCAGTAATATCAGGGTGTGAGTGTCCAGTAATATCAGGGTCTTGGAGGCTCTGAGTGTCCAGTAATATCAGGGTCTGAGTGTCCAGTAATATCAGCATCTGGGAGGGTCTGAGTGTCCAGTAATATCAGGGTCTGAGTGTCCAGTAATATCAGGGTCTGGGAGGGTCTGAGTGTCCAGTAATATCAGGGTCTGAGTGTCCAGTAATATCAGGGTCTGAGTGTCCAGTAATATCAGGATCTGAGTGTCCAGTAATATCAGGGTCTGAGTGTCCAGAAATATCAGTGTCTGAGTGTCCAGTAATATCAGGGTCTGAGTGACCAGTAATATCAGGGTCTGAGAGTCCAGAAATATCAGTGTCTGAGTGTCCAGTAATATCAGGGTCTGGGAGGGTCTGAGTGTCCAGTAATATCAGGGTCTGAGTGTCCAGTAATATCAGGGTCTGAGTGTCCAGTAATATCAGGGTCTGAGTGTCCAGTAATATCAGGGTCTGGGAGGGTCTGAGTGTCCAGTATTATCAGGGTCTGAGTGTCCAGTAATATCAGGGTCTGAGTGTCCAGTAATATCAGGGTCTGGGAGGGTCTGAGTGTCCAGTAATATCAGGGTCTGAGTGTCCAGTAATATCAGGGTCTGAGTGTCCAGTAATATCAGGGTCTGGGAGGGTCTGAGTGTCCAGTATTATCAGGGTCTGAGTGTCCAGTAATATCAAGGTGTGAGTGTCCAGTAATATCAGGGTGTGAGTGTCCAGTAATATCAGGGTGTGAGTGTCCAGTAATATCAGGGTCTGAGTGTCCAGTAATATCAGGGTCTGAGTGTCCAGTAATACCAGGGTCTGGGAGGGTCTGAGTGTCCAGTAAAACCAGGGTCTGGGAGGGTCTGAGTGTCCAGTAATATCAGGGTGTGAGTGTCCAGTAATATCAGGGTGTGAGTGTCCAGTAATATCAGGGTGTGAGTGTCCAGTAATACCAGGGTCTGAGTGCCCAGTAATATCTGGGTCTGAGTGTCCAGTAATATCAGGGTGTGAGTGTCCATTAATATCAGGGTGTGAGTGTCCAGTAATATCAGGGTCTGAGCGTCCAGTAATATCAGGGTCTGAGTGTCCAGTAATATCAGGGTCTGGGAGGGCCTGAGTGTCCAGTAATATCAGGGTCTGAGTGTCCAGTAATATCAGGGTCTGAGTGTCCAGTAACATCAGGGTCTGAGTGTCCAGTAATATCAGGGTCTGAGTGTCCAGTAATATCAGGGTCTTGGAGGGTCTGAGCGTCCAGTAATATCAGGGTGTGAGTGTCCAGTAATATCAGTGTCTGTGAGGGCCTGAGTGTCCAGTAATATCAGGGTCTGAGTGTCCAGTAATATCAGGGTCTGAGTGTCCAGTAATATCAGTGTCTGAGTGTCCAGTAATATCAGGGTGTGAGTGTCCAGTAATATCAGGGTCTTGGAGGCTCTGAGTGTCCAGTAATATCAGGGTCTGAGTGTCCAGTAATATCAGCATCTGGGAGGGTCTGAGTGTCCAGTAATATCAGGGTCTGAGTGTCCAGTAATATCAGGGTCTGGGAGGGTCTGAGTGTCCAGTTATATCAGGGTCTGAGTGTCCAGTAATATCAGGGTCTGAGTGTCCAGTAATATCAGGGTCTGAGTGTCCAGTAATATCAGGGTCTGGGAGGGTCTGAGTGTCCAGTAATATCAGGGTCTGAGTGTCCAGTAATATCAGGGTCTGAGTGTCCAGTAATATCAGGGTCTGTGTGTCCAGTAATATCAGGGTCTGACTGTCCAGCAATATCAGGGTCTGAGTGTCCAGTAATATCAGGGTCGAGTGTCCAGTAATATCAGGGTCTGAGTGTCCAGTAATATCAGGGTCTGGGAGGGTCTGAGTGTCCAGTAATATCAGGGTCTGAGTGTCCAGAAATATCAATGTCTGAGTGTCCAGAAATATCAGTGTCTGAGTGTCCAGTAATATCAGGGTCTGAGTGACCAGTAATATCAGGGTCTGAGAGTCCAGAAATATCAGTGTCTGAGTGTCCAGTAATATCAGGGTCTGGGAGGGTCTGAGTGTCCAGTAATATCAGGGTCTGAGTGTCCAGTAATATCAGGGTCTGAGTGTCCCGAAATATCAGTGTCTGAGTGTCCAGTAATATCAGGGTCTGAGTGACCAGTAATATCAGGGTCTGAGAGTCCAGAAATATCAGTGTCTGAGTGTCCAGTAATATCAGGGTCTGGGAGGGTCTGAGTGTCCAGTAATATCAGGGTCTGAGTGTCCAGTAATATCAGAGTCTGAGTGTCCAGTAATATCAGGGTCTGAGTGTCCAGTAATATCAGGGTCTGGGAGGGTCTGAGTGTCCAGTATTATCAGGGTCTGAGTGTCCAGTAATATCAGGGTCTGAGTGTCCAGTAATATCAGGGTCTGGGAGGGTCTGAGTGTCCAGTAATATCAGGGTCTGAGTGTCCAGTAATATCAGGGTCTGAGTGTCCAGTAATATCAGGGTCTGGGAGGGTCTGAGTGTCCAGTATTATCAGGGTCTGAGTGTCCAGTAATATCAGGGTCTGAGTGTCCAGTAATATCAGGGTCTGAGTGTCCAGTAATATCAGGGTCTGGGATTTACAATCTCGCTCTGATATTGTTGAGAGATTGAAGCCGTTGAAATGTGCAGGAAAGGCAGAGGTGATTGTGATTGGGTGAGGTTTTGGTGACTGCTGCTTGTCCCACTGGTTAATTGTTGCTGGTTTTGAGGTTTAAGAACGATGAACAACAGCATACTCCGCTGTGCTTTCAGTCAGTGATACTCCCGGCTGCCTGGTGCCTGGGCAATGGAATCGAAGCTCAGCATATTTGCATTCCCCTTCACCTGACTGTAATCCAATAGAAATATTGATCAGTATTTATTTCCACACAGAATGAAAGAATGTCTGTCAACAGATCAAATGGTGTTATTATTAATAACTGAATGGTTTCTTCTTCTTTGCCTTTCTCACTGGAAGATGCTGACAGGCCGCTGGGATGTGCTTTTTATTGACTCTGGTCGCTCTGCTACAGCTGTGAATTTGTACACAGCAAGATCCCAGAAATAACAATGTGACAATGACCAATCAGTTCTCATTTTTTTAGGGGGATAAATATAACCCGGGACATTAAAGGATGATTCCTTTGCCCATCTTCCAAATAGTCCCAGGGAATATTTTACATTTCATTTCCTCATACCTCAGGGACTGCAGCGGTTCAAGAAGGCAGCTCACCCCCACCTCGTCAATGATAGAATCCCGCTGCCAGCGAACAGCGCGCGGCCGAGGAACACGTGTCTGGGGGGCCCGAGAATCCAGTCCCCAGTGTTGGAATGTCAGTTATTGTTTTTAATGGCATGGTCTGTCTTAATGGCTGCCAAAGAACCCCCGTGGAATTGACAATTAACCGACATGTCTCATTCATTCAGCTTTTCATTATTGTTGGAGATTTGGAAAAAATTATTTTCAGAAATTTCTTTTTCACTTTTTCTCTCAGTCTCTTTGTCCCTCCTCTCTCTCTTTCTTTTCTCCTTCACTTTATTTGGAATCCTGCACCTGACTTGTTGTGGAATTAAATATTCTTCACAGGCTCTTCTAGATTCCGAGCCTCCAATGTGGTCAGTCTCAACGGGAAAAACGGTGTGAATCCTCATGGAATCTTGTGCCTCTCAGAAATAAAAGTGATTGGTGTAGTTACCGGCGTCACTCTGGTGAGGTGGAGACTCTGAGACTGCCTCACGCCCGGCCAGCCTTGGTGTAAATGATGCTGGCGGGACGTCACGCTGAGTCAAGATTCCGTGAGGGAGGGGGTACGGTCTGGAGAGAGTGCTGGGTAATGGTGTGCTGATGTATTACAGTGAGGTTCCTGATCTCACACCGTGTGATTCTCACTCCTCCCCCGGCGGGGTGGGGGCGGGGGGGGGGGGGGGGGGGGGGGGCGGGGGGGGGGGGGGGGGGAGATTCCAAACAACAATCACGCCGGAGAGAATCACATTTTTCACTTCACTCCAGAGTTTGGGTCCACGGTGACTTTCTCACGGACGGAGAGGCTCAAAAAATCACCCCTCAAAAAATCACCCCTCAAAAGATGACAGCTCAAGTTTCAGGTTGGAAACCCACAGAAACTCTGTCCCCAACTTTAACCTGGTCACATAGAAGGTGCTAGAAACTTTTCAAAAAATGTCTGAAAATATAAATAAGCAGTGATGATTCAAGTCAGTGTTTGAGAGAGAGAGAGAGAGAGAGAGAGGAAGAAAGAGAAATAAAGAGCTTGCGACAGAATGAAGGAGAGAGGGTGGTGGCACGCGTGAGGGAGAGAGCAGTGATGCAAGAGTGTGTGTGTGTGAGAGGGTTTGTGTGTGTGAGGGTGTGTGAGGGTGTATGCGTGTGAGTGTGTGTGAGGGTGTGTGTGTGTGAGGCGGTGTGTGTGTGTGTGGGATAGAGGGTGTGTGTGTGAGAGACGGTGTGTGTGTGAGATAGAGGGTGTGTGTGTGAGATAGAGGGTGTGTGTGTGTGGGATAGAGGGTGTGTGTGTGAGACGGTGTGTGTGTGAGATAGAGTGTGTGTGTGAGAGACGGTGTGTGTGTGTGTGTGAGATAGAGGGTGTGTGTGTGAGATAGAGGGTGTGTGTGTGAGATAGAGGGGGTGTGTGTGAGATAGAGGGTGTGTGTGTGAGATAGAGGGTGTGTGTGTGAGATAGAGGGTGTGTGTGTGAGATAGAGGGTGTGTGTGTGAGATAGAGGGTGTGTGTGTGGGATAGAGGGTGTGTGTGTGAGATAGAGGGTGTGTGTGAGTGTGTGTGTGTGTGAGATAGAGGCTGTGTGTGTGAGAGACGGTGTGTGTGTGAGATAGAGGGTGTGTGTGAGTGTGTGTGTGTGTGAGATAGAGGGTGTGTGTGTGAGATAGAGGGTGTGCGTGTGAGATAGAGGGTGTGTGTGAGTGTGTGTGTGTGTGAGATAGAGGCTGTGTGTGTGAGATAGAGGGTGTGTGTGTGAGATAGAGGGTGTGTGTGAGATAGAGTGTGTGTGAGAGACGGTGTGTGTGAGAGACGGTGTGTGTGTGTGGGATAGAGGGTGTGTGTGTGAGATACAGGGTGTGTGTGTGAGAGACGGTGTGTGTCTGAGATAGAGGGTGTGTGTGTGTGGGATAGAGGGTGTGTGTGTGAGACGGTGTGTGTGTGAGAGATGGTGTGAGTGTGTGTGGGATAGAGGGTGTGTGTTGTGAGATAGAGGGTGTGTGTGTGAGATAGAGGATGTGTGTGTGAGATAGAGGGTGTGTGTGAGAGACGGTGTGTGTGAGAGACGGTGTGTGTGAGAGACGGTGTGTGTGTGTGGGATAGAGGGTGTGTGTGTGAGATAGAGGGTGTGTGTGTGAGACGGTGTGTGTGTGAGAGACGGTGTGTGTGTGTGTGTGGGATAGAGGGTGTGTGTGTGAGATGGAGGGTGTGTGTGTGAGATAGAGGGTGTGTGTGAGTGTGTGTGTGTGTGAGATAGAGGGTGTGTGTGTGGGATAGAGGGTGTGTGTGTGAGATAGAGGGTGTGTGTGTGTCGGGATTGGATTGGATTTGTTTATTGTCACGTGGACCGAGGAACAGTGAAAAGTATTTTTCTGCGAGCAGCACAAACAGATCATTTAGTACAAGAAACAAAAATACATAATAGGGCAACACAAGGCCCACAATGTGAATACATAGACACCGGCATCGAGTGAAGCATACAGCAGTATTAATCAGATCAGTACATAAGAGGGTCGTTAGGCGTCTGATAACAGTGGAGAAGAAGCTGTTTGTGTTCTCAGACTTTTGTATCTTCTGCCCGATGCCCGATGTGTGTGTGTGTGTGTATGGGAGAGAGAGAGAGTGTGTATGGATTTGGATTTTGTTTATTGTCACGTGTACTGAGGCAGGGTGAAAAGTATTTTTCTGCGAGCAGCTCAGCAGATCATTAAGTACATGAAAATAAAAGAAAAGAAAATACTTATTGTGCAACACAAGGTACGCAATGTAACGACATAAACACCGGCATTGGGTGAAGCATACAGGGATGTAGTGTTAATCAGGTCAGTGTGTGCGTGCGCATGCACGTGTGCATGTGCGTGTGTTTGGAGTGGGAAGTTGTGAAACTTCCTCCCCAGGTTTAAACTAACCTTCTGAGTTATTGTTAACTCCAGATTTCTGCAGTTTATTAGTGTGCGGCTGTGTGAGGGTGCATGAGGGTGTGTGAGAGGGTTGTGCATGAGGGTGTGTGCGATGTAGTGGGAAGTTATGAAACTGCCTCCCCAGATTTGAACTAACCTTCTGAGTTACTGTTAACTCCAGTTTTCTGCAGTTTATCAGTAAATTGGTTCACAGAACCCATGGATTTGAAAAATATGCCACCACCAACTTTAAAAATAATTGAAAACACGTTGTGCAGACAGACAGGTGGAGCGGGGAAATCAGAGCAGGTTGTCTATCACTCTCCTGTCTGGAACAGAAGGATTGATTTGTAAACTTACAGTAACATTCAAACTCCTCCTCTTTAATTGATGTGGTGCCTATTTTGGGAAACGGCAGCAAATCTAAAATGCAGCAAAGAACAGCAGTTAAGCCCCATTTCCATTTCCTTACCAAAGGAGCAGAAGGAGCTTCTTCAACCTCTTGATTGCTGCTCCGTGTTTTATCTGAAAGAAAAGACAAAGATGTTTCTTCAGAATAAATCCATGTAAAGGTCGAGCTCTGGAAACTTGGAATGACAGCAAATGAAAATTCCGGAGTGACTTGGGCAGTTTTCCCGGGAGACATGAGGCCTCCTCTCCGTTATAAAGTTCATCAGAGAAATCAGCAACTCACAGAACAGGAGGAGGCCATTCGGCCCATTGAACCTGTGCTGGTTCTTTAAAGGGCCATTGTGCCTAATCCCACATTCCTGCTTTTCATCCGGAATCCTGTAAATTCCTGAGGCATACACAGAAACATGGAAAATAGAAGCAGGAGGAGGCCATTCGGCCCTTCGAGCCTGCTCCCCCATTCATTATGATCATGGCTGATCATCAAGTTCAATACCCTGATCCCACCTTCCCCCCATATCCCTGGATTCCTTTAGCCCCAAGAGCAAAATCTAATTCCTACTTTAAATTACACAATGTTTTGACCTCAACTATGTTAGCCGGTTAGCTGCTGTTGTATAAAGAGTCAAAAGTTCTGCTCCTTTTCCACAAACACCTTTAATTTACTTCAACAGACTCTGCTCAAAATTCTAACATCACATCACCTGACACAAAGGCCACCTGAAGCCTCTTTACATATCAGTGTCAATTATTGGATACTTAACATAAGACAACTAATAGGAATGTCTCTTAACCCATTACTTAACAAACGACTTTCTGTGGTAGCGAATTCCACAGATTCACCACTCTCTGGGTGAAGAGATTTCTCCTCACCTCAGTCCTAAAAGGTTTACTCCTTATCCTCAAACTATGACCCCTAGTTCTGGACTCTCCCACCATCGGGAACATTCTTTCTGAATCTACCCTGTCTAATCCTGTTAGAATTTTGTAAGTTTCTATGAGATTCCCTCGCACTCTTCTAAACTCCAATGAATATAATCCTAACCCACTTAGTCTCTCCTCATAGGACAGTCCCACCATCCAGGATTCAGCCTGGTAAACCTTCGCTGCTCTCCCTCCACAGCAAGTACCTGCCCAACTCTCTTCTAAGATGATTTCTGGAATCAGCTTCCTCCACATTTTCAGGGCGAGCGTTTCAGATCCCGACAATTCTCTGAGTGAAAAACATTTCTCTCCATCTCCCCTCTCGATCTTTACCCAACGATTTTAAATCTCTGATCTCTAGTTGTTAACCCACTCGCCAGAGCAAATAGTTTTTCTCTCTCGATTCAATCAAAAACTCTCATATCAAACTAATCGGTCAACTCTTAACCATCTCTATTGCCAGGAATTGCTCTGAGAACTGACAATGTGATCACTCTACAAGGATATTCCAAACGCTGGTGAAATATAGGAGGCCGTTCCGTGGACTTTCTATGTCTGAAAGTTTATCTTTTTGGGGTCACTCTCTGTAACATTGCCACCCTGAGGGTATGTCTCACACTCTGCAGCTGCAGGGCTGGGGACAGCCTCCAACCATCTTCATTCTTTCCGATGTAGCTTTACAGCATTTAATAGTAAACTTTGCAAATCAGACAAATAAATTGGTCAAATTATTAGCATGTTAATTACATCCCAAAACTAACAGCATCAAAGGGATATCTGGGATCGAGAGTAATTCCCGGTGAGCGTTGCAACAATGGTTGAATTAGTTTACTCACCGTCCACTGTTGCATACACAGGGTTCTGGTCTTCATCAGGGATCCTAAAGAAATGCCACACATTAGCTTCATTGCAGCGTTACTGCAAGGTCACACTCTTGGCGGAGACGGAGTTTAGATTTTCCAACATGGGCCTTTGATTCCAGTTTTTAAGGACAATGACACGGATGAGCCAGATATCCGGAATCATTTCCTAAATAAGCAGAATTGGCTCCACAATGTGACCCAAATCAGAAGGCATGCTGGGAAGTTTGATCAAGCTCATGCATCTTATTCTAATTTCAGACTTTGGAAGTGAAAGAGTTGTTTGAGAAACTTCTCATTTTGCAATGATTTCACATCCGGGACAAGAAGCAGCCGTAACATCAGAGAAATGAACGATTAACCTTTGGTCTCCCGGAGGGAGCGAAGACCCTTGTTTCCAATTTCCACGCCTGGATAAGTTTAGAAACATCTTGGGTGGGATTCTCCGAGCCTCCACGCTTAAATCGCGATTGGCGCGGGGGCGAAGAACGCCCGCGATCGGGTCCGACGCCGAGACGTGATTCTCCGCCGACCGGAGAATCAGCGCCAGTCACGCGCAGTCGATGCGGCGCCAGCCGGGGGCCGTTGAAAGAGGCCCCACGGCAATTCTCTGCGGTCGACCGGCCGAGTTCCGTCGACGTGGTTCCCGTATGGTTTCACCCGGCGGGCTCTCGGTGTCGCGGCTGCAGTAGCCGTCCTGGTTGGGGGGGGGTGGGGTTGTGGGGGATCAGACTCCGGGGGGGCATTTCTTCTCAGCGCCGGGCCACTAAAGGGCTCCGCCATGTTGCGCAGGGGCCGGCGTGAATACGGCAGCCGCGCGCGTGCGCGGATCCGCGGCCTGCCGCCGTATGCATGCGCGGATCCGCAGTCGGAAGTGCTGGGGCCCGTATCGGAAGCCGGAGCTGCGTTAAGCACTCCAGCGCCGTGCTGGGCCCCTGTGGGGTGCAGAATCGCTGGGCCAAGAGGCCCATTGACGCCAGCGTGAAACACTCTGGTGTTTACTCCGGCGGCAACACTTTGCCGCGATTTGGGGGAATCCCTGCCCTTGTGTCTTAATATCAATAAACCGATCATTTAGAAAATATTTCAGCCCTGATTGATTTATTTTGCCTCCCGTATCCCAAAGAGTGAGAGAGAAAGGCCAGAGCGAGGAGCAGTGGACACAGGGAGTTTGGGATGGGAACAAGGTGACAGCACCTGTCTCAGTCTCTTCCCTTTCTCCTGGGAGCTCAGGATTGGTGACTTTAATCTTTCTATCACCGAATCACACAGATTCTGCAGAAGAGGCCCTTCGGCCCATCGAGTCTTCACCGATGCATGACAAACACCTGACCCGCCGACCTACTCCCATTGACCAGCACTTGGTCCATAACCTTGAATGTTATGATGGCTAAATGCTCATCCAGGTACTTTTTAAAGGATGTGAGGCAACCCGCCTCTACCACCCTCCCAGGCCGTGCGTTCCAGACCCTCACCACCCTCCCACGCAGTGCGTTCCAGACCCTCACCCCCCTCCCAGGCAGTGCGCTCCAGACCCTCACCATCCTCTGGGTAAAAAGGATTTTCCTCTAATCCCCTCGAAACTGCCTGCCCCTCACCTTGAACTTGTGTCCCCTTGTAACCGACCTTTCATCTCAGGGGTACAGCTGCTCCCTATCCACCCAGTCCATGCCCCTCATAATCTTGTCCACCTCGATCAGGTCACCCCTCAGTCTTCTCTGCTCCAGAGTAAACAACCCAAATCCATTCAACCTTTCTCCATAACTTCAACGTTCCATCCCAGGCAAAATCCTGGTGAATCTCCTCTGCACCCCCTCCAGTGCGATCACACCCTTCCTATAATGTGGTTACCAGGGGCAAAATTCTCCAGAAACGGCGCAATGTCCGCTGACTGGCGCCCAAAACGGCACAAATCAGACGGGCATCGCGCCGCCCCAAAGGTGCGGAACGCTCCGCATCTTTGGGGGCCGAGCCCCAACATTGAGGGGCTAGGCCGGCGCCGGAGGAATTTCCGCCCCGCCAGCTGGCGGAAAAGGCCTTTGGTGCCCCGCCAGCTGGCGCGGAATGACATCTCCGGGTGGCGCATGCGCGGGAGCGTCAGCGGCCGCTGACAGCATTCCCGCGCATGCGCAGTGGAGTGAGTCACTTCCGCTTCCGCCATGGTGAAGACCCTGGCGGAGGCGGAAGGGAAAGGGTGCCCCCACGGCACAGGCCCCCCTGCGGATCGGTGGGCGCCGATCGCGAGCCAGGCCACCGTGGGGGCACCCCCTGGGGCCAGATCGCCCCGCGCCCCCCCCAGGACCCCGGAGCCCGCCCGCGCCACCTTGTCCCGCCGGTAAGGTAGGTGAATTAATTTACGCGGCGGGACAGGCATTTTAGCGGCGGGACTTCAGCCCATCCGGGCCGGAGAATCGAACGGGGGGCCCGCCAACTGTCGCGTCGCGATTCCCGCCCCCGCCGAATCTCCGGTGCCAGAGACTTCGGCAACCAGCGGGGGCGGGATTCACGCCAGCCCCCGGCGATTCTCCAACCCGGCGGGGGGTCGGAGAATTTCGCCCCAGAACTGCACACAGTGCTCCAGCTGTGGCCTCACCAAAGTTCTATAAAACTCCAACATGACCTCCCTGCTTTTGTAATCGATGCCCCGATTGATAAAGGCAAGTGTCCCATCTGCCTTTTTCACCCCCCTATTAACCTCCCAACTCAGTAAACACAAAGCATGTCACACTTTGAGAAAGGGCTGGAAACAGTGCGGACTTCTCCTGGGAAATCTGATCCATCTCATTTCTATCAAAGCAATGCAAACTGTGCAGATGTCCATGGTCACACCACCCAAACCAGACTGGTCAGGATTCCCCTGGGCTCCCAGTGAATCCACAATGAATACTGGGATTTTCCGCTATCTGGGCCATGCACTCACTGCTGTCTCGTTACAACCTGGAAATTCCAGCGCCCATTTTGCACAATATTCCCTGGAACATTTTAATGTTTTGAATGTTCGTTACGAAACACCGAGACTGTCTGTCATTCACTGACAGTGAAAGTTATCTCAGTTTTTGAAGACATGCTAGAGAGCTCCCACTCCAAGCTGATTAAGCTGTCAGGCGTTAGTGAGGAAACAGGAGAGATTCACTGGGATTGGGTCTGGTGTCAGCAAAACAAATACAAAGAAAGACGGGAGACATTTTTTATCATTAGCAGAACCCAGATTGCAGAGCAATATGATCAAAGGTCTTCAAAATTCTTTAAACTTGGGATAGAAGAGATGGAAGCAGACTTTTACAGGGAGGATGAAGATTGAGGAGCTCTGGATACAAGGGGACACGGGCACTGAACCAGCACGCAGGGCGAGGGGGGCAATTATCCAGCACTAATGTCCGAAGGGCGAGGTTTAGTGCGTCAACTGTTAAAACCATCCTGGCTCTCAGCAGCAGCAGTTAGGTGCCTGTTGGTCAATACTGGGGTGGTTGTGATGCCAGGACAGTTGGAGATGACTGGCACCAGTCAAGCACTGGCACGTGTTGGTCTCAACAGTAGCAGGTCACACACTTGAACGATAGGCTGCAAGGGGAATGTGGCTCCTCAATAAACGCAGCAAGTTATAAAATAATCACCCCGTGCAGTAACAGTATCAGACACAAGATGAATCATATTTACCCTTGTGTGGAGTTCTTTGCAGAATGCAACCTCGTTTTTACAAGATAACGTGTGAGCAGAGCGAAGCAGAACAAGACAACAAAGGCCAGGATTATACCCGTGCTTAAAACAATCGCATCTGCTGTCCCGGGATTCTGGTCGGATGGTTGTTCTGTAAAGTATCAGAATGTTAAACACACGGCAGCTTCAGTATATTCAGCTTCAGATATTAGTTCAGCCTCAATCAGAATATTACATCCAGTTCTGGGTATCGCACATTAGGAAGGATGTGAAGGTATCGGAGAGAGAGCAGCAAAGATTCAAGACAATGGATCCAGGGATGAGGAACTTCAGTTCCGGGGATATATTGGAGAAGTTGGACCATTCTCCTTGGAGAGAAGAAGGATCAGGGGAGATTTGATAGAGATGTTCAAAATCACTGGAGTTCTGACCAGAGCAGACAGGGAGAAACTGTTCCCCTTTCTGAAAAGATTGAGACAGAGGGCAAAAAAATAATTTGCAAAGAAGGCAAATGCGAAATGAAGAATAAACCTCTTCCACACAGCGAGTGGTTAGGATCCGGAATGTATTGTCTGTGAGTGTGGTGGAGACAGATTCACACAGCGAGTGGTTAGGATCCGGAATGTTCTGTCTGAGAGTGTGGTGGAGACAGATTCACACAGCGAGTGGTTAGGATCCGGAATGTACTGTCTGAGAGTGTGGTGGAGACAGATTCAAATAGCGAGTGATTAGGATCCGTAATGTTCTGTCTGAGAGTGTGGTGGAGACAGATTCACACAGCGAGTGGTTAGGATCCGGAATGCACTGTCTGAGAGTGTGGTGGAGACAGATTCACACAGCGAGTGGTTAGGATCCGGAATGTTCTGTCTGAGAGTGAGGTGGAGACAGATTCACACAGCGAGTGGTTAGGATCCGGAATGTACTGTCTGAGAGTGTGGTGGAGACAGATTCACACAGCGAGTGGTTAGGATCCGGAATGTACTGTCTGAGAGTGTGGTGGAGACAGATTCACACAGCGAATGGTTAGGATCTGGAATGTTCTGTCTGAGAGTGTGGTGGAGACAGATTCACACAGCGAGTGGTTAGGATCTGTAATGTACTGTCTGAGAGTGTGGTGGAGGCAGATTCACACAACGAGTGGTTAGGATCCGGAATGTACTTTCTGAGAGTGTGGTGGAGACAGATTCACACAGCGAGTGGTTAGGATCCGGGATGTACTGTCTGAGAGTGCGGTGGAGGCAGATTCACACAGCGAGTGGTTAGGATCTGGAATGTACTGTCTGAGAGTGTGGTGGAGACAGATTCACACAGCGAGTGGTTAGGATCCGTAATGTTCTGTCTGAGAGTGAGGTGGAGACAGATTCACACAGCGAGTGGTTAGGATCCGGAATGTACTGTCTGAGAGTGTGGTGGAGACAGATTCACACAGCGAGTGGTTAGGATCCGGGATGTACTGTCTGAGAGTGTGGTGGAGACAGATTCACACAGCGAGTGGTTAGGATCCGGAATGCACTGTCTGAGAGTGTGGTGGAGACAGATTCACACAGCGAGTGGTTAGGATCCGTAAAGTTCTGTCTGAGAGTGAGGTGGAGACAGATTCACACAGCGAGTGGTTAGGATCCGGAATGTACTGTCTGAGAGTGTGGTGGAGACAGATTCACACAGCGAGTGGTTAGGATCCGGGATGTACTGTCTGAGAGTGTGGTGGAGACAGATTCACACAGCGAGTGGTTAGGATCCGGAATGCACTGTCTGAGAGTGTGGTGGAGACAGATTCACACAGCGAGTGGTTAGATCCGGAATGTTCTGTCTGAGAGTGAGGTGGAGACAGATTCACACAGCGAGTGGTTAGGATCCGGAATGTACTGTCTGAGAGTGTGGTGGAGACAGATTCACACAGCGAGTGGTTAGGATCCGGAATGTACTGTCTGAGAGTGTGGTGGAGACAGATTCACACAGCGAGTGGTTAGGATCCGGAATGTTCTGTCTGAGAGTGAGGTGGAGACAGATTCACACAGCGAGTGATTAGGATCCGGAATGTTCTGTCTGAGAGTGTGGTGGAGAGAGATTCACACAGCGAGTGGTTAGGATCCGGAATGTACTGTCTGAGAGTGTGGTGGAGACAGATTCACACAGCGAGTGGTTAGGATCCGGAATGTACTGTCTGAGAGTGTGGTGGAGACAGATTCACACAGCGAGTAGTTAGGATCCGGAATGTTCTGTCTGAGAGTGAGGTGGAGACAGATTCAAACAACGAGTGGTTAGGATCCGTAATGTTCTGTCTGAGAGTGTGGTGGAGACAGATTCACACAACGAGTGGTTAAGTTCCAAAATGTTCTGTCTGTGAGTGTGGTGGAGGCAGATTCACACAGCGAGTGGTTAGGATCTGGAATGTTCTGTCTGTGAGTGTGGTGGAGACAGATTCACACAGCGAGTGGTCAGTATCCGGAATGTTCTGTCTGAGAGTGTGGTGGAGACAGATTCACACAGCGAGTGGTTAGGATCCGGAATGTTCTGTCTGAGAGTGTGGTGGAGATAGATTCACACAGCGAGTGGTTAGGATCTGGAATGTTCTCTCTGAGAGTGTGGTGGAGGCAGATTCACACAGCGAGAGGTTAGAATCGGGAATGTTCTGTCTGAGAGTGTGGTGGAGACAGATTCACACAGCGAGTGGTTAGGATCCGGAATGTTCTGTCTGAGAGTGTGGTGGAGGGAGATTCACACAGCGAGTGGTTAGGATCCGTAATGTTCTGTCTGAGAGTGTGGTGGAGACAGATTCACACAGCGAGCGGTTAGGATCCGGAATGTTCTGTCTGTGAGTGTGGTGGAGACAGATTCAAATAGCGAGTGGTTAGGATCCGTAATGTTCTGTCTGAGAGTGTGGTGGAGACAGATTCACACAGCGAGTGGTTAGGATCCGGAATGGTCTGTCTGAGAGTGTGGTGGAGGCAGATTCACACAGCGAGTGGTTAGGATCCGGAATGTTCTGTCTGAGAGTGTGGTGGAGACAGATTCAAATAGCGAGTGGTTAGGATCCGTAATGTTCTGTCTGAGAGTGTGGTGGAGACAGATTCACACAGCGAGTGGTTAGGATTTAGAATGTTCTGCCTGAGTGTTATAGAGACAGATTTACACAGGGAGTGTTTACGAACTGGAATGTACTGTCTGAGAGTGTGGTGGAGGCAGATTCACACAGCGAGTGGTTAGGATCTGTAATGTACTGTCTGTGAGTGAGGTGGAGACAGATTCACGCAGCGAGTGGTTAGGATCCGGAATGTTCTGTCTGAGAGTGTGGTGGAGACAGATTCACACAGCGAGTGGTTAGGATCCGGAATGTTCTGTCTGAGAGTGTGGTGGAGACAGATTCACACAGCGAGTGGTTAGGATCCGGAATGTTCTGTCTGAGAGTGTGGTGGAGACAGATTCAAATAGCGAGTGGTTAGGATCCGGGATGTACTGTCTGAGAGTGTGGTGGAGACAGATTCACACAGCGAGTGGTTAGGTTCCGGAATGCACTGTCTGAGAGTGTGGTGGAGACAGATTCACACAGCGAGTGGTTAGGATCCGGAATGTTCTGTCTGAGAGTGAGGTGGAGACAGATTCACACAGCGAGTGGTTAGGATCCGGAATGTACTGTCTGAGAGTGTGGTGGAGACAGATTCACACAGCGAGTGGTTAGGATCCGGAATGTACTGTCTGAGAGTGTGGTGGAGACAGATTCACACAGCGAGTAGTTAGGATCCGGAATGTTCTGTCTGAGAGTGAGGTGGAGACAGATTCAAACAACGAGTGGTTAGGATCCGTAATGTTCTGTCTGAGAGTGTGGTGGAGACAGATTCACACAACGAGTGGTTAAGATCCAGAATGTTCTGTCTGTGAGTGTGGTGAAGGGAGATTCACACAGCGAGTGGTTAGGATCTGGAATGTTCTGTCTGTGAGTGTGGTGGAGACAGATTCACACAGCGAGTGGTCAGTATCCGGAATGTTCTGTCTGAGAGTGTGGTGGAGACAGATTCACACAGCGAGTGGTTAGGATCCGGAATGTTCTGTCTGAGAGTGTGGTGGAGATAGATTCACACAGCGAGTGGTTAGGATCTGGAATGTTCTCTCTGAGAGTGTGGTGGAGGCAGATTCACACAGCGAGAGGTTAGAATCGGGAATGTTCTGTCTGAGAGTGTGGTGGAGACAGATTCACACAGCGAGTGGTTAGGATCCGGAATGTTCTGTCTGAGAGTGTGGTGGAGGGAGATTCACACAGCGAGTGGTTAGGATCCGTAATGTTCTGTCTGAGAGTGTGGTGGAGACAGATTCACACAGCGAGCGGTTAGGATCCGGAATGTTCTGTCTGTGAGTGTGGTGGAGACAGATTCAAATAGCGAGTGGTTAGGATCCGTAATGTTCTGTCTGAGAGTGTGGTGGAGACAGATTCACACAGCGAGTGGTTAGGATCCGGAATGGTCTGTCTGAGAGTGTGGTGGAGGCAGATTCACACAGCGAGTGGTTAGGATCCGGAATGTTCTGTCTGAGAGTGTGGTGGAGACAGATTCAAATAGCGAGTGGTTAGGATCCGTAATGTTCTGTCTGAGAGTGTGGTGGAGACAGATTCACACAGCGAGTGGTTAGGATTTAGAATGTTCTGCCTGAGTGTTATAGAGACAGATTTACACAGGGAGTGTTTACGAACTGGAATGTACTGTCTGAGAGTGTGGTGGAGGCAGATTCACACAGCGAGTGGTTAGGATCTGTAATGTACTGTCTGTGAGTGAGGTGGAGACAGATTCACGCAGCGAGTGGTTAGGATCCGGAATGTTCTGTCTGTGAGTGTGGTGGAGACAGATCCACACAGCGAGTGGTTAGGATCCGGAATGTTCTGTCTGAGAGTGTGGTGGAGACAGATTCACACAGCGAGTGGTTAGGATCCGGAATGTTCTGTCTGAGAGTGTGGTGGAGACAGATTCACACAGCGAGTGGTTAGGATCCGGAATGTTCTGTCTGAGAGTGTGGTGGACGCAGATTCACACAGCGAGTGATTAGGATCCGTAATGTTCTGTCTGAGAGTGTGGTGGAGACAGATTCACACAGCGAGTGGTTAGGATTTAGAATGTTCTGCCTGAGTGTTATAGAGACAGATTTACACAGGGAGTGTTTACGAACTGGAATGTACTGTCTGAGAGTGTGGTGGAGCCAGATGCACACAGCGAGTGGTTAGGATTCGTAATGTTCTGTCTGAGAGTGTGGTGGAGACAGATTCACACAGCGAGTGTTTAGGATCCGGAATGTTCTGTCTGAGAGTGTGGTGGAGACAGATTCACACAGCGAGTGGTTAGGATCCGGAATGTACTGTCTGAGAGTGTGGTGGAGGCAGATTCACGCAGTGAGTAGTTAGGATCCGGAATGTTCTGTCTGAGAGTGTGGTGGAGGCAGATTCACACAGCGAGTGGTTAGGATCCGGAATGTTCTGTCTGAGAGTGTGATGGAGACAGATTCACACAGCGAGTGGTTAGGATCCGGAATGTTCTGTCTGAGAGTGTGGTGGAGACAGATTCACACAGCGAGTGTTTAGGATCCGGAATGTTCTGTCTGAGAGTGTGGTGGAGACAGATTCACACAGCGAGTGGTTAGGATCCGGAATGTACTGTCTGAGAGTGTGGTGGAGGCAGATTCACGCAGTGAGTAGTTAGGATCCGGAATGTTCTGTCTGAGACTGTGGTGGAGGCAGATTCACACAGCGAGTGGGTAGGATCCGGAATGTTCTGTCTGAGAGTGTGGTGGAGACAGATTCACACAGCGAGTGGTTAGGATCCGGAATGTACTGTCTGTGATTGTGGTGAAGACAGATTCACAGTGCGAGTGGTTAGGATCCGGAATGTTCTGTCTGAGAGTGTGGTGGAGACAGATTCACACAGTGAGTGGTTAGGATCCGTAATGTTCTGTCTGAGAGTGTGGTGGAGGCAGATTCACACAGCGAGTTGTTAGGATCCGGAATGTTCTGTCTGAGAGTGTGGTGGAGACAGATTCACACAGCGAGTGGTTAGGATCCGGAATGTTCTCTCTGAGAGTGTGGTGGAGACAGATTCACACAGCGAGTGGTTAGGATCCGGAATGTTCTGTCTGAGAGTGAGGTGGAGACAGATTCAAACAGTGAGTGGTTAGGATCCGTAATGTTCTGTCTGAGAGTGTGGTGGAGTCAGATTCACACAACGAGTGGTTAGGATCCAGAATGTTCTGTCTGTGAGTGTGGTGGAGGCAGATTCACACAGCGAGTGGTTAGGATCCGGAATGTTCTGTCTGAGAGTGTGGTGGAGACAGATTCAAACAGCGAGTGGTTAGGATCCGTAATGTTCTGTCTGCGAGTGTGGTGGAGACAGATTCACACAGCGAGTGGTTAGGATCCGGAATGTTTTGTCTGAGAGTGTGGTGGAGACAGATTCAGACAACGAGTGGTTAGGATCCGGAATGTACTGTCTGTGAGTGTGCTGGAGACAGATTCACACAGCGAGTGGTTAGAATCGGGAATGTTCTGTCTGAGAGTGTGGTGTAGACAGATTCAGACAACGAGTGGTTAGGATCCGGAATGTAATGTCTGTGAGTGTGGTGGAGACAGATTCACACAGCGAGTGGTTAGGATCCGGAATGTTCTGTCTGAGAGTGTGGTGGAGCCAGATTCAGACAACGAGTGGTTAGGATCCGGAATGTTCTGTCTGTGATTGTGGTGAAGGGAGATTCACACAGCGAGTGGTTAGAATCGGGAATGTTCTGTCTGAGAGTGTGGTGGAGGCAGATTCACACAGCGAGTGGTTAGGATCCGGAATGTTCTGTCTGAGAGTGTGGTGGAGACAGATTCACATAGCGAGTGGTTAGGATCCGGAATGTACTGTTTGTGAGTGTGGTGGAGGCGGATTCACACAACAAGTGGTTAGGATCCGGAATGTTCTGTCTGAAAGTGTGGTGGAGCCGGATTCACACTGCGAGTGGTTATGATCCGGAATGTTCTGTCTGTGAGTGTGGTGGAGACAGATCCACACAGCGAGTGGTTAGGATCCGGAATGTACTGTCTGAGAGTGTGGTGGAGGCAGATTCACATAGCGAGTGGTTAGGATCTGGAATGTACTGTCTGAGAGTGTGGTGGAGAGAGATTCACACAGCGAGTGGTTAGGATCTGGAATGTTCGGTCTGAGAGTGTGGTGGAGACTGATACACACAGCGAGTGGTTAGGATCTGGAATGTTCTGTCTGAGAGTGTGGTGGAGGGAGATTCACACAGCGAGTGGTTAGGATCCGTAATGTTCTGTCTGAGAGTGTGGTGGAGACAGATTCACACAGCGAGCGGTTAGGATCCGGAATGTTCTGTCTGTGAGTGTGGTGGAGACAGATTCAAATAGCGAGTGGTTAGGATCCGTAATGTTCTGTCTGAGAGTGTGGTGGAGACAGATTCACACAGCGAGTGGTTAGGATCCGGAATGTTCTGTCTGAGAGTGTGGTGCAGACAGATTCACACAGCGAGTGGTTAGGATCCGGAATGTTCTGTCTGAGAGTGTGGTGGAGCCAGATTCAGACAACGAGTGGTTAGGATCCGGAATGTTCTGTCTGTGATTGTGGTGAAGGGAGATTCACACAGCGAGTGGTTAGGATCCGGAATGATCTGTCTGAGAGTGTGGTGGAGGCAGATTCACACAGCGAGTGGTTAGGATCCGGAATGTTCTGTCTGAGAGTGTGGTGGAGACAGATTCACACAACAAGTGGTTAGGATCCGGAATGTACTGTTTGTGAGTATGGTGGAGGCGGATTCACACAACAAGTGGTTAGGATCCGGAATGTTCTGTCTGAAAGTGTGGTGGAGCCGGATTGACACTGCGAGTGGTTATGATCCGGAATGTTCTGTCTGTGAGTGTGGTGGAGACAGATCCACACAGCGAGTGGTTAGGATCCGGAATGTACTGTCTGAGAGTGTGGTGGAGGCAGATTCACATAGCGAGTGGTTAGGATCTGGAATGTACTTTCTGAGAGTGTGGTGGAGACAGATTCACACAGCGAGTGGTTAGGATCTGGAATGTTCTGTCTGAGAGTGTGGTGGAGGCAGATACACACAGCGAGTGGTTAGGATCCGGAATGTACTGTCCGGGAGTGTTCTGGAGACAGATTCACACAGCGAGTGGTTAGGATCTGGAATGTACTGTCTGGGAGTGTGATGGAGACAGATCCACAGTGAATGGTTAGGATTTAGAATGTTCTGTCTGAGAGTGTGGTGGAGGCAGATTCACACAGCGAGTGGTTAGCATCTGGAATTTACTGTCTGAGAGTGTGGTGTAGACAGATGCACACAGCGAGTGGTTAGGATCCGGAATGTACTGTCTGAGAGTGTGGTGGAGACAGATTCGCACAGCGAGTGGTTAGGATCCAGAATGTTCTGTCTGAGAGTGTGGTGGAGACAGATTCACACAGCGAGTGGTTAGGATCCGGAATGTACTGTCTGAGAGTGTGGTGGAGACAGATTCATACAGCGAGTGGTTAGGATCCGGAATGTTCTGTCTGAGAGTGTGGTGGAGACAGATTCACACAGCGAGTGGTTAGGATCCGGAATGTACTGTCTGAGAGTGTGGTGGAGACAGATTCATACAGCGAGTGGTTAGGATCCGGAATGTTCTGTCTGAGAGTGTGGTGGAGGCAGATTCACACAGCGAGTGGTTAGGATCCGGAATATTCTGTCTGATAGTGTGGTGGAGACAGTTTCACAAAGCGAGTGGTTAGAATCCGGAATGTACTTTCTGAGAGTTTGGTGGAGGCAGATTCACACAGCGAGTGGTTAGGATCCGGAATGTTCTGTCTGAGAGTGTGGTGGAGGCAGTTTCACAAAGCGAGTGGTTAGGATCCGGAATGTACTGTCTGAGAGTGTGGTGGAGGCAGATTCACACAGCGAGTGGTTAGGATCCGGAATGTTCTACATAGAACATAGAACATAGAAAATACAGCACAGAACAGGCCCTTCGGCCCACGATGTTGTGCCGAACCTTTGTCCTAGATTAATCATAGATTATCATTGAATTTACAGTGCAGAAGGAGGCCATTCGGCCCTTTGAGTCTGCACCAGCTCTTGGAAAGAGCACCCTACCCAAACTCAACACCTCCACCCAACACCAAGGGCAATTTGGACATTAAGGGCAATTTATCATTAGCCAATTCACCTAACCCGCACATCTTTGGACTGTGGGAGGAAACCGGAGCACCCGGAGGAAACCCACGCAGACACGGGGAGGACGTGCAGACTCCGCACAGACAGTGACCCAAGCCGGAATCGAACCTGGGACCATGGAGCTGTGAAGCAATTGTGCTATCCACAATGCTACCGTGCTGCCCTTAAGAACAAATAAATCTACACTATATCATTTTCCCGTAATCCATGTACCTATCCAATAGCTGCTTGAAGGTCCCTAATGTTTCCGACTCATCTACTTCCACAGGCAGTGCATTCCATGCCCCCACTACTCTCTGGGTAAAGAACCTACCTCTGATATCCCTCCTATATCTTCCACCTTTCACCTTAAATTTATGTCCCCTTGTAATGGTGTGTTCCACCTGGGGAAAAAGTCTCTGACTGTCTACTCTATCTATTCCCCTGATCATCTTATAAACCTCTATCAAGTCGCCCCTCATCCTTCTCCGCTCTAATGAGAAAAGGCCTAGCACCCTCAACCTTTCCTCGTAAGACCTACTCTCCATTCCAGGCAACATCCTGGTAAATTTTCTTTGCACCTTTTCCAGAGCTTCCACATCCTTCCTAAAATGAGGCGACCAGAACTGTACACAGTACTCCAAATGTGGCCTTACCAAAGTTTTGTACAGCTGCATCATCACCTCACGGCTCTTAAATTCAATCCCTCTGTTAATGAACGCGAGCACACCATAGGCCTTCTTCACAGCTCTATCCACTTGAGTGGCAACTTTCAAAGATGTATGAACATAGACCCCAAGGTCTCTCTGCCCCTCCACAATGCCAAGAACTCTACCGTTAACCCTGTATTCCGCATTCATATTTGTCCTTCCAAAATGGACAACCTCACACTTTTCAGGGTTAAACTCCATCTGCCACTTCTCAGCCCAGCTCTGCATCCTATCTATGTCTCTTTGCAGCCGACAACAGCCCTCCTTACTATCCACAACTCCACCAATCTTCGTATCGTCTGCAAATTTACTGACCCACCCTTCAACTCCCTCATCCAAGTCATTAATGAAAATCACAAACAGCAGAGGACCCAGAACTGATCCCTGCGGTACACCACTGGTAACTGGGATCCAGGCTGAATATTTGCCATCCACCACCACTCTCTGACTTCTATCGGTTAGCCAGTTCGTTATCCAACTGGCCAAATTTCCCACTATCCCATGCCTCCTTACTTTGTGCAGAAGCCTACCATGGGGAACTTTATCAAATGCCTTACTAAAATCCATGTACACTACATCCACTGCTTTACCTTCATCCACATGCTTGGTCACCTCCTCAAAGAATTCAATAAGATTTGTAAGGCAAGACCTACGCCTCACAAATCCATGCTGACTATCCCTAATCAAGCAGTTTCTTTCCAGATGCTCAGAAATCCTATCCTTCAGTACCCTTTCCATTACTTTGCCTACCACCGAAGTAAGACTAACTGGCCTGTAATTCCCAGGGTTATCCCTAGTTCCTTTTTTGAACAGGGGCACGACATTCGCCACTCTCCAATCCCCTGGTACCACCCCTGTTGACAGTGAGGACGAAAAGATAATTGCCAACGGCTCTGCAATTTCATCTCTTGCTTCCCATAGAATCCTTAGATATATCCCGTCAGGCCCGGGGGACTTGTCTATCCTCAAGTTTTTCAAAATGCCCAACACATCTTCCTTCCTAACAAGTATTTCCTCGAGCTTACCAATCTGTTTCACACTGTCCTCTCCAACAATATCGCCCCTCTCATTTGTAAATACAGAAGAAAAGTACTCATTCAAGACCTCTCCTATCTCTTCAGACTCAATACACAATCTCCCGCTACTGTCCTTGATCGGACCTACCCTCGCTCTAGTCATTCTCATATTTCTCACATATGTGTAAAAGGCCTTGGGGTTTTCCTTGATCCTACCCGCCAAAGATTGTTCATGCCCTCTCTTAGCTCTCCTAATCCCTTTCTTCAGTTCCCTCCTGGCTATCTTGTATCCCTCCAATGCCCTGTCTGAACCTTGTTTCCTCAACCTTACATAAGTCACCTTTTTCCTCTTAACAAGACATTCAACCTCTCTTGTCAACCATGGTTCCCTCACTCGACCATCTCTTCCCTGCCTGACAGGGACATACATATCAAGGACACGTAGAACCTGTTCCTTAAACAAGTTCCACATTTCACTTGTGTCCTTCCCTGCCAGCCTATGTTCCCGACTTATGCACTTCAATTCTTGTCTGACAACATCGTATTTACCCTTCCCCCAATTGTAAACCTTGCCCTGTTGCACGTACCTATCCCTCTCCATTACTAAAGTGAAAGTCACAGAATTGTGGTCACTATCTCCAAAATGCTCCCCCACTAACAAATCTACCACTTGCCCTGGTTCATTACCCAGTACTAAATCCAATATTGCCCCTCCTCTGGTCGGACAATCTACATACTGTGTTAGAAAAGCTTCCTGGACACACTGCACAAACACCACCCCATCCAAACTATTTGATCTAAAGAGTTTCCACTCAATATTTGGGAAGTTAAAGTCGCCCATGACTACTACCCTATGACTTCTGCACCTTTCCAAAATCTGTTTCCCAATCTGTTCCTCCACATCTCTGCTACTATTGGGGGGCCTATAGAAAACTCCTAACAAGGTGACTGCTCCTTTCCTATTTCTGACTTCAACCCATACTACCTCAATAGGGTGATACTCCTCGAACTGCCTTTCTGCAGCTGTTATACTATCTCTAATTAATAATGCCACCCCCCCCACCTCTTTTACCACCCTCCCTAATCTTATTGAAACATCTATAACCAGGGACCTCCAACAACCATTTCTGCCCCTCTTCTATCCACGTTTCCGTGATGGCCACCACATCATAGTCCCAAGTACCGATCCATGCCTTAAGTTCACCCACCTTATTCCTGATGCTTCTTGCGTTGAAGTATACACACTTCAACCCATCTCCGTGCCTGCAAATACTCTCCTTTGTCAGTGTTCCCTTCCCCACTGCCTCATTACATGCTTTGGCGTCCTGAATATCGGCTACCTTAGTTGCTGGACTACAAATCCGGTTCCCATTCCCCAGCCAAATTAGTTTAAACCCTCCCGAAGAGTACTAGCAAACCTCCCTCCCAGGATATTGGTGCCCCTCTGGTTCAGATGCAACCAGTCCTGCTTGTACAGGTCCCACCTTCCCCAGAATGCGCTCCAATTATCCAAATACCTGAAGCCCTCCCTCCTACACCATTCCTGCAGCCACGTGTTCAACTGCACTCTCTCCCTATTCCTAGCCTCGCTATCACGTGGTCTGAGAGTTCTGTCTGAGAGTGTGGTGGAGACAGTTTCACAAAGCGAGTGGTTAGGATCCGGAATGTACTGTCTGAGAGTGTGGTAGAGGCAGATTCACACAGCGAGTGGTTAGGATCCGGAATGTTCTGTCTGAGAGTGTGGTGGAGACAGTTTCACACAGCGAGTGGTTGGGACCCGGAATGTACTTTCTGAGAGTGTGGTGGAGGCAGATTCACACAGCGAGTGGTTAGGATCCGGAATGTTCTGTCCCTGAGTGTGGTGGAGGCAGATTCACACAGCGAGTGGTTAGGATCTGGAATGTTCTGTCTGAGAGTGTGGTGGAGGCAGATTCACACAGCGAGTGGTTAGGATCCGGAATGTACTGTCTGAGAGTGTGGTGGAGACAGATTCACACAGCGAGTGGTTAGGATCCGGAGTGTACTGTCTGAGAGTGTGGTGGAGACAGATTCACACAGCGAGTGGTTAGGATCCGGAATGTTCTGTCTGAGAGTGTGGTGGAGGCAGATTCACACAGCGAGTGGTTAGGATCCAGAATGTTCTGTCTGTGAGTGTGGCGGAGGCAGATTCACACAGCGAGTGGTTAGGATCCGGAATGTTCTGTCTAGGAGTGTGGTGGAGACAGATTCACACTGCGAGTGGTTAGGATCTACAATGTTCTCTCTGAGAGTGTGGTGGAGGCAGATTCACACAGCGAGTGGTTAGGATCCGGAATGTACTGTCTGAGAGTGTGGTGGAGGCAGATTCACACAGTGAGTGGTTAGGATCCGGAATGTTCTGTTTGAGAGTGTGGTGGAGGCAGGTTCACACAGCGAGTGGTTAGGATCTGGAATGTTCTGTCTGAGAGTGTGGTGGAGGCAGATTCACACAGCGAGTGGTTAGGATCCGGAATGTACTGTCTGAGAGTGTGGTGGAGACAGATTCACACAGCGAGTGGTTAGGATCCGGAGTGTACTGTCTGTGAGTGTGGTGGAGACAGATTCACACAACGAGTGGTTAGGATCCGGAATGTTCTGTCTGAGAGTGTGGTGGAGACAGATTCACACAACGAGTGGTTAGGATCCGGAATGTTCTGTCTGAGAGTGTGGTGGAGACAGATTCACACAGCGAGTGGTTAGGATCCGGAATGTTCTGCCTGAGAGTGTGGTGGAGGCAGATTCACACAGTTAGCAGTTAGGATCTGGAATGTTCTGTCTGAGAGTGTGGTGGAGGCAGATTCACACAGCGAGTAGTTAGGATCTGGAATTATCCTAGAATTTCGGCGGGAGCGGGTGCAGGGGCTGCCGGGAGGTGAGTATTTGAGTTTCCAACACTTACCTGGTCCCGTTTCTGTTCTTCTTTTCTGTTTTATTTTTTATTTTATTTTTTTAAGGCGAGAACCGGAAGTTCAACCCGCGGACATCTGGTAAGGCCCCCCCCCCCCCCCCCCCCACCAATACATTCTGGTGGAGAGGAAACCCGAGACACTACACGTGAAGTGTCTCCCACCAGCCCTCCTCCTCTAACCTAATAATAAAACCCATTGGTTTGGATGAACTTCGGATCATTCGGGAGGCAGAAGGGGTCATAGATAGCAGCTTCAGGGAATTAATTACACCAAAGATTGGAGATAGATGAGTTACTGTAAGAGGGACTGGGAAGAAGCAGTCAGTGCAGGGATCCCCTGCGGTCGTTTCCCTGAGTAACAAGTATACCGCGGTGGATACTTGTGGTGGGGGGGACTTAACAGGGGTAAGCCATGGGGTACGGGCCTCTGGCACGGAGTCTGTCCCTGTTGCTCAGAAGGGAATGGGGGAGAGGAGCAGAGCATTAGTAATTGGGGACTCGATAGTCAGGGGCACAGATAGGAGATTTTGTGGGAGCGAGAGAAACTCACGTTTGGTATGTTGCCTCCCAGGTGCAAGGGTACGTGATGTCTCGGATCGTGTTTTCCGGGTCCATAGGGGGGAGGGGGAGCAGCCCCAAGTCGTGGTCCACATTGGCACTAACGACATAGGTAGGAAAGGGGACAAGGATGTCAGGCAGGCTTTCAGGGAGCTAGGATGGAAGCTCAGAATGAGAACAAACAGAGTTGTTATCTCTGGGTTGTTGCCCGTGCCACGTGATAATGAGGTGAGCAATAGGGAGAGAGAGCAAGTAAACACGTGGCTACAGGGATGGTGCAGGCGGGAGGGATTCAGATTTCTGGATAACTGGGGCTCTTTCTGGGGAAGGTGGGACCTCTACAGACAGGATGGTCTACATCTGAACCTGAGGGGCACAAATATCCTGCGGGGGAGATTTGTTAGTGCTCTTTGGGAGGGTTTAAACTAATGGAGCAGGGGCATGGGAACCTGGATTGTAATTTTAGGGTACGGGAGATTGAGAGTATAGAGGTCAGGAGCACAGATTTGACTTTGCAGGAGGGGGCCATTGTTCAGGTAGGTGGTTTGAAGTGTGTCTACTTCAATGCCAGGAGTATACGAAATAAGGTAGGGGAACTGGCAGCATGGGTTGGTACCTGGGACTTCGATGTTGTGGCCATTTCGGAGACATGGATAGAGCAGGGACAGGAATGGATGTTGCAGGTTCCGGGGTTTAGGTGTTTTAGTAAGCTCAGAGAAGGAGGCAAAAGAGGGGGAGGTGTGGCGCTGCTAGTCAAGAACAGTATTACGGTGGCGGAGAGGATGCTAGATGGGGACTCTTCGTCCGAGGTCGTATGGGCTGAGGTTAGAAACAGGAAAGGCGAGGTCACCCTGTTGGGAGTTTTTGATAGGCCTCCAAATAGTTCTAGGGATGTAGAGGAAAGGATGGCGAAGATGATTCTGGATAAGAGCGAAAGTAACAGGGTAGTTATTATGGGAGACTTTAACTTTCCAAATATTGACTGGAAAAGATATAGTTCGAGTACATTAGATGGGCCGTTTTTGGTACAGTGTGTGCAGGAGGGTTTCCTGACACAATATGTTGACAAGCCAACAAGAGGCGAGGCCACTTTAGATTTGGTTTGGGGTAATGAACCAGGCCAGGTGTTGGATTTGGAGGTAGGTGAGTACTTTGGGGACAGTTACCACAATTCGGTGACGTTTACGTTAATGATGGAAAGGGATAAGTATACCCCGCAGGGCAAGAGTTATAGCTGGGGGAAGGGCAATTATGATGCCATTAGACATGACTTGGGGAGGGTAGGTTGGAGAAGTAGGCTGCAAGTGTTGGGCACACTGGATATGTGTAGTTTGTTCAAGGAACAGCTACTGCCTGTTCTTGATAAATACGTACCGGTCAGGCAGGGAGGAAGGCGTCGAGCGAGGGAACCGTTGTTTACCAAAGAAGTGGAATCACTTGTTAAGAGGAAGAAGGAGGCCTATGTGAAGATGAGGTGTGAAGTTTCAGTTGGGGCGCTTAATAGTTACAAGGTAGCGAGGAAGGATCTAAAGAGAGAGTTAAGGCGAGCAAGGAGGGGACATGAGAAGTATTTGGCAGGTAGGATCAAGGAAAACCCAATAGCTTTCTATAGGAATGTCAGGAATAAAAGAATGACTAGGGTAAGAGTAGGGCCAGTCAAGGACAGGGATGGGAAGTTGTGTGTGGAGTCTGAAGAGATAGGCGAGATACTAAATGAATATCTTTCGTCAGTATTCACTCAGGAAAAAGATAATGTTGTGGAGGAGAATGCTGAGACCCAGGCTCTTCGAATAGATGGCATTGAGGTACGGAGGGAAGAGGTGTTGGCAATTCTGGACAGGCTGAAAATAGATAAGTCCCCGGGGCCTGATGGGATTTATCCTAGGATTCTCTGGGAAGCCAGGGAAGAGATTGCTGAGCCTTTGGCTTTGATTTTTATGTCATCGTTGGCTTCAGGAATAGTGCCAGAGGACTGGAGGATAGCAAATGTGGTCCCTTTGTTCAAGAAGGGGAGCAGAGACAACCCCAGCAACTATAGACCGGTGAGCCTCACGTCTTTTGTGGGTAAAGTCTTGCAGGGGATTATAAGAGACAAGATTTATAATCATCTAGATGGGAATAATATGATCAGGGATAGTCAGCATGGCTTTGTGAAGGGTAGGTCATGCCTCACAAACCTTATCGAGTTCTTTGAGAAGGTGGCTGAACAGGTAGACGAGGGTAGAGCAGTTGATGTGGTGTATATGGATTTCAGTAAAGCATTTGATAAGTTTCCCCACGGTAGGCTATTGCATAAAATACGGAGGCTGGGGATTGAGGGTGATTTAGAGATGTGGATCAGAAATTGGCGAGCTGAAAGAAGACAGAGGGTGGTGGTTGATGGGAAATGTTCAGAATGGAGTTCAGTTACAAGTGGAGTACCACAAGGATCTGTTCTGGGGCCGTTGCTATTTGTCATTTTTATCAATGACCTAGAGGAGGGTGCATAAGGGTGGGTGAGTAAATTTGCAGACGACACTAAAGTCGGTGGTGTTGTCGACAGTGCGGAAGGATGTTGCAGGTTACAGAGGGACATAGATAAGCTGCAGAGCTGGGCTGAGAGGTGGCAAATGGAGTTTAATGTAGAGAAGTGTGAGGTGATTCACTTTGGAAGGAATAACAGGAATGCGGAATATTTGGCTAATGGTAAAGTTCTTGGCAGTGTGGATGAGCAGAGGGATCTCGGTGTCCATGAACATAGATCCCTGAAACTTGCCACCCAGGTTGATAGGGTTGTGGAGAAGGCCTATGGTGCGTTGGCCTTTATTGGTAGAGTGATTGAGTTCCAGAGTCATGAGGTCATGTTGCAGCTGTACAAAACTCTGGTACGGCCGCATTTGGACTATTGCGTACAGTTCTGGTCACCTCATTATAGGAAGGACGTGGAGGCTTTGGAGCGGGTGCAGAGGAGATTTACCAGGATGTTGCCTGGTATGGAGGGAAAATCTTATGAGGAAAGGCTGATGGACTTGAGGTTGTTTTCGTTAGAGAGAAGAAGGTGAAGAGGATACTTAATAGAGGCATACAAAATGATCAGGGGGTTAGATAGGGTGGACAGTGAGAGCCTTCTCCCGCGGATGGAAATGGCTAGCACGAGGGGATGTAGCCTTAAACTGAGGGGTAATAGATACAGGACAGAGGTCAGAGGTAGGTTCTTTACGCAAAGAGTGGTGATGCCGTGGAATGCCCTGCCTGCAACAGTAGTGAACTCGCCAACATTGAGGGCATTTAAAAGTTTATTGGATAAGCATATGGATGATAGTGGCATAGTGTAGGTTAGATGGCTTTTGTTTTTTTGACTTCCCATGTCGGTGCAACATCGTGGGCCGAAGGGCCTGTACTGCGCTGTATCATTCTATGTTCTATGTTCTGTCTGAGAGTGGTGGAGACAGATTCACAAAACGAGTGGTTAGGATCTGGAATGTTCTGTCTGAGAGTGTGGTGGAGACAGATTCACACAGCGAGCGGTTAGGATCTGGAATGTACTGTCTGAGAGTGTGGTGGAGACAGATTCACACAGCGAGTGGTTAGGATCCGGAATGTACTGTCCGAGAGTGTGGTGGAGGCAGATTCACACAGCAAGTGGTTAGGAACCGGGATGTTCTGTCTGTGAGTGTGGTGGAGACAGATTCACACAGCAAGTGGTTAGGATCTGGAATGTTCTGTCTGTGAGTGTGGTGCAGGTAGATTCACACAGCGGGTGGTTAGGATCTGGAATTTTCTGTCTGAGAGTATGATGTAGACAGTTTCGCACAGCGAGTGGTGAGGGACAGACAGAGTCAGGTATCGAGAAGTTGCCAAGGAGTGTCGATCAAGTTGGAGGGAAGTACCAGGGGCAGTCTGTTAACCACCCATGGTGGGGACTTCAAACCTGTTCAACCACCAAAAGCACCTCCTTCTCAATTAAACCCTCAGATTTTGTCTCATAGATTATCATAGAATTTACAGTGCAGAAGGAGGCCATTCGGCCCATCGAGTCTGCACCGGCTCTTTGAAAGAGCACCCTACCCAAGGCCAACACCTCCACCCTATCCCCATAACTCAGTAACACCACCCAACACTAAAGGCAATTTTGGACACAAAGGGCAATTTTTCATGGCCAATCCACCTAACCTGCACATCTTTGGACTGCGGGAGGAAACCGGAGCACCCGGAGGAAACCCACGCAGACACGGGGAGGATGTGCAGACTCTGCACAGACAGTGACCCAGCGGGGAATCAAACCTGGGACCCTGGAGCTGGGAAGCAATTGTGCTAACCACAATGCTACTGTGCTGCCCAGTCTCAGTTAGAGACTGGGGGGAAATGCATGTTGGCCATGTTACAGAAACACGTAAAACTGTTGTGGCCCACGGAATGCCAAGGAGAGTGTGGGCGGAGAAGTCTCCGGCCGTGTTGGAGGACGAATCGGTGCCGGCCAACCCAGATTTTTCCAAACTGCAGAGCTGAGCAGAATCCTCTTGAATCTCTCTCCCAGAAGAGGGGGATTCTCTCTCAAATCTCAGCTTGAACCCCCTTCAGGTACACAGAGCAGTTAGTGAGTACTCAAAACCTGAATACAGAGCTGGGGAGGGGGATCTTTCCGGTTCCTCTCCCATTAAAAGTACCAGGCCTCTCAAAGGCCTCAGGGAAATGCTGCTCTAATATTCTGTGTAACTGAGACAAGTTGTTGGTGAGTCTGCTGAAGCTGACCACATATCAGAAACTCAGCAGGTTTGAAGTGCATCTTCCGTGGGTAACGCTCAGCTCAACACAAGTTGAAGCCTGTCCCCAGAGGGGATCCCACAGCCTGAGAATTGGGCCTGAATGGCCCAGCTTGAGGGTCCAAACCAACCGATGGTTCAACACCTCGCATTCTGAAGAGATCACTGCCTACAAAGACCTCAACCTCAGCAGCAAAGATCCTCAAATATCTCACACCCAGTTTAATCCCCATCATTTTGATCCTTTCCCTTCTCCCCTGTGTGTCTGTCTTGTGTGCATGTGGGTGGCGGGTGGGGCGGTGTTTGGGGAATAGTTAGACTAGTAGATCAGTGTTACATTATTTCCATTATCTGTTCATCTTTTACTCCTTTTATAAATAAACAGTTCTAATGTTTTACTTTCAAATCTGGTGCCTGTAACTCATTGGAGAAGTCAAGGGTCAAAGATCTCAGGAAAATACACAAATTACTGGTTAATTCACTTATGTTGGGACTCTGGGATCTGTGGGGCTGGAACTGACCGTGCGCTGGCCCAGGGTGCCGCAACAACATGTATCGCCGTCCCTTCACTGTCGCTGGGTCACAATCCTGGAACTCCCTCCCTAACAGCAGTACCTACACCACATGGAGTGCAGCGGGTCAAGAAGGCAGCTCACCACCACCTTCTCCAGGGCAGTTAGGGATGGCATCTTGCCAATAAAGTATGAATATAAAACAAAACAGCTCGAGGCGCCACATTGGCAAAAACCCGAGTAAACAAAGGAGACAAAGAATTTAAGTTCTGGAAGATAAGTTCAAGAAGATTCTATCTGAGTAAAACCACATGAGAATCATGGAAACTGTACTTACTGGTTACATTCAGCTGTGATCCATTCCCACTGATATCTCCCCACACGGAGCAGTAATAGACGGCAGTGTCACTGGGCTGCACGTTGCTGATTGTCAGGATGAAGGTTTTATTGGACGTGTCTCGGGAAGGATGGAAACGCTCAGTGAAACCTGGACTCCATCGTGTGTTGTTCTTTATATCATGAGTTAAAACCCTCTCCATATCTTTCCCTGGCCTCTCCCGGTGAACATCGGTGTGTGTCACTGCGGCGTTCCGCATGGTGCAGTGTAACCGTGCAGTCTGACCCTCTGTGACACGTTCCAGACTCGGAGACTGGATAAGGACTGGAGCATTCGCACCTTTTAGAGAAAAATATCAACAAGTTAAACACGAGTCTGAAGGTTCCAAAGTGTTTAAAGGGAATGTTCGGTGTTAAAAAGCGAGAACCAGGGGCGTCATTCTCCGACCCCCTGCCGGGTCGGAGAATGGCCGTTCGCCGCCGTGAATCCCGCCCCCGCCCCCGCCGAAGTCTCCGGTACCGGAGATTGGGCGGGGGAGGGATTTGGGCCGCGATGATTGGCGGGACCTCCCGCTCAATTCTCCGGCCCGGATGGGCCGAAGTCCCGCCCAGAAATTTCCTGTCCCGCCGGCGTAAATTAAAGCTGGTATTTACCGGCGGGACCAGGCGGCGTGGGTGGGCTCCGGGGTCCTGGGGGGAGTGCGAGGCGATCTGACCCCGAGGGGTGCCCCCACGGTGGCCTGGCCCACGATCGGGGCCCACCGATCCGCAGGCAGGCCTGTGCCATGGGGGCACACTTTTCCTTCCGCCTCCTCCACGGCCTCCACCATGGCGGAGGCGGAAGAGACTCTCCCCACTGCACATGCGCGGGAAACTGTCGGCGGCCGCTGACGCTCCCGCGCATGCGCTGCATTTCCGTGCCAGCTGGCGGGGCAACAAAGGCCGTTTCCGCCAGCTGGCGGGGCGGAAATCCCTCCGGCGCCGGCCTAGCCCCTCAATGTTGGGGCTCGGCCCCCAAAGATGCAGAGCATTCCGCACCTTTGGGCCGGCGCGATGCCCGTCTGATTGGCGCCGTTTTTGGCGCCAGTTGGCGGACATCGCGCCGCTGGGGGAGAATTTCGCCCCAGATTCTAAGACTGAAACGATGGACTGATTCATTCAAATAAAGCAAAATATATTTGTGTGAGTAAATTAAAAATCAGTTGCTTGTTTGTTTAGGATTGAATCTTGTCAAAAAGAGACACATTGTTGAAGTTTTTCATTTTGTACTCATCGAGAAAAACACAGGAATGTTAAATTTCAAAGAATCACAATTTATTCTACAGTGGAAATGGTGCCAATGGGCGGCACTGTAGAGCAGTGGTTGGCACTGTTGCTTCACTGTTCTCGGGTCCCTGGTTCGATTCCCGGCTTGGGTCACTGTCTGTCGGAGTCTGCACATTCTCCCCGTGTCTGCGTGGATTTCCTCCGGGCGCTCCGGGTTCCTCTCACAAGTCCCGAAATACGTTTTGTTAGATAATTTGAACATTCTGAATTCTCCCTCTGTGTACTCGAACAGGCGCCGGAATGTGGCAACTAGGGGCTTTTTACAGTAACTTCATTACAGTGCTAATGTAAGCCTATTTGTGACAATAAAGATTATTAAAAAAGATAGTCAACTCTGATTGGCTGAAACGTTGCCATGGAGAATTACCCCGAATTAGAGGCTCCCAAAGCTCCTGTTGAATTGAAAGAAAGGAGCACGGCTTGAACATATTCCTTTTGTTTGCAGACAGCCGGTCTCTGTCTCGCTTTGAGCAAGTGTAAATGAGTCACACATCAGCTCACGGTTAAAATTGTCTGAATTAAATGTCAATTAGTTGAAACATATTGTTACAACTCCCTGGGCCAGTGCGCGATCAATTCCAGCCCCACTTGACCCGGAGTCACAACATGGTTGATGTTAACTTTTATTTTACAATACCCGAGGTCTTCAGCTGCCCAATAATTACAGTCACCAGGTTTGTAAATTTAAACACAATTAATTTCTTATTAAAAATTACGATAATTAAATAAGCAACAAATACAACTGGTTAACTATTATGGAATATCTATGTAATATCTAGCACCCCCACCCTTGTGTTCCTTACTTCTGCTCAAATTAAGGGTCATGGACCAAAAAAGATAGAGACCAAATAATAGAAATAGGAACTGAGGGAACAACAGGAATGCCGCTGGGAATGTGAAGAGGAATAGCAACGTCAGTGAGCAGAGTGATGTGCATCTGGATGGACGGCAGCTCCTGATTACACCTCCCAGTCTCAGGCTCTCCCCACACCCTGTCCCCACTCATGGAGCCACACATCTCCCAATCCCTCCTCTCACATTCCAGCTCCTCTGCTTCTCTGCTCTGTGCTCCGGTGCAGCAGAAATGTTGCCGGAAAATCCCTAATCCCCACCCCATCCTGCTCACTGCTTCCCTCGGAATGATCACCTTTCCCTGACACTGAATCCTCACAATCATTCTGCTGCTGTGTACAGTCAGCACCCCACCACCCGCACCTCACCCCCCCACCTCACCCCTCACGCCACCAAACCCCCTCCCAACCTCACCCCCAAACTGAGTGTACCCCGTTCTCCAATCAGGATTCAGTTCCCAACATTGAGGAAAATCATGGTTGATCTGGGAGAGCTGCCAGAGCCAAGGTCACGGCCCCACGGCTGCCTCAGCTGTACGGGGCGGGGGGGGGGGCATCGCTGGGATGCCCCAGATCCAGGGGGGAATAGATCGCACACATGTTCACTTGCACACACCGGGGTACCACGGAGTTCCCTTCACCAACAAAAAGGGATTCCACTCTCTGAACCTCCAACTTGTGAGCGACCACCACATGGAGATCGTGCTCGTGTGTGCACACTTCCCCGGGAGTGTGCACGACAGCTGCATCCTGGGACAGTCAGACATCCCCAACATCTTCGAGGGACACCCCAGGGTGAAGGGGTACCTGCTGAGGACCTTTGCTGTTTGGAGGTCAGTGTTAATAAGTTTGCAGATGACATAAAGGTTGGTGGAATTGTGGATAGCGATGAGGACTGACAGAGGATACGGCAGGATATAGATCGTTTGGAGACTTGCGCAGAGAGATGGCAGATTGACTATAATCCGGCTAAATGTGAGGTTATGCTTTTTGGAAGGTCTAAAATATTTGGGAAATATACAGTAAATGCCAGAATCCTTAAGAATATTGACAGGCAGAGGGATCTGGGTGTACAGGTACACAGGTCAGTGGAAGTGGCAAAACAGGTGGAGAAGGTTGTCACGAAGACATATGGAATGCTTGCCTTCATCGGTCAAGCAATTGAGCATAAAAATTGGCACGTCATGCTTTAGTTGTATAGAACCTTAGTTAGGCCACTTGGAATACAGTGTTTAATTCTGGTCATCACACTACCAGAAGGATGTGGAGGGTTTGGAGAGGGTATAGCAGAGCTTTACCAGGATGTTGCCTGGTATGGAGGGCATTAACTATGAGGAGAGGTTGGAGAAACATGGTTTATTCTCACTCGAGCGGCGGAGGTTGAAGTGCAAGCTGATAAAAGTCTCCAAAATTATGAGGGGCATGGACATAGTAGACAGGCAAAAGCTTTGTCCCAGGATGGGAGAGTCAATTACTGGGGGACACAAGTTTAAGGTGCAAGGGGCAAAGTTTCGAGGACATGTGCAAGGGAAGTTTTATTACACAGAGGGTAGCGGGTGCCTGGAACTCGCTGTCAGAGGAGATGGTGAACGCAGCTACGAAAGTGACGTTTGACAAATCCATAATAGGATGGGAATAGAGGGATAAGTACACCGGAAGTCTAGAAGGTTTTCAGTTAGATGGGCAATATGGGCGGCGCAGGCTTGGAGCTGAAGGAGCCGGTCCTGTGCTGTACTTTTCTTTGTTCTTAAAGCTGCGATTAAGGAGTAGTCAATGTGAGGTCACCGTTGAATTTAACCATTTATTTGTTTACAGAGAGATGGCCAATGGGATATAGTTTCTGTTTTTGGACGGTCACTGGAGTGTAGATAATTGGTGAGGGATAGTGTTTAGTCCTCGCTGGGCAGGTCATGGGACATCACATTGGGATACAGATTATGTAATTAATGGGAGGAGCCAGGTCTGCCAGTGGTTTTCGCAGTTTTGTCAGAGGATTTGAGTCTGACAAGACAGAACGATTTTCAGGTTGTTCCTGAAAGGGCCTCTCTCGCCAAATGTCTGCACAGAGAACATGGAGTAACCCTGATTGTCAACTTTATTTATGAGTGGATTTTGAACTGTAGTGGGTTGCTTATTTGGAATATATATATTGGTAGGAGTAGAGCACGAGGTAAGTTTTTTTCCTTTTATTTGTGAACTGTTGCACTGATAAATGTAAAGTTATTTCTTTGCTGTCAATGTGGTTAAAGGGGCGGGTTAGCTCAATGGGCCAGACAGCTGGTTTGTGATGCAGAACGAGGCCAGCAGCGTGGGTTCAATTCCCGTACAGTCTGAGGTTATTCATGAAGGCCCCGCCTTCTCAACCCTGCCCCTCGCCTGAGGTGTGGTGACCCTCGGGTTAAATCACCACCAGTCAGCTCTCCCCCTCAAAGGGAAAGCAGCCTGTGGTCATCTGGGACTGTGGTAACTTTACAATCACTCACTGATGCACGATTAATGACCACTAAAGCAAGGTTGTAGTCCAACTGAAGGCTTTAATAAGCTAGATGTTTCCCAGCAGCCTTCACTCTGTACCTGAGCTGCTGGGGCGGCTCGGGCTCTTATACCCCGCCTTGCAGGGCGGAGCTACCATACAGCTTGACCAATAGGAAACATACAATATCTACCAATGGTGTTCCAGCATTACCAGGTACCGTAATACCTCTACACAGACTACCACACTTACAATGTGGTTAATTCTGTGTTTAAATTAAAGTTTGCTTTACAATAAAAGATGCCTATTGGTCAGACTCACCACTCCTGGGGTGAAATATCCTTTCCTCACAGTTTTATGAATTGTAAATTGTTTGGGGTTTCCTGTCCGGGATCCTAACAAATTTGGGGTCTGATTCGGGACCGTCACAACTCCCCACCATCATTCATGACTGGATGTGAAAAGACAGCTGTGCTTAGATCTGACCGTCTGTCCACTCCTCCCCACACAATCCATGCTCATTTCACACACACATTCTCAGCAACGGAGACATTTCTTTGTCTCCACAATCAAACCATCCATTCGACTGACTCTTGCTGCTTGCAATTGGGAGCCACCTCCTGCCCACTCCCAGCTCCTGATCCTGCAATCAGTCTTCACTCTCACCCACAACACTGGCACTCCACTGATCAACATTATAACTGATATCTGTGTGAATGTGATGGCCACTGTCTATCCCTCCTCAGAATCGTTCACCTCTCCACTCTGTTTAACACCACTGAGCACAGGTTCCTGTTTAAAAGTCTCCGATCCACATTCCAGCCCCTGGCACTGCTCTCTCACGGTCCCACTCCTGCTGCTCACATCATCCACATTATATCAGCACCAAAGGATTTCTCCTCCAGTGTCTGAATGATCGCCTCTGCTGTGTCCCCAGGGCACCATCCCTGGCTCCCTCCTCATCCTCATTTCACCCTCAGAAACCTGGTCAACATTCCCATCTACACCATCACTCAGATCAGTCTCTCCACCTCCCCCATTGATCCCAATGTTCTTTCCACACTCTCCAAATGTCTGTCCAACATTCGGACTCGGCTCAGACAAAGTTTCTCTGCAGCTCAGTAAACAGCCACACGGCACTAACCTCCCCAGACACCCCCTCAGGATAAAGCCAGAGATGTGGAACTTTGGGGAATTGCTGAAGCTGAGCTCAGCTTCTTCCCCACAGTGAACCCATCAGTAAGATCACTTTACATCACCTCCTAGCTCTTCATCATCACAAACTCATCTCCAATTCACTCATCTGGAAGAGGCTATTGCTGTGGGTAATTGGAATGAAAACTCTACTCACTGGTTACATTCAGCCGGCTTCCACTCCCATAGACCCTTCCCCACACTGAGCAGTAATAGACGGCAGTGTCACTGGGCTGTATATTGCTGATTGTCAGGATGTATCTGTTGGAGTCGATGTGTCTGGAAGGCAGGAAACGCTCAGAGAAACCTGGAGACCGGTCTATGTCATTATATGCATAATGTGTTAAAATGCTCTCCCTCTGTTTCCCTGGACGCTCCCGGTACCAATAAACATTTGTGTATTTCACTGCGTATTTCTGCATGGTGCACTGGAACCGTGCAGTCTGACCCTCTGGGACACGTTCCAGACTCGGAGACTGGATAAGGACTGGATCAGTCGCACCTTTGAGAGAAAAACAAAATCAGTGAGTTAAATTCTGAGCTGAAAGTTTCCTGTGAGTATTTAAAGGGACAGTCCAGGCGGTAGAAGTTCTGTGTTAAAGAGAGGAAACAGCTTCTGTGACTGATCTAGTTGTGTTAGTTTGTGAATGATTTCTATCCTGGGGGTTACTCTGTGCTGATCTCAGCAGTACAGATGTGTTGATATAATTGTGAAATGCAATATTGTTCTCACACTGTGGAACAGCTCTCTCAAACACACTGACCTCTCCCAGTTAGTGTCTAAATGAATTCCTGGCATGTGGGTGTCGCTGGCTAGGCCAGCTTTTATTACCCATCCCTAATTGCCCTGAAGGAGGCGGTGGTGAGCTGCCTTCTTGAACTGCTGCAGTCCATGGAGATTGGAGTTATCTTTACTGAACCAATAGTGGGAGAGTGTTTCTCACAATAGGAAGTAGGTTTGGGAATTAGAATGGGAAGTGTCTGCAACATTCGAAGAGGCAGTCAGACATTTAAAGGGACAGGACCGCCCCACGGATCAACAGAGCCACAGCCTATTGGGTTTGTGAAAACTGAGGCCTCTCCCCAGGTTAGGGTCCGGGGGGGTCAGATTGGGAGAATGGTGTCTCTATCCCTCCATTCCTCAGGTACAGGGGGCGAAATTCTCCCCCAACGGCGGGATGCCCGCCGACTGGCGCCAAAGTCGGCGCCAATTAGACGGGCATCGCGCCGGCAAAAAGGTGCGGAAGTCTCCACATCTTTGGCGGCCTAGCCCCAACATTGAGGGGCTAGGCCGACGCCGGAGGGATTTCCGCCCCGCCAGCTGGCGGAAATGGCGTTTGTTGCCCCGCCAGCTGGCGCGGAAATGCGGCGCATGCGCGGGAGCGTCAGCGGCCGCTGTCAGTTTCCCGCGCATGCGCAGTGGGGAGAGTCTCTTCCGCCTCCGCCATGGTGGAGGCCGTGGCGGAGGCGGAAGGGAAAGAGTGCCCCCACGGCACAGGCCCGCCCGCGGTTCGGTGGGCCCCGATCGCGGGCCAGGCCACCGTGGGGGCACCCCCTGGGGTCAGATCGCCCCGCGCCCCCCCCCCCAGGACCCCGGAGCCCGCCCATGCCGCCTGGTCCCGCCAGTAAATACCAGGTTTGATTTACGCCGGCGGGACAGGCAATTCCTGGGCGGGACTTGGCCCCATCCGGGCCGGAGAATCCAGCGGGGGATCCCGCCAACCGGCGCAGCCGGATTCCCGCCCCCGCCCAATCTCCGGGAGCGGAGACTTCGGCGGGGGCGGGATTCACGGCGGCCAACGGCCATTCTCCGACCCGGCGAGGGGTCGGAGAATGACGCCCAGGATCTTTACCAGCTGCTACTGCCATCTTCAACACAGAGGGCATGGGAGTGGGGGCAACTGAGAGAGACTGGAAATAAACCTGAGGGAGCCAAACCCTGTCCCTCCAACTGAATATTTTTAATATTGGTAAAGGGCACGGAGCCAGTGGTGGTCCCAGGAGAGGCAAATTGAGGGAAATACAGCTCAGGTAGTGAGTGAGTCAATGGATCTCCCTGGAAGGTGTTGGGTGGTACAGTGGTTAGCACTGCTGCTTCACAGCTCCAGGGACCCGGGTTCAATTCTGGCCTCAGGTGCCTGTCTGTGCGGAGTTTGTACATTCTCCCCGTGTCTGCGTGGGTTTCCTCCGGGAGCTCCGGGTTCCTCCCACAGTCCAGAGATGTGCAGGTTAGGTGGTTTGGCCATGTGCGGGGATACCGGGATAGGACGGGGATAGGACAGGGGAGTGAGCCTGGCTGCAGTGCTCTGTCACTGCAGACTCAATGGGCCGAATGGCCTCCTTCTGCACTGTAGGGATTCTATGATCCCTCTCCCATCCCAACCGGGGAGAGTTTGGTGACGGGAGGGAGCAGAGAATCCAGCAGGAGAGGAAAAGCCGGAAACCCCCGGGTATAAAAAAGTTTGTAATTCCCCTGAAGGCGGATTATTCGTGGCTCAGTTATCCTGCTGCCTGGTGGTGTGATTGCAATTTGCAACCATTTGCATCTCATGAATATTCAATTTAACAGCAGCTCGTCAATATCCCATCAGGCCTTCCTATCGTGCATCACACCAGCGGGAAATCATGTCGGACTCGAACCCGATTGAAAAAGAGAAGCATGAACGAGATGGACCTCAGTTCACTCGAGATGTTGAGGTGAGTAACACACAGATCCTGCCGACCATAGCGCTGCGTCACTCCTGTTACACTCAGCACCTCTCTGCTGGGGCCACTAGTTTGTGCCCTTCAGCTCCAAGCAGAGCTGGCCTTTCTGGACAGAATGTGCTGCGGGACCCATGGACCATCCACTCCAATGGCCCTACGTTCCCCCGGAGGTGCGGTGCGTGGTGAGGGTGTTGCTGAGGAGACAAGTGGGGCAATGAGGAAGGAGGTTTGTGCAAGAGCGGGTGGGGAGGAGGGGATGGGGCAGGGTGGGAATGTCCATCACCATAGCAACTGGATCCACAACATCTGCTGCGATGGTTGCTGGGGGTTCAGGGCTGCCCACTTTAACATTGGCTGATGACTCTGGTGCATCACCCTCAGACCCGATCTGAGGAGAGGTACAACGCTGTTCACACCTCCACACCCTCCCTCATAGAGCAGACCATCGTACCTCTGAAGATGCGACAGGAAGGAAAATAAGAAAAGTGATAGGCAGAGAAATCAAGGCCCTTTGTCTGATAATGACGCTGTAAACAATTGTAGGGATGGAACAAGGAACGTTAAAAGGACTAACCTTCAGGTTTTTTACCGAAACGTGCAGATCATTTGAAATAATGGATGAATTAGTTGTGCAGATTGATGTAAAGGGATATGATATAGTTGGGATTACGGAGACATGGCTCCAAGGTGACTAAGGATGGGAACTAAACATTGAAGCTATTCAGTTTTCAGGAAGGACGGAAATGGTGCTGCAGTTGCATTGTTGGTTAAAAAAGATATTGATGGACTTCCGGGTGCGGCGATGACCAGCTGAGTCGCACGTTTCGGCAGCTCCCGGTGAAACGGACTTTTGGGCTCTTGATAGGAGCCCCAACGGCAATTTTGACGGCTAAAAACACTGTGCGGTAAACCAGAAGGGAATCCCCCCTGGATACGGATGAAAAAAGGAGAGGAAGGTGGCCGGATTGCGGTGGATTCTTTAGAATAGCGGCAAGGAAGGCAAGCAAAAACCAAGATGGTGTCGGAAGGTGGTAGTTTAACATGGGGCCCTGAACAACAAGAGTTCTTGAAATGCTGTGTGGAAGAGCTCAAAAAGGAAATGAAGAAAGAGCTGTTGGCCCCGATACTACAGGCGATCGAAGGGCTAAAGGAGGAACAAAAGACCCAGGAGCGGGAGCTTCGGGTCGTGAAGGCAAAGACAGCCGAGAATGAGGACGACATACAGGGCCTGGTGGTGAAGACGGAGACGCATGAGGCACATCAGAAACGATGTGTGGAAAGGTTGGAGGCACTGGAGAACAACGCAAGGAGGAACAACCTGAGGATTCTTGGTCTTCCTGAAGGTGCGGAGGGAGCGGACGTCGGGGCATATGTGAGCACGATGCTGCACTCGTTAATGGGAGCGGAGGCCCCGGCGGGTCCGTTGGAGGTGGAGGGAGCATACCGAGTGATGGCGCGAGGACCGAGAGCAGGAGAAATTCCCAGAGCCATAGTGGTGAGATTCCTCCGTTTTAAGGATAGAGAAATGGTCCTTAGATGGGCAAAGAAAACTCGGAGCAGTAAATGGGAGAACGCGGTGATCCGCGTTTATCAAGACTGGAGTGCGGAGGTGGCGAGAAGGAGGGCGAGCATTAATCGGGCCAAGGCGGTGCTTCATAAAAAGAAGATAAAATATGGAATGCTGCAACCGGCAAGACTGTGGGTCACATATCGAGGGAGGCACCACTACTTTGAGACGGCGGATGAAGCGTGGACTTTTATTGTGGAAGAAAAACTGGAATGAGCGGGTTATTAAAAAGAACGTTTGAACAAAGTGGTGGGGCGAATGTGGGGGGCGAAGAGGGGGTTAAAAAGGGGGGAAAGAGGAGTTTTATGTACTAATCCTGCGATGTGGTAACTTTTCTCTCTTCCACAGGTGGTGATGGGGGGAGGAGGGGAGGTGGAGGAGATCGGGCGTTGGCCATTGGGGGCGGGGCCAAGGGAGAAGCGCGGGCTTGGTTCCCGCGCTGTGATAATCATGGCGGGAATAGAGAAGCAGGAAGGAGAGGGCGTCGCACGGTGCGAGCCGAGGTCACGTGGGGAGGCCGAGGTCGGCCAGAGTTTGCTGACTTCTGGGAGCAACATGGGGGGAGTAATTACGCTAGCGGGGGATCTAGCGGGGGGGCGGGTGGGAGGGGGGAATTACTGGGTTGCTGCTGCTGGGGAGAGGGGGGAGCTGGTATGGGAGGGGATGGGCGGGGGGGGCACCGCCTGGGGGAGATACAGCTGCGTGGGAACCGGGTGAGGAGCTGGAAAAAGGGGATGGCTAATCGACACGGGGGGGGGGGGGGGGGGGGGGGGGGGTAGGAAGCCCCCCAACCCGGCTGATCACGTGGAACGTGAGAGGGCTGAACGGGCCGATAAAGAGGGCACGGGTACTCGCACACCTTAAGAAACTTAAGGCAGATGTGGTTATGTTACAGGAAACGCACCTGAAACTGATAGACCAGGTTAGGCTACGCAAAGGATGGGTGGGGCAGGTGTTCCATTCGGGGCTAGATGCGAAAAACAGGGGGGTGGCTATATTAGTGGGGAAGCGGGTAATGTTCGAGGCAAAGACTATAGTGGCGGATAACGGGGGCAGATACGTGATGGTGAGTGGCAAACTACAGGGGGAGACAGTGGTTTTGGTAAACGTATATGCCCCAAACTGGGATGATGCCAATTTTATGAGGCGGATGCTAGGACGCATTCCGGACCTAGAGATGGGAAAGCTGATAATGGGGGGAGATTTTAATACGGTGTTGGAACCAGGGCTGGATAGGTCGAAGTCCAGGACTGGAAGGAGGCCGGCAGCAGCCAAGGTACTTAAAGATTTTATGGAGCAGATGGGAGGTGTAGACCCGTGGAGATTTAGCAGACCTAGGAGTAAGGAGTTCTCGTTTTTCTCCTATGTCCATAAAGTCTACTCGCCAATAGACTTTTTTGTGCTGGGAAGGGCGTTGATCCTGAAGGTGAGGGGAACGGAGTATACGGCTATAGCCATTTCGGATCACGCTCCACACTGGGTAGACTTGGAGATAGGGGAGGAAACAGGAGGGCGCCCACCCTGGAGAATGGACATGGGACTAATGGCAGATGAGAGGGTGTGTCTAAGGGTGAGGGGGTGCATTGAAAAGTACTTGGAACTCAATGATAATGTGGAGGTCCAGGTGGGAGTGGTCTGGGAGGCGTTGAAGGCGGTGGTTAGAGGGGAGCTGATATCAATAAGGGCACATAAAGGGAAGCAGGAGAGTAAGGAACGGGAGCGGTTGCTGCAAGAACTTTTGAGGGTGGACAGACAATATGCGGAAGCACCGGAGGAGGGACTGTACAGGGAAAGGCAAAGGCTACATGTAGAATTTGACTTGCTGACTACGGGCACTGCAGAGGCACAATGGAGGAAGGCACAGGATGTACAGTACGAATATGGGGAGAAGGCGAGCAGGTTGCTGGCACACCAATTGAGGAAAAGGGGAGCAGCGAGGGAAATAGGGTGAGTGAGGGATGAGGAAGGAGAGATGGAGCGGGGAGCGGAGAGAGTGAATGGAGTGTTCAAGACATTTTATAAAAAATTATATGAAGCTCAACCCCCGGATGGGAGGGAGAGAATGATGGGCTTCTTGGATCGGCTGGAATTTCCCAAGGTGGAAGAGCAGGAAAGGGTGGGACTGGAAGCATAGATCGAGGTAGAAGAAGTGGTGAAAGGAATTAGGAGCATGCAGGCGGGAAAGGCCCCGGGACCGGATGGATTCCCAGTCGAATTCTATAGAAAATATGTGGACTTGCTCGCCCCGGTATTGACGAGGACCTTTAATGAGGCAAAGGAAAGGGGACAACTGCCCCCGACTATGTCTGAAGCAACGATATCGCTTCTCTTAAAGAAGGAAAAGGACCCGCTACAATGCGGGTCCTATAGACCTATTTCCCTCCTAAATGTAGATGCCAAGATCCTGGCCAAAATAATGGCAATGAGAATAGAGGAATGTGTCCCAGGGGTGGTCCACGAGGACCAAACTGGGTTTGTGAAGGGGAGACAGCTGAACACGAATATACGGAGGCTGTTAGGGGTAATGATGATGGCCCCACCAGAGGGGGAACCGGAGATAGTAGTGGCGATGGATGCCGAGAAAGCATTTGATAGAGTGGAGTGGGATTATTTGTGGGAGGTGTTGAGGAGATTTGGTTTTGGAGAGGGGTATGTTAGATGGGTGCAGCTGTTGTATAGGGCCCCGATGGCGAGCGTGGTCATGAATGGACGGGGATCTGCATATTTTCGGCTCCATAGAGGGACAAGGCAGGGATGCCCTCTGTCCCCATTATTGTTTGCACTGGCGATTGAGCCCCTGGCGATAGCGTTGAGGGGTTCCAAGAAGTGGAGGGGAGTACTTAGAGGAGGAGAAGAACACCGGGTATCTTTGTATGCGGACGATTTGCTACTATACGTGGCAGACCCGGTGGAGGGGATGCCAGAAATAATGCGGATACTTGGGGTGTTTGGGGATTTTTCAGGGTATAAATTGAACATGGGGAAAAGTGAGTTGTTTGTGGTGCATCCAGGGGAGCAGAGTAGAGAAATAGAGGACCTACCGTTGAAGGTAACAAGGGACTTTCGTTACCTGGGGATCCAGATAGCCAAGAATTGGGGCATATTGCATAGGTTAAATTTAACGCGGTTGGTGGAACAAATGGAGGAGGATTTCAAGAGATGGGATATGGTATCCCTGTCACTGGCAGGGAGGGTGCAGGCGGTTAAGATGGTGGTCCTCCCGAGATTCCTCTTTGTGTTTCAGTGCCTCCCGGTGGTGATCACGAAGGCTTTCTTTAAAAGGATTGAAAAGAGCATCATGGGTTTTGTGTGGGCCGGGAAGACCCCGAGAGTGAGGAAGGGATTCTTACAGCGTAGCAGGGATAGGGGGGGGCTGGCACTCCCGAGCCTAAGTGAGTATTATTGGGCCGCTAATATTTCAATGGTGAGTAAGTGGATGGGAGAGGAGGAGGGAGCGGCGTGGAAGAGATTAGAGAGGGCGTCCTGTAGGGGGACTAGCCTACAGGCTATGGTGACAGCCCCATTGCCATTCTCACCGAGGAACTACACCACAAGCCCGGTGGTGGTGGCTACACTGAAGATTTGGGGACAGTGGAGACGGCATAGGGGAAAGACTGGAGCCTTGGGGGGGTCCCCGATAAGAAACAACCATAGGTTTGCCCCGGGGGGAATGGATGGGGGATATGGAATGTGGCAAAGAGCAGGAATAACGCAACTGAAAGATCTGTTTGTGGATGGGAAGTTCGCGAGTCTGGGAGCGCTGACCGAGAAATATGGGTTGCCCCAAGGGAATGCATTCAGGTATATGCAACTGAGGGCTTTTGCGAGGCAACAGGTGAGGGAATTCCCGCAGCTCCCGACACAAGAGGTGCAGGACAGAGTGATCTCAAAGACATGCGTGGGGGATGGTAAGGTGTCAGATATATATAGGGAAATGAGGGACTAAGGGGAGACTATGGTAGATGAACTAAAAGGGAAATGGGAAGAAGAGCTGGGGGAGGAGATCGAGGAGGGGCTGTGGGCAGATGCCCTAAGCAGGGTAAACTTGTCGTCCTCGTGTGCCAGGCTAAGCCTGATTCAGTTTAAGGTATTACACAGGGCGCATATAACTGGAGCACGGCTCAGTAAATTTTTTGGGGTGGAGGATAGGTGTGCGAGGTGCTCGAGAAGCCCAGCGAATCATACCCATATGTTTTGGTCATGCCCGGCACTACAGGGATTTTGGATGGGGGTGACAAAGGTGCTTTCAAAAGTAGTGGGGGTCCGGGTCGAACCAAGCTGGGGGTTGGCTATATTTGGGGTTGCACAAGAGCCGGGAGTGCAGGAGGCGAGAGGGGCCGATGTTTTGGCCTTTGCGTCCCTAGTAGCCCGGCGCAGGATATTGTTAATGTGGAAAGAAGCCAAGCCCCCGGGGGTGGAGACCTGGATAAATGACATGGCAGGGTTTATAAAGCAAGAGCGGATTAAGTTCGCTCTAAGGGGGTCGGCTCAAGGGTTCACCAGGCGGTGGCAACCGTTCGTCGAATACCTCGCAGAAAGATAGATGGAATGGAAAAAAGAAGGCAGCAGCAGCAACCCAGGATCGGGGGGGGGGGGGGGGGGGGGGAGGAACCAGAAGGACTCTCAGGGTTGTTAATATATACTGTATAATATGTATAGGTCGTTGCGACAGATAATTATATATTGGATTGTTAAATTATATTTTTGGAGAGTGTTACTTGTGATAAGGCAGTTGCCAATTAGGGTTAGTTTTATTTATTCATTTTCTGTTTATAAAATAGGTCATTGTTATTTGTGTTGTTATAATATTGTGTAAAGGATGCACAATGTACTGTGTTGGTTGACCAAAAATTTTCAATAAAATATTTATTTAAAAAAAAAGATATTGATGGGGCAGCACTGTGGCGCAGTGGTTAGCACTGCTGCCTCACGGCACCGAGGTCCCAGGTTCGATCCCGGCTCTGGGTCTGTGTGGAGTTTGCACATTCACCCCGTGTTTGCGTGGGTTTCGCCCCCACAACCCAAGGATGTGCAGGCTAGGTGGATTGACCACGCTAAATTGCCCCTTAATTGGAAAAAATGAATTGGGTACTCTAAATTTATTTTTAAAATATATATTGACACAATAGTGAGGAAAGATATTAGTCTAGACGATGTGGAAACTGTCTGGGTCGAGTTAAGAAACATTAAGGGCCAAAAAACATTCGCCTGGGTGGTAAGCAGACCACCAAACTGCAGTGGTAATGTTGGGAATAGCATTAAACAGGAAATCAGAGATGCGTGTGGTAAACGAATATCTGTGATTATGGGTGACTTTAATCGACATACAGATTTTGTGACTCAAATTAGTCACAGTACAATAGAGGAGGAATTTCTGGACCAGTGTGTTGAGGAAGCAACGAGGGAACAGACCATCTTGGACTGGGTGTTGTGCAATGAGAAAGGAGTAGTTGGCAATCTAGTTGTGAGAGAACCCTTGGGGATGAGTGACCATAATGTGGTGGAATTCTTTATCAAGGTGAATAATGAAGTAGTTAATTTTGAGACCAGGGTCCTGAACCTCAGTAAAGGTAACTATGATGATATGAGGCATGAGCTGGCTGTGACGGACTGGGAAACATTACTGAAAGGAAGGACAGTGGACAGGCAATGGCAGCATTCAAGGAACGAATAGCTGAACTCAAAAGTTCTTTATTCCTAAGGGGCACAAGTGTAGAAAGGGAACTGGGGCGAAACCATGGCTCCCAAGGGAAATAAGATATATTATTAGATTCTACGGCATACAAATTAGCAAGAAAAAGCAATAGACCTGAGGATTGGGAACATTTTAAGATTCAGCAAAGGTAGACCAAGGGATTGATTAAGAAGGGAAAATACAATTTGAAATTACATATCACAGAACATAAAAACTGACTGTAAAAGTTTCTGTCGGTATGTAAAGGGAAAAAGATTGATAAAAACTAATGTTGAGAAACTGGGGACTTCATAACAGGAACAAAGAAATGGCTGAGGAACTAAATTCAAACTTTGTTTCTGTCTTCAGAAAAAGACATGAATAATGTATTGGAGGTTCTGAGAAACAGAAGTTTTAGTGACGAGCTGAAGGAAATGAGTCCTTGTAAAGAAATGGGATTAAAAGCGGACAAATCTCCAGGGTCTGATAATCTTCATCCCAGAATACTTAAAAAAGTGGCCCTACAAATAGTAGATCCATTGGTGGTCATTTTCCAAAATTCTTTGAACTCTCGGATGGTTCCTACAGATTGGAGAGCAACGAATGTAACCCCGCTATTCAAAAAGGGAGGGAGAGAGAAAACAGGGAACTATAGACCAGTGAGCCTAATGTCAGGAGCAAGGAAATTTCTGGAGTCCATTATCAAGGATTTCATAGCACAGCATTTGGAAAGCAGTGGTGTAATCAGACAAAGTCAGCGTGGAATTACGAAAGGAAAATCATGCTTGATAAATCTACTAGAATTCATTGAAGATGTAACTAGTAGAGTTGACAAGGGAGAACCAGTGGATGCGGTTTATTTAGACTTTCAGAAGGCTTTCAACAAGGTCTCACATAGCAGATTAATATTGAAAGTTAAAGCGCATGGGATTACAGGTAGTGTCTCCATCATAATCTTTAGTAGTGTCACAAGTAGGCTTACATTAACACTGCAATGAAGTTACTGTGAAAACTCCCTCGTTGCCACATTCCGGCACCTGTTCGGGTACACTGAGGGAGAATTCAGAATGTCCAATTCACCCAACAAGCACGTCTTTCGGGACTTGTGGGAGGAAACTAGAGCACCCGGAGGAAACTCATGCAGACACGAGGAGAATGTGCAGACTCCGCACAGGCAGTGACCCAAGCGGATCTTGAGATGGGTAGAAAGCTGGTCAGAAGGCAAGAAGCAAAATGCTGGAATAAATGGGTCTCTTCCTGATTGGTAGGCAGTGACTAGTCGGGTCAGTGTGTGTGTGTGTCTGTGTGTGTGTCTGTGTGTGCGTCTATGTGTGTGTCTGTGTGTGCGTCTGTGTGTGTGTGTGTCTGTCTGTGTATGTGTGCCTCTGTGTGTGTGAGTGTGTCTGTGTGTCTGTGTGTGTGTCTGTGTATGTGTGCGTCTGTGTGTGTGAGTGTGTCCGTGTGTGTGTGTCTGTGTCTGTGCGTGGGTTTGTGTGTGTGTGTCTGTGTGTGTGTGTCTGTGTGAGTGCGTCTGTGTGAGTGTGTCTGTGTGACTTTGTGTGTGTGGGTGCGTGTGTGACTGTTTGTGTGTGTTTGTGCTGTAGCCATCTGGGATGGCCACTTACAACGGAAACATGGCCACTTACAAAGACTCAAGGGAAATATGGCCAATGCAGGATCCAGACGAACTCAGAACCTAAGTGTATATTTGTCACTAAAGAACCAGACAGTATCGATTTGCATTCTAATGACCCATTTCCCTAAGACAAAGGGCTGGTTCTCAGGGATCAGGTACAATTCCAGACACATCGGCGCCACTCCCTTCACCCAGGAAGCCCAAACAGCCAAGGTCAATGACACTCAGGACACGCCCAGCCATCAAGGCACCCGCCCCTTTATTGGCTCAGATCGAAGGCAGTGATCGAAGCCTGCCGAATTATTGGGTCCAAAGCTAAGGACCGCCCAGAAGAGCACGAAACCCCCAAAGGATAAAGAGAGACACGGCCATGTGTTCCATCTCTTTTGGCCCTGGCACACTGGCAATGCCTGACTCCAATCGCAGCACCACCACCAGAAGCAAGGCCAAGTTCAACGCCCGCTGCCAGACGGATGGGCCCAGTTGCTTCTCCAGACCCAGCCGCTCCAGATCCAAACAAAGGCCTTGTTCCTCTGACCAAAGCCGGCTGCCTGAAGATAAGTCCAGGTTGTTGTAGTGTTAGGTGTAATTTAGCTTGTAGTGTTGGTGTTGCATGTGTGACTTAATCTTGTGTGTAAATAAAGTATTATTGAACTTAAACTAACTAACTGGTTGTTGGCTCTTTGATTGATATCCGGTTGAACCTTGTGGTGGTATCATTTGATACCTGGCGACTCTGAAAGCAATATCATATCAATATCCAGATTAAAGAAGGGAGTTTAATGCAGAAAAGTGTGAGGTGATTCATTTTGGAAGGAATAACAGGAAGACAGGGTACTGGGCTAATAGTAAGATTCTTGGCAGTGTGGATGAGCAGAGAGATCTCGGTGTCCATGTACATAGATCCCTGAAAGTTACCACCCAGGTTGAGAGGGTTGTTCAGAAGGCGTACGGTGTGTTAGCTTTTATTGGTAGAGGGATTGAGTTTGGGAGCCATGGGGTCATGTTGCAGCTGTACAAAACTCTGGTGCAGCCGCATTTGGAGCATCGCGTGCAATTCTGGTCGCCGCATTATAGGAAGGATGTGGAAGCACTGGAAAGGGTGCAGAGGAGATTTACCAGAATATTGCCTGGTATGGAGGGACGATCTTATGAGTAAAGGCTGAGGGACTTGAGGCTGTTTTCGTTAGAGAGAAGAAGGTTAAGAGGTGACTTAATTGAGGCATACAAGATGATCAGAGGATTGGATAGGGTGGACAGTGAGAGCCTTTTTCCTCGGATGGTGATGTCTAGCATGAGGGGACATAGCTTTAAATTGAGAGGAGATAGATATAAGACAGATGTCAGAGGTAGGTTCTTTACTCAGAGAGTAGTAAGGGCGTGGAATGCCCTGCCTGCAACAGTAATAGACTCGCCAACACGAAGGGCATTCAGATGGTCATTGGATAGACATATGGATGGTAAGGGAATAGTGTAGATGGGCTTTAGAGTGGTTTCACAGGTCGGCGCAACATCGAGGGCCGAAGGGCCTGTACTGCGTTGTAATGTTCTATGTTCTATGAGGGCAACATTATTAACTGCCATATTTATATTGAGGAAATATAGCAACAGTCTGTGTGTGAGTGGGTGAGTCTGTGACCTGTGTGTGTGTGTGTCTGCGTGTAGTTATTTTTATTCGACTTGCAAGTCTGACTCGTTTCACAAAAACCCAGAACACAAGCAGTCTCCTAGGTCTCCAGAATCGAGTGAGTTGGAGAACAAAGAAATCTCTACAAACACATTCAAATGGCATCAAGTTTCACATACACAATTCCCATAGGTCACCCTATACCCCTCCTGACCTGGCCATACATCCTAATTGGCTCATTTCTCATTCCTTCCCCTGGCCTCTTGTTACCCAGCATCCTTTTCTCCTCATACACTAAACACCCCATGCTCTCTGAAATCCTTGCCATGCTCTCTGAAATCCTTTGTCTGTGAACTAACATGAATTAGACCGGCCTACATCTACATTACAGTAACTAATATATTTAAAGTAACTATTTTATATCACATTCGTCATTCCCTCCTTTTATCATTTCATGATAACCTAGCTATTCAATCAGTAGCTACGGCCCCTCATCTAAAAAGATTCGTCGCTGTATTTCCTGCACCCTCGTGGATCCTAACAGCCAAGGTTCTAGGGGTGTCTATCTGTTCCAGTGCACCCCACATTCTACCCATCACGCATTTAAGGATGGCCAGGCCCACAAAGATGCAGCCGAGTGCCACTGCTAAATACATGGCCATATTTATCAACCAGTCCTTCCAACCTCAAATCCCCAGTTACCCCAAGAGCCAGGATCCTGCATTCCGTCCAGGTGATCCCGTATGCGATCCATAAATTTAGTGATGTTAGCGGTTAGGTCTTGAACTCCCATGATACACTTGCCCTGCACTATGGCGCATACCCCACCCTCACGGGCCAGAAGATAGTCAAGGGCATACCGGTTCAGCAGTGCAAATAACCGCAGCTGAGACAGTTCCTTCGTCATTGCCCCGAGGGCTCCCAAGGTTTTGTTTCCCAGGATGGTAGCAGACAACCCGTCCCTAGCCATACAAGCGGTGGTAAATCTGGTAGAAGAGATTCATACGACCCGGGTTTTCCTCAGTCTGGGCCCTAAATGAATTAAGTGTATCTCCTGATAACCTACGTTCTAGTTGTACTCCCCTCCTTACACGCCCCGTCCTCTTTCTAGTCCCCCTCTCTCTCACACAACCTCTCCCTACCCTCTCCTGACAGTCTGATTTTACCTTTATGGCACCAATCTTAACACATCCAAAATCAAATTTACATGTACTCCAAAAACAAGGCAATGTCCATGTAATGTTCCCTTCCCATCGCCGGGACCAGTGCAATTGCTTCATGAGTCCTGCATTGTACGTTAACCTGATGACCTTCCCTGAGTCGATACCATTGACACATTTCCAACTCAATGTAATCCATTTGGAGCGTCTCAAAGGGGCCACTGGGCAACGGGGTTTGCCCCATCCCACAAGGGATACCTTTGCCGGTGTTATATTGCTGACAGATTAAACACCGATTACTGATACTCTGGGCCAACCCCTGCATTTTAGGGTGCCACCAAGTGTCCAGCAACAAAATACTCGTCCCCCGAGCCCCACAATGAGTTGCAAAGTGTACACATTCGACGACCCATAAAGCCAGTACATCAGTCATACAAGTCTGATGTGCAGGCGTGGTCCATAAAGAGGAAACAGAATCATATGTACAACCTAACCGTTTCCACATTTGTTTATCACTCTCAGGAGCGTCCTCCTGTAACCTTATGACGTCTTGGATGGTTGGCATTGGCTTGTCAGAAGCAGACATATTTATAGCAGATCGTTTAGTCTGACTTAACATTTTAGGCACCATCACTTGCTGAATTTGCACGGCTGTCCGCGCTGCACAATCTGCTTGTTCATTACCAACGTCAACTGGGGTCTTACCGTTTGTATGGGCAGCGCATTTAATGACGGAAATCTGCGCGGGCATAAGGAGGGACTGTAGAAGGTCATTAACTAAACCCCGGTGGGATATTTGACCATACATAATCATGTCAGGTTGTTCGAACGGAATATCACTCAGATCATCATCACTCAGATCGTCCCTTATTGTGGTAGTTTCCTGAATCAAGGCTAAACAGTCGTTTCCCAGGTGCGTCTTCATGGACAGGGGGACCTCTAAGAAAACAGGCTGGATTGATAGTGGTCCAGTATTTAAATGTCAGACATGGATTGTTCAAAAGGGATATCTCATACCTATTCTGACGAGCTGCGGTAAGTTGCTGAGTCTGCAGTTGCCCCAATAGTGCTATTACCGAGTGGGAGCTATATACCGTAATATCCTGTTGGAGAGTTATATTGGCAGCAGCCTGCAAACTATTGTATATCGCTGCCAAGATCTGGGTGCAAACAGGGTGGCCCAAAGCCACTGGATCAAGTTTGGAAGAATAATATACTACGGGCCGGTGTTTGTCCCCATGTTGCTGGGTGTGTACCGCTGTTGAACATTCTTCCAGAACAGTACAGTATATCTGCAACGGTCGGTCGTACAAGGGCCTACCGAGGGCCGGTGCTTGTAGCAAGGCCTGCTTCAGGCAACGGAAGGCTTCGAGTGCCTCGGTGGTGAGAGTAAAATTCCCCCCTTCACTAGTGTAAGGTGTCAGCAGCTTTGTACAGTCAGCGATGTTTGGTATCCACTGCCGACAATAATTCACCATACCCAGCCAATGACGGACCTTCTTGGCTATGGTAGGAGCGGGGAATTGGCATATTGGTTCAATCCTACTGGGGTCGAGACTTCTTTCTGTGGCTGTAAGTAAAACTCCAAAGAACTTGACCTTTGTCCGAGCCACCAGAACCTTTGATTGTGAAACAACATAACCCAACGAGGATAGGTGGTTTAATAACTGGATCACATCATCCCTGTTACTGGGTTCGTCAGGACTCGCTACCAATATGTCATCTACATACTGCACTAGAGTGGAACCATGCTCCAATGTCAAGGCCTGGAGTTGGGTCTGCAGACATCTGGAGAAGAGTGTAGGTGAGTTGACGAACCCCTGTGGCAGTCGGGTCCAGGTATACTGCTGTCCATTGTAAGTGAAGGCAAACAAATATTGGCTTTCAGATGCGAGTGGGAGGGCAAAGAAGGGGTGCTGAAGGTCAATTATGGCGAAGACCCGGGCTTGAGCTGGAATTTGAGCCAGTATGTGGGCAGGGTTAGGGACGAGAGCATGTAACGGCTGTACGATGGCATTGATTGATTGGTACTGGTCTGGTCTGGCGGGTTTAGGCACAGCAAGTATGGGGGTGTTACATTCTGATTGGCAAGGGACCACAATACCCTGTTGCAACAGCTCTCGGATTAATTTGCCTATAGACGGGGCAGCTTGGGGTTTCAGGGGGTATTGCCGAATGGAAGGCAGCTTTACATGGTCCTTAATCGTTACCTTAATAGGTGTAACATTTGTCTTTCCCACTTGTGATGGGTATTCCGCCCAGACCTGTGGATTGACATATTCCAAAACATCATGTCCCCTGTGATGCTGCAGTCGAGTGTTAATTGTTTCAGGGACCTCAAAATATTTTATGGCAGTGCCGTCTGACATGACTTGAAGTGTGTACTCTGTTGGATCTGAATGATCCACTGCCCTCCTTACCATAGGCCCCAGATCCTTGGCATGGTATTGGTCATGGACCTGACGTGTAATATGAGGGCTTACCGTAGCTGACTGTGGACATAAATGTGGTGGTATTGTAACAAAATCGGCTACCTTCTTTTCCGTGACTGTGGCTGTAACCTTGACTGGCCATTCGGTCCCAATTAACGGCCGGTATTTGTCCTCCAACTCCTTGTTTTGTCCGGTTCTGTCAGAGGCCAGGGTAACGTGATGCAGTGAATGTTCAATGTCTAACGTCCACCACTGGGGAGTGATAGAAATATAGCACTGTTGTCTCATCCTCCATGATTGAACCGTTACCCCTTCGGCTCCGCACTCTAGCTGTAGCTGGAAGATACACAGTAAATCACGGGCCAACAAGTTACAGTCCAATCCAGTAGTCACTACAAACTTGGTATGGCAAGTCGCCTGACTGCCCACGTTAGATTTAATTAAAACATTCCAGAAATTCCTCTGGCTCTTCAGTCTTTTTAGGTTTGAGGTCAACCCTGGGATCTAGCCCTTATCGAGGAGGCGGAGAACTATGCTGCCGCTATCGAATTGCTGGAAGGACATCACATCCGCCCAGTAAACCAGGTCTACGCTCGTCACCTGCTTGCGACTAGGCGGCAAAGCCCCGAGGAAACATTGGAAGATTTCTACTGGGCGCTACTGGTGCTGGGCCAAAACTGTGGCTGCCCGTAAGTTTCAGGGAGCGAGTACACGGAACTTTTAATCAGGGATGCTTTCGTGGCAGGTATGACCTCCCCCGATATCCGCCGAAGGCTCCTAGAAAGGGACACTCTGGGACTTACAGAGGCACGGGCCCTGGCAGGGTCCATGGATGTTGCCTATAAAAACGCACTGTCCTTTGCACCCGATCACGCGGCGGCCCCCTGGGCTGCGTGGCACCCCGCAGCAGCAGCCCCTCAGACCTTTTCCCTGACCCCGCAAGCCTGCGTGGCGAGATGGCCCGCTAACGCCGCCGGGCCCCGCTGTTTCTTCTGCGGGCAGGCGAATCATCCCCGCCCGCGCTGCCCGTCCCGCACCGCCACCTGCAAAGGGTGCGGCAAGAAGGGCCACTTTTTGTGGGTCTGCCAGGCCCGCGCCGAGGCCGCGGTCTCCAGCGACTATGGACCGCTGCGGCAACCCTCCCTTCAGGCCCCGACCGGCCAGCGCTCACCGCGCCCCCCCCCCATCCTAACGCCAATTGCGACCCACGGGAGCGGCCATTTTGCCTCCCGGGCTCCACGCTGGACTGGTGGGTGCCGCTATTTTGTCCATCGCCGACGCCATTTTCTACATCCCCGGACACCATGTGCGACCCATGGGTGGCGCCATCTTGGATGGGGCCCGAGGCCCAGCTCGGTCGATTACACGCTGCCCGATCAGAACTCGCTACTGCTTCATCTGGCCTCGGCAACACTGGACCAAAGTCGACCTTGGACACTCGCAACGGCTACAACGACGGTCCTCATCAACGGCCATGAGACGTCGTGCCTGATTGATTCTGGGAGCACGGAAAGCTTTGTTCACCCCAATACGGTAAGGCGCTGTTCACTTGTAACCCACCCTGTAAATCAAAGGATCTACCTGGCCTCCGGGGCACACTCGGTGGAGATACAGGGGTTCTGCTAGCGAACCTCACTGTCCAAGGCAGGAAATTCAACAATTTCCGCCTGTACCTCCTGCCGCACCTCTGCGCGGCTACCCTCCTGGGGCTGGATTTCCAATGCCATTTGCAAAGCCTGACTTTTAAATTCGGCGGCCCTATACCTCCCCTTACTGTCTGTGGCCTCGTGACCCTTAAGGTCGACCCGCCTTCCCTGTTTGCGAACCTCACCCCGGATTGCAAACCCGTCGCCACCAGGAGCAGACGGTACAGTGCCCAGGACCGGACCTTCATCAGGTCCGAGGTCCAAAGGCTGCTGGGGGAAGGGGTCATCGAAGCGAGCAACAGTCCCTGGAGAGCTCAAGTAGTGGTGGTAAAGACCGGGGAGAAGCATAGGATGGTCATCGACTACAGCCAGACCATCAACAGGTTTACGCAGCTGGATGCGTACCCTCTCCCCCGTATAGCCGACCTGGTAAACAGGATCGCACAATACCAGGTCTTCTCCACGGTGGACCTCAAGTCCGCCTACCACCAGCTACCCTTCCGTAATAGTGACTGCAAGTACACTGCATTCGAAGCAGATGGGCGGCTCTATCAATTTTTAAGAGTTCCCTTTGGTGTCACTAATCGGGTCTCGGTCTTCCAGCGAGAGATGTACCGAATGGTTGACCGGTACGGATTAAGCGCAATGTTCCCGTATCTGGATAACGTCACCATCTGTGGCCATGACCAGCAGGACCACGACACCAACCTCCGCAAATTCCTCTGGACCGCGAAAATCCTTAATCTGACATACAAGAAGGATAAATGTGTGTTTAGCACCGACCGTCTAGCCATTCTAGGCCAAGTAGCGCGAAGTGGAGTGATGCACGGTGTATCACCACATGGAGTCATAGGCCCCGACCCTGAGCGCATGCGCCCCCTCATGGAGATTCCCCCTGCCTCACTGCCCCAAGGCCCTGAAGCGCTGCCACGTGTTCTTCAGCTATTATGCGCAGCGGGTCCCCAATTATGCAGACAAAGCCCGACCCCTGACCCAGTCCACAACCTTCCCCCTGTCGACGGAGGCCCGCCAGGCCTTCAGCCGCATCAAAGCAGACATTGCTAAAGCCACGATGCGTGCCATCGACGAGTCCCTCCCCTTCCAGGTCGAGAGCGATGCGTCCGACGTAGCTCTGGCCGCCACCCTCAACCAAGCGGGCAGGCCCGTGGCTTTCTTCTCCCGAACCCTCCATGCTTCCGAAATTCGCCACTCCTCAGTCGAAAAGGAGGCCCAGGCCATAGTAGAAGCTGTGCGACACTGGAGGCATTATCTGGCCGGCAGGAGATTCACTCTCCACACGGACCAACGGTCGGTTGCCTTCATGTTTGATAATGCACAGCGAGGCAAGATTAAGAACGACAAGATCTTGCGATGGAGGATAGAACTCTCCACCTTCAATTACGAGATCTTGTACCGTCCGAGGAAGCTAAACGAGCCTCCTGATGCCCTGCCCCGCGGCACATGTGCCACCGCACAAATGGACCGCCTCCGATCCCCCCACGAGGACCTCTGCCACCCAGGGATCACTCGCTTTTTCCATTTTATCAAGGCCCGCAACCTGCCCTACTCCATCGAGGAGGTCAAGACCGTCACCAGGGACTGCCAAATCTGCGCGGAGTGCAAACCGCACTTCTACCGGCCAGAGAGGGCGCACCTGATAAAGGCTTCCCGTCCCTTTGAATGCCTCAGCATGGACTTCAAAGTCCCCATCCCCTCCACCGACCACAACACGTACTTTCTTAACGTGATTGACGAATACTCCCGGTTCCCATTCGCCATCCCCTGCCCAGACATGACCACAACCACCGTCATCATGGCCCTCCAGGGTATCTTTACACTGTTCGGTTTCCCTGCATATATACACAGTGATAGGGGGTCCTCCTTTATGAGCGACGAACTGCGTCAATTCCTGCTCAGCAAGGGCATCGCCTCGAGCAGGACGACAATTTCCAACTTCCGGGGAAACGGGCAGGTAGAGAGGGAGAACGGAACCACCCCCGCCGGGCTCGTTTTTAACAGGGGGTGAATGTGGTAGTACCAGCTATTGCGGTACCTAAGAGGTGGATGACCATTTGTTAGACCCAGGAGTCTACCATTGGCTGTTGTACATAGCTCCGCCCTGAGAGGCGGAGTATAAGAACCGGTGCCGTCCCAGCAGCCTTCACTTTCTGTATCGAAGCTGCTGGGGAAGAGCTCTAGCAGATTAAAGCCTTCAGTTATGGAATCACTTCATCTTGAGTGTAATTGATTGCGCATCAAACAAAGTTAAGCAACCATTTGTATAAAGCGAAAGGAAGAAGCTGACACACAGACCAGGGAAACAAAATGTGAGAAGTATAAAAAACAGCAATAGAATTAAAATAATGTCGGCATCGCTGTCTCGGCCAATATTTATTTCTCGTTTCTCATTGTCCTTCAGAAGGTGGTGGTCAGCTGCTTTCTTGAACCGCTGCAGTCTGTCTGAGGTAGGGACACCCACAGTGCGGCTAGGAAGGGGAATATCTGGTAGAGGTCGTGGGTTTGGAAGATGCTGGTTAAGGAGTCTTGGTGAGTTGGTGCAGTGCATCTTGTCGGTGGTGCACTCGGCTGCCAGTGTGTGTCGATGGTGGAGGGAGTGAATATTGAAGGTGGTGGATGGGGTGGGTGCCCACCAAGTGGGACCTCTTTGACCTTCATGGTGTCAAACCTCTTGAGTGTTGTTGGAGCTGCACTCACCCAGGCAAGTGGAGAGTATTCCATCACACTTCTGACTTGTGCCTTGTAGATGGTGGAGAGACTTTGGGGAGTCAGGAGGTGAGTTACTCACCACAGGATTCCTGTCCCCTGACTCTCCATCGTATTTATATAGTTATATAGCTCACTACCCCCTTCCCAAAGGCAGAGAGATGGACAATTAACATTGGTCTGACAACGATGACCGTGTGGCATGAAAGTTAGAAACACTCGCTCCCCAAAATGCAGCTGTTACAGGGGATAGAAGAACAATAATGGAAAAACTATGTCTGGGCAGTGAGAGCTGCTAATGGAGAGGTTTGCAGCATTGAAAACTAAACTCTGGATGGCCTCTGTAGTTAGACTCTTGTACCGATGAACTAAAGCGAATTATCCTTGAACAGAATGAACTCAAACAGTACCGACAGATTTCCAGGCAGCGGAAGATGTTTCCTGACAGGGAAGTTGAAATACTGTCATTAGTGAAACTGAAACAGGGAGCTTGTAGACCAAAACTTACGGGAAATAGTGAGGCAACAGTTCACCAAAATAGATTCAGAAATCTGTAACGAGGAGGCACAAGACAAGAATAAAAAAAGAGCAGCACTGAACACAAAGTGAATGAACACAGAATTAGAACTGTTAATAAAAATGAGCTGACTTCGTGGGAAGAGGCAGCAACAGGAAAGGAAAATGTTTTGATGGAACTCAACAACTTTGAAAATCTCAGCGAATAAGGGCAGAGCCTGAGGGAACCTGACTGGGAATTCCGATAGGAGAAAACAAAGCTGGAAATGGAGAATTGAAAAGTAGTAGATGAAAGTCGAAGGCGGCAGAAAAAAAGATTAGCAGCAAATAGAGTCAAAATCGAGAAAAGGCTGAATTAAAAGCAGGTGAATTGATGGCACTAATAGAAGTAAAGAGGGAACGGTCCAATAGGGATTATGGAGACATGGCTGCTGGGTGACCAGGCTGGGAACTGAGTATTCAAGGATATTCCACATTGAGGAAGGACTGGAAAAAATAAACAGGCGATGGGGTAATGTTGACAATAGTGGATAAGGTTAGTACAAAAGTGAGGGCGGAGCTTAGAGAACAAGAACAAGGGGCGTCATTCTCCGCCCCCCCAGAGGGTCGGAGAATGGCCGTTGGCCGCCGTGAATCCCGGCCCCGCCGGTTGGCAAAGTCTCCGAAGGGAGAAAAGTCGGCGGGGCGTTAATGTCGCCGCAGACATCGTAGACTGGCACGGGTGTGCGCAAGGCAGCCGATTTTGGGCCTGCCGATATTCTCCCTTCCGGATGGGCCGAAGTCCCGTCGACGTGATAACCGGTCACGTCAACGTAAATCAAGCCTCCTTTTAATCGGCGTAAACCTGTGCTCCAGGTTCACGCCGACCAGCGTGGAGGTGAGTGACGGCCTGGGGGGTTGGCCGCTGGGCAGGCGATGGCGTGGCCGCAGTCTGAATGTGTGGGGAGAGGTGTGTCTAGGGTTGTGTGTGTGTGTGTGCGGCGGGGGGGGGGGGGGGGGGGGGTTAGAGTGGGCTGGGCTCCAGGTGAGTGCCGGGAGGGGGGTCCGTGCCGGGGAGGGGGATGTGGGGTCCGTGCCGGGGATGGGGGGGGGGTCCGTGCCGGGGAGGGGGATGTGGGGTCCGTGCCGGGGATGGGGGGGTGGTCCGTGCCGGGGAGGGGGCCGTACCGGGGAGGAAGATGGGGGGTCCGTGCCGGGGAGGAGGATGGGAGGTCCATGCCGGGGAGGGGGATGGGGGGTCCGTGCCGGGGAGGGGGATGGGGGGGTCCGTGCCGGGGAGGGGGATGGGGGGGGCCCGTGCCGGGGAGGGGGATGGGAGGGGGTCCGTGCCGGGGAGGGGGATGGGGGGGGCCCGTGCCGGGGAGGAGGATGGGGGGTCCGTGCCGGGGAGGAGGGTGGGAGGTCCGTGCCGGGGAGGGGGATGGGGGGTCCGTGCCGGGGAGGGGGATGGGGGGGGGGCCCGTGCCGGGGATGGGGTTGGGGGGGGTCCGTGCCGGGGAGGGGGATGGGGGGGGGGCCCGTGCCGGGGAGGAGGATGGGGGGTCCGTGCCGGGGAGGAGGATGGGAGGTCCGTGCCGGGGAGGGGGATGGGGGGTCCGTGCCGGGGAGGGGGATGGGGGGGATCCGTGCCGGGGAGGGGGATGGGGGGGGCCCGTGCCGGGGAAGGGGATGGGGGGTCCGTGCCGGGGTGGGGGATGTGGGGTCCGTGCCGGGGAGGGGGATGCGAAGGCAAGTGAGTTGGTCCACCTGGCCAGGTGCCAGCCTCCAACAGTTGGACCCATGCGGTCCATGCCACCTGGCTGGGGGGAAGGAGGGGATATGGGCAATGATGACATGTCGTCCCCCCCACCCCGCCTCCCGCAATCAAGCCGTCAGGTTTTCCGATCATCCAGCGATGTTGCCCGCCGTGGCGGCAGCCGCTAATGTCTATGTTGCCCTGGATGAGGAGGAGGAGGAGGAGCGTGCCAGAGAGGCGGCGCAGGCTGCCGCAGAGGGACAGGCGGCAGCCGCCCAGGCTGGAGGGACACCTGACCGACAGGACGAGGAGTGGGAGGAGGACGTCGCGGCCCCACGGCAACGGAGGCACCCGAGGGCGCCCCGTGTGTACCGGCCCCGGCAGTCATACCAGGACCTCACGGACCGGGAATGCAGGAGGAGACTCCGGATGAGGCAGGAATCCGTGGCACACATCAGCCACCTGCTGGCACACCTGTCACCGCGTGGCACTGGCGGGGGACACCCTCTCCCCGTGTCCGTCAAGGTTACGGTGGCCCTGAACCTTTATGCAACGGGGTCATTCCAGGCACCGAGTGGGGACCTGTCCGGCATATCGCAGACATCGGTGCATCGGTGCATCCGGGCAGTGACAGATGCCCTATATGCCATGGCGCACCGCTACATCCGCTTCCCTGTGGACCGGGCCAGCCAAGATGCCCGTGCCGTGGGCTTCTCTGCCGTGGCCGGGTTCCCCATGGTCCAGGGCGCGATTGATGGGATGCACGTCGCTGTGCGGCCACCTGCAGATAACAGGGCCGTGTTCACCAATAGGAAGGGGACCCATTCGATGAACATACAGGTGGTCTGCGACCACCGCATGATGATCCTGCACATCTGCGCCCGTCACCCAGGAAGTGTACACGACTCATACGTGTTGTCGTGGTCATCCATCCCCGGCATGTCCGAGGGACGCCATCCCCGGCTGAGGGGCTGGTTGCTGGGCGACAGGGGCTACCCATTGCGATCGTGGCTGATGACGCCTATACGGAGGCCACGCAATGAGGCGGAGAACCGATACAATGATTCCCATGTAGCGACAAGGGGAGTGATAGAGAGGTGCTTTGGCGTGCTGAAGATGCGTTTCAGGTGCCTGGACCTCTCTGGGGGCGCCCTCCAGTATCGGTCAGATAGGGTCGGCCGCATCATTGTGGTGTGCTGCGTCCTGCACAACATAGCCCAGCAGAGGGGTGATGTGCCGCAGGCAGAGGAGGGTGGAGTGGAGGAGCAGCAGGAAGAGGTGCAGTCCTCCCCAGATGAGGGGGATGGGGGCAATGGTCAGGGCAGACGGGGTAGACACAGGCGGGTGGCTGTCCACCGTTACCGGCTGGCCCAGCGGGCATGGGACAGACTGATAGCTGCCCGCTTCACTGACTAGATGGGCGTGGGAATCGGGTAGTATGGCCACAGACTGCACACCATGGCAACAGCCGACCACCCACCCCCCCACCCATCCACCCACCCAGCACCCTCACCCCCCTCCCCAACCACACCCACCCCACCCGCATGCACACCACCCCCCCCCCATTGCCGATCCACCTGCGGCACAATGGCCGGGCTCACACAGTTGCGGGTGGTCGCGTGTCTATTGCAGGCCATGGAGGATGATGACAACCCGCCCTGTGATGAGCTCCGGGCTCCACATCGTTGGACTATGTCTGACCCATGGCCACAGTACCACCATCCACCCGGATCATCCCTGCATGCGGCTGTGACACTGCAGCGCACGGTCCCGTCCTCTGCCCGGGGGGATGTTGATGGCGGCCCAGGGGGAAGGGGGCAGACTCACCTGGGGCTGAGGTAAGACCACCCATCACACACACACTTGCGCTCAACGTACATGACACCCCCGCACGCTTTGGACAGAGCACAAAGGCAGCTTCTGTAGGTGTAACATTGACTTTAATAACCAAAGGAGTTCATGCACGTGCCCTAGCCCCTAAAACTCATCTGTGCCCTGCACCCGTGCCAACTTACTCAGTGTCTAATTGTTTGGCCTTACGGGCCCTTTGACTATGTCTACGTGGTTCCCCAGATGGTAGAGCAGAACTGGAGGTGGACTCCTGTGATTCCTGCCCTCTGACACGGGATCCCTTTGGCGGCCGTTTCCTGGGGCGTCCTGGCCTAGATGGGCCAGGCTGCGGCCCGGGCGACTGGGATGGCGAGCTGCCAGCCTGTCCTGCCCGTTGCCCACCCGATGCACCTGGGACGGAAGGGGGGGAGTCCGAGGTGTCGCAGTGTTCCGGGACCTCCCCTACAGGGGGACCCGGGACGGACCATACCACCTCCTCCTCCCTCGGGGTGCCCGATGCCCCCAGGCCTCTACATGGGTGTGACGAATGTGATATAAAATAGTTACTTTAGAGTTACTAGTTAATGTAATGTAGAAATAAGCCACTTTGATTCTTGCAGTTAGGGACAAAGGAATTTGAGACCGCATGGAAAAAGCAGGAAGAGGTGTGTCTATGAGGGTGATGCTTCATTGATAGGGGCCAGAGAAAGGGATTGGAAGTGAGCCAATGTTACATTTCTGTAAGATGATTCAAGCTTGCAAGCTAAATAAATAACTTCTGTTTACGTGCGAATCCGTCTCAACTTTTATTGAGGCCAGACTGACAGAGAAAGAAATTTGGAGATCAACATTTGGTGCCGAAAACCGGGATTTCTCTGGGCGATCCTGATCCAACTGCGAAATCAGAATTAGACTGATTATGAACAGGAGGACGGGAACAAAGGGCCCTCAATGTAGAAATGGAAAACGACCAGCATTGATTGTTCCCCTCTTCTTATCGTCTGATTAGTCTGGTCACTCGCGGTTGGCACAGAAAGACCGCCTCGACGAAATCACAGGTCAGTCTGGGGATTAGCACTTTAATTGATGGGATTTCATATTGTTGTTTCGGCTTGGGTTAGGGTTTTGGGCTGATGGGACTTTAAATAATGAAGGTTCAGTCTATTATCGGGGTTCAGAGGCTGATGTGACTTAAATAATAAAGGTTCAGTCTATTATTAGGGTTCAGAGGCTGATGTGACTTAAATAATAAAGGTTCAGTCTATTATTAGGGTTCAGAGGCTGATGTGACTTAATTAATGAAGGTTCAGTCCAGTATAACTGTTTTTAAATCTGAAGATGGTTCAACTCTATGTGTGAGTGTTTTAAATATATAGTTGATTAAGCTAAAATTGTCTCCTTGGACTGTAAAGTTCCGAGGTCTAGTTGAGATTGTGAGGTTGAAGCAGAAGTCTCTCAAAGGGTTAACAGCAGCAGGCGGAGTTGAAAACAGACAGTGCTTCTCACTCAGGCCTTGAGATAACAGCACCAGTCTGCAGTGTAATCGGATACCTTTCCTTTGAGTCAGTGAACACCAGCAAAGTTACGTTTTGAATTAATTAAAGGAAACCAGTGGGTTTCTCCACCTCTTTGATAAAAGTTATTATTTTCGAAAGCAATTGATTGAAATTGCCAGAATCTTAAATTTTACTTACTTGAAATAAGGTTTATCTCATTTTATCTGGAGATTAATAGAAACTTAAAGAAGATCATGGACACCATTTTAAAAAGTGTCAATCTGGAGATGATAATTGATTTTGCTAATACTTATGATAGTTGATTTTGCTAATACTTATGTGTATGTAACAGAAAAAAAACTTGTTAAAAGAAAAATTGTTAAGATAAAGAAATAATTAAGTTGTAAATGTTATACAAGTTTGTGTTAAGCAAATTGTAAATTTAGTTCTGAGTTGAGATCAGAGCTAAGCTTGCAAGTTGCAGTAATTCAATTTGAATTTTCAAACATGTTTAAGTTTTAAAAAAAAGAGAGCAAATAGAGAAAAGAAGGACACAGATCTTGAATGCGTTGAATAGCACATTTCAAAGGCCCATAAATCTTTCTGTTATCTTAGACCTAAAACCTAGGAAGATTGACGAGCCATAGGAATGTCTGGGGCGTTTTAATGAAATCTACCGGGGGCAGTCAGGCGATTTGCTGTATCAAACTGGTCAGAATTCCCCTCAATACTGTGCTATGTTAATGCATTGCCTACCACCTTCTGTGGTTACTGCTGTGAAATGTAATAACATGAATTGGACAGAGAACGACCCTTCCCAGATGGCAAGGGCAGTCAGATTTTACTGGAAGGAGGGTGTAGGCCAAGAAGGAGGCTCAGTTACAAAGGTTAAGACTGAGTATGTAATGAAAAAGGATGATCTGCGATCCCAACAAGCGGCAGAAATGGTAGTTTACCAGCAGGAGCTCCAATATAGTGACTTTGGGTGGGTGGATCAGCGAAGAGGAGGATGAGACAACAGTGCTATATTTCTATCACCCCCCAGTGGTGGACGTTAGACATTGAACAGCCACTATCACTGCATCACGTTACCCTGGCCTATGACAGAACTGGACGAAACAGGGAGTTGGAGGACAAATACCGGCCATTACTTGAGACCGAATGGCCAGTCAAGGTTACAGCCACAGTCACGGGAAAAGAAGGTACAGCCGATTTTGTTACAATATCACCACATTTATGGCCACAGTCAGCTTCGGTAAGCCCTCATATTACACGTCAGGTCCATGACCAGTACCATGCCAGGGATATGGGGCGAATGGTCAGCATCTTACCGCAGCTCGTCAGAATAGGTATGAGATATACCTTTTGAACAATCCACGTCTGACATTTAAATACTGTACCACTATCAATCCAGCCTGTTTTCTTAGAGGTCCCCCTGTCCATGAAGACGCACCTGGCCACGACTGTTTAGCCTTGATTCAGGAAACTACCACAATAAGGGGCGATTTGAGTGACATTTCGTCAGAACAACCTGACATGATTATGTGTGGTCAAATATCCCACCGGGGTTTAGTTAATGACCTACTGCAGGCCCTCCTTCTGCCAGCGCAGATTTCCGTTATTAAATGCGCTGCCCACACGAATGGTACAACCCCAGTTGACGTTGGTAATGAACGAGCAGATTGTGCAGCGCGCACAGCCGCACAAATTCAGCAAGTGATGGTGCCTAAAATGTTAAGTCAGACTAAACGATCTACTATGAATGTGTCTGCTTCTGACAAGCCAATGCCAGACGTCATAAGGTTACAGGAGGACGCTCCTGAGAGTGATAAACAAATGTGGAAACGGTTAGGTTGTACATATGATTCTGTTTCCTCTTTATGGACCACGCCTGCACATCAGACTTGTATGTCTGATGTACTGGCTTTATGGGTCATCGAATGTGTACACTTTGCAACTCATTGTGGGGCTCGAGGGACTAGTGATTTGTTGCTGGACACTTGGTGCCACCCTAAAATGCAGGGGTTGGCCCAAAGTATCAGTAATCGGTGTTTGATTTGTCAGCAATATAACACCGGAAAAGGTATCCCTTGTGGGATGGGGCAAACCCCGTTGCCCAGTGGTCCCTTTGAGACGCTCCAAATGGATTACATTGAGTTGGAAAGGTGTCAATGTTACAAATATGTTTTGGTCATTGTGGATGTGTTCAGCAGATGGGTCGAGGCGTATCCGACTATCTATAGTAAAGCTGCTACTGTGGTTAAAGTCTTGATGAGGGAAATCATTCCCCGGTACGGTATACCAGCTCAGTTAAGTTCTGATAATGGGCCTCATTTTATTGGACAAATTAACAAGGAGTTTTGCTCCCAGTTGGGCATACGCCAGCAGTTACACTGTGCTTACAGACCGCAGGCAGCCGGGGTGGTTGAGAGACACAATCAGACCCTCATAACTAAAAAAATTGAGTCCATCTCCACTACTGTAAAAGGTCGGATACTAACCTGCCTCCCTTCTCCAGTGCTATTTTACAGGTGTGGAGCATGATGGAGTGGCTACGCATCGTCTGTCTGATATTTGGCCTCACTTCGCTTGGCGTGTTATTGGCGATGGACATGGAAAAGGGGAATATTATGTATCTGTGTAGCCCCAACCAATCTACAAGGATACATCACCTATGCAAAGGTGATGTTCTTCACTGCCCCCATATACGAGGACATGGTATCGACTCATGAAGGTCATCAAAGTTAAGGAGAATGCGGGAGTCATGAAGCAGTTGCACGGGTCCCGGCGATGGGAAGGGAACATTATATGGACATTGCCTTGTTTTTGGAATACATGTAAATTTGATTTTGGATGTGTTAAAAGTGGTACAATAAAGGTAACATCAGGCTGTCAGAAGAGTGTAGGAAGAGACCATGAGAAAGAGAAAGGGACTAGAGAGAGGACGGGGCGTATGAGAAGGGAAGTACAGCTAGAACGTAGGTTACCGGGAGATGCACTTAAGTTAATTAAAGGCCAAACTGAGGAAAACCCGGGTAGTATGAATCTCTTCTACCAGATTTACCACCGTCTGTATGGCCAGGGACAGGTTGTCTGCTACCCAAACCCCGCAGCGGTGTCTAGGTTATTTTCTGTTTCACCGCTTTGGGGCACTCCCCAAACGGTGGTTCATTGTCAGCGTTCCGAGCCATTGCCCGAGCAAGTCACTCTTCCTTACGATCCGGATTCAGCACCACCGGCTATTTGCCTTCCCCTTCCTCGGGGTAATCCCCATTCACAGTATGATAGGCTGCGACGGTGGAGGGCGTACATACCTAGCCACTTCACTCCCAATAGGGATTCCCGGTCGTACGAGAATTGCTTCAGCAGTGAAGGGTACGGCTGTTTGCTGGTAGAGGTGGACACAAATATAACATGTCTGTTCCCCACCTGTACGGACAGGAGGTGCCATATCACCCAGGCGTCTGGCCAATGCGTTTGTTACAACATCACTTGCGTTCCATTGAACGCTGGCCTCCAGCTCCTTTGTGGCTGGGCGAATGTCTCTCATATCACTGTTGGGAATAGGGCTTTCTGCATTGCTGGGCGGCCCGAATGGGCATTTCAAAATTGGATAAACTGGGCTACTGGGAGGTCCTTACGCAACCGATATGCTGATTGTGATGCTAGTCTCCACACGGAACAAGGATACTACTTTTTATTTAATGGTACGGCGACCAACGTTTTGTCACCCCATTTCCCCGCCGAATTGCTATAGGGACTCTAGTCCCTACCACAGTCCCCTGCCCTTCGGCGTGGAACCTGCATAATCAGTTAGCACGCTGGGCAGTCTCTGCTGAATTTTGCGAGAACTGGAAAAAACCTCATGTTCTTGCACCCAACCGGGGCCACTCAGCCGGGTGGGGCATTCTGAGCGTATTGACACTGGGAGGTGTGGGGGGTTCCTTGGCTGTTAGTGATCGGAATTATTTTGTTTGCGGCCTTACCATCTTGGGAAATGAAACCTTGGGAGCCCTCGGGGCAATAACCAAGGAGTTGTCTCAGCTACGGTTGTTTGCAATGCAGAACCGGTATGCTCTTGACTATCTTCTGGCCCGTGAGGGTGGGGTATGCGCCATAGTACAGGGCAAGTGGATCGTGGGTGTTCAGGACTTGACCGCTAACATTACTAAATTTATGGATCGCATACGGGATCACTTGGACGGGATGCAGGATCCTGACTCTTGGGGTAACTGGGGATCTGGAGGATGGAAGGACTGGTTGATAAATATGGCCATGTATCTAGTGGTAGCTATCGGCTGCATCTTTGTGGGCCTGGCCATCCTTAAATGTGTGATGGGTAGAATGCGGGGTGCACTAGATCAGATCACCGCCCCAATCACCGAGAAAAAAAATTTAACTGTTAAAATCCATGAGGGTGAGGCAGATGAAGGGGGGCTAAGACAGGAATTGGAAATGCAGCGACGGATCTTTTTAGATGAGGAACCGTAGCTATAGATTGGATAGTTCGGTTATCATGGAATGATAAAAGGAGGGAATGACGAATGTGATATAAAATAGTTACTTTAGAGTTACTAGTTAATGTAATGTAGAAATAAGCCACTTTGATTCTTGCAGTTAGGGACAAAGGAATTTGAGACCGCATGGAAAAAGCAGGAAGAGGTGTGTCTATGAGGGTGATGCTTCATTGATAGGGGCCAGAGAAAGGGATTGGAAGTGAGCCAATCAGAATAGATCGAACAGGTCAGGAGGGACATAGGCTGATTTATGTCCATCGAGTATGTGAAACTTGATACCATTTGAACTGATTTTGCAGAGATCCCTTTGTCTGTTAGTTCAGTCGTTTTCTGGAGTGTAAGAGGCTGGATGTCCTGTTACATTTCTGTAAGATGATTCAAGCTTGCAAGCTAAATAAATAACTTCTGTTTACGTGCGAATCCGTCTCAACTTTTATTGAGGCCAGACTGACAGAGAAAGAAATTTGGAGATCAACAGGTGGGGGATGCGAACGGACTGGCCATCCGACGCCCCCCCGACATCTGGCGCTGCCAGTCCTGGAGGCCCATGCTGGTATCGACAGGGGTCTGCAGGTTTGCAGCCATGGAGCCCAGGGGGTTGGCAAACCTTGTCTGTGACTGTGCAACGCCAGCTCGCACATGGCCACTGACGCCGATGCCCTCAGCGATGGCCTGCTGAGACTGGGCCATGGACTGCTGAGACTGGGCTATGGCCTGCTGAGACTGGGCCATGGCCTGCAGAGACTGGGCCATGGCCTGCAGAGACTGGGCCATGGCGTTGAGCGCCTCTGCCATCTGGCGCTGGCACTGTCTCATGGCCTCCTGTGAGAGGGCAGCCATGTCCTGGGCCACAGACGCCGCCTGCACGGAAAGCCCCAGGCCTCGCAAACCGTTCCCCATGTCTGACACCGTCGCACCCATTGCCTCCACCGCGGACGCCACCCGTGCGGTGTCGGCCTGGGTGGCACGCATGACCGGCACGACTCCCAGCTCCTGGACGCGGGTGGACTCCTCCACCTGCGACTGCAGCCGCCGCAAGCCGCCCGTCACCCTCTTCGCTCGTCTCCGGGTCGGTGGTTGCATCGGATCTATGTGTGGGTGTGGTAACTCCAGGAACCCGGGATCCATCTGGGCGGCAGATGTTCGCTTGGACTGGGCTGCCCTCCGACCGCCCGGCCCCTCTGCTGCTCCTACCTCCACCTGCTGTACCGGAACGGCTGTGTTGTGCGCACCAGTGAGTGTACCAGACGCCTCATCACTAAAGTGCCCAACCGAGGTGAGTGTTTCTGCGATGGTGGAGGGTGTTGGTGACAGCAGTGGCGTTGTGTCGTGCTCTTCGTCCCACTCTGAGTCCATGGCACTTTGGGGAGGGGGTTCGTCTCCACCCATCCACTCTGTGTCACTGTCCGGTATTTTGTCTTCCTGGGTAGTGCTGTTCCGGGTAGGGGTGTCCCGGGTAGGGGTGCCCTGGGTAGTGGTGTCCTGGGTAGTGGTGTCCTGGGTAGTGGTGTCCTGGCTCGGCTGTGACGGGGGCCTGTGGCTGCCCCTCTCATCGCTGGGTGGCACACGCCTGCGTCGTCGCACCCGCACGTGACAGGGGCGTCGTTTCCCTGTTGCTCCAGGTCTCTCCGTCTCCCGTGGTCTCCAAGGGACATCCTGCGGGCGTCGCATGCCCGAGGGTCTGGGTCTCTCCGTCTCCCGTGGTGTGCGAGGGGCATCCTGCGGGCGTCGCATGCCGGAGGGTCCGGGTCTATCCGTCTCCCGTGGTGTGCGAGGGGCATCCTGCGGGCGTCGCATGCCGGAGGGTCCGGGTCTATCCGTCTCCCGTGGTGTGCGAGGGGCATCCTGCGGGCGTCGCATGCCGGAGGGTCTGGGTCTATCCGTCCCCGTTGTGTGCGAGGGGCATCCTGCGGGCGTCGCATGCCGGAGGGTCTTGGTCTCGCCTTCTCCCGTGGTGTGCGAGGGGCATCCTGCGGGCGTCGCATGCCGGAGGGTCCGGGTCTCTCCGTCTCCCGTGGTGTGCGAGGGGCATCCTGCGGGCGTCGCATGCCGGAGGGTCCGGGTCTCTCCGTCTCCCGTGGCCTCCGAGGGGCATCCTGCGGGCGGTCTGCATCTGCGGGGATGGGTGCCTCGACGTTTGCTCCTGCGATACACAATGAAGCATGCATGGTTAGACACGCGGGCAGTGATCAGGTGGTATGGGGGAGGGGGATATAGGGGAGGGGGGATATGGGGACGGGCTGTCGGTGGCTCACTTGCTATTACGCCCCCGACCTCTGCATCAGCAACCTCCCGGTCCTCAGGTCCGCCAGCCAGTTCCAGGGCCCTTTCCTCGTGTTCGGTCAGTGGCCTCTCATCAGCGGGCCCTCCTCCAGTCCTCACATGCTCCCTATTGTTCTGTGCGCGCTTCTTCTGTGGCGGGGGTGGGGTGGGGCTGGTGGCAGGGGTAAAAGGCAGCAGTGTTAGGCAGGTATATGAATGCACGCCATCGGTTGCGCGTGTATTGCAGAGGTTAAGGTTAGGGCTGGATTCACTTGGGGATATGGGGGATATGGGGAGGGTGGATATGGGGGAGGGGGGGTTATGGGGGATATGGGGGAGGGGAGATATGGGGAGGCGGGATATGGGGGAGGGGGGATATTGGGGAGGGTGGATATGGGGAGGGGAGATATGGGGGAGGGGGGATATGGGGGAGGGGGGATATGGGGGAGTGGGATATGGGGGATATGGGGGAGAGGGGATATGGGGAATATGGGGGAGGGGGATAAGGGGGGGGATATGGGGGAGGGGGGATATGGGGGCTATGGGGAGGGGGGATATAGGGGAGGGGGGATATGGGGAGGGGGGATATGGGGGAGGGGGGAATATGGGGGAGGGGGGATATGGGGAGGGGGATATGGGGAGGGGGGATATGGGGAGGGGGGATATGGGGGAGGGGGATATGGGGGAGGGGGGATATGGGGGATTATGGGGGAGGGGGGATATGGGGGAGGGGGATATGGGGAGGGGATATGGGGGAGGGGGGTATTGCGGAGAGGGCATATGGGGGATATGGGGAGGGGGATTTGGGGGGTATGGGGGAGGGGGATATGGGGATATGGGGACGGGGGATATGGGGGAGGGGGGATATGGGGAGGGGGATATGGGGGAGGGGGGATATGGGGGAGGGGGATATGGGGGAGGGGGGATATGGGGGATATGGGGGAGGGGGGATATGGGGGATATGGGGGAGTGGGGATATGGGGGATATGGGGGAGGGGGAGGGGGGATATGGGGGATATGGGGAGGGGGATATGGGGGGATATGGGGGATATCGGGGAGGGGGATATCGGGGATATGGGGAGGGGGGATATGGGGGAGAGGGGATATGGGGGAGGGGGGATATGGGGGAGGGGGGATATGGGGGAGGGGGGATATGGGGGAGGGGGGATATGGGGGAGGGGGGATATGGATATCGGGCGGGGGGAGGCTCACCCTGCCTGCTCTGACGAGGTCGTTCACCTTCTTGTGGCACTGGGTGCCTGTCCGTGGTCTCAGGGCCACAGCGGTGACGGCCTCTGCCACCTCCCTCCACAGACGCCGGCTGTGGCGTGGGGCAACTCTGCAGCCGTGCCTGGGATACAGGGCCTCCCTCCTCTGCTCCACTGCGTCCAGGAGCGCCTCCACATCGCGTGACTCGAACCTCGGGGCTGAGCGGCGGCCAGCTATCCAGTCGGGTGTTCCGGTCATGTGTTCCGGTCGGGTGGGGGGGAGCAGCGCGTCGCTATGAGCCGTCAAGCCGTGCGGCGTGTATGACGCTGCACGGCGTGAACCACGTGAGCAAGTGCGGATCCCGTCACGTCGCTGCTTGCCTATTTCGGGCTGGAGACTTCGCAACGATTTTTCCGGCGTGACGCAAGTCAGATTTGCGCCGTTTTTTGTGCCGATCGGCGGACTTTACGCCGTTAACGGAGAATTTCGCCCAAGATGTGAAATCAGGACTGGTTTAAGAAACAGCAAGGGGCAGGACACATTGGTCAGAGTTGTTTGTAGCCCACAAAACAGTCATGGTGATGTCGGGCATCATAAGACCATAAGACAGAGGAGCAGAATTAGGCCACTCGGCCCATCGAGACGGCTCCGCCATTCAATCATGGCTGATATTTTTCTCATCCCCATTCTCCTGCCTTCTCCCCATACCCCCTGATCACCTTCTTGATCAAAAACCTATCTATCTCTGTCTTAAAGACACTCAGTGATTTGGCCTCCACAGCCTTCTGCGGCAAAGAGTTCCACAAATTCACCACAGTCTGGCTGAAGAAATTCCTCCTCATCTCTATTCTAAAAGATCGTCCCTTTCGTTTGAGATTTTGTCCTCTGCTTCTAGTTTTTCCAACAAGTGGAAACATCCTCTCCATGTCCACTCCATCCAGGCCACGTAGTGTCCTGTAAGTTTCAATAAGATCCCCCCTCATCCTTCTCAACTCCAACGAGTACAGACCCAGAGTCCTCAACCGTTCCTCATATGACAAGCTCTTCATTTCAAGGATCATTCTTGTGACCCTCCTCTGGACCCTTTCCAAGGCCAGCACATCCTTCCTTAGATACGGGGCCCAAAACTGCTCACAATACTCCAAATGGGGTCTGACCAGAGCCTTATATTGCCTCATTGCATTTGCCTTCCTAACTGTCGACTGAACCTGCATGTTAACCTTAAGAGAATTGTGAACAAGGACTCCCAAGTCCCTTTGTGCTTCTGATTTCCAAAGCATTTCCCCATTTAGAAAATAGTCTATGCCTCCATTTCTCCTTCCAAAGTGCATAACCTCACAATTTTCCACATTGTCTTCCATCTGCCACTTCTTTGCCGACTCTCCTAGCCTGACCAAGTCCTTCTGCAGCCCGCCTGCTTCCTCAATACTACCTGGCCCTCTACTGATCTTTGTATCATCTGCAAACTTAGCAACAGTGCCTTCAGTTCCTTCTTCCAGATCATTAATGTATATTGTGAAAAGTTGTGGTCCCAGCACAGACCCCTGAGGTACACCACTAGTCACCGGCTGCCATCCTGAAAAAGACCCCTTTACCCCACTCTCTGCATTGTGCATGATATAAGTCAGGAAATTAGATGTGCCTGTGACAAGGTTAATAAAGTAATCATGGGTGAATTCAATCTACATGTAGACTGAGAAACCCTCATTCACATTGGAGTCGCTGTGGAAGATTATTCCTGGAATGTATTGCAAGAACGTCTTCTATACATTATTTTGAGGGACCATCTAGGGTACAGTTTTTTTTAGATCTTGCATTATGGGCAGCACGATAGCACAGTGGTTAGCACTGTCTGTGCGGAGTCTGCACGTCCTCCCCGTGTCTGAGTGGGTTTCCTCCGGGTGCTCTGGTTTCCTTTCACAGTCCAAAGATGTGCAGGTTAGGTGGATTGGCCATGCTATATTGCCCTTAGTGTCCAATAAATAGGTTGGGCGGGGTTACTGGGTTACGGGGATAGGGTGGGTGTGTCGACTTAGGTTGGGTGCTCTTTCAAAGGGGCGGTGCAGACTCGATGGGCTGAATGGTGTCCTTCTGCACTGTAAATTCTATGATTCTATGCAATGTGAACAGACTAATTAATAATGTTGCTGTAAATTAACCATTCGGGAAGAGTGACCATAATTTTATATTAAGTTTGAAAGTGATGTAGTTCGATCTGAAGCTCAGGTCTTCAATCTAAACAAATAAACTATGGAGGTATGAGGGGGGAATTGGCAGTGCTGGACTAGAAAAATACATCAAAAGGTCTGACAGTAGATTGGCAATGACGATCATTTAAAGAATTATTACACAGTTGCAAGAAATTTCCATTATTTTGAGGCAAAAAAACCTAGCAAAAAAAGTAGTCAACCATTGCAAAAAAAGGTGAAAGATTGTATTATCACACTGTTACAATGATAGAGAGAAAAACTTGGGGTTATACATGGAAATATTGGACTTTAAGAGGACTTGAGTTGTATATTTTTTTTAATGGACACGAGACATGGAAGAGGCTGATGAACAGCCCATTATCCACGATCAGAATGGCTGCACGAGGTCTCGACAGAACAATGGGATGTCTTCCTGGGCTCCGACACAACTCAAGGTTCTTGTAAAAAACTTTCTCAGACTGATTACTTTCTCTGGAAGGCAAAGGGACATAATGACTCTCTCTTCTCAAGGTCCCTGCTGACAATAGCCGAGACAGACAAGTACACAGCAGCCCCTTGAAGTACACATCTGAGTGATAAAAGCCTGTGTGTTGGCCATTCTGTCATTTTCTCTCTCTCGGTCTGATTGTCGGTCGGTCTGTGTGCGACGCTGAGCAACAGAAGCTGGAAGCTGACCACAAACCCTGCAAAACCTACACCTCATAACTCAATGACTTCCCTATAACTTTTTATTTTGAACTGTTTCTAATCGATATGAATGAAGATACATGTGTTCCACCATTTCAACTGAGATTCTTTTCTGGTTAATTAGCTTACTCTGTCTGAACTCAAGAAAAGCTGGTTGAATTGGCTCCTTTTAAACAGATCTATTGGGTCTGGAAAAGGTGCTGACGGGAAGGGAACCTTGTTAGATTAAACCTTTGTTGTTCCCAGCAGAGGGTGGGTTGGATAAAGACATGGAACTAGCCATCCCCCCTCACCCGGGTTTGTGACAATTAGCGGGTATCACAGCCGGATGGTGATGAATCGAGGGGTCTCACCCCGATCAATAACTTTTGGGGAACTCCACCTGCTGGTCATGACAACACACAAAGCAATTCCAATCCTCATTCAGCCTGTCCATTATTTCTCTGAGGAACAGATTCAAGTTTATCAGACACCATTCATTCGATATTCCCTTGCCTTTCATTCGGAACGTGTCTAACAGATAAATGGGAATAATGCTAAAAGGACTCAATGTTTCCGGGGCTTTCTCTCCTAATTGATGCTGCCAGACCTGCTGAATATTTCCGGAATTCTCTGTTCTTGTTTCAGATTCATCACCTTTGTCTCGCAGGTGATCCTCTGACCATATATCTGCCCCATCACTGACACAGGGCAGCACGGTAGCACAAGTGGATAGCACTGTGGCATCACAGCTCCAGGGTCCCAGGTTCGATTCCCCGGTGGGTCACTGTCTGAGCACGTTCTCCCCGTGTCTGCGTGGGTTTCCTCCGGGTGCTCCGGTTTCCTCCCACAGTCCAAAGATGTGCAGGTTAGGTTGACTGGCCATGATAAATTGCCCTTAGTGACCAAAAAGGTTAGGAGGGGTTATTGGGTTCTGGGGATAGGGTGGAAGCGAGGGCTTAAGTGGGTCGGTGCAGACTCGATGGGCTGAATGGCCTCCTTCTGCACTGTATGTTCTATGTCAAATCCCTCATGTGCTTTTCTCATACAAAATGGACCTTGTTAAATCAGGCAGAAAAGGCTCCCAATATTTGACAGTTTTGGGAAATAACTTGATATTTTTAAAACTGTAAACATTATAGAAATTAAAAGCTGTTGATTTGAGTTTGGCTCCTGTTATTGAGGACTCAGCCTGTGTTTATTGTGTGTCCCTCTGTCAGTGAATGAAGATATATTTTTCCCACCCCCATCTCTACAGGACACTGTGGAGGGTCCACACTCTGCAATCACCCTTGGATCATCACAATATCACAAGGACAGTGAGGCTCCACTTTGATGCAGAAAATGGTGCTTCCCCTTTCTGGCCCGGTTTGCACTTCTTGTTCTGAGAAGGCAGGACTGAACTCTGGAAGATTAACCAATCCCATTCCCGGCAGAGAGCCTGTCCCTTTGATCGGCAGCTTGGGAGATGATGAGGATGTTCCTGACTGTATTCTGTCTGTGAAACAGAGATGGGGCTGGATTGTCCTGCGGCTAAACGCCGGCTCAAACAGAGAATCCGCCGGAGGTTCACGTCAAAAGAATCGGAGCAAACCCCTCGCCGATTCCGGTACCGGTGAGGGGCGAGCGCCGGCGCCGCCTCCAATGCCGAAAACGAATGGAGAATGGCCGCTTCCTGGGCCAAACATGCACACGGCAGACAACCTTCAGTGGTCGCGCCGTACAACATGGCGCCGCCGGTGTGCGGACCCTACCGGCCATCCGCGACCCCAAAGTCCACCCCCTGGCCACCGCCTGGCCATCCACCACCAGTCGCCCCAGGCCACGCAGAAGCCCCCCATCCAGCGACACGTGTCCCGGCCGGGTTTGGCGGTGCTGAACACAGTCCGCAGCCAGCATGCCAGGTTCACTATTTGTGGGACCACACGTGTCCCGCGGCATCGGGAATCTTCCCATCAGGCGGGGAGCACCGTGAGTGGGCCGGCCGATGAGGCGCCAATGGCAGTGCGACTGCACGTGGCGCGCGTCACGATGACCGCAGTCCGGAGGGGGCGGAGCTTGGCTGACCGGTGTCAAACCGGCGCCGGCCCCGATTTCAGCGTCGGAGCCCATTCTCCGCCCAATCGCCAAACATGATTTTGCCGTCCGGCTGCAGAGAATCCCGCCCACGGTGAGAGCACAGGCCGACATTCTACAGCAGCAGTGAAGCTCATGTGTCAGCCTGGCTCAGTTTGGGGCACTTGTATCCCTCAGTCAGAAAGCGGTGGTTTTAGCTGCCTTTTCAGGAAGTGGAGCTCTCAATTAAAGCTGCCATTCTGGGAAATGAGAGAGAGAAAAGCATTGTGTCATCATTCAGATGTGTTGCTGCATTGAGACAGCGACATTGAGCTGACCGATTGGGTGATTCAGTCCAATATTAAACACTCCAAACAACAATTTTAAAATGAACAGGACACGCTCTCGATCTCCTGACCATTATTTGTCCGTCAATTAAAACCCTCACACAGCACCTGAACTGTCATTTAACACATTAATCTCTGGGGAAAGTTACTGAAATTGAATAGCTACAGGGTTTGGTGTCACAACAGAGCCAGAACTTCAAACTGATTCATTGCTTGTCGAGTAATGGAAGAGTTATATTTTGACAAATTAAATGTTATTGATGAAAGAAAATTGTTTTGTGTGTCTGCTTGTCTCAATTGGTAGAACTCAGCTCTGAATCACAACGTTAAAAACACAGCTTTTAAAAAATCTGTCGGTAGCCATTCAAATCCACCCCAAATACACCCACTTAATGTCCAGACTGTCACTCAAACCCATTGTCACATTAAATGAGTAACAGAGAGGAATGGGAAAACCGAGTTTTCTGACCCGTGTTCCCAGTCTGTGTAACTCTGTGTCAGGTGCACTGAACATTCTCAATGTGGTGATAAATTCTGCTGAAACTCTCATGTCCAGTTTGAATGTTCTAACTCTAGAATTCACACAAGTTACAGGTGCAGAGACACCGCAGCACAAACCAGGGAGAGTTCTTTTAGAACAAGTTAAACTTCTCCAAACCAAACTAAAACTTGTACTTACCCCCAGAAACACAGAGTGACAGAGTCACAGCAAAAAGAGTTTTACTGATCATCTCAACAGAATAACAATCCTCTTTATCCACACCGTTTATTGCAGGTCCAGTAAATACATTGAAACACAAAGTGTCCCAGACGACAGAAGCTTGTTTAATATCCTTTTTCGCAGGAGGTAATGATGTTAAAGAGGAAGAGTGACAGAGGGTGACGTTGATGTCGTTTTCATGCGTTTCAGCAAATTTCAGGGGAACTTGATGCAGTGGATTGAAATCTGGCTGAGCTGTGGGAGACAGAGGGTGATGACAGACGGCTGCGTTAGTGACTGGAAGTCAGTGTCCAGTGGGGTACCACAGGGATCTGTGCTGGGTCTCCTATTATTCGTCATTTATATAAATGACTGAGATGACTATGTGGGGGGTCGGATCAGTAAGTTTGCGGATGACACAAAGATTGCCCGGGGGGTTAACAGTGAGGCTGAGGGTCTTGGGGTACAGGAAGATGTAGACGGGATGGTCAAATGGGGAGAAAAGTGGCAGATGGAATTTAACCCTGGAAAGTGTGAGGAGTTACACTTTGGAATGAGTAATTTGACAAGGAAATATTCAATGAATGACACCGCACTGGGAAGACCTGAGGAACAAAGAGACCTTGGCGTGTTTGTCCATAGATCTCTGCATGCAGAAGGACAGGTTAATCAGGGGGTGAAAAAGGAATACGGGACACTTGCCTTTATCAATCGTGACATAGATTACAAAAGCAGGGAGGTCATGTTGGAGTTTTCTCGAACTTTGGTGAGGCCACAGCTGGAACACTGTGTGCAGTTCTGGTCACCACATTATAGGAAGGATGTGATTGCACTGGAGGGGGTGCAGAGGAGGTTCACCAGGATGTTGCCTGGGGTAGAACAGTTCAGCGATGAAGAGAGTGAAGGGGGTGTCCTGAGATGAGACCCCTTAAAACTGAATAGCTCGGAGTAAGAGTTCAATTTAATTGTCCTGTTTCTCAGTTAAAAGTTTGTGTCTGATTGGCTGAAGCTGTCCCCACCCTAATTGCTGAGTGGCAGTTATCTGTCAATCACCTGAAGCCTGATTTAGAGGCCACGGTGTAAATCGGATTCTTCTGTTTGAAGCTTAACCTGTGTGAGTCATCTCAGTTTAGCTGGGTTCTATATAAAGAGAGGTATAAAGCGCACACTCAGTAAGCTTAGTGCACGGTGAAGTTGAGACAGCCTGAGTGAGTGAGAGAGCCCGAGTGAGGATTGGAACTTGGTCATTTGGAGCAGGGCGGTAATTCAGTGCAGAGTGGGAGGAGGCGCTTTTCCCCTTTCATTTTGTTTTCTTTCTTCTGGCTTTTCAGGAGCGGAGCGGAGACGAGTGGTTGGAGCAACGGCATCTTGGGAAGGTCAGCGGGTCGACGGTGAATCTGAGGTTCAGACTGGGAGAAACTGAAGAGTGAGGTCACAGAAGGGCTGTGATTAGATTGGCCAAGAGGGGACTTGCTAAATTTGAATCTATCTGGCAAGTAGTGGTGATTGGTCAGTAGTTTTTCTTTTCTTTTCATTTGTCTATTATTATTTCTTTTGATTTTTGGAATTGTCGTTGTATAAATGAACCTAAGATTTAAGACATGGCAGGAGATCTCAGACCCGTGTCATGCTCCTCGTGTGCGATGTGGGAGCTCAGGGTCACGTCCACTGACCTTGGCTCCTTCACGTGCAGGAAGTATGTCCAGCTTCAGCTCCTGTTAGACCCCTTGACAGCTCTGGAGCTGCGGATGGACTCACTTTGGAACATCCGCGATGCTGAGGACGTCGTGGATAGCACGTTTAGCGAGTTGGTCAGACCGTAGCTAAGAGTACTGAGGGAGATAGGAAATCGGTGACCATCTGACAGAGAAAGAGCAGGAAGGCAGTGCAGGGGTCTCCTGCGGTCCTCTCCCTCCAAAACAGGTGTACCGATTTGGATACTGTTGGGGGAGATGGCTCACCAGGGGAAGGCAGAAGTAGCCAGGGTCATGGCACCGTGGCTGGCTCTGCTGCGCAGGGCCGCAGGAAGAAGAATGGCAGGGCTATAGTGACAGGGGACTCAATGGTAAGGGGGTAGTTTCTGCAGACGCAAACGAGACTCCAGGAAGGTATGTTGCCTCCCAGGTGAAAGTTTCCTGGATGTCTCAGAGCGGCTGCAGGACATTCCAAAGGAGGAGGGTGAACAGCCAGTTGTCGTGGTGCATATAGGCACCAATGATATAGGTAGAAAATGGGATAAGGTCCTACATGCTGAATTTAGGGAGTTAAGAAATAAACTAAAAAGTAGGACCTCAAAGGTTGTAATCTCGGGATTGCTACCAGTGCCATGTGCTAGTCAGAGTAGGAATGACAGGATAGGCAGGGTGAATGTGTGGCTTGAGAGATAGTGCAGGAGGGAGGGATTCAGATTTTTGGGACATTGGAACCGGTCCTGGGGGGGTTCTGGGGGAGGTGGGACAATTATAAATTGGACGGTCTATACCTGGGCAGACTGGAACCGAAGTCCTGGGGGGGTTTTTTGCTCGTGCTGTTGGGAAGGGTTTAAACTAATGTGGCAGGGGGATGGGAACCGATGCAGGAGGTCAGAGGGTAATAAAGCGAGGATTGAAACAAAAGTCAGTCAGGAGAAAAGTGGAAGGCAGATAAACAGATTGAACTCCATTTATTTCAATGCAAGAGGCCTAACGGGCAAGGCAGATGGACTCAGGGCATGGATAGGTACATGGGACTGGGATATTATAGCTGTTACTGAAACATGGCTAAAGGAGGGGCAGGACTGGCAGCTCAATGTTCTGGGGTACAGATGCTGTAGGAAAGATAGAACAGGAGAAAAGAGAGGAGGGGGAATTGTGTTTTTGATTAGGGTCAGTATCACGGCAGTACAGAGAGAGGATATATCCGAGGGTTCGCCCACTGAGTCTATATGGGTAGAACTGAAAAATAAGAAGGGTGAGATCACTTTGATAGGACTGTACTATAGGCCCCCAAATAATCAGCAGGATATTGAGGGGGCAATATGTAAAGAGATTACAGATAGCTGCCGGAATAACAGGGTGGGAATAGTTGGGGACTTTAACTTTCCCAACATTAACTGGGGCAGCCATAGCATGAGGGGTTTGGATGGAGAGAAATTTGTCGAGTGTATTCAGGAAGAATTCCTCTTTCAATATGTGGATGGCCCAATCAGAGAGGGGGCAAAACATGACCTCCTCTTGGGGAATAAGGAAGGGCAGATGACGGAAGTGATAGTGAGGGATCACTTTGGGACCAGTGACCATAATTCCATTATCTGAGGAGGGCTCAGAAACCATCCAACTGTTTTTTAAAGGAAAAAATTATATCCGCCTCTGCCACTGCCTCTGGCAGCTCGTTCCAGATCCTCACCACCCTCCGTGTGAAGAAATTTCCCCTCTGGTCTCTTTTGTATCTCTCCCCTCTCACCCTAAACCTATGCCCTCTAGTTTGAGACTCCTCTACCTTTGGAAAAAGATGTTGACTATCTACCTTATCGATGCTCCTCATTATTTTATAGACTTCTATAAGAGCACCCCTAATCCTCCTACGCTCCAGGGAAAAAAGTCCCAGCCTATCCAGCCTCTCCTTATAACTCAGACCATCAAGTCCTGGTAGTATCCTCGTAAATCTCTTCTGCACTTTTTCTAGTTTAACAATATCCTTCCTATAATAGGGTGATCAGAACTGAACACAGTATTCCATGTGTGGCCTCACTAATGTCTTGTACAACTTCAATAAGACGTCCCAACTCCTGTATTCTATCCCCGTAGCTGAAGAGCATCAGTACAAGTTTGCATTTAACAGTGAACATAGAACATAGAAAATACAGCACAGAACAGGCCCTTCGGCCCACGATGTTGTGCCGAACTTTTTTCCTAGGTTAAGAAGAAATCAATCTACACCCCATCATTCTACCGTAATCCATGTACCTATCCAATAGCTTCTTGAAAATCCCTAATGTTTCCGACTCAACTACTTCCACAGGCAGTGCATTCCATGCCCCCACTATTCTCTGGGTAAAGAACCTACATCTGACATCCACCCTATATTTTCCACCATTCACCTTAAATTTATGTCCTCTTGTCATGGTTTGTTCCACCTGAGGAAAAAGTCTCTGACTCTCTACTCTATCTATTCCCATGATCATCTTATAAACCTCTATCAAGTCGCCCCTCATTCTTCTCCGTTCTAATGAGAAAAGGCCTAGCACCCTCAACCTTTCCTCGTAAGACCTACTCTCCATTCCAGGCAACATCCTGGTAAATCTCCTTTGCACCTTTTCCAAAGCTTCCACATCCTTCCTAAAATGAGGCAACTAGAACTGCACACAGTACTCCAAATGTGGTCTTACCAAAGTTTTGTACAGCTGCATCATCACCTCACAGCTCTTAAATTCAATCACTCTGCTAATGAACGCGTGCACACCATAGGCCTTCTGCCACAGCTCTATCTACTTGAGTGGCAACTTTCAAAGATCTATGAACATAGACCCCAAGATCTCTCTGCTCCTCCACATTGCCAAGAACCCTACTGTTAACCCTGTATTCCGCATTCATATTTGTCCTTCCAAAATGGACAACCTCACACTTTTCAGGATTAAACTCCATCTGCCACTTCTCAGCCCAGCTCTGCATCCTATCTGTGTCCCTTTGCAGCCGACAACAGCCCTCACTGTCCACAACTCCACCAATCTTCGTATCGTCTGCAAATTTACTGACCCACCCTTCAACTCCCTCATCCAAGTCATTAATGAAAATCACAAACAGCAGAGGACCCAGAACTGATCCCTATGGTATGCCACTGGTAACTGGGCTCCAGGCTGAATCCACCACCACTCTCTGACTTCTATCGGTTAGCCAGTTCATTATCCAACTGGCCAACTTCCCCACTATCCTCTGCCTCCTTACTTTCTGCAGAAGCCTACCATGGGGAACCTTATTAAATGCCTTACTAAAATCCATGTACACTGCATCCACTGCTTTACCTTGATCCATGTGCTTGGTCACCTCCTCAAAGAATTCAATAAGACTTGTGAGGCAAGACCTACCCCTCACAAATCCGTGCTGACTATCCCTAATCAAGCAGTGTCTTTCCAGATGCTCAGAAATCCTATCCCTCAGTACCCTTTCCATTACTTGAGGGGAGGCCATATTGGATTTGGTACTTGGTAATGAACCAGGGCAAGTGATAGATTTTTTAGTGAGGGAGAATTTTGGAGTTAGTGACCACAATTCTGTGACTTTCACTTTAGTAATGGAGAAGAATAGGTGCGTGCAACAGGGCAAACTTTACAATTGAGGGAAGGGTACATACGATGTTGTCAGGCAAGAACTGAAGTGCATAAGTTGGGAACATTGGCTGTCAGGGAAGGACACAAGTGAAATGTGGAACTTGTTCAAGGAACAGAAACTATGTGTCCTTGATATGTATGTCCCTGTCAGGCAGGGAAGAATTGGTCGAGGATACTTATGTAAGGCTGAGGAAACAAGGTTCTGACAGGGTGCTGGAGGATACAAGATAGCCAGAAGGGAACTGAAGAAAGGAATTAGGAGAGCTATTGTGTTAGAAAAGCTTCCTGGACACACTGCATATTGTGTTAGAAAAGCTTCCTGGACACACTGCACAAACACCACCCCATCCAAACTATTTGATCTAAAGAGTTTCCACTCAATATTTGGGAAGTTGATACATGGGGAATCAACTTTACATGGGGAACGGGCAGTACTCCTGGACCTACTTACCACATGGGTACCACAATAGCCCAGTGATATTTCACAAGAACATGGCCCAGATAATCAACCCCCTACACTGTGTCGGGACCACCGTTTTACAATATGGAGATGATATTTGAACAGCCTCAGACAGTTCAGTATCGCACTGCCTGTGTCCTCCACCAGGTGGCGGAGGCGGTACCGGACACTGGACTTCAACTGAATCCAAATAAGGCACAGCTCGGACAGAGTCAGGTGATATACTTCGGACATATTATAGCTCAGGGAAAGAAAGAAATCCCGGAAGACAGGAAGAAAGCCACGCTCTGCATGCAGAGACCCCGCACAGTGAAAGGGGTCAGACAAGTGCTGGGATTATTTAACTGTTGCAGGAACTTTGTGGAGGGATACGCAGCCATTGCGAAACCCCTACAGGATTTAGCAAAGGGGGGAAGGGCTAACAAAGACAAGATAGAGTGGGGGGAGGAGGAGGTGTAGGCTTTTTCCAATCTAAGATAAGCGATGGTGAAGACGCCCGCCCTGGGGTTCCTGGACCTCAGTAAGCCATTCCACATCTTCTGCCAGGAGGATAGTGGAATGCAGGCCGCTGTAGTAGCCCAGAGGCATGGGGATAGGTTAGGACCAGTGGGACATTACTCTGCCCAAATGGATGCGGTAACCGCAGGCATGCACCGATGTGTGCGGGCCTCGGCCTGCGCTTCATGGGCAATAAATGCATCAGAACCCATCACACTGATGGGTAAAATAATCCCCCATATCGGATTGGATTGGATTGGATTGTTTATTGTCACGTGTACCGAGGTACAGCGAAAAATATTTTTCTGCGAGCAGCTCAACATCATTAAGTAAATGAAAAGAAAAGGGATAAAATAAAATACATAACAGGGCAACACAATGTAACTAGATAACGCCGGCATCGGGTGAAGCATACACGGGTGTAGTGTTAATCAGGCCAGTCCATAAGAGGGTTGTTTAGGAGTCTGGTAACAGTGGGAAAGAATCTGTTTTTGTGCCCTCATACTCGTGTTCAACTCTTAGAGACTGGAAGACTGAAGGGTGTCTCAGATCGTAGACGCTCAAAGTGGGAAGCTAATCTCTTACGTGGGGACAAACATGTGGAAATCTGTAAAGATATGAGGGAATATCCTGCAATAGGCTTAACGATACAAGGAATGAAGCATGAAAGCCTTGTGGGAGTAGAGGAGGACACTTGTGGAGGCTTGACAGAAGAGCCACTAGCGGGAGAGGGAGTGAGCGGATTATATGTGGATGGAGCAAGGAAGTTGTTATGGGCCAGGGTTTAGAGAACCCCAAAGTGTATCATGGAGTTCACCTGACCCACAACTTTTAATAGATTGTGGTATGGGGAGCACACGGCTCACTCTGCAGGAGTGGCACAGCAGAAATGGAAAAGTATTTTTTAAAGCAAAACAATGTTTATTCTATGAATTCAAGTTAACCTTTTTGAAACATGCAGTGAACACCTTAGCAACCATCAATTCAAATACAACCCCCAAATAATACAACATTAAGTAATCCTTAATATCTTCCCAAACAAAATCCAGAAGACAAAAGAAACACCTTTTAACAGAAGCACATCAGGTTTACATTCACGACTGAGAACATTTATAATTCTGAATTCACCAAATGATCAAGAGATAGTCTTTTGATGGCAGAGAGATCAACAGTACACCTGCTCTGGCTTCAGCTCCAACACCGAAAACGAAACTAAATCACACCCTGCAGCAACAGCCTAAAATGAAAGTAAAAAGCTGACAGACAGCCCAGCTCCACCCACTCTCTGACATCACTGCAGTAGTAAACACACATTTCTTAAAGGTACTCTCACTACAGATATTTATATACACACCCATTTATAAATACCCATTTCTTAAAGGTACTCTCACATGACAAAGTATATAGGTGGAGAGCCCCGTGCGTCATGGGCTGGAGTGGAGAGTGAAGGTGAGTTGATTGCGGCAGAACAGATCCTCGGGAACCACTCAGCACAAACTGCTGAATTAATAGCTTTAACGAAGGCCCTGGAAGGGGCAAAGGAAAGCGAATCAATGTGTACACTGACATTATGTACACTTTTGGTGTAGTTCATCATTATGTGACAGCTTGGAGTAGGCGAGGGATTGTGACCTCCAGTGGAGGACACATACTGCATGAGTATTTAATCAAGGCCTTGATCCTGGCCGCCCGACAGCCCTTAGAAGCAGCCGTGATTAAGGTCAAAGCCCATCGGAGAATTGAGAATTACGCACAGTAAGGTAATAGTTGGGCCGACCAGGCAGCGGAAGACCTGTTAGAGCAGGAACGGGTGGAAATGCAGACTCCAGGAATAGCAGCCGTGAAGGCCACAGACAATGCCGATATTGATGGAAGGCAGGTGCGAGAACAAGCACCAGAGGAGGAAAAGGGTGGCGAAATAACCGGGGACGGATAGACCATGATGGAATATGGAGGAGAGAGGGAAAGGTAATAGCCCCTGAGGCCGTGCAACAATCCCTGTTAGACATATACCATGGACAGGCGCACAGAGGGAGAGACAATATGATCAAACTATTAAAGGAATGTTGGTGGTGGAAGGGAATGGCCAGGGATGTGACCAAATTCTGCCAGCGATGAACACAGTGCACCCTGGTGGAAGCAGGCCGTCCCTGCAGGATAAAAATGGGAAGTCAGCCCCGGCCCAAGGGACCATGGGAAAAGTTGCAACTAGATTTTAAATTTTACTGGACCTTAGCCTCAGGTACAGGGTAGAACATACCGTTTGGTGATCGTAGATCAATCCACCCGGTGGCTGGAAGCATTCCCGTGTAAGGACACCACCGCTAGTACCGTGGCTTTGATATTGGCTAATGGAATAATACCAAGGTGGGGGGGGGGGGGGGGGGGGTGCCCCTCAAACTGGATCCTGACCCAGGGGCCCATTTCATGGGAAAAGCCATGAAAGAGGACTGTAAAGTTTTGGGAATCCAGCAAAGATTCCTCATCCCATCCCATCCTCAGAGCTCGGGAATGGTGGAGCGGATGAACCTTAAAAACTGCCTGGCCAAAGCTATATTGCAGGAAGGGGATAATTGGGTACGGGCCCTGCCGGCAATATTGTTGCGACAAAGAGCCGCCCCCGCCCGGGGAACATGTCTAGCCCCTTTTCAGCTAATGACAGGAAGAGCAATGCGCCTCCCGGAGGAGCTGATAACTGGAGGGGCGGAACTCGAGATAAACAAAGGAACTGTACTGCGATGTATGAAAGATCTGGTAAACCGCCTGCATGTCCTTAAGGGTCAGGTAATTGCACAGCAACAGCAGAGAGATTGGACCAAACTGACTGGAACGGTTACCCCAAAACTACCAACACCAGGGGATAGGGTCATGGTCAAACTCATGACAGGTAAAAAGGGACTCGGGGTTCGATGGGAGGGACCCGATGCAGTAATCATTGCTGGACAAACATGTACCTTAATAGACGAGAAACCCAGTCCGCGGTGGCGGCACTGGACACAGTGAAACCATCCCCTCATGAGTAGTCCCATAGTCACAAAGACTGAGAGAACCCTCCGGTGGGTCAGCGGATCCAAGGAGCAGGCGGTCGCCATGGCATTGGCAGCTGCTGCACTTGTAACAGGAATTATCTGGGTTTGTAGCTGGGCCACCACAGTGTCTCAGGATATGTGACAAAGGCACGGAGAGGATGTATTCCAGGGAGGAGGGGAAATTATGCGAATGATAGAATACTAATTGAGCGCCGGAAGGCATTTGTTTGTCCCCACAGGATTCTATTGCTAGCACACTTTAGGGCCCCACTTCATCTCTGGTTACGACCATCGACATCGACCTCCTCACCATGGACACGGAAGGAGCCGGACATCACTGACACAAAAACAATGATCGCATGTATACTAATGTCCCGAGGGTGTGTCGGGCTGCTGTAAATGTTGTGCGAGATGCAAGGGAAGGAGTGGTATAGGTTTATATTATGATGGGACTCAAGGAGCGTCATTCTCCGACCCCCCGCCGGGTCAGAGAATGGCCGTTGGCCGCCGTGAATCCCGCCCACCGCCGATGTCTCCGGTACCGGAGATTGGGCGGGGGCGGGAATCGGGCCGCGCCGGTTGGCATGATCCCCCGCTCAATTCTCCGGCCCGGATGGGCCGAAGTCCCGCCCAGAAACTGCCTGTCTCGCCGGCGTAAATCAAACCTGGTATTTACCGGCGGGACCAGGTGACGTGGGCGGTCTCCCGGGTCCTGGGGGGGGGGGGCGCGTGGCGATCTGACCCCGGGGGGTGCCCCTACAGTGGCCTGGCCCGCGATCGGGGCCCACCGATCCGCGGGCGGGCCTGTGCCGTGGGGGCACTCTTTCCCTTCCGCCTCCGCCACGGCCTCCACCATGGCGGAGGTGGAAGAGACTCTCCCCACTGCGCATGCGCGGGAAACTGTCGGCGCTAGCTGACGCTCCCGCGCATGCGCCGCATTTCCGCGCCAGCTGGCGGGGCAACAAACGCCATTTCCGCCAACTGGCGGGGTGGAAATCACCCGGCGTCGGCCTAGCCCCTCAATGTTGGGGCTAGGCCGCCAAAGGTGCGGAGCATTCCGCACCTTTGGGCCGGCGCGATGCCCGTCTGATTGGCGCCGTTTTTGGCGCCAGTCGGCGGACATCGCGCCATTGGTGGAGAATTTCGCCCAGGATGTCTGCACAAAGGGGATTCTATACGTCCCTGGAGGCAGCTTATACAAATTATTGCAATTCCGAAATATCTTGGCCCTTTCTCAGTTGGGAACCCAGGATCATGGGAATTCCCGGTGATACGGAACGCTGGGATGCAGGACCTTTGCCCCCAGGCAGGATGACATTGGTTTTTAAAATGACCCATCAGAAAACGTTAAATGCCCTCGATGGCCCGAATCGCCCGATTGTGAAATATAAAGTTATAGGGAACCGCCTGGAGATTCACTGTCTCGATCCCTGCCACGCACCTCACCGCAATGAAAATCATGAGATGATATGTGATAGATTAACAGTTTTGTATCAGGGAAGTGAGGTAGGCAGCCAGTCAGCACAGGAGCCCGAGAATCGGGTGGGTTATTGTAGGAAGCAAGGACCCCACCAGATCAGGGTGGGGACCAGGCAGAAACCGACCACCACCACTGTGACACCGGCGAGCTCCGGCTCGGTCACAACCACAAGTCCAAGGATGACCCCCAGGCCCGAATGTGCTGAGCATATCACTGGCCACACTGTGGGACACGGGTTAGTTCTGACCCTCACTGACGAATCAGTAATGATAGTACCAGGATATGAACATGTAAAAGTTATGATTAATCTCCCCCCCCCCCCCCCCCCCACCTCCCCCCCCCCCCCCCCCCCCCCTCTCACCCCCCCCCCCCCCTCCAGCATGATGGCCTGGGATCTGCCTTCTGCAGTTTTCTCAACTAAGTTTTGAATAATATGGCGGGAAAAGTCGCCAATGGATCTGCCGGGTTACTCACCACTTTTCCAGCCCAAAGTCACACCCAGTCAAAAAATCGGAAAATTCTGCCCGGAATATCCATTTAAAATTCTGGGACCGGGATTCATTGAGGTCAGGACGGAAGGGGACAAATACATTACAAGACCAGTGACTCCCAGAACCACATCGAATACAGCTCCTCACACCCCGCTCCCTGTAAGGATTCCATCCCATTCTCCCGGTTTCTTCACCGCCGTTCCATCTGTTCTGATGATGCCACCTTCAAATACAGCGCTTCGGATATCTCTGCCTTTTTCCTCAATGAGGTTTCCCCTGTGCTCAACACGGCTCTCAACTGTGTCTGACCCATTCCCCACACCCCTGCCCTCACCCCTTCCTCTCCCTCCCTCCAGAACTATGACAGGGTCTCGCTTGTCCTCACTTTACACCCACCAGCCCCAACATTGAGAGGATCATCCTCCGCCATTTCCACCAGCTCCAGCAGGATGGCAGCAGGAGACACATCTTCCCAACACCCCCATCAGCATTCCGCAGGGACCACTCCCTCTGTGACACCCTGCTCCCTTCCTCCAGCACCCCCATCAGCATTCCGCAGGGACCACTCCCTCTGTGACACCCTGCTCCCTTCCTCCAGCACCCCCAAATCCTCATCCCCTTCCCACACCACCTTCCCTTGTAATCACAGAAGGTGTAACCCCTGCCCCTGTACCTGCTCCCTGTCCAAGGCCTCAAACACTCCTCTCAGGTCCAGCAATCTTTCACTTCACCCCCTTCAATTTGGTTTGTTGTATTTGCTGCTCCCAATGTGGTCTCCTCTACACTGGAGAGACTAAATGCAGACTGGGTGACCGCTTTGCGGAACACCTTCACTCAGTCTGCAAGAATGACCCAACCTTCCTGTCTCTTGTCATTTCAGCTCAGCATCTTGCTCTCATGTCCACATGTCCGTCCTTGGCCTGTTGCAATGTTCCAGTGAAGCCCAATACAAACTGGAGAAACAGAACCTCCTCTTCCGATTGGGCAGCTTACAGCTTTCTGGTCTTAACACTGAGTTCAACAACTTTGTCTGTCCCAATGTAAACCCCCCTCCCATCCCCCACAGGGCCACCTGTCACTTGTTCTTCAGTTTTGCTTTCACTGAGCACTGATCTTTGTCCGGATATGAACACATTCTGCTGTCTTATCTTTGTGCCACTATCAGCTCCTTTTATTCCGGAATGATGAAACTCACAGTCCCGTTGCCTTGTGTCCGTCACATCTTTGTCTCTGGGGGGGATTTGAAGCCTGCACGAGCCACGTGCGTGGGATCAGCGGCACGAACTGAAAATCCCGCGGGAATCGGGAAATGCGATTCCCATGGAGAGATGGCGATTCCCGACTCTCCAAGCCCCTCACCAGGGGCCTGAACCACAGTTGAATACATTTCCACCCAATTAAATCTTATTAGCGGCCCCCCCACCACGTGATTACCCCCTCAGTCAATATTCACACCTTGCTGACGGCAGGTCAATGGGCTTCCCCTTAGGTTTGGGCAGGTGAGAGGCAGTCGAGGGGATCCCTCAGGCAGCACGGGGGTGGGGGAGGGGGGTTAGAGGAACACGGCCTTGCCCCCTGGTGGGGTGCAGTGCCACATGCAGACCCCAGTGGGAGCCCCATGAGGAGAAGAGTTTGGTTTCAGTGATTTTCAAAACATGTTTCAACCATTTACGTTTTTGCAGCAAATGTGTCCCTCGCTGGGTGAACTCTTCGTGTTAAACCAACTTAATGTGGGCAACTTGCACTCAGTGAATCAGAAACGTCACTTATCAAAATCCACCCAGAAGGGGAGCAGCTATTGGCTCATTGTCGCTGCTTCCTCTTTAACTTCGTTACCTCCTGTGAAAAAGGAGATTAAAGCAGCTTCTGTCGGCTGGGACACTTTGTGTTTCAATGTATTTACTGGACCTGCAATAAACGGTGTGGATAAAGAGGATTGTTATTCTGTTGAGATGATCAGTAAAACTCTTTTTGCTGTGACTCTGTCACTCTGTGTTTCTGGGGGTAAGTACAAGTTTTAGTTTGGTTTGGAGAAGTTTAACTTGTTCTAAAAGAACTCTCCCTGGTTTGTGCTGCGGTGTCTCTGCACCTGTAACTTGTGTGAATTCTAGAGTTAGAACATTCAAACTGGACATGAGAGTTACAGCAGAATTTATCACCACATTGAGAATGTTCAATGCACCTGACACAGAGTTACACAGACTGGGAACACGGGTCAGAAAACTCGGTTTTCCCATTCCTCTCTGTTACTCATTTAATGTGACAATGGGTTTGAGTGACAGTCTGGACATTAAGTGGGTGTGTTTGGGGTGGATTGAATTAATCTGTACATTAATTGGGTGTGTTTGGGGTGGATTGAATTAATCTATACATCGAGCTGAAGCACAAATGATGGTCAGGAGATCGAGGGCGTGTCCTGTTCATTTTAAAATTGTTGTTTGGGGTGTTTAATATTGGACTGAATCACCCAATCGGTCAGCTCAATGTCGCTGTCTCAATGCAGCAACACATCTGAATGATGACACAATGCTTTTCTCTCTCTCATTTCCCAGAATGGCAGCTTTAATTGAGAGCTCAACTTCCTGAAAAGGCAGCTAAAACCACCGCTTTCTGACTGAGGGATACAAGTGCCCCAAACTGAGCCAGGCTGACACATGAGCTTCACTGCTGCTGTAGAATGTCAGCCTGTGCTCTCACCAGATCTGTTTCACAGACAGAATACAGTCAGGAACATCCTCATCATCTCCCAAGCTGCCGATCAAAGGGACAGGCTCTCTGCCGGGAATGGGATTGGTTAATCTTCCAGAGTTCAGTCCTGCCTTCTCAGAACAAGAAGTGCAAACCGGGCCAGAAAGGGGAAGCACCATTTTCTGCATCAAAGTGGAGCCTCACTGTCCTTGTGATATTGTGATGATCCAAGGGTGATTGCAGAGTGTGGACCCTCCACAGTGTCCTGTAGAGATGGGGGTGGGAAAAATATATCTTCATTCACTGACAGAGGGACACACAATAAACACAGGCAGTCTCCAGAACTTGATCCGAGCCTTGTACGTCGTGGTGTTCCATAAGATCATAAGACATAGGAGCAGAATTAGGCCACTCGGCCCATCGAATCTGCTCCGCCATTCAATCATGGCTGATATTTTTCTCATCCCCATTCTCCATCCTTCTCCCCATAACCCCTGATCCCCTCATTGATCAAGAACCTATCTATCTCTGTTTTAAAGACACTCAGTGATTTGGCCTCCACAGCCTTCTGCGGCAAAGAGTTCCACAGATTCACCGCCCTCTGGCTGAAGAAATTCCTCCTCATCTCTGTTTTAAAGGATCATCCCTTTAGTCTGAGATGGTGTCCTCTGCTTCTAGTTTTTCCTACAAGTGGAAACATCCTCTCCACGTCCACTCTATCCAGGCCTCGCAGTATCCTGTACGTTTCAAGACAATCCCCCTCATCCTTCTAAACTTCAACAAGTCCAGACCCAGAGTCCTCAACCGTTCCTCATACAACAAGCTCTTCATTCCAGGGATCATTCTTGTGAACCACCTCTGGACCCTTTCCAAGGCCAGCACATCCTTCCTCAGATACGGGGACCAAAACTGCTGACAATACTCCAAATGGGGTCTGACCAGAGCCTTATTAAGCCTCAGAAGCACATCCCTGGTCTTGTATTCTAGCCCTTTCGACATGAATGCTAACATTGCATTTGCCTTCTTAACTGCCGACTGAACCTGCACGTTAACCTTCGGAGAATCATGAACAAGGACTCACAAGTCCCTTTGTGCTTCTGATTTCCTCAGCATCGCCCCATTTAGTAAATAGTCTACGCCTCAATTTCTCCTTCCAAAGTACATAACCTCACACTTTTCCACATTGTATTCCACTCCTTTGCCCACTCTCATAGCCTGTCCAAATCCTTCTGCAGCCCCCCCTGCTTCCTCAATACCACCTGTCCCTCTACAGATCTTTGTATCATCTGCAAACTGAACAACCGTGCCTTCAGTTCCTTCTTCCAGATCATCAATGTGCATTGTGAAATGTTGTGGACCCAGCACCGACCCCTGAGGCACACCACTAGTCACCGGCTGCCATCCTGAAAAAGACCCCTTTATCCCCACTCTCTGCCTTCTGCCAGTCAGCCAATCCTCTGTCCCTGGCAGTATCTTACCCTTCACACCATGGGCTCTTATCTTATTTAACAGTCTCCAATGCGGCACCTTGTCAAAGGCCTTCTGGTAATCTAAATAAATCACGTCCGCTGGTTCTCTTTTGTCTAACTTCCTTGTTACTTCCTCAAAGAACTCTAACAGATTTGTCAGACATGACCTCCCTTTGACGAAGCCGTGCTGACTCAGTCCTATTTTCTCCTGCACCCCCAAGTACTCCGCGACCTTATCTTTAATAATGCACTCTAAGATCTTACCAATGAGCGAAGTCAGTTAACCAGTCTATAATTTCCTGTCTTCTGCCTCCCTCCCTTCTTAAACAGCGGTGTTACATTAGCCACTTTCCAGACCTCTGGGATCCTTCCTGCCTCCAGTGATTCCTGAAAGATCACCACCAATGTCTCCACAATCTCCTCAGCTTCTCTTTTAGAACCCTGGGGTGTAGTCCATCCAGTCCAGGTGATTTATCCACCTTCAGACCTTTCAGTTTCCCCAGAACCTTCTCCTTAGTAATGGTCACTGCACTCACCTCTGCCCCCTGATTCTCCTGGAGCTCTGGCATCCCACTGGTGTCTTCCACCGTCAGGACTGATGTAAAGTAACTATTCAGTTCCGCTGCCATTTCTTTGTTTCCTATTATTACCTCTCCAGCCACATTTTCTAGCGGTCCAATGTCTATTTTTGCCTCTCGCCTACCTTTTATATATTGTAAAAACTCTTCCTACCTTCCTTTATATTACTAGCTAGCTTGCACTCATACTTCATCTTCTCCCCCTTATTGCTTTTTTGGTTGTCCTCTGCTTGCTTTTAAAGGCTTCCCAATCCTCTGGATTCCCACTAATCCTCGTCACTTTGTATGCTTTTTAAAAATGTTATGCTGTCCTTGACATCCCTCGTCAGCCATGGCTGCCTTGTCCTCCCCTCAGCATGTTTCATAGACATAGACATAGACATAGAATTTACAGTGCAGAAGGAGGCCATTCGGCCCATCGAGTCTGCACCGGCTCTTGGAAAGAGCACCCTGCCGAAGGTCCAAACCTCCACCCTATCCCCATAACCCAGTAACCCCACCTAATCCCCATAACCCAGTAACCCCACCCTACGGGCAATTTTGGACACTATGGGCAATTTAGCATGGCCAATCCACCTAACCCGCACATCTTTGGACTGTGGGAGGAAACCGGAGAACCCGGAGGAAACCCACGCACACACGGGGAGAACGTGCAAACTCCGCACAGACAGTGACCCAAGCCGGAATCGAACCTGGGACCCTGGAGCTGTGAAGCAATTGTGCTAACCACCATGCTACCGTGCTGCCTTTCCTCCTCCTCGGGATGAATTTCTGTTGTGCCTCCCGAATAACCCCAAAAACTCCTGCCATTGCTGTTCCACTGTCTTCCCTGCTAGTCGCTTTTTCCAATCAACTCTGACCAGCTCCTCCCTCATGTTTTTGCGTTACCCTTATTTAATTGTAATCCGTTACATCTGATTCAGCTTCTCCCTCTCCAACTGCAGGGTAAATTCTATCATGTTGTGGTCACTGCTCCCTAAGGGTTCCTTCACCTTAAGTTCCCTAATCAAGTCTGCCTCATTACACATCACCAAATCCAGAATTGCATGTTCCCTGGTCGGCTCTGTCACAAGCTGCTCCAAAAAATCCATCTTTTAGACATTCCACAAATTCCTTTTTCTGGGATCCACGACCAACCTGATTTTCCCAGTCCACGCACATATTAAAGTTCCACATGATTATTGTGACATTGGCTTTTTTACAGCCGTTTCTATCGCCTGATTTATTTTCTGCCCCACATCCTGTCTCCTGCTAGGGGGTCTGTACATAACTCCCATCAGGGTCTTTTTACCTTGGCGATTCCTCAACTCTACATCGTTCCGGCCAATTTCAATGTGCGCAACAAGCTTATTTAGCTTCTTCTGTCTACTGCGTGCATTTAGGTACAACACGTTCAGTCCTGCATTGACCACCTCCCTTCTCACACTTGTCACCTTTTTTGCTCTGCCTGAGGGTGATGTTGTCCTCTTATTTTTGTTCGCAATTTGCCCTTCAGTTATTACACCTCCTACGCTAACGCTCTGGTTCCCACTCCCCTGCCAAAATAGTGCAAATCCCCTCGAGTGACACTTGCAAACCTCCCAGCCAGGATATTGATGCCACTCCAGTTGAGATGCAACACGTCCTTCTTGTACAGGTCCCACCTGCCCCGGAAGAGATCCCAATGGTACAAAAATCTGAAACCCTTCCTCCTACACCACCAACTTAGCCACGTGTTGAGCTGCACTATCCTATTTCCAGCCTCACTGGCACCTGGCACAGGAAGTAATCCTGAGATTACAACTCTAGAGGTCCTGCTTTTTAGTTTGCTGCCTAACTCCCTGAACTCCTTCTGCAGGACCTCACCGCCCTTCCTTCCTATGCCGTTAGTACCTATGTGTACTACGACCTCTGGCTGTTCACCCTCCCCCTTCAGAATGTCCTGTGTTCATTCAGAGACATCTTTGACTCTGGCACCAGGGAGGCAACACACAATCCTGGAGTCTCTTTCACGTCCACAGAAGTGCCTATCTGTGCCCCTTACTATAGAGTCCCCTTAACTATCACTCTCCTGCACTTTGCTCTCCCCTGCTGAGCAACAGAGGCAGTTGTAGTGCCACTGTTCTGGCTGTTGTTTGCCCTTTTAGGCTATCCCACCAACAGTATCCAAAACGGAATACCTGTTAGAGAGGGGATTCCTGTACTGATAGCCTGCCCTTTCTAATGGTCACCCTTCTGTCTGCCTGCACCTTGGGTGTGACCATATCTCTTTAACTCCTATCTATGATGCTTTCTGCCACCTTCATGCTCCAAGTGCACCCACCTGCCGCTCCAACCGAACCACGCAGTCTGTGAGGAGCTGTCATTGGTTACACTTGCTGCAGACGTAGTCGACGGGAACGCTGTAAGTGTCACAGGTCTGCCACATCTCACAGTTAGAGCACAGCACCCAGCTGAGTCACATTTACGCACTAGTTAATTAATTCAAAATAAACACTTGAACTTATTTTTAGAATAGGTTACAATTAACAACATGGCCCCGGCGCTCGATATTTACTGCAAAATTAAATGCTAAGTACTAATCTCTGCCCTCAGGTTTAGTTACTCCTCTACCTCATTAATCAACTAGTTTTATAGATTTTTCCAACTTTTTTTCTTCAAATTTAACAGATTCCCTACCAGCCAATCAGGTCACAGCTTTACTGTGATGTCACTTCAGTTTTCCCCCCATAATTTGAAAAGGTCGTTAGATCACTTACCTTCCCAGGATGCTCTCTGGATTTCTCCCTGCAGATTAACAGTTACAAAGCCAGAAGAAAGAAAACAAAACGAAAGGGAAAAAGCACCTCCTCCCACTTTTCACCAAATTACCACGCTGCTCGAAATTACCAAATTTCAATCCTCATTCGGGCTCTCTCACTCACTCAGGCTGTCTCTACGTCACATGCGCTAAGCTTACTGAGTGTGCGCTTTATGCCTCTCTCTTATATTGAGCCCAGCGGTTGAATACAACTGAGCGGCTTGCTCGGCCATTTCAGAGTCAACCACATGTTCAACCACATGAGAAATGTCAATCTTCTCTCCAAACCCCACACCCTGAGAATGGTTTCAAAATGAATTGCAAGTCAATTACTTCCTCTTGTCTCAAGAGACTTCATGCTTGTTTGACAGATTGAAAGATTTAATTTCATTTTTATGGACCTATTATCCTGTTGGTCCATTTTTGCTGAAATGCAGAGATCAGCTTTGATAGCGGAGATTTCACTCAGTGGAAACAGCACATTAACCCCAGGCACATCTTGCTCAATAGTCCGAATCGGCACTGATTTCAGAGGGCAAACTATCTCAGTTATATCCATTTTAATCAATGCAAAATTAACAGCTCATTAATTCAGATTGATTGCATAAACTGCAAGGATTGCACCGTAGAGGGAGACGGATAGATTGTATTCAGCAAGGATTAATTCTCTGAAAGTTAAAATACCAGCTGTGTCTTAATGATAGTACTCTCTGGTCCTGACAACTACACAAACCTGTTGCGTTTGCTTGTTTCAGTGCAGACGGGAAGTTTGCTGACACACATGACAAAGTCTCACCTCTACACCATGCGCAGATTTCAGTGGGTGCCCCCAGCCATCTACAAGAGCTCCTGCAGCATTGACGTCACATTCTTCCCATTCGACCAGCAGAATTGCAAAATGAAATTTGGCTCCTGGACCCACGACAAGTCCAAGATTGATTTGAGGAGCATGGGCAGGAACGTGGGTCTCAGGGACTATTGAGAGAGTGGCGAGTGGGCAATAGTCAACGCTGTGGGAATTTACAACAGCAATAAGTCTGACTGTTGCTCTGAGGTGGATGTCGATATCACATACTCTTTCATTATACGGAGGCTCCCCCTCTTCTACATCATTAACCTCATCATTCCCTGTTTGCTCATCTCCTGTCTAACTGTTCTGGTCTTCTATTCACCATCGGGCTGTGGAGAGATCACACTTTGTATATCAGTGTTGCTCTCCCTCACTGTCTTCCTGCTGCTTATAACAGAGATCATCCCCTCCACCTCCCTGCTCATCCCTTTAATTGGCAAATACCTGCTCTTCACCATGATCTTCGTCACCCTCTCCATTGTCATTGATGTGTTGTGTAGGCTGGGTCGATGTGGACTGCACTTGATGCAGTGTAGCAAGAAACAGACCTCCAACACTTGATAAGATGCAACACGATTTTATTTAACATCTAAACTATTATAGGATGTTCAACTGTGGGTTGACACTATGCTGACTTGACTGGAGACCTGATATTAGCCTAACCAGGCTTAGTAGCTACCACATGGTGTTTGCACTGGCCAGCTCACAAACTCTGACTGTCTCAGAGGCTGGGTCCCGAGAGAGTGGGGAAAACTGGTGCCCTCTGGCTTTATAGTGGTCGTGTCCTGTCTGGTGATTGGCTGCTCTGTTCTGTGTGCTTACTGGTCATCCTGTGTGTCAATCACAGCCTGTCTGCACTCCATTATATACACAGATGTATATTATGACATCTCCCCGCTTTTTTTTTGTATTGTGTGTGTTGAGATAATAAATATTAAGGTGCTTGTGCGTGTGGATGTGTATATGTGTGTGACTATATACAGAATGTGCTAAAATGACCTTATGTACACAGGAAGGTGTCGCTAGAGCAGATGTAGGGCAGATGAAATGGTAAAAAACGATATTTACAGAGGTCAAAACGATAAGGTAACACAGTTGTGCAAAAGTTCAGTCTACAAGTTTAGTCTCTGCGGCGGGCGACGAATTCTGGTTGACCGCCTCAAGGGTGGAGCAGGGGCCGCCTGCACCTGGATAGGCGAGACTGCCGCCAATGCGGTGGTCACAGAGGTTGGCAGAATTGCTGGTAGATCGGTGGCCTCGTGGTAGGGCACGTCCGGAGGAAGAATTGTGTGAGGCGGGACATCATGGTTAGGTGGCGGGCGTGGAACTCTGCGCAGCGCCCGTCTGTTGCGTTGTAGGAAGGAGCCACCAGCCATGCGGACGAGGAACGATCTCGGGCCACTTGCTTGACCACCACAGCTGTGGTGGACCAGCCGCCGTCAGGCAACTGCACACGAACATGATCAGTTGGGACCAGCTTGTGGAGATCCGTGGCATGAGCGTCGTCTGCTGATTTCTGTTGGGCCCGAGACTGCTGCATCTTTTGTGTGACCGTGAGGTGGTCAAGGTCTGGAACATGGATGTCTAGAACCGTTGTTCGCAGAGTGCGATTCATGAGCATTTGTGCGGGAGACAACCCAGTGGACAGAGGGGATGCTCTGTATGCCAGCAGCGCCAAGTTGAAGTCGGAGCCTGAGTCTGCAGCCTTGCATAGTAATCTCTTGACGATATGGACCCCTTTTTCGGCCTTCCCGTTTGACTGCGGGTCGTGGGGGCTGGAGGTTACGTGAGGTCCTGGCTTGGGTCAGTGGATATTTTGGTCTCTTTGGTCGGGTCGAAGAACGCCAGAACCGGGGCTGTGGTGAGTTTTGCCCTCAGCTCACTCCATTCATTCTCATGAGCGGGCAGCCACTGGAATTCCGCTTTTTGACATGATGGCGGAGGGCTGTGGTGTGTGCCGCCATGTTGGGAATGAACTTCCCAAGGAAGTTGACCATCCCTAGAAAGTGGAGGACCGCCTTCTTGTCCTCTGGGTTCTTCATGGCGTTGATCGGCGAGACCTTGTCAGCATCTAGCCGCACGCCTTGCTGCGATATGCGGTCACCAAGGAATTTGATTTCTGATTGACCGAACGAGCACTTTGCTCTGTTGAGTCGGAGGCCATGCTCATGGGTTCTGTGGAATACCTGCTTGAGGCGATCGATGTGTTCTTGAGGAGTTGTAGACCAGATTATGACATTGTCAACATACACGCGCACCCCCTCAATACCCTCCATCATCTGTTCCATGATGCGGTGAAATACCTCTGAGGCAGGGATGATGCCAAAAGGCATCCGGTTGTAGCAGTAGCGACCGAGCGGGGTATTGAATGTGCACAGCTTGCGACTGGATGCCTCCAGCTCTATTTGCCAGAACCCCTTGGAGGCGTCCAGCTTCGTAAAGAGTTTGGCATGAGCCATCTCGCTGGTCAACTCTTCTCGTTTTGGTAGCGGGTAATGTTCCCTCATGATGTTGCGGTTTAAATCCTTGGGGTTGATGCAGATTCGAAGCTCCCCTGACGGCTTCTTGACGCAGACCATGGAGCTGACCCAGTCCGTGGGTACTGTGACCTTTGATATGATGCCCTGGTCCTGGAGGTCCTGTAACTGCTGCTTGAGGTGGTCCTTGAGGGGTGCCGGCACCCGACGTGGTGCGTGGATCACAGGGGTGGCGTTTGGCTTGAGCAGGATTTTGTATCGGTATGGGAGTGTGCCCATTCCATCGAACACGCTGTGGTACTGTGTGATGATGTCATCAATTTCAGCCTGGAAGTTCTCATCAGGTGAGGCCGTCGCCTGTGAGGATGACGTGGTGTGGACTCATTGAACCAAGTTCAGGAGTTTGCAGGCCCGAGCACCGAGCAGGGATGCTCTGTCAGGTCCCACGGTCTCAAATCGCAGTGTCGCTTTAAATTACTTATTGGAAAATCACAGTTGGCATGAGCCACTGGCAGCTATGGCATTGCCATTGTAGTCAAGGAGCTGGCAGGCCGGTGGAAGAATGCTTGGTCTGACGCGGATGGTGTCGAGATCGGATTTGGAGATGAGGTTCGCCAATGCGCTGGTGTCCAGTTGGAACCTGATGCAAGTTTTGTTGACTGTGAGGACAGCACACCACTCATCGTCGGGATCCACGCTGAGGATCGGGAGGTGCGTCGCTGTCTTGGAGAAAGGCAGCGCATGCTTTGTAATGATGCCCACCCGGTATGGAGATTTCAGGCACGCAGCATCAGGATCTGTTGGGCTGTCGGGGTCGGAGTCTGGCATGGCCTGCTGTATTGAACGGATGCTTCTGCGCCGCGGCTGGGATCGCTGGATGCTGGGCAGTGGAGCAGATCTGCAAAGGGCTGCGTGGTGGCCAAGCTTGCCACACTGTAGACACCGTCATGATTTCGCTGGACACTGCCGCTTTAAATGGGCGGTGCCACAATTCGGACACGTCATGACGCCAACGTCAGCACGTTCCGTGCGCCATCGCGCATGCGCAGTGCGGTCGAACGACGTACGAACCTGCGCAGTCTGGTCGTCGGTCTCGCCGTCCCCTCGGTCGTGGCGCGCATGTGCAGGGGCCCGGGAAAAGCGCGCGGAATTGCCACTCTCGTCGATACTGAGGCCCTGCATTTGTGCGATGGCCTGCACCCGTTCCTCCTCGTGGGAGATTAGCTTTGCCGTTTCTGCAGCCCTGATGTGGGAGTACCGATTGTTAGCATGGTTCGTGGAGAACGCACGTTTCAATGGCGATGGTGGGGGTGAGCTGCTTGACTTTCAGGAGCTGCTGCCGAAGGGAAACGGAGTGGACCCCGAAAACGATCTGATCCAGGATCATGGAATCAGTGGTCGAGTCATCGTTACATGACTGCACGAGGATGCGGAGATGTGTCAGAAAGGATTGAAAAGGTTCATCCTTACCCTGAAGCCTCTGCTGGATAACGTACCGTTCAAAGCTCTCATTCACCTCAATGTCGCAGTGGCTGTCGAACTTCAGTGGGACTGTTTTAAATTTTGTCTTGTCTTCGCCTTCAGCGAATGTGAGGGAGTTGTAGATGTGGATGGCGTGGTCCCCGGCTGTGGAGAGGAATAGTGCGATCTTCCTGGTGTCCGATGCAGCCTCGAGGTCGGTGGCTTCTAGATAGAGTTGGAACTTTTGTTTGAAGATCTTCCAATTTGCACCGAGGTTGCCGGCGATGCGGAGCTGCGGAGGAGGGCGGATGTTTTCCACGTAACCGGATCGCTGTTTGCTGGTTAACGCTGATTCACTCAAGGTAGATCCGTCAATTTTCAGCATCACTCACTGGCACCATGATGTGTTGGGTAGGCTGGGTCGATGTGGACTGCACTTGATGCAGTGTAGCGAGAGATTGACCTCCAACACTTGATAAGATGCAACACGATTTTATTTAACATCTAAACTATTATACATGTTCAACATGTTCAACGGGCAGCACGGTAGCATTGTGGATAGCACAATTGCTTCACAGCTCCAGGGTCCCAGGTTCGATTCCCGGCTTGGGTCACTGTCTGTGCGGAGTCTGCACATCCTCCCCGTGTGTGCGTTGGTTTCCTCCGGGTGCTCCGGTTTCCTCCCACAGTCCAAAGTGTCATGATATTCAAACACACACATCATGATGGACACACTAACAGGCAAATCAGAGTACACAACACCACAACCAATCACAGACAAGAACACCAACCACATAAAAAGCACGAGCACGACACCTGGTGGTCAGTAGGTCTGGGGAGAAGGGAACAAGAAAGAGCTGTTGAAACACCACAAGCAGGGAGCCCCCCACGTGCAGAGTGCAAAGACCAAACTGTAAATAGTGAGTTTAAATAAAGAAGCGTTGTACCATATGCAACTGTGTTGGCTCATCTGTGTGTCAGAACACCCAACACCACATGGTACAGGAGTGGATCGATACCTGCCTACTAACCTGCCATTCTGGACATGGACCACACCGGCAAACCGCAGCCGATGCAAGTCACGGGGAACCTAGGCACCAACTGGAAGCTCTACAGGCAGCGATTTGACCTGTACATCCGTGCCACCGAAAAACAGAATGTCTCGGATGATTCGAAGATTGCAATGCTCCTCTTCTACGCAGGCCCGCACGCAACCGATGTCTTTAACTCACTGGTGTTCGAAGAAGGCGAAAACCAGGCCAAATATGACACGGTCATCCTCAAACTGGACCAGCACTTTCAATTTGAAGTAAACGAAAGTTTTGAAAGATACATCTTTCAGCAACGCCTGCAAGGTAAGGAGGAGCTTTTTCAACCCTTTTTGACGCACCTCCGGATTCTAGCGCAGTCCTGCGGTTACGGCACCACTACAGAGTCCATGATCAGGGACCAGATTGTTTTTGGCGTTGCCTCTAGTGGCCTACGCCAGCAGCTTCTTAAAATGAAAAGCCTCACCTTAGCGTCTGCTGTGGAAGCCTGTGTCCTCCATGAAAATGCTACCTGCCGTTTTGCCCGATTTCAGGCGTCCGAGTTGGCACGGAGGGGGTCCCCAGCCGTCGAATCGGCAAGCCAGGCCGCCCACGACGTCGAACGCATCCAGGCCGTCGATTTCTTCCCGACCCACGGCCCGGACGACAGCGGCCGCTTCCCGCGCTTTTCGCTGTCTCCCGCGCAGGTGCGCGCCAAAAATAACGGCCACAACGAGGGACGCACTGCGCAGGCGCGCCCACCGCAAGATCGCACTGCGCATGCGCAGTGGCGCAACGAACGCCGTGACGTCATGACGTGCAGCAATTGTGGAGGTCTACACTTAAAAGGGCAATGTCCTGCAAAAAACCGACAGTGCCACAGATGTGCCATGATGGGCCACTACGCAGCCCGCTGTCGTGCGGCTCAAACCATGGATCCGGCGCATCCTCGACAACCTCGCACACGAGTCAGGACCGTCCAGCCCAAGCATCAAGACTTCCAGTTAAGTGATGCAGATGACCAGGATGCCTTCCGAGTTGCCGTCATTGATGTCAACAAGGTCAATGCCATCAATCCAGCCGATGAGTGGTGTGCCACCCTGACGGTCAACCGATCGCGCGTCGCCTTCCGTCTGGACACCGGCGCATCCGCCAACCTGATTGCTTACTCTGCAGTCCAGGCCATGAAGGTCAAACCACCCATCACACCATCCCGGCTTAAGATGGTTGACTATAACGGGAACGTTATCCCGTCCATAGGATCTTGCCAGCTACAGGTGACTCACAAGAGGTACACGGCCACACTCCCCTTCGAAGTTGTGGGCTCATCAAAGGACTCGTTACTGGGCGCACAAGCGTGTAAGGTCCTTCACCTGGTACAGCGCATTATGTCTCTCTCTCCAGATGAGATATCCGACTTCCCGGATGCTGAGTCCCACGCGAATCTCCATTCCCTCCTCGCTCACAACCAGGAGGTTTTTGAAGGCATGGGGACATTGCCACACACGTACAAGATTCGACTCAGACCGGATGCCATCCCTGTCGTTCACGCACCTCGCAGGGTTCCTGCGCCTCTCAAAGACCGCCTCAAGGCACAACTGCAGATTCGTCAGGACCAAGGGGTCCTATCCAAGGTCACGGAGCCCACGCCATGGGTCAGCTCCATGGTCTGTGTAAAGAAGCCCTCTGGCGAGCTCCGTATATGTATAGATCCAAAAGATCTGAACAACAACATCATGCGGGAACACTATCCCATCCCGAAACGAGAAGACCTCACCAGCGAGATGGCGCGAGCCAAGATATTCACTAAATTGGATGCGTCCAAAGGATTCTGGCAGATCCAACTGGACCCGGCCAGCCGAAGACTATGCACATTCAACACCCCTTTTGGCAGATTCTGCTACAACCGGATGCCATTCAGCATCATTTCGGCATCTGAAGTATTCCACCGCATTATGGAGCAGATGATGGAAGGCATCGAAGGGGTACGTGTATATGTGGACGATATCATCATTTGGTCCACCACTCCGCAGGAACACATGCATCGTCTTCGACGTGTCTTTACCCGCATACGACAAAATGGCCTGCGTCTCAACCGTGCGAAGTGTGCTTTCGGCCAGACGGAGCTGAAATTCCTCGGGGACCACATCTCAAGGTCCGGGGTCCGTCCCGATGCAGACAAGGTTAGCGCCATCACAGCCATGCCACGACCGGCTGACAAGAAGGCTGTCTTAAGATTCCTGGGCATGGTCAACTTCCTTGGGAAGTTCATTCCCAACCTGGCTTCTCATACAACAAATATGCGCCATCTCGTAAAAAAATCGACGGAATTCAACTGGCACCAATCGCATCAGCGGGAATGGGAGGAGCTCAAGCACAAACTGGTCACGGCACCAGTGCTGGCCTTCTTTGACACGACTCGCCCTACAAAGATCTCAACAGACGCCAGCCAATCTGGTATTGGAGCGGTACTCCTGCAAAAAGACAGCACGTCATCATGGGCCCCGGTTGCGTATGCCTCACGAGCCATGACCCCTACCGAACAGCGCTACGCGCAAATCGAAAAAGAATGCCTGGGCTTGTTAACTGGACTGGACAAGTTCCACGACTATGTGTATGGCCTGCCACGATTCACGGTCGAAACTGACCACCGCCCCCTGGTCAACATCATTAACAAAGACCTGAACGACATGACTCCTCGCCTCCAGCGCATCTTACTTAAACTCAGGAGGTACGATTTTGAACTGATCTACACTCCGGGGAAGGAACTCATCGTGGCGGACACTCTTTCCCGAGCAGTGAGCACACCACCAGATGCAGAGGGGTTCGTGCGTCAAATTGAGGCACACGTGACTCTGACAGCAGCAAATCTGCCAGCTGATGATCCTAGTCTGGCCCACATACGCGCAGAGACGGCGACTGATCCTCTTCTGCAGCGAGTGATGCGCCACATGACGGAAGGGTGGCTAAAAGGGCAGTGCCCCCAGTTTTATAATGTGCGAGATGATCTCACCAATATAGACGGGGTCCTTATGAAATCGCATAGGATCGTTATTCCACACAGCGTGCGCCAGATGATTCTTCATCAACTACACGAAGGCCACTTGGGCGTCGAAAAATGCAGACGAAGGGCCCGGGAGGCGGTATATTGGCCGGGGTATTAATGAAGACATAGCCAACATGGTGCTCAACTGCACAACCTGTCAGAGGTTTCAGCCGGCGCAACCTCCGGAAACACTTCTACCACACGAGATGGTGACGTCCCCCTGGGCGAAGGTGGGTGTTGACCTATTTCACGCGCTCGGCAGAGATTACATTGTTATTATAGACTACTTCTCAAACTACCCGGAAGTCATGCCTCTCCATGATCTGACGTCGTCCGCAGTCATTGGGGCCTGCAAGGAAACGTTTGCTCGCCATGGCATTCCAAGGACTGTCATGTCAGACAATGGACCTTGTTTTGCCAGCCGTGAATGGTCGTCCTTTGCCGCAGCATATGGTTTCACTCATGTGACATCCAGCCCTCTGCATCCACAATCGAACGGGAAGGCTGAAAAGGGTGTCCACATCGCAAAGCGGCTCCTGTGCAAGGCGGCTGATGCCGGATCGGACTTTAACCTTGCCTTGCTGGCCTATCGATCGGCCCCGTTATCCACGGGCCTCTCGCCAGCGCAGCTACTAATGGGTCGCTCCCTCAGGACGACGGTACCTTCCGTCCTGGCACCGACAACAGACCATGAGGCGGTTCTTCGGAACATGCAACTGCAGCGTGATCGCCAGAAAGGTCGGTACGACACACGAGCGACGGACCTGCCCCCCCTGTCCTCCGGAGACAAAGTACGCGTCCATCAACCGTATGGTGGCTGGTCAGCACCGGCCGAAGTCCTCCGACAAGTGGCTCCCCGCTCGTTCCTGGTTCGCATGCCGGATGGTTCCGTGCGTCGCCGCAATCGGCGCGCCCTTCGCCGACTTCCACGCTCACAGCCACACAGCACGCCAGATCCTCAACAGGCTTCCGAGGATGACTTTGTGGAGCTGCCGCACATCACGCCCTTTCCATCGCCACCCATGGCCATGCCTGCACAGCAGCCGGTGGTTCTTGATCCACCCTTGAGGCGGTCAACCCGAATTCGTCGCAAACCCATTAGACTGGACTTATAACACAGTTCATATGTTTAATAAGTTGCACAATTTTACATGATAACCTGTTGTTGTTTATCGTTCCAGATGTCGTCTGACTGGACAACTGTTCAAGTTTTTTTTTCTTCTTCTCTCGTTCGCATTTCTGTTATGTTATGGTACAACTGGATTCATGTGACGCACTCGACATCGCCCCATGTACATAGTTCCGTCATAGACACATGCTGCACACGACACACACACACTCTTAGATGCACTCACGTCACGATCATATTTAATACCACGTAGGCACATATCTTTGTAAAAAGGGGGGATGTCATGATATTCAAACACACACATCATGATGGACACACTAACAGGCAAATCAGAGTACACAACACCACAACCAATCACAGACAAGAACACCAACCACATAAAAAGCACGAGCACGACACCTGGTGGTCAGTAGGTCTGGGGAGAAGGGAACAAGAAAGAGCTGTTGAAACACCACAAGCAGGGAGCCCCCCACGTGCAGAGTGCAAAGACCAAACTGTAAATAGTGAGTTTAAATAAAGAAGCGTTGTACCATATGCAACTGTGTTGGCTCATCTGTGTGTCAGAACACCCAACACCACACAAAGATGTGCGGGTTAGGTGGATTGGCCATGCTAAATTGCCTTAGTGTCCAAAATTGCCCTGAGTGTTGGATGGAGTTACTGGGTTAAAGGGATAGGGTGGAGGTGTGGACCTTGGGTGGGGTGCTCTTTCCAAGAGCCGGTGCAGACTCGATGGGCCGAATGGCCTCCTTCTGCACTGCAAATTCTATGAAATCTATGAAACTGCGGTTGATACTATGCTGACATGACTGGAGACCTGATACTAGCCTAACCAGACTTAATAGCTGCTACATCATATTTGCACTGGCCAGCTCACGAACTCTGACTGTCTCAGAGGCTGGGTCTCGAGAGAGCGGGACAACTGCTGCCCTCTGGCTTTATAGTGGTCGTGTCCTGTCTGGTGATTGGCTGCTCTGTTCTGTGTGCTTATTGGTCATCCTGTGTGTCAATCATTGCCTGTCTGCACTCCATTATATATGTAGATGTACATTATGACAGTCATCACCGTCTTTATCCCCAATGTTCATCATCGCTCGCCCAACACACACAGGATGCCCCGGTGCTTACGCTCCATTTATATATCCTGTTTTTTATACAGTCTGTCTTCATTTCTCAGTGAGGATATTTCACTGCCAGCGAATCTCAGGCTGCTCGAGGAGAGTGAGCCTGTGGTCAGGGAGTGAGTCAACACTCAGTGAGCAACATCCAGAACCATGCTGACATTCCCGCTCCTCCGGCCTTCCCCTTACCCACCCCTCCCCCCCGGCCCTCCCCTTACCCACCCCTCCCCTCGGACCCCCCCTTACCCACCCCTCCCTCCGGACCCCCCCCCCTTACCCTCCCACCACCCCGGACACCCCCTTACCCACCCTCCCGGCGGACCTCCCCTTATCCCCCCTCCCCCCCGGATCTCCCCTTACCCACTCCTCCACCCCGGACCTCCCCTTACCCACCTCCCCCTCCCTTGACCTGCCCCTAACCACTACACCCCTCCCCACACCACTCTCCCCACCCCTCCCCCCGGATCCTCCCCTTACCCACCCTCCCCCCCGGACCCCGCCTGAGCCAGCATCCCCCCCCCCGTACCTCCCCTTACTCATCCCTCCCCCCGTACCTCCCCTTACCCCCCCCCCCCGGATCCCCCCTTACCCACCCCTGCCCCCCGGACCCCGCCTTACCCCCCCTTCCCCCCCCCCCGGACCTCCCCTTACCCACCCCTCCCTCCCGACCCCTCCCTTACCCACTCCTCCGGACTTCCCCTTACCCACCCCTCCCCCCCGGACCTCCCCTTCCCCACCCCTCCCCACAAGACCTCCCCTTACCCACCCCTCTACCCCGGACCTCCCATTATCCACCCCTCCCCCTTCCCTTGACCTGCCCCTACCCCCCCCACACCCCTCCCTACCCGTTCCCCCACACCACTCTCCCCACCCCTCCCTCATCTCCTCCCCCTCCCACCCCTCCCCCACACACCCCTACCCATATTCTCTCCCCGCCTCCACCGCTCCCCTCGTACCCCCCTCCGCAGCCCCCTCCCAATCCCTCCCCCTGTACCCCCTCCCCCACCCCCCTCCCAACCCCTCCCCGCACTCTCCCCACATGGGATTCCCCCTGAAATATTTCACTGAGCCACCTTGTGTTCAGGGTTGTTTTGGGTGAGCCGGTGCCCAGGAACCCTGAGTGCAGGCAGGGTCAGGCCTGTTAGTGTGAGCTACATGGAACATCAGTGCCCTCTGCTGCTACACTGCACATTCTACACCATCAACATTTCCCCCAACGCCGCAATGGCATTTTTCTCTTTGCCCTTTAATCCCTGGACGGGTTACAGGACGGGAGAGGAGGGGCTGAAAACAGTATCTTCAACTGGGACAGAGAAATGGAGTGGAGGAGGGGTTTGGGGAAGGGGCAATCACAGAATTGGGACAACACAGGAGGCCATTTGGCCCATTGTGTGTGTGTGCTGTCCTTCCGAATCAGCAACTCCCCCATTCCCCCACCTCCTCCCCGTCCACCTGGAATATTCTTCCTTTTCCCAGAACGGAATCATTCCCCTTTCAAAGCTTCCTGGGAAGCTGCCTCCCCCACACATCCGAGGGTCTGCATTCCAGACCCTGCCCATTCGCTGGCTGCAAAATTGCTTCCATTGCTAATTCCTTTTTTAAAAGTATGTTTGTTCAGGTTTTACCTTTCAGCCCAAAACACAACAAAATGACAACAATGACACATCGCCAAAGGCAAAGCAAAACGGCTCAACGGCCAGGAACACAGAGGGGGAGGGAGTCCCTGTTGGAACTTTCACTGTTGTCCGGGATCACAGGGACATTTACTTTTGTGGCCAGTCTGTCGTGTGGGATCTTTGCTGAAATCCAGAGAAACAATCTCCAATCTCCGGGTCTCACTCACCCTCCTCTGTGTGGAACAGCCCCTCCCCCCTCCCTCTGTGTCCCCGAGGGTCCCTGTCTGACTCCGGGAGGGGAAGGGGCACCTGGAGGGAGACCCAGGGCGAGGGGCTCGGTGCCCCTCTCGGAGCCACTGTGAAAACTCCCCCATGGCTACTGCGATGGACTGCCCGGGGGGGAGGGAGGGAGGGAGGGGGGGAGAGTGAGGGAGGGTAGAGGGAGGGAGGGGGGGAGAGTGAGGGAGGGTAGAGGGAGGGAGGGGGAGAGTGAGGGAGGGTAGAGGGAGGGAGGGGGAGAGTGAGGGAGGGTGGAGAGTGAGGGAGGGGGAGAGTGAGGGAGGGGGAGAGTGAGGGAGGGTAGAGGGAGGGAGGGGGAGAGAGTGTGAGAGGGTGGAGGGAGGGAGGGGGGAGAGTGAGGGAGGGTAGAGGGAGGGAGGGGGAGAGTGAGGGAGGGTAGAGGGAGGGAGGGGGAGAGTGAGGGAGGGTAGAGGGAGGGAGGGGGAGAGAGTGTGAGAGGGTGGAGGGAGGGAGGGGGAGAGTGAGGAAAGGACAGATGGAGAGAGGGGGAGAGTGAGGGAGGGGGGAGAGTGAGGGAGAGTGTGAGGGAGGGAGTGTGGGAGGGAAGAGTGAGGGAGGCAGTGAGGGAAGAAGAGAGTGATGGAGGGGCAGAGTGAGGGAAGGAGTGAGGAAGGGATTGAGTGAGGAAGGGGTAGCGTGTAGGAAGGGGCCAGTGAGGGATGGGGTGTGGGAGGGGAGAGTGAGGGAGGAAGTGTGGGAGGGGCAGAGTGAGGGAGGGTGGGATGGGGAGAGTGAGGGAGGAGAGAGTGAGAGGGTGGAGGGAGGGGGGAGAGTGAGGTAGGGTGGAGGGAGGGAGGGGGAGAGTGAGGGAGAGGGGACAGAGTGAGGGAGGAGGGAGAGAGTGAGTGAGGGTAGAGAGTAAGGGAGGGAGAGGGTGGAAGGGGAGAGTGAGGAAGGGGGAAACTGAGGGAGAGAGAGAGTGAGGGAGGGGGGAGACTGTGGGAGTGGCAGAGTGTGAGAGGGAGTTTGGGAGGGATTGAGTGAGGAAGGGGTAGCGTGTGGGAGGGGCCAGTGAGGGATGGGGCGAGTGAGGAAAGGACATAGTGAGGGAGAGAATGAGGGAGGGAGAGAGGGGGAGAGTGAGGGTGAGGGAGGGGAGAGTGAGGGAGTGAGAGAGGGAGAGAGGGGGGAGAGTGAGGAAAGGACAGAGTGAGGGAGAGAGTGAGGGAGGGAGTGTGGGAGGGAAGCGTGAGGGAGGCAGTGAGGGAAGCGGAGAGTGAGCGAGGGGGAGAGTGAGGGAGGAAGAGAGGGAGGGAGTGTGGAGAGTGAGGGTGGGAGAGAGTGAGGGGGGGAAGTGAGGAAGGAGGGGGAGTGAGGGAGGGAGAGAGTGAGGGTGAAGGGAGAGAGTGAGGGAGGAGAGAGGGGGAGAGTGAGGGGGGGGAGAGTGAGGGAGAGAGTGATGGAGGGAGTGCGGGACGGGAAGAGTGAGGGAGGCAGTGAGGGAAGCGGAGAGTGAGGGGGAGAGTGAGGGAGAGTGTGAGGGAGGGAGTGTGGGAGGGAAAAGTGAGGGAGGCAGTGAGGGAAGCAGAGAGTGAGCGAGGGGGAGAGTGAGGGAGGGAGAGAGGGAGGGAGTGTTGGAAGGAGAGAGGGGGAGAGTGAGGGAGGGGGAGAGTGAGGGAGGGTGGAGAGTGAGGGTGGGAGAGAGTGAGGGGGGGAAAGTGAGGAAGGAGGGGGAGTGAGGGAGGGAGAGAGTGAGGGTGAAGGGAGAGAATGAGGGAGGGGGAGAGGGGGAGAGTGAGGGAGGGGGAGAGTGAGGAAAGGACAGAGTGAGGGAGAGAGTGAGGGAGGGAGAGAGGGGGCGAGTGAGGGAGAGGGAGAGTGAGGGAGAGAGTGAGGGAGGGAGTGTGGGAGGGAAGCGTGAGGGAGGCAGTGAGGGAAGCGGAGAGGTGAGGGAGGGGAGAGTGAGGGAGGGAGTGAGGGAGGGAGTGTTGGAGGGGAGAGTGATGGAGGAGCAGAGTGAGCGAAGGAGTGAGGAAGGGAGGGGGTGAGTGAGGGAGGAGGAGAGTGTGGGAGTGGCAGAGTCTGAGAGGGAGTGTGGGAGGGATTCAGTGAGGGAGGGGTAGCATGTGGGAGGGGACCAGTGAGGGATGGGAGAATGAGGGAGGGAGTGTGGGAGGGGAGAGTGAGGGAGGAAGTGTGGGATGGGCAGAGTGAGGGAGGGAGTGTGGGATGGGGAGAGTGATGGAGGGAGTGTGGGAGGGGAGAGTGAGGGAGGGCAGAGTGAGGGAGGAAGTGTGGGAGGGCAGGGTGAGGGAGGGAGTGTTGGATGGGCAGAGTGAGAGAGGGAGTGTGGGAGGGGAAAGTGAGGGAGGGTGTGTGGGAGGGACAGAGTGAGGGAGGGAGTGTGGGAGGGGAGAGCGAGGGAGGGAGCGTGGGAGGGGCAGGAGTGAGGGAGGGAGTGTGGAAGGGGAGAGTGAGGGAGGGAGTGTGGGAGGGGCAGAGTGAGGGAGGGAGTGTGGGAGGGGTAGAGTGAGGGAGGGAGTGTGGGAGGGGAGAGTGAGGGAGGTAGTGTGGGAGGGGGAGAATGAGGGTGGGAGTGTGGGAGGGGCAGAGGGAGGGAGGGAGGTTGGAGGGAGGGAGGGGGAGAGTGAGGGAGGGAGGGTGGAGGGAGGGAGGGGGAGAGTGAGGGAGGGAGGGCGGAGGGAGGGGGAGAGTGAGGAAAGAGGGAGTGAGGGAGGGAGGGTGGAGTGAGGGGGAGAGTGAGGGAAGAGGGAGTGAGAGAGGGGTGACAGAGTGAGGGAGTGAGGGTGGAGGGAGGGAGGGGGAGAGTGAGCGAAATGTCGGTTCTGGGAGCTGGAAGATATGATGAACATTCTGAGCAGCAACGTTTACTGAACGGAACAAGTCTGATCCCCATCAGCTCACACATCCCTCACTCCCTCTTCCCTCACTCTCCCCCTCCCTCCCCTCCACCCTCCCTCCCCACTCTCCTCCCATTCTCCACCCACCCTCCCTCACTCCCTCTTCCCTCACTCCCTCTTCCCTGAGGGTCACTCAGCAGCTCGAACCAACCCTTGACAGTGACCTGCCTAGCTGTTACATCAACCAAGTAAGTCTCCAGTCAACGCACGCTACGAGATAGGCGCTCCTAGCTACCAGTCCATACCAGCTTCGAATCCTGCAGACTCAGAATCGAACAAAAGGCCATTTGTTCCCCTGACCTGGTGGGCCAGTTCCAAAGCTAAGTATAGGCCTATAGTGTTAGAGATAGTCTAGTAAGTAGAGTTTATGCATGAGTAGTGATTGACTGTGTATAATAAATGTGTTTTGATTTGAAACTTACTAACTGGTGTATTGAATTATTGATCAGTACTTGAACTGGTACATCGTGGTGGTATCATAAAGATACCTGGTGACTCGAGAGCAAAGGTTATAAAACAGAGCAAATTAAGTAAAGACACAACGAGCAACATTTACTGCTGTGTCTGAGCCAAATTAAGAACCAACCAAAAGTTAGCAACATTTAGTGGCGACATCTGACGGGACCCGACTTAGAGGTGGCCTAACCACTCCGGGGGAACCCAAAATTTGAATTAAGAATCCAATTGGGAACAGAAACAGTCACAAGTGTTCAAGCAGTTCTGATCAATCCTCATAATTCGGAAGCGTGTTAATGCATGCGTAACTAACAGGGCTATAAGGTAAAATTGATAGATTTTTGTTGCGAAAAACTGTCGGGAGTTTGTATTCCAGAAAGTAGCGAACGCCATACCCGTGTTTACAGCACCGCCTTAGTACCCCCGTTCCAAATTTTAAAAGAGCATTCAGATAGGAAAAATGGCAATGAAGGCAATGGAACGCCTCATGAACCCTCAAGAATTTGTGGTCGCAGCAACCAGCAGCAGAGTAGGACAATGTCCCGTTTGGGAAGAAGAGATCAGGAAATATCTCAAAGGGAAAGGATGGCCCCTTTGGAGTGAATTCTGTGATAATGAGGAAACAGGTCCCGGGAGTATAGGATATACTTGATGGGAGAACCTGAGCGAAATCCATAAGAAGAGCTTAGGGAAAGCTCGCAAGCCGATGGCAATCGTGTCCTGTCTGGCACAATTGCGAGGCACAGAGGAGGTCGTTCGGACGCTCTGCAAAGAGATAGAAGAGAGACATAAAATGAGCAAGGTCGATGTTAGTGAGATCGAGAGAGAGAGCATTGATATAAGAAGGAAGTTGGCAGCAAAGGACGGAAAGGTGGATGATGCCAAGTGGGCACACCAGTCTTGTCTAGTGCATCTGAGCAGCTTCCAAACCCAATATGAAAAGGCCTATCAGGACATGCAACATGCAGTCCTGGTAAGAGAAGAGACAGAGAAACAGGAAGAGGCATTGCAAAGGCAGTGCAGCGATTTAAAAGCAGCATCAAGAGCACTCCATGCTGCCACCACGGAGCACAGACAAAGCTCAGTGGGTCATTCAAAATGCAGGAAGCAGATTGCGGAACTGCAGACTTTGCTTTCAGTACAAAATGGGTTTCAGAGAACCTTTGGATCCCAATTAGATGAGGAAGATGGCCCTGATTGGCAGGAATTAAACAAAACCGCTCATAGGTATGTTCAGGGAACGTGTGCGCAAGGAAAGCCCCACAAGAGAAAAGCACCCCAACCCCCCACACAACAGATAGATCAGGCACCCATGAATCCGGTAACCACCCACCGCACAGTCACATCGGAAGGAGATGCAGAATTTCTTTACACCACCTCCTTAACGGTGACCCAATTATGGGGCATGTGCGAAAAGATCACACGATTCCTGCCCACCTCAGACCCCCACCACTTCTTTGCGAGAGTGAAGCAGCAGGCGACCATGTACGGCCTGGATGAGCGTGAGCAAGTGAAGCTCACAGTTTTAAGCTTAGACCCTTCGGTTGTAGCAGCCCTTCCTGACCCACAGAGTGTAGGAGGAGGCACCCTTGCAGAGATGCACACGGCAATCCTAGACCAGATCGGCTATAACAGAGGTGACCCAGTAGAAGGCCTGAATAAGTGCAGCAGAAGAAAACAGAACACCCCACAGCGTTTGCTGGACGCCTGTGCATCCATTTTACAGCCGTTTTCGGAAACTTAGACCGTGCCCATTTGTCCCCAGACAACGTGACCAAATGGACCCGCACCCTTATCTCCCATGCCACAGAGGCAGGACTAAAAGCTTTGTACTAATTATGACCCCTCAGAAGAAACGCACAACGAAAAGTGTGTTTTAAAAAGGTTGTCCCGCCCTGGGAGCAATCTGTCCACAACAAACCCGCAATTAGGAAACCCGAAGAACAGCAGGCAGAGGCAGATATTCAAGCAGTTAAAGCGCACCAGAACCCCGCATGGGTGAACGAAGGCATGAACAGCCCCCCACAGAAACAACAGGAGTGTTACAACTGTGGACAATTAGGTCACTTTGCACGAGAGTGCAATGCCCCACGAAAGCCACAGAGAGCCCAGCAGGCAGGCACTCTGAATAAGAACAGGACAAAGCCCATACATAGTGTGTGCACCCGTTCAGACCAGACAGGCATGAACAGAACTGACTGACGGTGTTCAGGCTTCCCCACTTGGGTCTGTGACACCCTTTGGGTTAGGTCCGGCCGACCAGTAGTTGCAGCGAAAATAGGGGGACAGCCCATCAAACTTCTCTGGGACACAGGAGGGTCCTGCACCACAATTAATTCCTCCACAATGTTCCAAAAAGACACGTAGCCCACTACAGCCACAATCACCCTCAGCGGCTTCACAGGCCACTCACAACAGGGACACATCACAGCCCCTGTACCCATTCAAATTGGCAATATTACAAGACACCGCAAAATTTTTGTCGATCTGCCCCACACAGCAGAACACATTTTGGGCATTGATTTCATGGACTCCCACAACCTGTCCTTTGACCTAGTAAATCAATGTGTCTGGAAAATGATGAAGTCAGCAAGAGCCCCCGTAACGCTCACAGTAGGTGAGTATGCAAACAAGATTAGCGCAGTTGGCGAATTTTGGTTTGACCCGACCACGATTAGCACAAACAGGTTAGGGCAGTTCTCCAAAAGAACAGGACCGCATTTGCAAGCCATAAACATGACTGTGGCAGGATGGCTGGTCCGGTTCAAATAACAGGACCTGACCCTAGACCCCAGAAGCAATCCAGATTTCTCCAAGAGGCAGAGGGAGAAATCTCAAAGGTTACTGACAGCTTATTATAGCAGTGCGTACTTAGATCGGTAGCCTCTCCTAATAATGCCCCGATTTGGCCAGTGAGAAAGCCCAATGGATCATGGCGACTGACCATCGATTACCGGGAACTCAACAAAGTCACCCCCGCAGCAGCCCCCATGGTAGCCACAAGTCCCGAGACCATGCTCAAACTGGGACTCAACTCACGATATTTTACGATTTTGGACATCAGTAACGGATTCTGGTCCATTCCATTGGCAAAAGCGTGCCAATACAAATTTGCCTTCACTTTTAAAGGTCAGCAGTACACGTGGACATGCCTTCCACAAGGATTCCACAACTCCCCCTCCATTTTCCACCGACAGCTGGCAAATGGTTTATCAAAATTTTCTCGCCCCGAATGTCTGGTCCAGTATGTAGACGACCTCTTACTGCAGACAGACACCAAGGCAGAACACATCGAGCTTCTGTCCGAACTCCTGGAACTCCAACAGCAAATTGGATGCAAAGTAAACCCCCAAAAAGCCCACATTTTGGAAAACAAAGTGGTATATTTGGGAACGATTATCACGCATTGTAAACGCGAGATCGAGCATAAAAGAATTGACTTGATTGTCAAATTGCCCCTTCCCCAGAATGTTTCAGCCCTCCGGTCGTTTTTAGGACTGGTTGGCTACTGCCGAAACCATATTGACGGTTTCACCACCAAAGCAGCACCCCTCTCGGAACTCCTAAAGAAAGGAACCCCTTGGGAATGGCTTCCAGAGCACACGGAGGCTGTAGATGTTTTAAAGCCCACAGTCATTGCAGCCCCCGTACTACAGGTTCCAGACCCGCTTTCCCCCATATGCAAGAGATAGCTAGCACAGATCGTACCCTTTCGGCCGTGCTCCTCCAGGAACGGCACAAACAGTTAAGACCCGTGGCTTATGCCTCCAGAGTTTTAGATCCTGTGGAGCAGGGATTTTTGACCTGTGAAAGGCACCTGCTCGCAGCTTTCTGGGCAGTGCAATACTTTTCATACATCACCGGACTAAATCCCATCACAATTCTCATGGAACACACCCCCACCCAACTTTTACTAGACAGACGACTTAAGGACGGTACAGTAAGCCAGATCAGAGCAGCCAGATGGACCCTTCTTTGGCAGGGACGGGACATCACTGTTAAAATTACCAAAACCCACACTTTCCTAGCCGGCAACCTTCAGTACCCAGGCACCCCCCACGAATGTGAAATCATCACACCGCACCACAACACAGGCCCCTTTATCGCGAAACCCCCCCCCCCAAAAAAGATAGGTAGTTCACCCCAGAGCCCCCAGCACACAGACACGTGTGCACCCTTGAGAGCATATGTGGATGGTTCTTCCACCATATTAAACGGGAAGCGCATTACAGGATGCAGCATCTATGTTGAGGACGGGCAGGGATGTGCCCTAGAAGAGATCTCGTTAAAACTAACAGGACACTTAGGCGCGCGGGCGGCAGAACTAGCAGCCATTGCGTACATCATAGATCACCCAGATTCATTCCCCAGCCCAGCAGACATGTACTCGGACAGCCTCTCTGTCTGTAACAGCCTCACAGAATTCCTACCCCTGTGGAAAGCAAGAGGATTTGTTTCCGCGGACGGAAAACCCCTCCCTTCAGTCCCATTGCTCCGGCACATTTTGGACAAAGCACAGGACAGGATATTTGGCATCGTTAAAGTTCAATGTCACCACCGTTCCTCCCCACCTGGAAATGTAAAAGCCGACGCACTGGCTAAAGCAGGTTCCAGACATGGATATTTTTGGACCCCCCCTCCCCCCGCCCCGAAAGAGCCCCAGTGAATGCAGTTCAGGTCTCATAGACCAACATCGAAGATTTAGAGCAGGCCCAGAAGCAAGATGGTAATCTCAGGGAGATTCTAAAAGGAAAATTTCCAGCCCCATACGATAGGTTTAAAAATGCACTGACCACACATCACGGTGTGATCCTAAAAGACACCCTTTATGTGGTTCCTGAACAGGACAGGAATCAGCTTATTTGTTTGTTCCATGACAGTCATGGGCATCAGGGAATTGACCCCACTACAGCCCACCTCAGGCAGCTCTGTTGGTGGCCGAATTTAAAGGAAGACGTCACGCACTATGTGGAATATTGCCTTATCTGTGCCCAAAACAACCCGGACAGATATGCAAAGAAAGCTCAGCTTAGCCACACCCGCCCCGTTAATGGCCCCTGGACTAACCTCCAGATTGATTTTATAGGACCATTGCCCCCTTCCAGGAATGGTTACAAGTATGTCTTAGTCATTATAGACACGTTTACAAAATGGGTAGAAGCATTCCCATCTAGAACAAACACGGCAAAGACTACCGCAAAGATGTTAACCCACCACATCTTTACGAGATGGGGACTCCCCCGCAGCATTGAATCCGACCAAGGTTCCCATTTTATGGGACGTGTCATGAAGAACGTCCTCACGATATTTGGCATTACCCAAAAATTCCACATCGCATACAACCCCCAGTCAAGTAGTATCGTGGAGCGAATGAATCGGACCCGAAAAGCAACACTCAGGAAAATGGTCCAACAGAACAGCACCACTTGGGATTCAGTCCTCCCTTTTGCACTAATGTTTTTGCGTAACACTGTTTCGACATCCACAGGATACACCCCACACACGCTCATGACCGGACGCCCCATGAAAGGCACAGAATTTTTATTAGGACTTGACTTGACCAGCCCCGAAGTGACGGCTCTCACACACGAGAACGCAGTGAAACAATTGGTTGAAAATGTAGAAACGGCTCAGCCAGCAGCCGCAGTAAGATTAGGCACCAGGAAGAAACAGAGCAAGGCATGTATCGACAAGACAGTGCCTGCGACTGAGTTTGATGTAGGACAGCAGGTCATGCTCTCCATTTACAACCCAGGCGTGTTCCTGTCACCTAAGTATTCGGGTCCGTACTCCATTGCGGACAAAGTGAGCCACTCTGTTTATAAGATTAAGTACCCCAACGGGAAGACCGCGTGGTTTCATATTAACCAGCTCAAGGCATATGGCTCGCAGTCTACCCACGCACACCACGTCATGCTCGACGCAGCAGACCATGCCCTGCCCACAACCAACGTATCCCTACCCTCCCCCAACATGTCCACCCCATCCACGGACTCGACCTCGACTCCACCCCCGAACTCTAGACTCCGCCCCGGAATGCCCACAGACTGCAGCAGCAGCGACAGTGACTGTGACACAGACGATAGCCACAGCACGCCTCCCTACTAACCCCACACCCAGTGAATCTGAACACGATTCGAGTGATCCCTTCCTGATCAAATTCCTGATCAAATTCCTTAACAAACCTCACCAAAGACCACCGCCCTACGAAGACGACTGTCCCCACAGAATTAGACACCACTTTTTGGCACTGTGACAATTCGTACAGGCTCGCCCGAAATGACGAGATGGACCCTAAGTCACATCGCAGCTTTAGCAACCCTCATCCATTCAGGAGTATGGCATCCGGGAGAAGATAATGACATTGAGTCTGACTCCCAAAACGAGAACCCCTTTGCGACCCTGTTCGCAACTGATAATTGAGGTGTCCAGATGATGTTTTAAAAAGGAACCGCTTGGGAGAAACGGTGTCCTTTTTAATGGAATCTGCAGCATGTTTGTTCAATGTTTGTTCGTTAATGTTATCGTTATGTGTAGTTTGTCCCAGACAATAGTTCAGAGGAACAAGTCTGTTGACAGACAATTGGTAAAGGTACAAGTGTGTCCCAGACAATAGTTCAGCGGAACTAGTCTGTCGGCAGACAACAATCATAACTACTCTCCTGATTCGAAGGTAATCACGAGAGACAGCCCCCACATTCTTACCCGTTCTTGCCGGTTGCTCAGGCAGCGGAGAAATGGCATTGGTCTCCGCCCTGCCTGAGGACCCCCCTCTGGTCAGCTACTCTCGGGTAGAGCACATACAGCATTGATCACCGTCCTACCCGGGGATTCCATCCAAATCTTACCGGCCGCGGCCCATACGCACCCCATTCTGGCTTGATTACGTTCAAAATTCTTTTGTTTGGTTTAGCAACCCTTAGGATTGCTTCCCTATGCTATTTACATCCTCAAACACTGGGGTGGTAAATCACACAGGCTGCGAGACGGCTCGCAGTACGGCAGTATTTTCTCAGATATCTCGTCCAAATATTCGGTTTAAAAAAAAAATGATGGAGTCACACATGGTGACAAATTATAAAGGGAAATTGGCACTGAAAAGACAGACATGCTAACGTACAAGATATTAAACAAGATGGTAACAGAGACTATGCTTGATCCCCAGAATTCCAGAAGCTCCAGGAAAAGAGGAGACAAAAAGAGAAGAGACAAAAAGGAAGAGAAGAAAGGAAAAGAAGAGAACAATGAAGACGGCATACGTGTTTTTCGTTATAATGTATATTCAATTACATGCGGACGCGAACCCCCTGACCCCAACCCCACCGGCCGTCAATGATTCACTTCCCCATAGCACCCAGAGCCCAGTGACAAGTAACAACACACCATCATGGTGTGATAGGTTTATAACATGGTACTCCCTTTCATACGTAATTGAATCCCTTTTAGCATTGGCGATATTCTGCAGCATCGTGCAGACTATCCGCATGAGAAAATGGCGAAGGAGAGCCTACCGCTCTCACACCCCGGTATACAGAATGAGATCCCCTATTTTCGGTTTTCACCAGGCCCCCGAACCCCTGGATCTACAATAAAGGACATTTGTTTGCGTCATTTGTGAATAAAGAAAGATTGTGCAACTCTGTGCTTGACCTCCAAGCCAGAGGAAAATGTGAATGCTGCTATTATTTTTGTATTGTTAGGAAGTTAGTATGATTGGATGTTCAAGTGAGTGTAGTTTATGAAAGATAATTAGAGGTACCGTTTTTTTTATGTTGTACTGCATGCCCTGTTGTGACATAGTGCCACTTAGAATTGTCAGTTAAAATTTTCTTACATAGTTATGGTCAGTGGAGAGTCCATGGAAGAGTGCTCGCTGGGTCAGGGAGTGAAGATGACGCAGTTATGTGATCCTTCACACTTAGCATTGGGGATCACAAGGAGGGTGTGTAGCCACCTGGGTTGGCCACTTCCCGACTTTAAAATGGTGACCCGCAAAGACTACAGGGTAATTCAGTCAACACAGGCACAACAAGCAGGTGCAAAGTTTCCTGTGTATCAGAAGTTACAGAAACCCAGACAGCACTGAAACTAACAGCCATCTGCATATTAATGAGCGATCCCCAGGAACAATTGGAAACAGTTAGAATAAACAAGGTCAAGCCAGACTCCTCGGCGCCAGCAGGAGCCAAGACAAAGGAAGGCCAACGGACACCTAGGGACTGCCCAGCGATAAGGGAACTGCTCCAGTATTGGAGGAATCGATCCAAGTGATTGTTACGTAGTCCAATCACTTGGAACCAGGTACGGGGTCCGCCCAAAGGGACAGGAAGCCCCTGGGGACTATAAAATAGAGTCCCCAAGTTCAATTCGTCCTTCTAGGCAGGGTCACTCAGCAGCTCGAACCAACCCTTGACAGTGACCTGCCTAGCTGCCGCACCAACCAAGTAAGTCTCCAGTCAACACACGCTACGAGATAGGCGCTCCTAGCTACCAATCCATACCAGCTTTGAAGCCTGCAGATTCAGCACCCGAACGAAAGGCCATTTGTTCCCCTGACCTGGTGGGCCAGTTCCAAAGCTAAGTATAGGCCGATAGTGTTAGAGATAGTCTAGTAAATAGAGTTTATGCATGAGTAGTGATTGACTGTGTATAATAAATGTGTTTTGATTTGAAACTTACTAACTGGTGTATTGAATTATTGATCAGTACTTGAACCTGAACCTCGTGGTGGTATCATAAAGTTACCTGGCGACTCGAGAGCAAAGGTTATAAAACAGAGCAAATTAAGTAAAGACACAACGAGCAACATTTACTGCTGTGTCTGAGCCAAATTAAGAACCAACCAAAAGTTAGTAACAGTGAGAATGAGTGTGTGTGTGTCTCTGAGTGTTTGTGAGGCACTCTGTGTATTTCTGGGGGGATGTGATTGGATTGGATTTGTTTTTGTCATGTGTACCGAGGTAAAGTGCAAAGTATTTTTCTGCAAGCAGCTCAACAGATGATTCAGTACATGGGAAGAAAAGGGAATAAAAGAAAATATATAATAGGGCAACACAAGGTATACAATGGAAATACATAAGCACCGGCATCAGATGAAGCGTACAGGGTGCAGTGTTAATGAGGTCAGTCCATAAGAGGGTCATTTAGGAGTCTGGTAACAGCGGGGAACGTATTGTGCACGTATTTTTCCCTGTGGTGTGTGCTTCTGTGAGTGTGTGTGTTTTCCTGAGTATATGCGTCGCTATGTATTTCTGTGAGCGTATGTGCACGTGTTATTCTCTGTAGTGTGTGTTCCTGTGAGGGAGTGTGTGTGTGTGTTTCTGTGAGTGTGTGTGTGTGTGTGTTTGTCTGAGTGTGTGTACATGTGTTTCTATGTGTGTGTGTGTGTGTATGAGTGTGTGTGTGTTTCTGAGTGTGTGTGTTTGTGAATGTTTGTGTGTGTCGAATGATCACCATGAAACCATTGTTGATCATTTTGAAAATCCATCTGGTTCACTTATTCGTGAAGGAAATCTGCCACCTTTTCCCGGTCTGGCCTGCATGTGACTCCAGGCCCCACAGCAATGTGGTTGACTCTGAAACACCCTCTGAAATGGCCGAGCGAGGCACTAAGTCCCAGAGTAACTATAGACGGGGAATAAATGCTGGACCCAGCCAGTGACACCAACATCCCAGGGAAGACACCAACATCCCAGGGAAGCGGGGGCTGCTGCTGGGTGAGTATTTAAGTTTCAAGTAACTTACCTTACAGGAGCATCTCTTGGAGTTTCAGCGGGAGTGGAGTGCGGGGGCTGCTGCTGGGTGAGTATTTAAGTAAACACTTACCTGGTCCCGTTTCTGTTCCTCTTTGCTGCTGTTGTATTGTTTTTAAATTTTATATTTTTTAAGGCGGGAACAGGAAGTTCGACCCGCGGACTTCTGGGAAGTCCCTCACCAATAAATTCTGGTGGAGAGGAAATCCGAGACACTACACGTGTAGTGTCTCCTCCTCTAACCTAATAATAAAACCCACTGGTGTGAGGTAAGTACCATATTGTATGATTATTATTATTATTTTTTTAAAAAATTTAGTTGTTAGTCAGATCTTGGTTGAAAGTTAGAGGGATGGCAGGGAAGGGAGTGCAATGTTCCTCCTGCAGGATGTTTGAGGTGAGGGATGCCGTTAGTGTCCCTGCTGATTTTACCTGCAGGAAGTGCTGCCATCTCCAGCTCCTCCAAGACCGAGTTAGGGAACTGGAGCTGGAGTTGGAAGAACTTTGGATCATTCGGGAGGCAGAGGGGGTCATAGATAGCAGCTTCAGGGAATTAGTTACACCAAAGATTGGAGATAGATGGATAACTGTAAGAGGGACTGGGAAGAAGCCGTCAGTGCAGGGATCCCCTGCGGTCGTTCCCCTGAGAAAAAAGTACACAGCTTTGGATACTTGTGGGGGGGGGACTTACCAGGGGTAAGCCATGGGGTACGGGCCTCTGGCACGGAGTCTGTCCCTGTTGCTCAGAAGGGAAGGGGGGAGAGGAGCAGAGCATTAGTAATTGGGGACTCGATAGTCAGGGGCACAGATAGGAGATTTTGTGGGAGCGTGAGAGACTCACGTTTGGTATGTTGCCTCCCAGGTGCAAGGGTACGTGATGTCTCGGATCGTGTTTTCCGGGTCCTTAAGGGGGAGGGGGAGCAGCCCCAAGTCGTGGTCCACATTGGCACTAACGACATAGGTAGGAAAGGGGACAAGGATGTCAGGCAGGCTTTCAGGGAGCAAGGATGGAAGCTCAGAACGAGAACAAACAGAGTTGTTATCTCTGGGTTGTTGCCCGTGCCACGTGATAATGAGATGAGGAATAGGGAGAGAGAGCAATTAAACACGTGGCTACAGGGATGGTGCAGGCGGGAGGGATTCAGATTTCTGGATAACTGGGGCTCTTTCTGGGGAAGGTGGGACCTCTACAGACAGGATGGTCTACATCTGAACCTGAGGGGCACAAATATCCTGGGAGGGGGATTTGTTAGTGCTCTCTGGGGGGGTTTAAACTAATGCAGCAAGGGCATGGGAACCTGGATTGTAGTTTTAGGGTACGGGAGAATGAGAGTTTAGAGGTCGGGAGCACAGATTTGACGTCGCAGGAGGGGGCCAGTGTGCAGGTAGGTTGTTTGAAGTGTGTCTACTTCAATGCCAGGAGTATACGAAATAAGGTAGGGGAACTGGCAGCATGGGTTGGTACCTGGGACTTCGATGTTGTGGCCATTTCGGAGACATGGATAGAGCAGGGACAGGAATGGATGTTGCAGGTTCCGGGGTTTAGGTGTTTTAGTAAGCTCAGAGAAGGAGGCAAAAGAGGGGAGGTGTGGCGCTGCTAGTCAAGAGCAGTATTACAGTGGCGGAGAGGATGCTAGATGGGGACTCATCTTCCGAGATAGTATGGGCTGAGGTTAGAAACAGGTAAGGAGAGATCACCCTGTTGGGAGTTTTCTATAGGCCTCCAAATATGTAGATGTAGAGGAAAGGATGGCGAGGATGATCCTGGATAAGAGCGAAAGTAACAGGGTAGTTATTATGGGAGACTTTAACTTTCCAAATATTGACTGGAAAAGAGATAGTTCGAGTACATTAGATGGGTCATTTTTTGAACAGTGTGTGCAGGAGGGTTTCCTGACACAATATGTTGACAGGCCAACAAGAGGCGAGGCCACGTTGGATTTGGTTTTGGGTAATGAACCTGGCCAGGTGTTGCATTTGGAGGTAGGAGAGCACTTTGGGGACAGTGACCACAATTCGGTGACGTTTACGCTAGTGATGGAAAGGGATAAGTGTACACCGCAGGGCAAGAGTTATAGCTGGGGGAAGGGCAATTATGATGCCATTAGACGTGACTTGGGGGGGGATAGGTTGGAGAAGTAGACTGCAAGTGTTGGGCACACTGGATAAGTGGAGCTTGTTCAAGGATCAGCTACTGCATGTTCTTGATAAGTACGTACCGGTCAGGCAGGGAGGAAGGCTTAGTGCGAGGGAACCGTGGTTTACCAAAGAAGCGGAATCTCTTGTTAAGAGGAAGAAGGAGGCCTATGTGAAGATGAGGTGTGAAGTTTTGGTTGGGGCGATGGATAGTTACAAGGTAGCGAGGCATGATCTAAAGAGAGAGCTAAGACGAGCAAGGAGGGGACATGAGAAGTATTTGACAGGTAGGATCAAGGAAAACCCAAAAGCTTTCTATAGGTATGTCAGGAATAGGCGAATGACTAGGGTAAGAGTAGGACCAGTCAAGGACAGGGATGTGAAGTTGTGTGTGGAGTCTGAAGAGATAGGCGAGATACCAAATGAATACTTTTCGTCAGTATTCACTCAGGAAAAAGATAATGTTGTGGAGGAGAATGCTGAGACCCAGGCTATTAGAATAGATGGCATTGAGGTACGTAGGGAAGAGGTGTTGGCAATTCTGGACAGGCTGAAAATAGATAAGTCCCCGGGGCCTGATGGGATTTATCCTAGGATTCTCTGGGAGGCCAGGGAAGAGATTGCTGGACCTTTGGCTTTGATTTTTATATCATCATTAGCTACAGGAATAGTGCCAGAGGACTGGAGGATAGCAAATATGGTCCCGTTGTTCAAAAAGGGGAGCAGAGACAACCCCGGCAACTATAGACCGGTGAGCCTCATGTCTGTAGTGGGTAAAGTCTTGGAGGGGATTATAAGAGACAAGATTTATAATCATCTAGATAGGAATGATATGATCAGGGATAGTCAGCATGGCTTTGTAAAGGGTAGGTCATGCCTCACAAACCTTATCGAGTTCTTTGTGAAGGTGACTGAACAGGTAGACGAGGGTAGAGCAGTTGATGTGGTGTATCTGGATTTCAGTAAAGCGTTTGATAAGGTTCCCCACAGTAGACTATTGCAGAAAATACGGAGGCTGGGGATTGAGGGTGATTTAGAGATGTGGATCAGAAATTGGCTAGCTGAAAGAAGACAGAGGGTGGTGGTTGATGGGAAATGTTCAGAATGGAGTTCAGTTACAAGTGGAGTACCACAAGGATCTGTTCTGGGGCCGTTGCTGTTTGTCATTTTTATCAATGACTTAGAGGAAGGCGCAGAAGGGTGGGTGAGTAAATTTGCAGACGATACTAAAGTCGGTGGTGTTGTCGATAGTGTGGAAGGATGTAGCAGGTTACAGATGGATATAGATAAGCTGCAGAGCTGGGCTGAGATGTGGCAAATGGAGTTTAATGTAGAGAAGTGTGAGGTGATTCAGTTCTTGGAAGTGTGGATGAGCAGAGGGATCCAGGTGTCCATGTGCATAGATCCCTGAAAGTTGCCACCCAGGTTGATAGGATTGTGAAGAAGGCCTATGGAGTGTTGGCCTTTATTGGCAGAGGGATTGAGTTCCGGAGTCAGGAGGTCATGTTGCAGCTGTACAAAACTCTGGTACGGCCGCATTTGGAGTATTGCGTACAGTTCTGGTCGCCGCATCATAGGAAGGTCGTAGAGTCTTTGGAGCGGGTGCAGAGGAGATTTACCAGGATGTTGCCTGGTATGGAGGGAAAATCTTATGAGGAAAGGCTGATGGACTTGAGGTTGTTTTCGTTGGAGAGAAGAAGGTTTCGAGGAGACTTAATAGAGGCATACCAAATGATCAGGGGGTTAGATAGGGTGGACGGTGAGAGCCTTCTCCCGCGGATGGATATGGCTGGCACGAGGGGACATAGCTTTAAACTGAGAGGTAATAGATATAGGACAGAGGTCAGAGGTAGGTTCTTTACGCAAAGAGTGGTGAGGCCGTGGAATGCCCTACCTGCAACAGTAGTGAACTCGCCAACATTGAGGGCATTTAAAAGTTTATTGGATAAGCATAAGGATGATAATGGCATACTGTAGGTTAGATGGCTTTTGTTTCGGTGCAACATCATGGGCTGAAGGGCATGTACTGCGCTGTATCGTTCTATGTTCTTTGTTCCATGTTCTAAAAACATTCTATGCAGCGTTGCTGTTTTTGGTCCATTTTGAGTGAATGTTTCACCGTTTATCCAGAAAGTGACAGAAATCAGCTGCTTTTCCCAAATCCATGATATGTCTTACAGAAACATACCATTGAGATCACAGTATATGGACAGAGTACGTGGCTGGCTTGTCTAACAGAAAATAGAGAGGTTTTAGTGAGCAGAATCTAGTCACACGGGTAGAATGAAATATTGTTTGAAATCTTTTATTATCCTGAAATTAGAATTTCTTACCATGTACATGGCGTTGGAATCTCCCAGCTGACATCCCAGAATACTGCAATAAATTGGAAGCTATTGTCTCAAATATTGATATTGTCAGTTGAAGAATTCACTGGCATGACTGTTCCAGCGTCAGCTATCACCTCAGTAATTTTCACATTTTGCATAAATCATTCTTCGAAAAATAATCAGTGTAATGATATGCATAGTATAGGGAGTGTAAAGGGTTAACAAGATGATGTTCATGTATCTCAACCCTAGGTGGCACCACAGTGTAGTCATATAAATATAATGTGGCTCCTGGGATTCTGGGAGAAGGTGTTAGTGAAAGGTTGAGATCGGGTGTTCATTGTGTGAGAGATAAGACAATGTAGTTAGATATTCTAGATTTCTGTAGCAAATATTAAATACTGTTATTTCCTTATCTATCACTTAGAAAGGTGTGCGAATCATTTTGAAGTAGTGTAAATAAACTAGCTTTGTTTGTAATACACAGCTTGATGTTCTTTGTCAGCACTACGACTTCAAACCATTTTGAGAGACTCACAGGGAACATCACAGTCAGAGCAAATCAATCAAAGTTTATGTTAAAAAACACAAGATCAAGGACAATCCTGAACTTGATGAAACACAGTCCTGTCACTGGGAACATGTCAAAACGCAGCTGAGAAAGAAGGGTGCTCACATCTGCAGATAAAACCCAGTCAGCAGAGAGAGGGAGGAGCAGTCTGGGAGCAGATTTCACTTTCCCAGTCTGTGACCCACACCACAACAGGAAACGTCAGTCATTTCAAATGTGTCAGAACTGTGGATGTGACGGATTAGATTGGAGACCTTTGCAAACCACCTCATACAGGTGAAGAAATTCAACACATTGTGAGACATGGGGTTCGGGGCCTTTGTTTTTCATGAACCCGTTTGTCAAAACCTTCACAGGTTATGTTTCGTAAAACCAAAAAGTCTCGTTATTGTAATCTCCAAACTGAGCCAGGCGTTGCGGCAATCTGGGTGGGAGCAACATGTGGATGGAGTCCAGGTTCTATCACAGTGCTTCTCAGCAAAGTTGTGAAGACTGGTTTTATGAAGTGAAATGATTGGAAATAAACACCCACGTAGCAGCCAATTAAATGTGGAGTTAGAAACACAGGATCCTTCACATGAGAGAAAGTAACATCCTCAAAAACCAACTGAACTCAGCGAGTGAGTCCAACTTTCTCAAAATCTGCAGCCGTGTTCTGACCATCAGCTGCTCCCGGGGCTGCTGGGAAATGAATTATAAACTCGCACCAACATCAGCCACAATATTCATCACATTTATCAGCTGACAACATTTCTGTCCTCACCAATTACTTTCCTTTTATAATGGGGTGGGGGACGCACTGACACAGCGATGAGTCATTGCTGAGGCCCAGGCTCATTGGTTTCAAATTCCACCATGGCTTCCGTTGAGATTTAAATTCAAGTTTTTAATTAATACAGACTCTGGAATATAAAGCTATTCTCCTCAGTGGTGACCTTGAAACCATCTGTGACTGTTGTAAAATCCATCTGATGTCCTTTAGGGAAGGATGTCTGCCGTCCTTACCTGGTCTGGCCGACATGTGACTGCAGTGTGGTGAATGTAGGAATTTCAGACATGTTGTACTGTGGGTATTTGGTGCAATAAGGGTTAGTGTGTGTGACTGCTGCAGTCATGTTTTTATAAATCCTGGTTTTGGAGCCATGGGTGCAATTAAAGCATCATAAAAACCTTGGGCTAATGGATTTTTGTTTGGATTAAGGAGATTCCCTGTGGAGGTAATTATATTTTAGCTTGGTAAAATAATGTCATTTCTGGGAGGAGCCAAGATATCAGGCATTTTGCGGAGCAGCAGAGTTCAGTTGAGTTTCAGATGGAGATGTGAGCAGGCAGCAAGCATCTCAGTTCAGTTCAAAGATTTATGTCTGTGACTAGATGAGCACTTTCTTTCCAAGCAGTTCAGAAGAGTGTAATCAGAAGGTGAGCTAAAACAAGCTGAAGTATCTTCTGAAGAAATACAGCCAGACTTTCTGCATGGTTCTGACAGGTTTCAGATCTTGTCTTCAAATGATCGCTCTTCTTCAAAGAACATCTCTGTGAAGCAGGTATTCTTGAGGGCTAACTGTATTTAACAGTGGAATGAGAGCTGAGATGGGATTTTTAATTGTTTGAGTGAGAACAAAGATAGCAGTTAAGGGTTACTGTATTCACTGTATTGATTTGCATTGTTTACGTGGAGATTGTCAGATATTTCCTGGTGTGATGTAAAATATAATTTAATACTCTGTAAGTAATCAAGTTTGTTTCATACACCATATCCCTATTTTTCCCCAAATCACTCCTGGAGTGAGGTGTCATTTCATCACAGTTTTACCAAATTAAAATAAAATATTGGGGTTTCTGTTGCATATCTCATCCACTGTTTTCGTCTGGCCAGGATTGTAACATCAGATCCTCAGCAATGGGGTTGACTGTTAATTGCTCGCTAGGGAAATTAGGGATTGGCAATAAATGCTGCTCTTGCCAACAATGCCCACATCCCATAAACAAACAAAACAAACTATACACAATAACCAAGAGAAACGGAATTATTCTGTCAAAATTACGGGATTGTTATTTCCGAAGCAGTATGAATCCGATGAGCAAACTAAGTCCTGCAAATCCCGAAAGAGTTCCCACAATGATCCAGACAAGCTTCATCTTCTCAGCGTCAGCCGTGTCTGTGAAAGGAAATCACATGTTTACGGTTAAAGGACGGGGAATGGATTTGATTCTCGTCAGTCGGTGACATTTGAAATGGTAAAGTAGAGAAATGAAAGCAGGTGGAATTCAAACTGAGCAGATATTTCTATCTGCTGGACACCTGGAATAACAATGTCAGTTTAAACACAGATCAATTTGATTTATTGATAATGCGGCAGGCCAATCTTATATCGCACTCTGACCACTTGCTGGCCATTCTGGCTGACTTGGTAACAGTGCAGCAAAGTCCCACAGATGGAAAGAAAACCACCAACAGATCCCCAGTGGGTTCCGTTCTGTATCCTCCTCCGTCCACACCAACATTACACTGTAGGGGAGTGACTTTTGGATAGGTGGTGTGTATTGTGTGGCCGATACCACTAATGTGACCAGGCGATCCGTATAAACAAGATGAAGTTTGTTTTTAAACATGGAGGAGTTGAGTTGAGGAAAGGCAGAGCAATGGGGACTGAGATGAAGGTAAAGTTCTCTATATTGGAAGAGGAAATGTCAATGACACATCAGTTAGCAAGATGGAGTTTGTCTAAAAGATTGTGATTGCAAAATTAACAAGGAAGAATGTAGAGAGTTTTAGATTAATGGAACACCCTCCAAAGAGAATTAACCCATTCAAAAAAGTGCCTTAAATGTGTGAGTGGGATTGGGACTAAAGTTCAGAGTAATTGTGTTGATTCAGGTCATTGCCAATGTTGGCTGTGATGGGCAGCGTGCCAGGCTGAAAGGGAGCTAATGGGATGGGTTTTGTTTAGTTTATTCCCTCGAGTTACTGACTGGGGTGAACTCTCCTGCTCTTCTTAAGCTACTGTCATGTGGCCTCCTGCATCTCCCAGAGAGAGTGGACCAGGGCTTGGTTTAAAGTCTCGTCTGATCATCCTCTGATAGAATTGTTCCGAATTCTCAATCATTTTGCTGAAGCAAATTGAGACAAACTATTCCGACTTGTGATATTCATTCTTCAACACGACAAAGAAGATATTATCGGGCCATTATCACATTGCTATTTAGGGAGCTTGCTGTGCACAAATTGGCCGATACATTTCCTACATTTAAATAGGGCCCAAGCTTTACAAAGGGTTTAATTGGTTGTAAAGCACTTTGGGACAACTGGAGATGTCAGTAAAGGTCATTATGGCCTGGATTTTATGGATGGTGAGAGTACCTTGCTCATCATTCGGAGAGTCGGCGGGGACGACTCGACAGCATTGCTGCCATTTCCTGCTCAAATTAACTCGGGTCCGCATTTGGAAAGAAGTCCCAGTCCCTCCATGCACAGCGCTACAGTGGCTGTAAGAGGTACTGCAGCACTGTGCCTGAGACAATGTTCCAGGAACTGCATTGATGGTAAGTGGCAGTGTTCCCAGAAAGGGACAGTCCAGTGGCGATTTTGGAGTTTTTAAATTTAAACCTCAAAGATTTATTGAGAAGAAAAGAAAATTTAACCACACACAATTACAATTACACAGTTAAAATTGATTTCACAATATGTTCCCCCAAAAGACTCCCTAATTGATCAGACTCATAAATAAAATTCTTCCAGGCAATACTCCCTAATATATGTTTAACTATCAAAATCCAGTTAATATTAACCAAGGCACAACTGCTGTAACCTGACTAAATGTATCCCACATGATCTCTCAAACCACGTTTCACTCAAATGTGAAAATTAAAGACCTTCAGAAACTGCCTGACACCAGATTGCCGAGCCTGGTGCTCTATTCGGGACACTCTCACACATCCTTCTTTATACAATAACACAATGCTCCTTAAGGAATCTCGAAAAATTAACACCTGTTCTCACACCACTTTGCGACATTGGTTTTGCATATATCCACTCCGCATCTCAGGATAATCACTCCCCCCGCATTGGGCGGTGGGGCCGGGGGGGCGGGGGGTGGGAGACGCGGGGGACGGGGACCACATTGCCACATTTTATGATCACATCACAAATGGTCAAATTTGAGTCATGGATGTAGGAAAAAGGAAATTTGGATGCTGAATCCTCAATTTAAGAAAAGGTTTCTTGGTTTCAGGATGAATCCTGACATCCTGACTGGTGGAGGTGGAGGAAAACAGGAAGGGACATTTGTTCCCAGTAACCGGAAATGTGGGACACAGTGACCTCATATATCATTGAATTATCTCATGGGGGGGTCACTCTGTGAGATGCTCCTCCCACCCCGAGCAAATTCTGGCCTATTAAGTCGATGAATCAAGGTGGACACTAGGCATTGTTCACTCTAACTCACTCTGTATGGGCATTGTGGGCAATTCCCTTTGTCAGAGCAGAGCAGCAGGAGTAGGCCATTCAGCCCCTCTAGCCCTCTGCGTTATTCAACTGGGCTATGGCTGAGTGTTGACCTCAACACCATTTTCCCTCATTATCCCCATAACCCTCAATATCATTGGCACCTAGAAATCCATCAATCAGTGTGTCCTGCACTAGATTATGTGCTCGAGTCTGTGAAGTTGGATAATGTAACTTGTCCTTACTTATTACAGTGAGCTGGGTTCCATTCCAATCGATATCTCCCCTCACTTCACAATAGTAGATGGCAGCGTCACTGGGCTGAATGTTGCTGATTGTCAGAATGAAGCTGTTACTGGACATGTTTCGAGAAGACTGGAAACGCTCGGAGAAGCCAGGACCCCATCGTGTGTTGTTCAGTATCTCATCTGTTAAAATCCACTCGATGTAAGCTGGTTGTTGTCGGTACCAATGAACATCAGCGTATCTCACAGAGGCGTTATACAGGGTGCACTGTAACCGTGCACTCTGACCCTGTCTGATAGATTCTGGAGCAGGAGACTGGATAACCACTGGGGCATCTGCACCTTTGGAGAAACAATATTCATAACTTAAAAGAGTATCTGGATTTACAAAGTAGCTCTGGTAGTTAAACATAGAATCGTTGGTGCCTCACGGCGCCGAGGTCCCAGGTGCGATCCCAGCTTTGGGTCACTGTCCGTGTGGAGTTTGTACATTCTCCCCGTGTCTGCGTGGGTTTCACCCCCACAACCCAAAGATGTGCAGGGTAGGTGGATTGGCCACGCCAAATTGGCCCTTAATTGGAAAAAATGAATTGGGTACTTGAAATTGTAAAAAAAAAACACAGAGTCACTGAAGTGGAGAAAGAGGCCATTCAGCCCATCCAGTCTGCACCAACCCTCTGGAAGAGCACCCTTCCTCGGCCACTCCCCCACCATCCAAACAAAATCCTTAAATTGGCACCAATACCCATTTGAAGACCGCATTCCACCACCAGCATCAGGAGGGGGTCTCCCCATTTGGATAAAAACTAACCCACTTCGTGTTTCTAATGGTGACCTGGGGGAGTTCCTCATTGTCAAGTACTGGTTGCCATGACATCAGGAAGGGGGAGGGGGGCCTGTGTAGAGCTACCACCATGTCCAGGTTGCTAACCCCTCTTCCCACAATCTCAACCTCTGACCCCAAACCCTCCCACAATCACCTTTGGTCCGAATCCCTCAGCCTGACCTTGTTGTGGGCCACTGGTTTGACTGGTGTTTGCAATGTGCAGCTGCCTGTCTCAGGTACCATGGTCATGTGGAAGGCCCACTGATGTCTATGTATGTGCCTGATCCTTCACAAAGGAAGCAACATGGGCCTCTCCCTGGACCTCAGACCAGTGAGTGAGAGACCCCATCACCTGTATCAAGAAGCGGGCTTTGTGTCCAAAAAAGTGTGAACATTTGAGACTTCTGAGAACCACAAGACAGAACATGTGGTGAAGATTAATGAGAATCATGGAAACTGTACTTACTGGTTACATTCAGCTGTGACCCATCCCCACTGATATGTCCCCACACGGAGCAGTAATAGACGGCAGTGTCATTGGGCTGCACGTTGCTGATTGTCAGGATGAAGCTGTTGGAGCTGATGTGTCTGGCAGGCAGGAAACGCTCAGAGAAACCCGAATCCCGGTCTACATAATTCTTTGTATCAAGTGCTAAAATCCTCTCCCTCTCTTTCCCTGGCAGCTTCCTGTACCAATAAACGTTTGTGTATCTCACTGCGGCGTTCTGCATGGAGCAGTGGAACCGTGCAGTCTGACCCTCTGGGACACGTTCCACACTCGGAGACTGGATAAGGACTGGAGGTTTCTCACCTTTAAGAGAAAAATATCAACAATTTATAAACAGGTGCTGAGGTTGCAGTCTGGGCTGATTCTCCGCTTCCCCAGCCGCGTGTTTCTCGGTGGCGCGCTGTTCCCAGGCAGCGCGATTCTGCCTTCCCGCTTGTCAATGGGATTTCCCATTGAAGCCACGCCACAGGGAAAGCCCCGGGCGAGGGGGCACTGCCGGCGGCAATCGCCACGGCCAGAGAATTGCAGCCTTTCTTTCTGCTTTTAGTAGAAGTGCCACCCTCCGATCAGAGACTCGGGGGTCCTCGATCACAGGGTCAGACCCATTATTGACCTGTCAATCCCTCCATGCTCACATAATCCAATGGAGCTTCCCAAAAAGAAATGATGTGGGGGTGTTGCTGCCTCTCCAGCCACCCGCTGAGTTCCCATCACCTCCACAAGATTCCACCCATTGTCCCGGCCGCACTGAAGCCGCCAGTTAATGTGTTCCTCACTCACATTCAAAGTCTGGGGCAACTATTTTGTGGCCCTTGTCCTATTAGCTGAAGGAGTTGCTCAATTCAAGAACAAACCTTTGTTTCTTTAGTCCACATTCCAGCAATTCTCATTGATGATTGGAAAGTGAGCATTGAGCTGCTCAATAGTTTAATAAATCATTGTCGATGCCACCAATCTGTGTGGCCAGGACTGCAGGGAACAAAGCTCAGGAAGAATTCCCACCTCCGGGAGGGGAGGGCAAAGACAGCAAGCTGGAAAATCTCACACACCTGATGGCCCACACCCTGTGATTCTAAAAGAGATCGCTGCAGATTTAGAGAATGCACTCGTTACAAATTTCCCAAATTCCTTCATTTTAGGATCAATCCACGGGGACATCGGCCGGTATTCTGCGCTCGAGGCCGCTGAGATCGGGAAACCCGCTGGGATCGGCGCCGGGCGACAGACCCGTTCCCATTCTCTACCCGCCCCCCCGGTGCTCTGCTACCCCCCTACCCCGGTGCTGTGCTCCCCGCCCCCCCCCCCCCCTGCAACCTGATTCAAGTTCTGGGCGGTCAACTCAGTCTATGTGTAATAACATTATTTGGAATAAAAGTAATAAAGCATAGACATTACTCACTGGTTACATTCAGCCGGGTTCCTTTCCCAAAGATTTTCCCCCAAATCCCACAGATATAGACAGCGGAGTCACCGGGCTTCACATCTCTGACTGTCAGAATGTAGCTGTTACCGGGAACATCTCTGGAAGGCTGAAACCGATCATACAGACCTGTCGCCCGGGAAACTTCGCCATTTATATCATGACTCAAAATCCATTCCTTACTTTGTGAGCGGTACCAATGTAAAGTGTATTTATCCACAGTGTGCCCTAAATGCTTGCTCTGTAAGTCACACAGAAACGTCACTGTTCCACCCTCAGCCACTTTCACAACTTGAGGGGATTGGATAAGAACCGTCCCTGTCACATGACCTGTGAACAGAAAATAACTGAAGATCAGAACAAATAAGAAAATACAAAATAGAAGCTGAAACACAAGTTATTATAAAATCCCGTGTAGATCAGGAATTAATATTGTGCATTGTCATCAGTAACTTGTAGCCCAGTTGCTTTATCCACACCCTGAACTTCACTGTCTCACATCGCACTGTACTGACCAATAATGTCAGCCCAGCATTTTGTGCTCAAAGCCTCGCGTCTCAAGTGGGATTTGAACTGAGCCAAGATGGACACAGTGGGGAGGATTTGAGGGATAGAACGATGTGTTGGAGGTGGGTCAGATTGACCAAATGTGTGCTGGTGTTGTGAATGGCTGCCTGCAGGCCTTAGAGCCAGGAACAGAATGTATTCAGCCAGGAGCAGTGCAGTTTCCTCTGTTAAGCGTGGTCCAAGTTTAAATTATTGATATAAATGGTAAACAAGAGTCATCCCAGCACAGAACATTGTCGAGCTCCAATTCCCATCATGTCTCATTCATTTGTTTATTACCTTATCAAAGGAAATCTAAATATATAACATCTACAAGTTTACCTATGTCTACTCTCTTAGTTAGCTCTTCAAAGAATTCTGTTCAGTGGCATGGTAACACAGAGGTTAGCACTACTGCCTCACAGCACCAGGGACCCAGGTTCAATTTTGGCCTCGGGTGACTGTCTGTATGGAGTTTGCATCATCTCCCCGTGTCTGTTTGGTTTCCTCCGGGTGCTCCGGTTTCCTCCCACAGTATAAAGATATACAGGTTAGATAGATTGACCATGGAAAATTGCCCCTTAGTGTTCGGTTACGGGGATAGGGTGGGGGCCTGACCCTGTGTCATGTGCTCTTTCAGAGGGTCGGTGCAGGCTGGATGGGCTGAATGGCCTCCTTCTGCACTGTGGGGATTCTCTGAGTCTATGAATTGATTTGGTCAAGAATGACACGTCCATTTCAAGTCCTTGTTGACTATTCATTCTTCTGTTTGTTTTTTAGAGTCTAGATTATTTTAGTCGGAATTCCATTATGTTTCATACAACTTATGTGAAACCAACTTGTCTATAATTCCCAGGACATGTTATATTTCCTTTCTTAAGTGCAACATTTCTCTTAATTTTATTTTAATTGAGATTTCTAATCACATTGTTGGATGTCATTTCCTGTCTGACTTCACTCTCTTTCCTGGCTTCTTGTGGTTTCGCATCAAGGATCCTATCAGAAGCTGAGAAAGATAAAATCCAAAAGTCTATGAAAACTGATAAAATAATCATCTCCCATTGGGCACGCTGGGTAAACTGATCTCCTGACCCAACGATCGTCCAACAATCAAACTGGATCTCGAGAATTTCTGACCCCTTTGAGTTCCCAACGCCCCCTGCAGCCTGCGGCAACGTTACTGGATTCAGGAGCCTCAACGCAAGGGGCAGGGTTCTGACCCTCTGGTTCCAGAACATTCCAAGGTGGCTTTCTGAGATTGTCAACTCTGCTGAGGCACCGAGTGGGACCTCTTCACATCCCCCTCAACATCACCACAGGATTCCCATTGGGAAGCTCGGATCACTCACACTAATTAGATCAGGAAACATGCTCACAAAATTCCTGACTGAAGCATTGACACAGAAAAATGCCTGGAGTTGTGTCAGAGTCACTTCAGCCTTCAGCATCTGTACATTAAACATCCTCCTCAGTGTGCTGACCCCCTCAGCTATCCCTACACCTCCCATTCCCATTCACACAGACAGCAGTAAATAGGGGCACACAAGTTTGGGGGAAAGGCTTCAAGGGGGTGACTGTTCCTATGAGACGGATCAGGCTCCTCACGGACATGAAAGGGGTCTGAAGGATTTTGGGATGATAATTCAGGAGCAGTTTATGAATGGTGGATTTGAGGAAGAAATCCGCTGGCAAATTAATTCCCTCCATTTAACATTCTAGGATGGAAAATAATCCAATGAAAATCATCACGCAAATCAGGAGAAATGGGAATTAAAGAATTAACGAGGTTTTGTTAATTTTTGAATTAAATTTAGAGTACCCAAGGAGCAATTTGGAATGGACAATCCACCTACCCTGCAAATCTTTGAGTTGTGGGGGTGAAACCCACGCAGACACGGGGAGAATGAGCAAACTCCACACAGACAGTGACCCGGGGCCAGGTTTTAACCCAGGTCCTCAGCTCCCTAGGCAGCAGTGCTAACCACTGTGCCACCGTGCCGTCCAACGATGTTTTAAACATGAAGAGTGAGACAATTGTGTCTGTGGATTGCCGGCCGCTGGAGTTTCAGAGTGGGATCACTGAGCTGGGGGCTCAGTGTTGTCTCTGACGCTGTATTTTCCCATTGAACCATGAGAACCCCAAACTATCCCAACTCTTAAACAGGAAAATCTGACTAAAAATTCACATCACCCCCAATAACCAGAAAATCAACTCAAAAACATAACGATGTGCAAGCAGCCCCAGGTTACTTACCCACCGCCATACAGAGGGTGAGAGTCAGAACAGAGAGAGCTGGGCAAAACATTCCAAACAAAGTCCTTTTGCAAACACACAATTCTTGTTTCTTTCACACACTCTTCTATTCGATGTTGCTGTGAAAGATTGCGGGATGTCTCAACATTACTTCCTATTTTTACTTCTAGAGGTGTGACAGCACGGTAACATTGAGGTTATGACTGCTGCCTCACAGCGCCAGTCACCCGGGTTAGCAATGCTATCTCACAGTGCCAAGGACCCGGGTCAGCTGCTATCTCACAGTGCCAAGGACCCGGGTCAGGACTGCTGTCTCACAGTGCCATGGACCCGGGTCAGCACGGCTGTCTCACAGTGCCTGGGACCCGGGTCAGCACGGCTGTCTCACAGCGCCAGGGACACAAGTTCAATTCCAGTCTTGGGTGACTGTGTGGAATTTGTACATTCTCCCCGTGTCTGCGTGGGTTTCCTCCGGGTGCTCCGGTTTAATTCCACAGAGAAAAGATGCACAGGTTAGGTGGATTGGTCATGCTGAATTGTCCCTTAGTGTCCAAGGCTATGCAGTTTTGGTGGATTGGCCATGCTAAATTATCTCTCAGTGTCTAAAGATGTGCAGGTTAGGTGGATTGGCCATGCTAAATTGCCCGTACTATTCAAAAGCTTACATGGTGACATGGGGATAGATGTTGGGCGGCACGGTAGCACAGTGGTTAGCACTGTTGCTTCACAGCTCCAGGGTCCCACGTTCGATTCCCGGCTTGGGTCACTGACTGTGCGGAGTCTGCACGTTTTCCCAGTGTCTGCGTGGGTTTCCTCCAGGTGCTCCGGTTTCCTCCCACAAGCCGCGAAAACGTGTTGTTGGTGAATTGGACATTCTGAATTCTCCCTCTGTGTACCCGGACAGGTGCCGGAATGTGGCGACTAGTGTTAACGTAAACCTACTTGGGACAATAAAGATTATTAAAAAACAAAATTAAGTGTGGAGGAGTGGGCCTTGGCGGGGGGCTCGTTCACAGGGTCAGTATAGACTCAATGGGCCCAATGGCCTCCTCCTGCACTGTCGGGAATGTTTCTGTGATTCTCTGATTCATTCCCATGGGACAGATTGGGTCACTGAGGGACATTCAAGTGGTTTTGGGGATGATAATTCAGGAGCCCCAGCAGCAGACTTCAGCAAGGTTCACCCTGCGTCTCCACAGATACTCGGAGAGCTCGTCAGTACTGACCAGTGGAAATGGCTCCATTTTATTCTATGGACAATGGTCTCCATACCCTCACTCTGATGGTGTTTTTTAAAAATAAATTTCGAGAACCCAATTCATTTTTTCCAATAAAGGGGCAATTTTGTGTGGCCAATCCACCTACCCTGCACATCTTTGGGTTGTGGGGGTGAAACCCACGCAAACACAGGGAGAATGTGCAAACTCCAGAGCCGGGATCGAACCTGGGACCTCGGCAACGTGCTAACCACTGCGCCACCGTGCTGCCCTCCTGATTCCAGGGATGGCAGGACTGACGTATGAGGAGAGATTGATTAGTTTAGGATTGTTTTCGCTGGAGTTCAGACGAATGAGGGGGGATCTCATAGAGACTTATAAAATTCTATTCATCTAATTCTAGTCGCCGTAAATGCCATCTTATTGATCGAGATCGGAACTCCTCTGAACCTTGAATGAATATTTGAATGGAACCTCTGCCCCTCCCACCCTTTCCTCAGTCTCGTCTGATCCCTAATTGGCAAATATGTCTCCTGCAAGAAGACTACTTCTGCGCGGAGAGTCCGCAAATGAGTAAACACCCGAGACCTTTTAACCCGACCATTACCCCCTCACCTTCCCTTTCTGTGGTCCACCTTGAACTTGAACACAAGGAAGTGCGTGACAATGAGCTACCTGTGAACCACAGACCCGAGAATACAGGAAGAATGAATAGAATTGTACATTTGCAAAAGGACATTGTTTGGAATGTTTTGCCCAGCTCTCTCAGCTCTGACTCTCACCCTCTGTATGGCGGTGGGTAAGTAACCTGGGGCTGCTTGCACATCGTTATGTTTTTGAGTTGATTTTCAGGATATTGGGGGTGATGTGTATTTTTAGTCAGATTTTCCTGTTTAAGAGTTGGGATAGTTTGGGGTTCTCATGGTTCAATGGGAAAATACAGTGTCAGAGACAACACTGAGCCCCCAGTCCAGTGATCCCGCTCTGAAACACAAGCGGGCGGCAATCCACAGACACAATTGTCTCAGTCTTCATGTTCAAAACATCACATTGTCCCGGTTCAGTGACGAGGAACAGTTGTTGAAAAGAGTTATTGGAAGACTGATGCCACCTGTGGGATCACTCCCCACAGTGAGGTCAACACCATCAGGGTGAGGGACAGCACGGTATCACAGTGGGTTAGCACTGTTGCCTGACGGCGCCAAGGACCCGGGTTCGATCCCGACTCTGGGTCACTGTCCGTGTGGAGTTTGTACATTCTCCCTGTGTTTGTGTGGGTTTTAAAAGTTTATTTGAAAAAAACTCCCTGGAATCAGTCTGGTAAACCTTTACTGCTCACCCTCGAGAGCAAGAACATCCTTCCTCAGAAAAGGAGGCCAAAACTACACACAATATTTAATAAATGTTTCATTAAAGTTTTCCAATGAACGTTTTACATAACAAAAATAGAAATACAGATAGTAATAAACAATAACAAGAAACATATCCCAAAGTTCACAGTGAAACTACTGACACAACAGAATTAAAAAAAAACAGAACAAGGTGGGTTTTGTCTCCATGCCCAACTCACATTGTATCAACAGTACCCCCACCTGAACCCCCCGCCCCTCCCCCCCAGGATGCTGCTGCTGCTGACACTTACGGCTCCCCTCGAAAGTCAAGGAAAGGTTGCCACCGCCGGGAGAACCCCATCAAGGACCCTCTCAAGGTGAACTTTATTCGCTCCAGACTGAGGAACCCCGCCATATCGCTAACCCAGGTCTCCACACCCGGGGGATTCGAGTCCCTCCACATTAGCAAGATCCGTCACCGGGCTACCAGGGAGGCAAAGGCCAGTACCTCGGCCTCTTTCGCTTCCTGCACTCCCGGATCCTCCGAAACCCCAAATATCGCTACTGTTGGACTCGCCTTCACCCGAGTGTTCAAAATCCTGGACATCACCCTCGCAAACCCCTGCCAGAGTTCTTTAAGTGCCGGGCATGCCCAAAACATATGGGCATGGTTCGCCGGACTCCCTGCACATCTCGAGCAACTGTCCTCCACCCCAAAAAACTTACTCATTCTTCCCGCCGTTATATGCGCCCGATGCACCACCTTAAACTGGATTAATCCGAGCCTGGTACATGATGAGGAGGAGTTCACCCTGCTCAGCGCGCCGGCCCACAGACCCTCATCCAGCTCCTCACACAGCTCCTCCTCCCACTTGCCCTTCAAATCCTCCTCTGAGGCTTCCTCCACCTCCTGCAGCTCCTGATATATGTCCGACACCTTCCCCTCCCCTACCATTATGCCAGACACCACCCTGTCCTGGATCCTACGAGGGGGTAGCAGTGGAAATGTCCCCACCTATTTTCTAAGAAAGTCTTGAACCTGTAGGTACCTGAACGCATTCCCCGGGGGCAGGCCGAACTTCTCCTCCAGCACCTGCATGCTAGGGAAAGTCCCGTCAATAAACAGGTCTCCCATCCTCCTAATACCTGCCCTATACCAGCCTTGGTATCCCCCATCCAACCCACCCAGAGCAAATCTGTGGTTATTCCATATCGGGGTCCACACCGAGGCCCCCTCCTCTCCCCTGTGTCTCCTCCACTGCTCCCAGATCCTTATTGCTGCTGTCACCACCGGACTAGTGGTGTATCGCGCCGGTGAGAACGGCAGCGGAGCCGTAACAAGTGCCCCTAGACTGGTGCCTCTACACGACACCACCTCCAACCGCCCCCACGCCGCCCCCTCCTCCATCATCCATTTCCTGATCATGGCCACATTGGCCGCCCAGTAATAACTGCAGAAGTTCGGCAGAGCCTGTCTCGTCCCCCGGTGCAGACTGAAATATTCCGACCTTAGCCGGTTTGTGGACACACTCGCTGCAAGGGCCTGATACAGCAGCTTGACACACCCTATAAATCCCTCCCCAAATCCAAACCTGCCTAGCGCCTCCCACAGATACTCCCACTCCACCCTGTCAAAGGCCTTGTCCGCGTCCATCGCAGCCACCACCTCCACCCCCCCACCCCCCCAAGCCATCATGATAATATTCAGGAACCTCCTCACATTCGCGTTCAGCTGCCTGCCCTTAACAAACCCCGTCTGGTCCTCCCCAATCACTCACGGGACACAGTCCTCTATTCTCGTGGCCAGAATTTTTGCCAACAGCTTGGCATCCACGTTCAGGAGCGATCTCGGCCTGTAGGACCCACACTGAAGCGGATCCTTCTGCTTCTTCAGGATAAGCGAGATCAATGCCTGCGACATTGTCGGAGGGAGGATCCCTTTCTCCTTTGCCTCATTGAAGGTTCTCACGAGGAGCGGGCTCAACAGCTCCGAGAACTTCTTATAAACTTCGACGGGGAAGCCGCCCGGGCCCAGGGCCTTGCCCGTCTACCTGCCTGCCGGCCCCCTGACTACCTCCTCCTACCCAATCTGGGCCCCCAGTCCCTGCACTCGCTCTGCTTCCACCCTTGGGAACCTCAACCGGTCCATGATCCGCCTCATCCCTTCCCCCTCCCCGGGGGGTTGGGGGGGGGGGGTTCCGACTTGTATAACCTTCCATAGAACTCCCTGAAGACTTCATTGACCCTCTCTGGGCTCAGCATCATGTTGCCTTCCCTATCCTGCACTCCTCCAATCTCTCTGGCCGCCTCCCTCCTGCGCAGCTAGTGCGCCAGCATCCTACTCGCCTTCTCCCCATACTCATAAACTGCCCCCTTCACTTTCCTCAGCTCCGCCTCCGCCTTCCCCGTGGACAGCAAGTCAAACTCCGCCTGTAATTTCCGGCGCTCGTTCAACAGCCCCCCTCTGGGGCCTCCGCGTACCTCCTATCTACCCTGAGTATCTCTCCCACCAGTCTCTCCCTCTCCGCCCTCTCCTTCTTCTCTCTGTGGGACCTAATGGAGATTAACTCTCCCCTACTGACCGCCTTCGGAGCCTCCCAAACCACTGCCACTGTCACCTCTCCTGTGTCATTCGTTCCCACATAATTCTCAATACTCCTCCTTATCCACCCGCACACCTCTTCGTCCGCCAGCAGCCCCACATCCAGTCGCCAGAGAGGGCGCTGACTCCGTTCCACCCCCAGTCGCAGGTCCACCCAGTGCGGGGCATGGTCCGAGACCGCAATGGCCGATCTTTCTACCCCCTCCACCCTCGGGATTAATGCCCTACTCAACACAAAGAAGTCTATTCGTGAATAGACTTTATGGACATGGGAGAAAAAGGAAAACTGCTTCATCCTTGGCCGTGTAAACCTCCAGGGGTCCACTCCCCCCATCTGGTCCATGAACTCCCACAAGGCCCTGGCCGCCGCCGGCCTCTTTCCCGTTCTGGATTTGGAACGATCCAAGCCCAGATCCAAGACCGTATTAAAGTCCCCTCCCATAATCAGTTGACTTATCTCCAAGTCCGGGATCCTACCCAGTACACGCGTCATAAAGTCCGCATTGACCCAGTTCGGGGCATATATATTCTCTAACACCACCCGAGCCCCCTGCAGCTTGCCACTCACCAATATATACCTGCCCCCCTTGTCCGCCACGATACTCCCCGTCTCAACCGCCACTCATTTACTGATCAAAATAGCCACTCCACTGGCCTTTGAGTCTAACCCCGAGTGAAACACCTGTCCAACCCATCCTTTCCTTAGCCTCGTCTGGTCAGCGAGCTTTAAGTGCGTCTCTTGCAACATGGCCACGTCTACCTTCAAGCCCTTCAAATACGAGAACACGCGGGACCGCATGACTGGCCCATTCAGGCCCCTCACGTTCCATGTGATCAGCCTGCTTGGGGGGGGGGGGTGGTGGGGGGGTAACCATCCCCCCATCCCGCCGACTAGCCATCTCCCTTTTTCGGCCAACCGCGTGCCCCGGCCTCCCTCCTCCAGCTCTCCCCCCGGCCGACTCTCCCTCCATACCCCTCACCTGGCTCCCCTTCAGTCAGCAAAGCAGCACCCCTCCCCCCCTTCCCCCCCCCCCCAAACCTCCCCCCCTTCCCCCCCCCCCCAAACCTCCCCCCCTTCCCCCCCCCCCCAAACCCCCCCCCCCCCCCCGCCCCGGCCAAGCATCCGCTTAGCTCTGGTTTCCCCCCCATTTTGCTTCCGTGAGTCAGCTCACCCATGCTGACCCCGGCCGCTCCCGCCTCTATATATCCACCCTTAACTTGTTGCCCCCTTCGGGCCACCCTATCAGGGTAGAGGGGCAAGCGCCATCTGGGACCTCCCCGTGCCCCGGACAGCCCGTCCCGGGCGATTCCCACCCCCTAGCACCGAACACCTGTAAAACAAAACACCTGGAAAACAAGCAAAACAAACAACAAACCCCAACCAAACTAGGGCAGACGTGCCCATAAACTTATGCTTTACCCGCAGTCCTCCCCTCGGTCCCACCCCACCCGCACATTTCACCCCCATACAACAGTCCCTTAGTTCAGGTCCGGCTTCTCCTGCCTGATGAACGACCACGTCTCGTCTGGGGTATCAAAATAGTGTTGCCTGTCCTGGTATGTTACCCACAGTCTCGCCGGGTGCAGGAGCTCAAACCTCACCCCTTTGGCGTGAAGGACCGCCTTTGCCCGGTTAAACCCTGCACGCCTCCTCGCCAGCTCAGCTCCCAGGTCCTGGGAAATTCGGATCTCGCCACTCTCCCACTTCCTGCTCCGCTCTTTCTTCGCCCACCGCAGGACTCGCTCCCGGTCTGCCAAGCGCTGAAACCGTATCACCATCGCCCTCGGTGGCTCATTTACCGTCGGCTTTCCAGCGAGAACCCTGTGCGCCCCATCCAGCTCCAAGGGCCGTGGGAAGGCCCCCGCGCCCATCAGCGTCCCCAATATTGTGGCCACGTACGTGCTCGCGTCCTCCCCCTCCGCTCCTTAAGGAAGGCCCAGGATCCGCAGATTGTGGCACCGAGATCTGCACTCAAGGCCATCCAGCCTCTCCTGCCATCTCTTATGGAGCGCCTCGTGCGCCTCCACTTTCACCGCCAGGCCCAGAATCTCGTCCTCGTTCTCCGCCACCTTCCTCCTCACCTCCTTGATCTCCTTTTCCTGCGCCTTCTGGGTCACCACAATTCTCTCCATGGAGGCCAGCATCTCCCTTTTCAGCTCCATGAAGCAGTTTTTCAGGAGTTCCTGCTGTTGTCTGGCCCACTGGGCCCACACCTCCCGATATTCTCCGGCCGCCATTTTGTCCTGCCGGACCTTCTCGACCTTCTTCCCCGGGTTCGCGCATCTGCCGGCTCCGCACCTGGTCCTCTCCATGCACCAGCGGGGGGGGGGGGGGCTCTCCCACGTCTGTTCCCATGCCGGACCCTCCTGTTAATTGCCGCCGCCGCTCCTTTTAGCGGCCCAAAACACCGATCCCGGCGGGAGCTGCCGTTCGTGTGACCTAGCAGGTCATGGCCGCTACTGGAAGTCTACACATAATATTTAGGTGTGGCCGCACCAAGGCCCTGTATAATTGCAAAAACACATTCCTGCTCCTGTACTCAACCTCTCGCAATGAAGGTCAACATGCCATTCGCCTCCTTTACCACCTGCTGTACCTGCATGCTTACCTTCAGCGAATGGTGCACAAGGACACCCAGGTCCCGCTGCACACTCTCCTCTCCCAATTTACAACCATTCAGGTAGTAATCTGCCTTCCTGTTTTTGCTTCCTCACACTTATCCAAATTATACTGCATCTGCCATTGATTTGCCCACTCGCCCAACCTGTCCGGATCATGCTGTAGGATCGCTGCATCCTCATCACAGTTCACCCTCCCACCCAACTTGGTGTCACCTACAAACATTGAGATGTTACATTTTGTTCCCTCATCCAAATCATCAATATCTCTTGTGAATAGCTGGGGTCCCAGTATCGATCCGTGTGGTACTCCACTAGTTACTGCCTGCCAATTTGAAAAGGACCCAATAATCCGTGCTCTTTGTTTCTGCTCTCCCAACCAGTTTTCTATCCACCTCAATACACTTCCCCAATTCCATGCACTTTAATATTGCACGATAATTTCTGATGCGGGACTTTGTCAAATGTCTTCTGAAAGTCCAAATATATCACATCGACAGGCCCCTTGTCAACTCTACTACATACATTTTCAAAGAATTCCATTTGATTTGTCAAGCATGATTTCCCCTTCATAAATCCCTGCTGACTCTGACTGATCCTGCCACAGCTTTCTAAATGTCCCGCTACAAAGTCCTTGATAATGGATTTGAGAATTTTCCCCACTGCCAATGTTAGGGTTACTGGTCTATAATTCCCTGCTTTCTCTCTGTCTCCCTTTTTGAATATTGGAGTGACATTAGCCACCCTCCAATCAGCAGGGACTGCTCCAGAGTTTATAGAATCCTGGAAGATGACCACCAATGCATCCACTATTTCCAGAGCCACTTCCTTCAGTATTCTGGGATGTAGATTATCAGACCCTGGGGATTTATCCGCCTTCAGTCCTATCAATTTCCCCAACACCATTTCTCTCCTAATATTGATCTCCCTCAGTTCTTCCCTCTCACTCAGCCTTTCAATCTCCAACATTTCTGGTATCTAATTTGTCCTCTTTTGTGAAGATAGAACCAAAGTATGTATTCCATTGCTCAGCCATTTCTTTGTCACCAATTATACAATCCCCCATTTCTGTCTGTAGGGGGCCGACATTTGTCTTTACCAATCTCTTTCTCTTTATGTATTATAGAAACTGTTATAGTCTGTCTTTATGTTCCCTGCAAGCTTACTTTCGGACTGTATTTTCCCCTTGTTAATCAATCACTTGATCCTTTTTTGTTGAATTCTTTACTGCTCCCAATCCTCAGACTTATTATTTTTCTTGGCCAATCTGTGTGCTTCTTCCTTGGATCGGATGCTATCCCTAATTTCCTTTGTAAGACAGAGATTGGTCCTCTTACCCAAGCGAGACAAGCGAGGCCAGCAGCGCGGGTTCAATTTCTGTACCAGTGACAAATCCCAAATTTCTTTACCCGTCATTCTGGCCTCAATAAAAGTCGAGATGGATTTGCAGGTACAGCATTAGTTATTTTATTTAGCTTGCAAGCTTGTTTCATTTCACAGAAGCATAGGACACATCTAGTCTCCTACATCCCGGAAAGCGAATGAACAAAGAGACAAAGGGATCTCTGCAAATCAATTCAAATGGTATCAAGTTTCACATACATGATTCCCATAGGTCAGGCTATACCCCTCCTGGCCTAGTCAGACATTCTGATTGGCTCACTTCCAATCCCTTCCTCTGGCCCATATTACCCAGCATTCTTTTCTCCTCCATTGGTGGACACACCTCTTCCTGCTTTGCCATGCGGTCTGAAATCCTTTTGTCTGTGAACTCACCAGAATGAGACTGGCCTATCTCTACATTACAGTAACTAATATCTCTAAAGTAACTATTTTATATCACATTCGTCATTCCCTCCTTTTATCATTCCATGATAACCAAACTATCCAATCCATAGCTACGGTCCCTCATCTAAAAAGATCTGTCACTGCATTTCCAATTCCTGGCGTAGCCCCCCTTCATCTGCTGCACCCTCATAGATTTTGACAGCTAAGATTTTAGGGGCGTTGATCTGTTCCAGTGTACCCCGCATTCTACCCATCACACATTTAAGGATGGCTGGGCCCACAAACATGCAGCCGATAGCCACCACTAAATACATGACCATATTTATCAACCAGCCCTTTCAACCTCCAAATCCCCAGTTACCCCAAGTGCCAGGATCCTGCATTCCATCCAGGTGATCCCGTATGTGATCCATTAATTTAGTGATGTTAGCGGTCAAGTCCTGAACTCCCATGATATACTTGCCCTGCACTATGGCGCATACCCCACCCTCACGGGCCAGAAGATAGTCAAGAGCATACCGGTTCTGCATTGCAAACAACCGTAGCTGAGACAATTCCTTGGTTATTGCCCCGAGGGCTCCCAAGGTTTCATTTCCCAAGATGGTAAGGCCACAAATAAAATAATTCCTATTGCTGACAGCCAAGGAACCCCCCACACCTCCCAGTGTCAAGACGCTCAGAGTCCCCCACCAGGCTGAGTGGCCCCGGTTGGGTGCGAGAACCTGAGCTTTTTTCCAGTTCTCGCAAAATTCAGCCGAGACTGCCCGGCGTGCTAACTGATTATGCAGCTTCCACGCCGCAGGGCAGGGGACTGTGGTAGGGACTAGAGTCCTTATAGCAATTTGGCGGGGAAATGGGGGTGACAAAACATTGGTCGCTGTGCCATTAAAGAAAAAGTAGTATCCTTGTTCCGTGTGCAGGCTAGCATCACAATCAGTATATCGGTTGTGTAAGGATCCCCCAGTAGCCCAGTTTATCCAGCTTCGAAACGCCCATTCGGGCCGCCTAGCAATGCGGAAAGCCCTAGTCCCAACAGCGATATGAGAGACATTCGCCCAGCCACAAAGGAGCTGGAGGCCGGCGTTCAATGGAACGCAAGTGGTGTTGTAACAAACGCATTGGCCAGACGCCTGGGTGATATGGCACCTCCTGTCCGTACAGGTGGGGAACAGACATGTTATATTCGTTTCCACCTCTTCCAGCAAACAGCCGTATCCTTCACTGCTGAAACAATTCTCGTACGACCGGGAATCCCTATTGGGAGTGAAGTGGCTAGGTATATACGCCCTCCACCGTTGCAACCTATCATACTGTGAATGGGAATTATCCCGAGGAAGGGGAAGGCAAATAGCCGGTGGTGCTGAACCCGGATCGTAAGGAAGAGTGACTTGCTCGGGCAGTGGCTCGGAATGCTGACAATGAACCACTGTTTGGGGAGTGCCCCAAAGCGGTGAAACAGAAAATAACCCAGACACTGCTGCAGGGTTCGGATAGCAGACAACCTGTCCGTGGCCATACAAGCGATGGTAAATCTGGTAGAAGAGATTCATACTACCCAGGTTTTCCTCAGTTTGGCCTTTAACTAACTTAAGTGTATCTCCCGGTAACCTACGTTCTAGCTGTACTTCCCTTCTCACACGCCCCGTCCTCTCTCTAGTCCCTCTCTCTTTCTCATAGCCTCTTCCTACGCTCTCCTGACGGCCTGATGTTACCTTTATTGCACCAATCTTAACACATCCAAAATCAAATTTACATGTTTTCCAAAAACAAGGCAATGTTTCTATAAAATATTCCCTTCCCATCGCCGGGACCGGTGCAATTGCTTCATGAGTCCTGCATTCTCCTTAACTTTGACGATCTTCCATGAGTCGATACCATGTCCTCGTATATGGGGGCAGCGAAGAACATCACCTTTGCATAGGTGATGTATCCTTGTAGATTGGTTGGGGTTACAAATATAGATAATATTCCCCTTTTCCATGTCTGTCGCCAATAACACTCCAAGCGAAGTAAGGCCAAATATCACACAGACGGTGCGTAGCCACCCCATCATGCTCCACACCTGGAAAATAGCACGGGGAATGATTTTCCGCATCAAGACTTTAACCACAGTAGCAGTTTTATTATCGATAGTCGGATACGCCTCGACCCATCTGCTGAACACATCCACAATGACCAAAACATATTTGACACCTTTCCAACTCAATGTAATCCATTTGCAGCGTCTCAAAGGGACCACTGGGCAACGGGGTTTGCCCCATCCCACAAGGGATACCTTTTCCGGTGTTATATTGCTGACAAATCAAACACCGATTACTGATACTCTGGGCCAACCCCTGCATTTTAGCACATTCAATGACCCATTAAGCCAGTACATCAGACATACAAGTCTGATGTGCTGGCGTGGTCCATAAAGAGGAAACAGAATCATATGTACAACCTAACCGTTTCCACATTTGTTTATCACTCTCAGGAGCGTCCTCCTGTAACCTTATGACGTCTTGGATGGTTGGCATTGACTTGTCAGAAGCAGACATATTTATAGTAGATCATTTAGTCTGACTTAACATTTTAGGCACCATCACTTGCTGAATTTGCACGGCTGTCCGCGCTGCACAATCTGCTTGTTCATTACCAACGTCAACTGGGGTCTTACCATTTGTGTGGGCAGCGCATTTAATAACGGAAATCTGTGCGGGCATAAGAAGGGCCTGCAGTAAGTCATTAACTAAACCCCGGTGGGATATTTGACCACACATAATCATGTCAGGTTGTTCTGACGAAATGTCACTCAAATCGCCCCTTATTGTGGTAGTTTCCTGAATCAAGGCTAAACAGTCGTGGCCAGGTGTGTCTTCATGGACAGGGGGACCACTAAGAAAACAGGTTGGATTGATAGTGGTACAGTGGTTAAATGTCGGACGTGGATTGTTCAAAAGGTATACCTCATACCTATTCTGACGAGCTGCGGTAAGATGCTGAGTCTGCAGTTGCCTCAGTAGTGTGATGACCGAGTGGGAGCTATACACCGTAATATCCTGTTGGAGGGTGAGAGCATGTAACGGCTATGCGGTGGCATTGATTGAACGTAAATCCTGTACTATTCGGTACTGGTCTGGTTTGGCTGGTTTAGGCACAGCAAGTATGAGGGTGTTACATTCTGATTGGCAAGGGACCAAAATACCCTGTTGCAACAGCTCTTGAATTAATTTGTCTTTAGACGGAGCAGCTTGGGATTTCAGGGGGTATTGCCGAATGGAAGGTAGCTTTACATGATCCTTAATCGTTACCTTTATAGGTGTAACATTTGTCTTTCCCACTTGTGATGGGTATTTCGCCCAGACCTGTGGATTGACATATTCCAAAACATCATGTCCCCAGTGATGCTGCAGTCGAGTGTTAATTGTTTCAGGGACCTCAAAATATGTTATGGCAGTGCCGTCTGGCATGACTTCAAGTGCGTACTCTGTTGGATCTGAATGATCCACTGCCCTCCTTACCATTTGCCCCAGATCCCTGGCATGGTACTGGCCGTGGACCTGACATGTAATATGAGGGCTTACCGAAGCTGACTGTGGCCATAAATGTGGTGGTATTGTAACAAAATCGGCTGTACCTTCTTTTCCCGTGACTGTGGCTGTAACCTTGACTGGCCATTCGGTCCCAATTAATGGCCGGTATTTGTCCTCCAACTCCCTGTTTTGTCCAGTTCTGTCATAGGCCAGGGTAACGTGATGCAGTGAATGTTCAATGTCTAACGTCCACCACTGGGGGGTGATAGAAATATAGCACTGTTCGCTCATCCTCCATGATTTAACCGTTACCCCCTCGTCTCCGCACTCTAGCTGTAGCTGGAAGATACACAGTAAATCTCGGGCCAACAAGTTACAGTCCAATCCAGTAGTCACTGCAAACTGATGATCTGCAGACTTATTCTCGTAAATGACTGTCACAGGTTCAGAAATAGGATACTCACACACCTGTCCTTGGAACCCCGACAATTGCTGCGTGTGGTCGGATAGTGGTAGTCGAAGTTCTGATTGCACAGAAGACATGGCTGCTCCAGTGTCGATTACAAATGAGTGATGTTGATCTCCTATCTGCAGAGAGATAATAGGTTCCCTGTCCGATTGGAGAGTCCTTATGACTAAATTAACTAGTCAATCCTATGTTGGGAAAGGGTTTGCCTGGGAGAAGTCAGTGTATCTCGTCTGTCTTCCCCTTGGTGGGTACCCCCTCCTTTGGGTCGGATAATCTCCTTCTACTGCCTGTCTTTTAAAGGGGCATTCCTGTTGCCAGTGATCTGCATGGCCGCAATTAAAACATGCATTGCTCCCTCTATATCTGCCCCGTCCTCTTCTCCCAGTAGACCAATGGCCCCTCAGAGGGTCGGCGGTTGTAAAGCTGTTGATGCATACGGTGGGCCATAAAAAGGAGCTGAGGGTCCCTTTGGGTGGGTTTGGTTTCCTCCCTAATCGGCAACTGTCTCCAAATCTCACCAGGGGGCACTCTAGCTATTTCCTCTGGTTCTTCCAAGACTTCGACGTCCCTCCCTGTCACTAGAGGGAGTTCTTTCTCTTCAAAATCATCTGTTGCAGCTCCCTTTGTTCTCGAACCTTCCGGTTTCCCGTTGGTTTGGAGGGATTTAGGTGGTATGCTTAATTGTTTTTGGTTAGGATCAAGCCCTTCTCTCGCTGTCCAAGATCTGGTCCTAGAGCTAACTGGGCTTGCGGAACAGAGCTCCTCTTTCTCTACTGATCGTGAAGATGGTAAATCAGGACCCACACTATCACCCAAAAGGCCTTGAGTTACTGGCATAATTGGAATCTGGGGAGCAGTGACTGGATATCAATTATTATACTCTGGTGGTTCTGGAATTAGTGCAGACAATGCTACAGGTGCAGTCGGAACTTTTAGTGACTTTTCTAAATTATTGAATTTATCATTTTCTGTCAATTCAAGGCCAGCCATTGAACTACGTAGCTCACCTTTTGTTTGACCCGCGCCTTTCCTGTCTCTACTTGCGCGTTTTTGTTTTTTTTTTCTTGGCAAAACGATTGAAAAGGTTCTAACAGTGTTTTTTTTTTAAACATAAAAATGTTTGAAAATTCAAATTGAATTACTGCAACTTGCAAGCTTAGCTCTGATCTCAACTCAGAACTAAATCTACGATTTGCTTAACACAAACTTGTATAACATTTACAACTTAATTAATTCTTTATCTTAACAATTTTTCTTTTAACAAGTTTTTCTTACATTCACAAAAATGTTGGCAAAGTCAACTATCATCTCCAGATTTACACTTTTTAAAATGGTGTCAGTGATCTTCTTTAACTTTCTATTAATTCACAAATAAAATGAGATAAACATTATTTCAAGTAAGTAAAACTTAAGATTCTGGCAATTTCAATCAATTGCTTTCGAAAATAATAACTTTTATCAAAGAGGTGGAGAAACCCACTGGTTTCCTTTAATTAATTCAAAACGTAACTTTGCTGGAGTTCACTGACTCAAAGGAAAGGTATCCGATTACACGACAGGCTGCTGCTGTTATCTCAAGGCCTGAGTGAGAAGCACAGTCTGTCGTCTATAACTTTGGCTGCTGCTGTTAACCCTTTGAGAGACTTCTGCTTCAACCAATATGCAGCATTCCCCACAATCTCAACTAGTCCTCAGAACTGCGCCCTTCGCCACCACAATCCAATGGTACAATTTTAGCTTAATCAACTATATATTTAAAACACTCACACATGGAATTGAATCATCTTCAGATTTAAAAACAGTTATACTGGACTGAACCTTCACTACTGAAGTCCCATCAACCCTTAAACACATATACTCGACTGAACCTCCACTACTGAAGTCTCATCAGCCCTTAAACACATATACTGGACAGAACCTCCACTACTGAAGTCCCATCAGCCATAAAAACACTTTTACTTGGAATTGAATCATCATTTTAGATGTCCCATTAACCCAAAAACATAACCCAAGCCGAATCAACAATATGAAATCCCATCAATTAAATTTCTAATCCCTAGACTGACCTTTGATTTCGTCGAGACGATCTTTCCGTACCAACCGCGAGTGACCAGACTAATCAGACGATAAGAAGAGGGGAAAAAGCAATGCGCGGTGATTTTCCAGCTATACATTGTGGGCCCCTTCTTCCCACTCTTCCTGTTCATAATCAGTCTAATTCTGATTTCGCAGTTGGTCAGAACCGTCTTGAGAAATCCCGGGTTTTCGGCACCAATTGACAAATCCTAAATTTCTTTACCCGTCAGTCTGGCCTCAATAAAAGTCGAGATGGATTTGAAGGTACAGCATTAGTTATTTTATTTAGCTTGCAAGATTGTTCCATTTCACAGAAGCATAGGACACATCTAGTCTCCTACATCCCGGAAAGCGAATGAACAAAGAGACAAAGGGATCTCTGCAAATCAATTCAAATGGTATCAAGTTTCACATACACGATTCCCATAGGTCAGCCTATACCCCTCCTGGCCGAGTCAGACATTCTGATTGGCTCACTTCCAATCCCTTCCTCTGGCCCCTATTACCCAGCATCCTTTTCTCCTCCTATGGTGGACACACCTCTTCCTGCTTTGCCATGCGGTCTGAAATCCTTTGTCTGTGAACTCACCAGAATGAGACTGGCATATCTCTACATTACAGTAACTAATATCTCTAAAGTAACTATTTTATATCACATTCGTCACCAGCTGAGGTTATACATTCAGGCCTCGCCTTCTCAACCTTGCCCCTCGCCTGAGGTGTGGTGATCCTCAGGTTAAATGGGCTGACAATTGGCAAATAACATTTGCGCTACACAAGTGCCAGGCAATGACCGTCTCCTACAAGAGAGGATCTAACCATCGGTCCTGGACATTCAATGGCATTACTATCGCTGAATCCCCCACAGTCAACATCCTGGGGGTTACCATTCATCAGAATCTGAACTGGACTAGCCATATTGATATTGTGGCTACCAGGACAGGTCAATGGCTAGGAATCCTATGGTGAGTAACTCACCTCCTGACCCCCAAAGCCTGCCACAACCTACAAGGCATAAGTTAGGAGTGTAATGGAATACTCTCCACTTGCCTGGATGAGTGCAGCTCCAACAGCACTCAGGACAAAGCAGCCCGCTTGATTGCTCCTCCTTCCACAGATATTCAAACCCTCCAGCACTGACAAACAGTGGCAGCCGTGTGTACCATCAACAAAATGCACTGCAGTACCTCACCAAGGTTCCTTAGACAACACTTTCCAAAACCACAAGCACTACCATCTAGAAGGACAAGAGCAGCATATACCTGGGAACACCACCAGCTGGAGGTTCCCCTCCAAGTCACTCACCACCCCGACTGGGAAATATATCGCCGTTCCTTCACTGGCACTGGGGCAACATCCTGGAATTCCCTCCCTAGCAGCACAGTGGGTGCACCTACACGCCAGGGACTGCAGCGATTCAAGATGGCAACTCACCCCCACCTTCTGAAGGGTAACTAGGGATGGGCAATAAATGCCGGCCTAACCAGCGATGCCCCGTAAATAAATATAAAAACATCGAAATCCCCAACCCCAAAGTTGTGAGTGAAGTGCAGCTCGCCAGGTGAGGCCCTCCCTCTGGTGTCCAGTGTTGAATGGGACCGGTTGAATTATCTGTCGGTGGAGCACCGTGAACATGATTTCAGAGAGCTGGGTGTTTGATCAGCATATCTGAGACGCAAAGGGGTAAACGTGGTGCCAAACATTCACCCGGCATCGACCCCGGCACCCGGCATCGACCGCGGCACCACAAAGTCCCCTTCCTAACATTCAGGAGCCAAAATTGGGAGAGGGAATTGACAGACTAGTCAAACAGCAGCCTGACACGGTGATACTGACAGACCCCAGACACTGTCACCATCCTTCAATATGACCTGTCTCACCGACAGGTCACACCCAGCAGAGGTGGTGGTGCCGTGGTATACAGTCGGGATTTAGGTGTCCGGGAATCCTCAGTGTTTGTCCCAGAGGAACTGTATGAACATTCTCTGGATTTCTGTGACGGAGTCAGTGGGAGGGCCCAATGTGACCAGCCGGTACCACAACATGGAGGCAATCAGCTGGTTTATGACCAGAACTCGGCCCCTGTAAGACAGCACTCGGAGCAGTCCTGTCCACTCTCTCAGGCGAGCGGTGGCCTTGGCCTCCAGCTCCTGCCCGTTAGCCGGCCAGGATTCCTCAGCCGGACAAAGATGGACGCCCAAGTAGAGGAGGCTGGTCCTGCTCCAGGTGAAAGGCCTGATCTCCTCTGGGAGGGATGTCCATCCGCCACGGACTGACCCGGAGTCGGGAGCACTCGGCCCAGTGGATCCAGGGAGGAGACGCAGCTTCCGCTGCAGGTCAGCAGGGTTCATGAACATGAGGACATGTCATCAGCGGAGGCCAGAAGAACCACTCCAATGCCCAGCTGGCACAGAACCAATCACGACCACCTCCTCCGCAGGAGGCGCTGAACATGGGTTCAACAACAGGAAGACTCCTTCAATCACCACCAGAGACAATGATTGGGTTCAACAATCATTGACAAATTACTTGCTGCTTATTTTCTCCTGACTCCGAGTTTCCGGAAGTGCTGTGTGCTTTGAGACAGAAAGTCTCGTAGCAGGTAGCCTTATCCATGCTGGTTGTTCAGGGAGCATTTTCCATATCTCCTTTGGTATCCAGAGTTATGCGTGTGCTGTCTGTGGTTCCTGGAGGAGGCCCTCACAGAGATGTACTCCTCTGGAATCAGATCCACATTCCAGTTCTATTAAAAGGTCATTTAGATCCGAAACGTGTTTCCCTCTCCAAATACACTGCCAGACTTGCTGAGGTTATCCAGCATCCTTCACTTCCTTTCTAAAGTGTGGTGCCCAGAGCTAGACGCAAACCTCCATTGAGACTGGACCCGTCATTTATAAAGGTTCACTAGACCATCCTTGATTTTAGTCGACATCACAATATACATGAACGATCTGGAAGAAGGAACTGAAGGCACTGTTGCTAAGTCTGCAGATGATACAAAGATATGTCGAGGGACAGGTCGTATTGAGGAAGCAGGGGGGCTGCTGATGGACTTGGACAGGCTGGGAGAGTGGGCAAAGAAGTGGCAGCTGGAAAACAATCTGGAAAAGAGGTTATGCATTTTGGTAGGAAGAATGGAGGCATAGACTATTTTGAAATAGGGAGATGCTTCGGAAATCAGAAGCACAAAGGGACTGGGGAGTCCTTGTTCACAATTCTCTTCAGGTCAATGTGCATCTTCAGTTGACAGTTAAGAAGGCAAATGAAATGTTAGCGTTCATGTCAAGAGGCCTAGAATACAAGCCCAGGGGTGTTCTTCTGAGGCTATCTCAGGCTCTGGTCAGACCCCATTTGGAGTATTGTGAGCAGTTTTGGGCCCCGTATCTAAGGAAGGATGTGCTGGCCTTGGAAAGGGACCAGCGGAGGTTCACAAGACTGTTCCCTGGAATGAAGAGCTTGTCATATGAAGAATGGTTGAGGACTCTCGGACTACACTCAGAGTTTAGAAGGATGAGGGAGGATCTCATTGAAACGTACAAGATACTGCGGGGCCTGGATAGAGTGGACTTGGAGAGGATGGTTCCACTCGAGGAGTTTCCACGTGGAGAGGAGTTTCAAAATAGCGACAGCGATTGCTTATTCAGTCAAAGTGAGATAATGGCTTCCCAGCCAGGGATTTTCCTGCCCGGCTTGGGCATGCTCCAAAGCATACTTCCCAATCTCATTTCATTTTCATTTCATTTCATTTTCATTTCATTCATTTCATTTCAAGCATACTTCCCCATGGTGAGAAATAGAACATCGGGACTGAGTTTCGGGTGAGTTCAGGTTGATGAAGGGTGGAAGATGTGAGGCTGGCTTGGAGAGCATTAGGGGCGTTCTATTTGAAAGTGAGCAATGACGAGGGTTTCAGATGGATGGGGGTTGTTGGGGGATTCGGGGGAGGCAGCCAAAGTATGTCCTCAGTTTACAACATCACATTTTCCTTTGCACCACAATTGGGACAATCTGTAAATAAAAAGAGGATCTCTGTCAAGCCTATTTGTCCTTGTATTTCTCTTCAGGAGGCAGTGGTGTAGTGGTATTGTCACTGGACTAGTAAACCAGACACCCAGAGTAATACTGTGGAGACACAGGTTCAAATCCCACCAGATGGAGAAATTTGAATTGAAGGAAATAAATCTGGAATTAAAAATCGAAAGATGTCCATGAAACCATTGTCTTCCTTAAATGTTTCAACGCAGACTTCAGTGGAGAGGTGACAAGGCCAGCAGCATTGTGCACCCTGCTATTGGACAGTCAAATGTGCAGAGGCCACAACTCCACAAATAAAAGCGCGCATTGAGACATGTTCAATCCGAGGAGGTCACAAGGATAATTGATGCAGGTAGGGCAGTGGATGTTGTCTATATGGACTTCAGTAAGGCCTTTGACAAGGTCCCTCATGGCAGACTAGTACAAAAGGTGAAGTCACACGGGTCAGAGGTGAGCTGGTAAGATGGGTACAGAACTGGTTGGGTCATGGAAGGCAGAGAGTAGCAATGGAAGGCTGCTTTTCTGATTGGAGGGCTGTGACGAGTGGTGTTTCGCAGGGATCAGTGCTGGGAACTTTGCTGTTCGTAGCATATATAAATGATTTAGAGGAAAATGTAACTGGTCTGAGTAGTAAGTTTGCAGACGACACAAAGTTTGGTGGAATTGCGGATAGCGATGAGGACTTTCAGAGGATACAGCAGGATTTAAGTCGTTTGGAGACTTGGGCGGAGAGATGACAGGTGGAGTTTAATCAGGGCAAATGTGAGGCCTGTTCCTGTGCTGTACTTTTCTTTGTTCTTTGTTCTTTGTTCAAAAATAAACTCCTGTGGTATTGTTTAAAGTTCAACTTCCCCTTTTACAGCTTCCTCAGTGACATTTCCATCAAGAAGGGGTTTGTGTCCTTTCCATATACGGCCAGCACTGAAAACTGAGTCAGCAACAAACTCGGATGTATTTCTTATCAAAGTTGCTATTCTGGAAGGAAGGTACCTGAATAAAGAGCCAAAAAAAGAACAGTTACATTTCTGTAGCACCTTTCACATCAGCTGGACTTGTCCCAGTACATCACAGCAGCTGTCTGCCGAGTAAAGTAGGAAATTCAGCAGCTCATTTTCACCCAACGGTATCACAATGGCAGGTTTTACATTGTCATAGAATTGCTACAGTGCACAAGGAGACCATTCGGCCCATCGAGTCTGCACTTAGCCGCTGACTGATCACTCTACCTAGGCCCACTCCCCGCCCTATCCCGTTTTGGGTGAATTGGTTCCACAGCCTGAAGTTTACACAGTGCCTGTGGACCTGGACTTGAGTGGGAGTCACTGGATTCAATAAAAGAGACATTGAAGGGTGATTGGTGCCAATCTGTTTGCCCTCTTGTTCCTGATTTGTGAATTGTATATCAGAGCGCAGTCCCTCTTTCTCTTGTTATTCCTTCCTCTTTCTGTGACTGGTATTCGAGTTACGTGAACCGTAGTGAGAGTCAGTTACATCTCAAACTTCAGCAGTATCAGATTATACTCGGTGTGAAAGATCAGGAATTTCACCTTTGAAAAACCAGCTTGTTTGAAATGTTTGACTGGATTCTCTCAGCGCTGACTCTGGCCCTCGGTCTCACAATCAGTAAGTAAACACCCAGGGTTGACTTTGTTTGGTGTGGTTATGTTTTGGAATTCGATTTGCTAGTTATTGCTGGGCGACGTGTATTTTGGGTCAGATATTCCTGTTTTGGAAGGTGATAGTTTGGGATTCCTCGCGGTTCGATGGAAAAGTCGGAGATAAGACTGAGTCCCCAGCCCAGTTATCGGTGTGTGTCAGACTGCTGGACTTTGTCACGATATGCAGACATGCACATAATGAGATACAGACAGGCAGCTAATGAACACAGAGAACAGGACATAACCAATCAGCAGCCAGAACACTTGGGGGTGGTTTCCCACTATAAAAAGCACGAGGCACTCACACTCCACCTCTTTCAACTGGGGACATCTACAGAGTGAGTCAGGTGTATATATCACATAACACCTACAGCACATGGCTAAGAGCCAGTCTGGTTCAGTCAGACAGAGTAATCACACTAGGTTAGCAGAGAGTCGAACTCATAGAGAACTGAGCTAACTGTGTGACAGGTTCAATAAATCAAATTGAACTAACTTCAAGGTCTGGAGTATATTTCAGTTATAGCTGCACCAGTTGCAGCCCGTGTTACCTCAGTGTGCTTAACACGACATGGTACCAGAAGACTGCTATTCCTAGGTTGTTTACCTCAATCTGTTCCGTGACGACCAGCAAATGTATCCCGGCACCATGGAGAAGATCCAGGTTCCTCAACAGCTGCGGACCTCCAGCAATCTCAGTGCCAATTGACGGACTTTCAAGCCAAGTTTCTGCTGTACATCGAAGCCTCAGACCTCGAGGGTGCGCCTGATACAAGAAAGATCGCGCTTCTCCTCTCAACTGCGGGGGATCAAGCCATCCAACTCTTTAACTTGTTTAACTTCACCGAAGGCCAGTACAAGACAAAGTTTCAGACCATCCTGGACAAGTTTGATAGTCATTGTGAAGTGGACTCCAATGAAATATTCGAGCGCTAGAGATTCAAACAACGCCTACAAGGTAAAGATGAATCTTTCATCTCCTTCTTAACTAATCTCCGTCTACTAGCGCTGTCCTGCAACTTTGGTGATATTGCCGACTCCATGATCAGAGACCAAATCGTGTTTGGAGTTCACTCTGATCCTCTGAGAGAGCAGCTCTTGAAAATCAAGCATTTGACCCTGTCGGTCGCGATTGAGACATATACAGTGCATGAGCATGCCAAAAATCGGTATTCCCAATACAAATCGGCTGAAAATGAGAAACTTGCCTCCCACGAGGCAGAGAGTGTACAGGTCATCGCCCGGATGCAGCACCTCAGCATTGAAGACAGCGGCCATCTCGCGCGCTTTTCCTGGAGCCCCACGCATGCGTGATGCGAACGGGTTAACGAAGCGGCCGACACCCACACTGCGCAGGTGCTGATGTCTGCCGACCGCACTGCGCATGTGCGACGACGGACTGAGCGTAACAACGTCATGACGTGCCCGAACTGCAGCACCGCCCACTTAAAGAAACACTGCCCTGCAAGAAGCAGGTGCTGTTTAAATTGCGGAGAGCCTGGACACTATGCAGCCTTGTGCAGGTCTGCACCACCAGTCAAGGGCCAGCACTCCCAATTCCAACGCAGGCGCGTTCGGAGTGTCCAACAAGGTTTACAGGATTCTGATCCTGGCAGTCCAACGGATCCAGAGGACGATTGCCTGGAGTTCCCCTGCCATGTGGGCATCATTACCACACGTGAACATGCCTGACCGACATCATCACGGTGCCTGCCCATCCTCACTGCGGATTCTGCGGACCAATGGCGAGCGGTGATGCAAGTAAATCAATGCTCTATCCAGTTACAGCTGGACACAGGTGCTTCTGCCAATCTCCTTTCACAGGCAGATTTCAACCGCATCAAGAAGCCACCCAAGCTCCTTCCAGCAGTCTGCCAGCTCCTGGACTAGAACGGCAATGCCATCACAGCACTGGGATCCTGCCAGCTGCTCGTCTCCAACAGGAGCATTCGCGCAAGGTTAAGGTTTGAAATCATCAAGCCAGACATGGCCTCCCTGCCCGACGCTTGTGCATGCAAGCAGCTAAACCTTGGCAGCGGGTCTACACAATGCCCTCCCCCAACGTGGATCTTCAAGCCGGCATTGACGACATCCTCGCTCAGTATCCGGGTGTGTTTGACGGGATGGGCATTCTGCCACATCGGTACAAGATCCTGCTACGGCCTGATGCCACGCCTGTGGCCCACGCACCACGCCGGGTCCCGGCTCCACTGAAGGAGCGTCTGAAGGCTCAGCTAAAGGATCTTCAGGACCAGGGCGGCATCTCCAAAGTTACAGAACCGACTGACTGAGTCAGCTCGATGATATGTGTAAAAAAGCCTTCGGGGGAGCTGCGCATCTGCATTGATCCCAAGGACCTCAATCAGAATATAATGCGGGAACACTACCCCATCCCGGAGCGGGAGGACACTGACAAGTGAGATGCACACGCCCAGTTTTTCACAAAGTTAGATGCGTCACATGGATTCTGGCAAATCCAGCTGGCTGAGTCCAGCAGAAGATGTCATAATATACACCAGTATATCATGGTGCAGACACACACTGATGGACACACAGTGGGACCAATCAACACACACAACACCGCAGCCAATCACCAGTGAGAGCACACGCACTGTAAAGACAGGGGGCATCAGAGTTCCCGCTCATTCGAGTTGCAGCTAGCTATGAGGACAGAGCTCACAGCCTGCAACACAGACATTCACCATGTGCTGAGTGCATTGACTGGTTAGAACAAGGCAAAGGTTTTTAGTTCAAGCTAGTATCTTATTAACCCACAGTCTAAGTATGTTTAAACAGTTCATGATTCAATAAAATAGTGTTGCACTATTTCAAGTGTTGGTGACCTGTATGTGATCCAGAACACCCAACACATCATGATACCAGGGGTGGTGGGATACTAGCACTTCTTAGACCAACCTGCAGCCAGCATTCCATCATCCTGCAACATGTACAACATCAGCCCGCCGCCGGCGCTCCGCATCGCCGGCAACCTTGGGGCCAACTGGAAGATTTTCAAACAGTGCTTCCAGCTCTTCCTCGAAGCCACGGACAGGGAGGGCGCCTCGGACACCAGAAAGACTGCTCTTCTCCTCTCCACGGCCGGGGACTATGCCACCCACATTTTCAACTCTTTCACCTTTGCAGATGATGAAGATAAGATGAAGTTCAAGACGGTCCTCCTCAAGTTTGACACTCACTGCAGCGTAGAGGTGAATGAAAGTTTTGAATGCTACGTGTTCCAGTAGCATTTGTAGGATAAGGATGAACCTTTCCAATCTTTTCTCACGCACCTCCGCATCCTTACGCAATCTTGCAGCTACGACTGGGAGGGCATTGTGTAGACCCGCTGCACAAGGTTTAGCTGCTTGCATGCACATGCGTCGGGCAGGGAGGCCATGTCTGGCTTGATGATTTCAAACCTTAGGGCCCACGTCCGACTCCATGATATGCGACCTGATCGTTTTCGGTGTTCAGTCGGACCCCCTATGTCAGCAGCTCCTCAAAGTAAAGCAAATCACCCTAGCGACCGCCCTCGAGACCTGTGTCTTACATGAAAACGCCACAAGTCGGTATTCCCAGAAACAAGCGACTGAAACGGCGCGGCAAGGTCCCTGCGAGGCGGAATGGGTCCAAGTGATTGAGCACCTCCAAGGCCTCAGCCTGGATGAGGGCGGTCATTTCCGGAGTCAGGAGGTCATGTTGCAGCTGTACAAAACTCTGGTACGGCCGCATTTGGAGTATTGCGTACAGTTCCGGTCACCGCATTATAGGAAGGACGTGGAGGCTTTGGAGCGGGTGCAGAGGAGATTTACCAGGATGTTGCCTGGTATGGAGGGAACATCCTATGAGGAAAGGCTGATGGACTTGAGGTTGTTTTCGTTGGAGAGAAGAAGGTTAAGAGGAGACTTAATAGAGGCATACAAAATGATCAGGGGGTTAGATAGGGTGGACAGTGAGAGCCTTCTCCCGCGGATGGAAATGGCTGGCACGAGGGGACATAGCTTTAAACTGAGGGGTAATAGATATAGGACAGCGGTCAGAGGTAAGTTCTTTACGCAAAGAGTGGTGACGCCGTGGAATGCCCTACCTGCAACAGTAGTGAACTTGCCAACATTGAGGCCATTTAAAAGTTTATTGGATAAGCATATGGATGATAATGGCATAGTGTAGGTTAGATGGCTTTTGTTTCGGTGCAACATCGTGGGCCGAAGGGCCTGTACTGTGCTGTATCGTTCTATGTTCTATGTCTATTTCGCGCGCTTTTCACAGCCTCCTGCGCTTGTATGCACCAAACGAGGTGACGGCGACGTTGAGGGACGTAATGCGCAGGCGTGCACCACGCACGACCGCACCACGCATGCGCGGTGGTGCAGCGAACGTGATGACGTCACAACGTGTGGCAACTGTGGCTCTGCCCATTTAAAGCGGCAATGCCCCGCAAAATCTCGTCCATGTCTACGATGTGGAAGACTTGGCCACTATGCTGCCTTCTGTCGAGCAGCTCAGCCTGCCAACTCATCACTTCAGCCAGCCTCGCAGGAATGTTTTTTTTATCATAGATTATCATAGAATTTACAGTGCAGAAGGGGACCATTCAGCCCATCGAGTCTGCACCGGCTCTTGGAAAGAGCACCCTACCCAAGGTCAACACCGCCACCCTATCCCCATAACCCAGTAACCCCACCCAACACTAAGGGCAATTTTGGTCACTAAGTGCAGTTTATCATGGCCAATCCACCTAACCCGCACATCTTTGGACTGTGGGAGGAAACCGGAGCACCCGGAGGAAACCCACGCACACACGGGGAGAATGTGCAGACTCCGCACAGACAGTGACCCAAGCCAGAATAGAACTTGGGACCCTGGAGCTGTGAAGCAATTGTGCTATCCACAATGCTACCGTGCTGTTCGGGCAATTCAACCCGCGGTCACCGAGTCCGATGCGGACCTCCCACACAGCAGTGACACCGAGGACCAGAAGGCGCCTTTTTGAGTCGGTGTCGTAACGAAAAACAGGCTGTCCCCGAAGCAAAGACACCAGCCGCTGTCGGTATACAGCATCGACCCAGACGATGAGTGGTGTGCCACCCTGACAGTCAACCAGAATTCGTCGCCCACCTCAGAGACTTAATTTGTGAACTTTGTGGATTTATGGACTTTCTGATTCGTTCTGTTCTTCCGTTTAATCGTTCATTGGTTTGTATATAGTGTTCATCTCGTTATTCTTGTGACACACTGTTTTTTTCTGCACCAGGCACCTTCCCATGTAAATAGCTTAGTTTTTACGTACATAGTCCGGTAAATATTTCGCACACACGTAGTCACGAACATTCACCATACACTATTTATTGCCACGCAGGTACATTTTTATAAAAGGGGGGATGTCATAATATACACCAGTATATCATGGTGCAGACACACACTGATGGACACACAGTGGGACCAATCAACACACACAACACAGCAGCCAATCACCAGTGAGAGCACACGCACTGTCAAGACAGGGACCATCAGAGTTTCCGCTCATTCGAGTTGCCGCTCGCTAGGAGGACAGAGCTCACAGCCTGTAACACAGACATTCACCATGTGCTGAGTGCATCGACTGGTTGGGACAAGGCAAAGGTCTTTAGTTAAAGCTAGTATCGTATTAACCCACAGTCTAAGTATGTTTGAACAGTTAATGATTCAATAAAATAGTGTTGCACTATTTCAAGTGTTGGTGACCTGTATGTGATCCAGAACACCCAACACATCAGAAGGCTCTGCACCTTCAACACACCCTTTGGCAGGTACTGCTATAACCGTATGCTGTTCAGCATTGTCTCGGCCTCAGAGATCTTCCATAGAATCATGGAGCAGATGATGGAGGGCATTGAAGGGGTTCGTGTGTATGTGGACGACGTTATCATATGGTCCACAACCCCCGAAGAGCACATCTCTCGTCTCCAGCAGGTATTCCGCCGTGTCCATGCCAATGGCCTCAAGCTGACAGGGCCAAGTGTTGCTTTGGCATGTCGACACTTAAGTTCTTAAGTGACCAGATATCTCAGCAGGGTGAGCGCCCGGACACAGATAAGGTCTAGGCCATCGAAGCCATGAAGACCCCTGAAGACAAGAAGGCGGTGCTGCGCTTCCTAGGCATGGTAAACTATTTGGGCAAGTTCATCCCTAACCTGGCCTCACACACCACGGCCCTCAGACACCTGGTGAAAAAGTCTCCTGCCTTTGAGTGGCAGGCAGCTCATCAAGCAGAGTGGTTGGAGCTGAAAACCAAGCTCACCACTGCACCTGGATTGGCATTTTTCACGCCGCAGTGACACACACCGATGTTCACTGGAACCGGGAGCTGCCAGGGAAAGATATGGAGAAGGTTTTAACACATGATATAAAGAACAACACACGACGGAGTCCAGGTTTCACTGAGCGTTTCCATCCTTCCCGAGACACGTCCAATAAAACCTTCACCCTGACAATCAGCAACGTGCAGCCCAGTGACACTGCCGTCTATTACTGCTCCGTGTGGGGAGATATCAGTGGGAATGGATCACAGCTGAATGTAACCAGTAAGTGCATTCACAATGACATCACTCCATAGAGGGGAATCCTGTAACCAAACATTCCCAGTGAAGAGGAGAATGGGCTGGGGAATTGCCATTGTGATGTTATAACCCAATATTCCATGGGACTGTGACTCCTCCCTGGGAGCATGGCATTGTCAAATCTTTCTCCTGTCCCCATATCAGCTCTGAATAGAGGTGGTAACCCCAAAACGTTATTTCTGTTATTCAGGTCGGCTTTGAGAATTCCAAAAAAGTTACAAATTGGACATTGCAAAACATTAATACATGAGTGACCATCGCTGATGCAGGTACCATAACCTCCCCGAATACATCACTAGTTCACCCCCAACAACATCAGGTCTGTGTACGTTATTAAACAGCCTTCTTAACTTGTCCTACAGGTTTGAAGGAATGTGCCCGTACCGACCGAGCTCTCTCAGCCCCTGCACCCTGTTTAAAATTGTACCAACTCATTCACATTGCCTCTCCTCATCTTTACCAAACTGAGTCACTTTCCACTTCTTTGTGATAAATTTCATCTGTCCCGACTCTACCTATTTCACCGTTCTGTCAATATTCCCCGGAACCTGACACTGTTCATCTCACTCTTCCCGACATTCCTGAAATTGGAGGGAGCTGTTCACTGGGAAATTCTGCCTCCTCTACTCAAGCCCATTTTAAATATTTAAAAATCTTGCTCATGTCCCCTCTTGCTGAAAATTAACCAGTGCGACAAAATCTGATTGTGTCATCACACCGAGCCTCCCCCATTGTCTGCCTGTCTCTCTGAGGACATGGTGCTGGGCACAGCCCTCTGCACACACTGCTGCCATCACTTTAGTCAGGGTGCATGCGGGAGCTGGACATTACTCTCACATTCGGGTTGCCTTGTCCCAGCCTTGCCTTGTTATTTTAGGACAATTACATTGAGCAGAAAAGGAATGAAACAATTGTTTATAAATCACCTATCACAACTTCAGGGTGTCCAAACACGATTCGCAGACAATTAAATAGATTTACACAGGAAAATAGGAATGTAGTATTACCACCCCCTGAGCTAGTGTGCGGTCAATTCCAGCCCCACTGGACCCGGAGTCACAACACAATTGAAATTAAACAATAATTCTTCGAAAAACTCCCAAATTTTTGACTGCCCAATAATTACAGTCACCAGGTTTGTAAATCCCAAAACATTAATTTTTATCAATGACAATAACTATAATTAAATATGCAGCAAGTACAACAGGCTAACAAATATATAATTCCTCATCCCCCCACTTTAATTCACCCCACCCTCTACACACACATACACAAGACAAACAAACACAGAGGGAAAAGAGGGGTGTATAAGTAATGGTGACAGTTAAAGGATAAGAGTCCTTGTTGCAGATGGTTGTCTTCTCTCCCACCTTCCTTCAGTCCAGGCTTTCAGTTCGAGGTTTCTGCTTTCAGTCTCTAAGGGTTTGCACTGCAGATTCATCCAGGTTCTCTGTAGATTCAGAAATACAGCAGCTGTGCAGCATTTCTGAGGAAAGGGAGAGAGAGAGAGACTTACACAGTTTCTTCTCTGAGTGTTCACAGCCTGACTGTCCTTTCCTTGGTTCTCTGGGAACCATCTCTCTCGGATAGGATCCAATCACCACCTGTCGCCGGGCAGAATACAGCCTTTTGCCAATTCATTGGCCACCAAGCAACCACTCAAGCTGAATCCCTCCAATCTCCCTTGGGTGCCAAAATGCCGACTGTTCAAAGGTTAACACAACGCACTAGATTGCAAACACTTCATCTGCGCGGTTTAAAGGTACATGTCCATTAAACATCCATGGATCGAAAATGATAGTGGCAAAATAAATGAAATGGAAAATAAGGGAATCAACAGGAGTGGCCCTTACAATATGAACAGTAGTAGGCCATTCAGCCCCTCGAGCCTATCCCGCCATTCAATGAGATCATGGCTGATCCGTGCTAACTCCATATCCCTACCTTTGGCCCATATCCCTTAATAACTTTGCTGAACAGAAATCTACCTCAGATTTAAATTTCACAACTGAGCTAGCTTCAGCTGCTGTGTGTGGGAGAGAGTTCCAAATCTCGACGACACTTTGAGTGAAGAAATGCTTCCTGACATCTCTCCTGAACGGTCTGGCCCGAATGTCTAGACCATGCTCCCTAATTTTAGAGTCTCCAAACGGTGGGAATAGTTTATCTGTCTTTCCTTGCTTTCTCCTGCTATCGGAATCACTGCTGTAGGGAACACACAAATCCCACACAAACGGCAATGATAGAAATGGGCATATCATCTGGTTTAGGGATCTTGAAATAATGGTGTGGGGTATTTCATCTCGAGCTGCAAGGATGGACTTGGCTGAACCCCTCAGTTCAGTGATGGCTCCTCCTAAAGAGCAGCTTCAATACTGTACAGATTGTCTCGATATCTGTGGAACTCTCTGCACTGGAACCAAATCCATGACCTCCTAACTCGGAGGTGTGATCACTTCCACTAAGTCACACCTGACACTCTTCATCATGTCCATTGCAATCTGTTTGGAAACTCATATATTAAACAACAAGTCATCATATAACTTTATTTAATGAATCGTTAAACTTTGAGTGATGGAAAATCTATTTCTTTGCATTGAACTCCATCTGTTTGCTATGCACAGGTCGATTGGCTGACCCAGTCCTTATTCAGTATCCAAACATCAGCAAGGTGCCAGAGGGTGATACTGTGGAGTTACAATGTGCCATGTACAATGCCAGTGTGAATGACACTGATGTCCACTGGTATCACCAGAGACCCGGGTACGAGAGGCAGTGGACGATGAGCTGGTTTGTAAATGGCACCATCAGCAAGTCCCGGGTTTTCCAGGACCGTTTTCAGCATTCCCAGGATTTCAGCAGGAACAGTTACATTCTGACCATTGTGAATGTGACCCTCAATGATACAGCTGTCTATAGATGCAGTGTGTGGAGCTACATCCATGGAGCAGGGAGCCAGCTCAATGTCACAGGTAAGTCAATACTGACTCACACTGACAGAGTGACAGTAACAATAAGCAGATTGGGAACCTGTTTTACCTCCCACAGCAGAGTAGACACGTGCAAACATACACAGCCACACACAATACTGTAGTGGGCACAGAATGCAGAGTGGCAATGTGATTTGGAGAGTGAAAGATGCAAGAATTGAAGAGTGGAGATATGAGAATGGATCAATAACTTTTCAATGATCCATGGGAGTGTCTGTCACTGACTAGGTCAGCGTTTATTGCCCATCCCTAAATGCCCTTGAGAAGATGGTGGTGAACTGCTTTGTTGAACTTCTGCAATCAGAGACGTTTGATACATCTGAGTGTCCTGTTGGGCTATTTCAGAGAGCAGTTACTATCAACAACATTGCTGTGGGTCTGGAGTCACCTACAGGCCAGACTGGGTAAGGATGGCAGATTTACTTCACTGCAGGATATCAGCAAACCACATGGGTCTTTGTAACAATCTGGCAATTTCATTATCACCATTACTGGGAATAACATTTTTATTGTAAATGTATTTAATTAACTGTATTGAAAATCCTCGGGTGCCGTGGTGGGATTTGACCAATGGAAGAAACAAGGACGGGTGTTGGACATACGACGTTCGAAGCTGCTCCAGTATTTAATCTGCTCTTGTCAATCCACTCCATTCCCCCATCCTCTCCCCAACTCCTTTGATTCACTCAGTGAACACAAATTGATCAAATTCAGTCCTGAAAACACCCAACAACAGGACAGAGCTTCCTGTGCTCGAGAATTCCAAAGGTGCGCAACTATTTTCTTCCTTATCTCATGGCCAAGCCCTTATTCTGAGATGGTGATTCTCCCATTCGAAACTCCCCAGCCAGGGGAAGCAGCTTCCCAGTTCTCCCCTGCCAAATCCCTCAAGGATTTTCAATGTTTCAATGAGTTTATCTTTAATTTTTCTCAACTCCAGAGATGATACGCACTGTCTACTCAATGATAGGCCCTGTTGACTCAATGATAGGCCCTGTCTACACAATGATAGGCCCAGTCTACACAATGATAGGCCCTGTCTACTCAATGATAGGCCCTGTCGACTCAATGATAGGCCCTGTCGACTCAATGATAGGCCCTGTCGACTCAATGATAGGCCCTGTCGACTCAATGATAGGCCCTGTCGACTCAATGATAGGCCCTGACTACTCAATGATAGGCCCTGTCTACTCAATGATAGGCCCTGTATACACAATGATTGGCCCTGACTACTCAATGATAGGCCCTGTCTACTCAATGATAGGCTCTGTCTACACAATGATAGGCCTTGTCTACTCAATGATAGGCCCTGTCTACACAATGATTGGCCCTGTCTACTCAATGATAGGCCCTGTCTACACAATGATAGGCCCTGTCTACTCAATGATAGGCCCTGTCTACACAATGATAGGCTCTGTCTACACAATGATTGGCCCTGTCTACACAATGATAGGCCCTGTCTACTCAATGATAGGCCCTGTCTACACAATGATAAGCTCTGTCTACACAATGATAGGCTCTGTCTACACAATGATAGGCCCAGTCTACTCAATGATAGGCCCTGTCTACACGATGATAGGGTCTGTCTACACAATGATTGGCCCTGTCTACACAATGTTAGGCCCTGTCTACTCAATGATAGGCCCTGTCTACACAACGATAAGCTCTGTCTACACAATGATAGGCTCTGTCTACACAATGATAGGCCTTGTCTACACAATGATAGGCCCTGTCAACACAATGATAGGCCCTGTCTACACAACGATAGGCCCTGTCTACTCAATGATAGGCTCTGTCTACACAATGATCGGCCCTGTCTACTCAATGATAGGCCCTGTCTACTCAATGATAGGCTCTGTCTACTCAATGATCAGCCCTGTCTACTCAATGATCAGCCCTGTCTACTCAATGATCGGCCTTGTCTACACAATGATAGGCCCTGTCTACACAATGATAGGCCTTGTCTACTCAATGATAGACCCTGTTTACACAATGATAGGCCCTGTCTACAAAATGATAGGCCCTGTCTACACAATGATAGGCCCTGTCTACTCAATGATAGGCCCTGTCTACACAATGATAGGCCCTGTCTACACAATGATAGGCCCTGTCTACACAATGATAGGCCCTGTCTACACAATGATTGGCCCTGTCTACTCAATGATAGGCCCTGTCTACACAATGCTAGGCCCTGTCTACTCAATGATAGGCCCTGTATACACAATGATAGGCTCTGTCTACACAATGATTGGCCCTGTCTACTCAATGATAGACCCTGTCTACTCAATGATAAGCTCTGTCTACACAATGATAGGCTCTGTCTACACAATGATAGGCCTTGTCTACACAATGATAGGCCCTGTCTACACAATGACAGGCCCTGTCTACTCAATGATAGGCTCTGTCTACTCAATGATCAGCCCTGTCTACTCAATGATCAGCCCTGTCTACTCAATGATCGGCCCTGTCTACTCAATGATAGGCCCTGTCTACTCAATGATAGGCTCTGTCTACTCAATGATCAGCCCTGTCTACTCAATGATAGGCCCTGTCTACTCAATGATCGGCCCTGTCTACACAATGATCGGCCCTGTCTACTCAATGATAGGCCCTGTCTACACAATGATAGGCCTTGTCTACTCAATGATAGACCCTGTTTACACAATGATAGGCCCTGTCTACACAATGATTGGCCCTGTCTACTCAATAATAGGCCCTGTCTACACAATGATAGGCCCTGTCTACTCAATGATAGGCTCTGTCTACACAATGATAGGCTCTGTCTACACAATGATTGGCCTTGTCTACACAAGATAGGCCCTGTCTACTCAATGATAGGCCCTGTCTACACAATGATAAGCTCTGTCTACACAATGATAGGCTCTGTCTACACAATGATAGGCCCTGTCTACTCAATGATAGGCCCTGTCTACACAATGATAGGCTCTGTCTACACAATGATTGGCCCTGTCTACAAAATGATAGGCCCTGTCTACTCAATGATAGGCCCTGTCTACACAATGATAAGCTCTGTCTACACAATGATAGGCTCTGTCTACACAATGATAGGCCTTGTCTACACAATGATAGGCCCTGTCTACACAATGATAGGCCCTGTCTACACAATGATAGGCCCTGTCTACTCAATGATAGGCTCTGTCTACTGAATGATCAGCCCTGTCTACTCAATGATCAGCCCTGTCTACTCAATGATCGGCCCTGTCTACACAATGATAGGCCCTGTCTACACAATGATAGGCCTTGTCTACTCAATGATAGACCCTGTTTACACAATGATAGGCCCTGTCTACTCAATGATAGGCCCTGTCTACACAATGATAGGCCCTGTCTACACAATGATAGGCCCTGTCTACACAATGATAGGCCCTGTCTACACAATGATTGGCCCTGTCTACTCAATGATAGGCCCTGTCTACTCAATGATCGGCCTTGTCTACTCAATGATAGGCCCTGTCTACTCAATGATAGGCCCTGTCTACACAATGATAGGCCCTGTCTACTCAATGATAGGCCCTGTCTACACAATGATAGGCTCTGTCTACACAATGATTGGCCCTGTCTACTCAATGATAGACGCTGTCTACTCAATGATAAACTCTGTCTACACAATGATAGGCTCTGTCTACACAATGATAGGCCTTGTCTACACAATGATAGGCCCTGTCTACACAATGATAGGCCCTGTCTACTCAATGATAGGCTCTGTCTACTCAATGATCAGCCCTGTCTACTCAATGATCAGCCCTGTCTACTCAATGATCGGCACTGTCTACTCAATGATAGGCCCTGTCTACTCAATGATAGGCTCTGTCTACTCAATGATCAGCCCTGTCTACTCAATGATCGGCCCTGTCTACTCAATGATCGGCCCTGTCTACACAATGATCGGCCCTGTCTACTCAATGATAGGCTCTGTCTACACAATGAACAAGAACTTACGATGATTGTTTACTTTCCGCTGTGAGGACCTTTTCCAGGATCTGATCCATGCGGAACTGTATTTCACACTCCAGCAACATCTTTTGGGCAGCATTACTGATGTAGTTTACATTGATTTTAGTAAGACACATGACAGATCGATCAGTAAATTAGAAAAACCCAAGATAACGTATTATAGAATCATCGAATCCCTCCAGCGCAGAAGGAGGCCATTTCGCCCATCGAGTCTGCACCGACCCTTCAAATGGGCACTCTATCCCTGTCCAATCCTATCCCCATAACCTAATTGTCCTTCCATAATTGTCCTTGTGGAGGTGGTGGTGAGCTGCCTTCTTGAACCGCTGCTGTCCCTGTAATGTAGGTACATCCACAGAGCAGTTAGAGAGGAAGCTCCGGGATTTTGACCCAGCGACAGTGAAGGAACGGATATATTTCCAATCAGGATGGTGAGTGACTTGGAGGGGGGCTTGCAGATGGTGGTGTTCCCAAATGCCTGCTGCCTTTGTCCTTCTGGATGGTAGAGTTTTGAAATAACTGCCAAAGGAGGCTTGATGAGTTTCTGCAGTGTATCTTCTATTGCGATCCTGGACAAGACTGTAACAGTGGCTGGGATATGGGACAGAACCCAAATATTTTATTTTAATTGTGTAAGAGTTTGAGGAAAGGAGACCTCACTCCAGGAAGGATTTCATGAAGAAATAGGGACATAGTAAACAAACCTCAGTACTAACACAGTATTAAAGTATCTTTCACATCAGACCTGAAAATAGTTTACAATTACGCCTTCAACAATACTACTCAATACAGTGAATACAGCAACCCTTAACTGCTATCTTTGTTCCCACTCAAACTACAAGAAAATACATCTCAGCTCTCAGTCTACCTTCAGTACCTTTAGCTCTCAGGAATACCTGCTCAACAGGGATGCCTGGCTAATCTACTTTGATAAAGAAAGGTGGCTTGACACTGCTTTCAAGGTAAGATCTGACTCCTGTCAGACCCATGCAGAAACTCTGGCCCTATCTCTTCAGAAGCTGTTTCAGCTGGTTTGTTCACCCTTCCAGCCACACTGCTCTCTGTCTGCAGACAGAGCTTTTAACTGAACTGCAGAGAACAAACTGCTTAACTTCTGGTCACAGCTTCAGTTCGAACTCCACTGACCTGCATTCCCTGCAAAATGTCAGATACCCTAGGTCCACCCAGTAATGACATCATCTTACCAAGCTGAAATCTAATTAACTCCACAGGGAATCGCCTTAGTCCAAACAAAGCTGCATTAGCCCAAGCGTTTTACAATAATTTCATCATTGGGAGCACTGGCTCCCAAACCTGTGTTGCCCTTCAAACTAGGATTTATTTTGAAACATGCTTACAGCAGTCACACATTCTATCCCAGGCTTATAACCCTTACCCCACCAAGTACATATAATACAATATATCAGAAATTCCTACATTCATCACACTTGTAGGTGGTACACACAGCTGTTACTTGCTTTGATGGTGGAGGGACTGAATGTTTAAGGAGGTGGATGGGGTGCCGATCAAGTGGGCTGTTTTCTCCTGGATGGTGTTGAGCTTCTTTTGTGTTGTTGGAGCTGCGGTCATTCAGGCAAGTGGAGAGCATTTCTCACCTGACTGAATGGTGGACGGGCTTTGGAGAGTCAGGAGGTGAGTTACTTACCGCAGGTTTCCTCACCTCTGACCTGCTCTCGTAGCCACACTGTTTCTATATATTTAATGCAGTTCAGTTTCTGGTTAAGGGTAACCCCCAGGATGGTGATACTGAAGGATTCAGCGATGGTAATGTCCTTGACTGTCAAGGGATGATGGTTAGATTCTCTTTGGTCGGAGATGACCATTGCCTGGCACTTGAGTATCATGAATGTTGCTTTCCACTTGTAAAGCGAGCCTGAATGTTGTGCAGGTCTTGATGCACAGGGACTCAAACTGCTTCAGTATCTGAGGAGTTGTGAATGGTGTTGAACATTGTGCAGTCATTGGTGAACATCCGCATTTCTGACCTTACGATGGAAGGAAGGTCATTGATGAAGTAGCTGGAGATGGTTGGGCCGAGGACACTGCCCTGAGGAATTCCTTCAGTGATGTCCTGGCACTGAGATGATTGACCTCCAACAACCACAACCATCTTCCTTTGTGCCGGGTTTGAGCCCAACCAATGGAGATGGAGAATAACAGTTTTTACACCAAGAGAACATTTGACTGAGTTTGGCCTCAATGAACCCGAGCAAAACTGGAATCAATCAGAATCAGGAAGAAACGGGTGAGGTGAAAAGCCTGTGATAGATTCATTATGCACGGGCTGTGGAAAGTGATTAACTGAAATGAAAATTGCTTATTGTCACAAGTAGGCTTCAAATGAAGTTCCTGTGAAAAGCCCCTAGTTGCCACATTCGGGGAGGCTGGTACGGGAATTGAACCGTGCTGCTGGTCTGCCTTGGTCTGCTTTAAAAGTCAGTGATTAAGCCCAGTCTGCTAAACCAGCCCCTGGCTAGGTGGAGTCAGATTTGGAGGAGAGTGTACATCGGCTGTGGAAGGATGGGTGTGGTAGTATGCATTAGGGGTCATGTGGGACAGTGAAGCCGTGATGCCATTGGCTGACAGATCCCGGGTCCTGGTTGGCTGTTGATCTCTGGCTCCGCCCTGAAGGCGGAGTATAAGAACCAGGAGTTCTCCCCGCAGCTCCAGTCTGTTGCTGAACTGCGGGGAACAAGTCACGCTTAATAAAGCCTCATCGACTTCATCTCTATTCGTCTCTCGTAAGTCATTGTGCGCTACAATTTATTAAGTGTGCTTAAAGGACTATGGAGCTCAGGATCGTCCTGGCATGCCTGAGGATCAGCCCCCACGCAGTGAACTCAGCAGCAATTTTTAAACACTGGCAGACTTGTTTCGAAGGCTACCTCCGAATGGCCCCCGGCTGGATCACAGAAGACCAGAAACTGCAGGTCTTGCATTCGAGGGTAAGCCCGGAAATTTTCCCTCTCATAGAAGACGCAGAGGATTTCCAGACAGCGTTCGCAGCACTAAAGAGCGTCTACATTCGCCCAGTGAACCAGGTCTGCGCACGCTACCAACTCGCAACGAGGCGGCAAAGTCCCGGAGAATCGCTAGACGAATTCTACGCCGCGCTGCTAATTTTGGGACGGGCCTGCAGCTGCCCGCCGGTAAACACGGCTGAACACATGGACATGTTAATTCGCGATGCGTTTGTGGCAGGTATGAACTCTCCCCAAATCCGCCAAAGACTGTTAGAAAAAGAGTCGCTAGGACTCTCAGAGGCACGGGCCCTAGCAGCTTCCCTAGATGTGGCCGCGCAAAACGCCCGCGCGTACGGCCCCGACCGCGCGGCAGCCCCTTCAGCTCCGTGGACCCCCGTCGCGACAAACCCCCCCCTCACAGGCTTGCGCGGTGCAGACGCCAGGTCATTCCGGGGGGCCCACTGCTATTTCTGCTGCCAGGCGAAACACCCCCGGCAGCGCTGCCCGGCCCCGCGCAGCGATTTACAAGAGCTGCGGCAAAAAGGGCCATTTCGCGGCTGTGTGCCGGTCCCGGGGGGGTCGCCACTGTCCCCGGAGAAGAAAGAGTCCAGCGCATCCCAAACGCTCCCCAACCCCCCCAGCGCCCCATGTGCGACCCGCAGGCACCGCCATTTTGGGTCCCGGCCAGCACGAGGGGAGGATGGGCGCCGCCATCTTGTGACCCCCCCAGCCATGTGCGATGCATGGGGGCAGCCATTTTGTCCACCCCGCCGCCATCTTGGGACCCCCCAGCCATGTGCGATGCATGGGGACGGCCATTTTGTTCACCCCCGCCGCCATCTCGGACGACAACAATGGACCCCAGCATCGACGGCTCCACGGGGTTCGAAGAAGACGCTGAGACACTATGACCACGTCTGGCCTCGGTGACGCTGGACCAAGCACGGCCCCGGACGCTCCAGACGACGACAACAACGGTGCTGATCAACGGACACGAGACACCATGCCTGATCGACTCCGGGAGCACAGAAAGCTTCATCCACCCCGACACGGTAAGACGCTGTTTTTTGACCATCCGTCCCAGTACGCAGAAGATTTCCCTAGCTGCAGGATCCCACTCCGTACAGATCAAAGGGTTCTGCATAGTGACCCTAACGGTGCAAGGGAGGGAGTTTAAAAACTACAGGCTCTACGTCCTTCCCCAACTCTGCGCGCCCACATTACTGGGATTAGACTTCCAGTGCAACCTGCAGAACCTAACATTCCAATTCGGCGGCCCAATACCCCCACTCACTATCTGCGGCCTCGCAACCCTCAAAGTTGAACCCCCATCCTTGTTTGCAAACCTCACCCCGGATTGCAAACCTGTCGCCACTAGGAGCAGACGGTACAGCGCCCAGGACCGGATATTTATTCGGTCCGAAGTCCAGCGGTTGCTGAAGGAAGGCATAATCCAGGCCAGCAATAGTCCCTGGAAAGCACAGGTGGTAGTAGTAAAGACAGGGGAGAAGCAAAGGATGGTCATAGACTATAGCCAGACCATCAACAGGTACACACAGCTAGATGCGTACCCTCTCCCCCGCATATCCGACATGGTCAATCGGATTGCCCAATATAAGGTCTTCTCCACCGTGGACCTCAAGTCCGCCTCCCACCAGCTTCCCATCCGCCCAAGTGACCGCAAGTACACAGCCTTCGAGGCAGACGGGCGACTATACCACTTCCTAAGGGTCCCATTTGGCGTCACAAACGGGGTCTCGGTCTTCCAATGGGAGATGGACCGAATGGTTGATCAATACGGGTTGCAGGCCACGTTCCCGTATCTCGACAACGTAACTATCTGCGGCCATGATCAGCAGGACCACGACGCCAACCTCCAAAAATTCCTCTAGACCGCTAAAGCCTTGAACCTCACATACAACGAGGACAAGTGCGTGTTTAGCACAAACCGGCTAGCCACCTTGGGATATGTAGTGCGCAATGGGATAATAGGCCCCGACCCCGAACGCATGCGCCCCCTCATGGAATTTCCCCTCCCCCACTGCTCCAAAGCCCTGAAACGCTGCCTGGGGTTCTTTTCATATTACGCCCAGTGGGTCCCCCAGTACGCAGACAAGGCCCGCCCCCTACTACAGTCCACTACCTTCCCCCCATCGACAGAGGCTTGCCAGGCCTTCAGCTGCATCAAAGCGGATATCGCAAAGGCCACGATGCGCGCCATCGACGAGTCCCTCCCCTTCCAAGTCGAGAGCGACGCCTCCGACGTAGCTCTGGCGGCCACCCTTAACCAAGCGGGCAGACCCGTGGCTTTTTTCTCCCGAACCCTCCACGCCTCAGAAATCCGCCACTCCTCAGTGGAAAAGGAAGCCCAAGCCATAGTGGAAGCTGTGCGACATTGGAGGCATTACCTAGCCGGCAGGAGATTCACTCTCCTCACTGACCAACGGTCGGTCGCTTTCATGTTCGATAATGCACAGCGGGGCAAAATTAAAAATGACAAGATCTTAAGGTGGAGGATCGAGCTCTCCACCTTCAACCACGAGATCTTGTACCGTCCCGGAAAGCTGAACGAGCCGTCCGAAGCCCTATCCCGCGGCACATGTGCCAAGCACAAATAAACCATCTCCAAACCCTCCATGAGGACCTCTGCCACCCGGGGGTCACTCGGTTCTACTATTTTATAAAGTCCCGCAACCTCCCCTACTCCGTGGAGGAGGTCCGTACAGTCACCAGGAACTGCCACATCTGCGCAGAGTGCAAACCGCACTTTTTCAGGCCGGATAGAGCGCACCTGATCAAGGCTTCCCGTCCCTTTGAAAGCCTTAGTCTGGATTTCAAAGGGCCCCTCCCCTCCACCGACCGCAACACATACTTCCTGAACGTGGTGGACGAGTACTCTCGTTTCCCTTTCACCATCCCCTGCCCCGACATGACAGCGGCCACAGCTATTAAAGCCCTTAACACCATATTCACACTGTTCGGTTGCCCCGCATATATCCATAGCGGCAGGGGGTCCTCCTTCATGAGTGACGAGCTGCGCCAGTTCCTGCTCAGCAAGGGTATAGCCTCGAGCAGGACGACCAGCTACAATCCCCGGGGGAATGGGCAAGTAGAGAGGGAGAACGGCACGGTCTGGAAGACCGTCCTACTAGCCCTACGGTCCAGGGACCTCCCAGTTTCACGGTGGCAGGAGGTCCTCCCGGACGCTCTCCACTCCATCCGGTCGCTGCTGTGTACTAGCACTAATCAAACGCCTCATGAGCGCCTCCTTGTCTTCCCCAGGAAGTCTTCCTCTGGAACGTCGCTGCTGACCTGGTTGGCGGCCCCAGGACCCATCTTGCTCCGGAAACATGTGCGGGCGCACAAGTCGGACCCGTTGGTCGAGAGGGTTCACCTCCTCCACGCAAACCCGCAGTACGCCTACGTGGCGTACCCCGACGGCCGACAGGACACGGTCTCCCTGCGAGACCTGGCGCCCGCCGGCAACATGCGCACCCCCCCCCCCCGACACCAATCACCCCCTCCCTGCCACTGGCGCACCCCGCGACCGCCCCCTTCCCGGGAGTATCGGTCCTCCTCCCATGTCCGACCAGGAGTGAAGCAGAAGCAGGCACCATAAAGCTCCCGGAGACGACAACGCTGGAACAAGCACCTGCACCACCACCGGGGCTCAGGCGATCGACAAGGAAGACCAGACCGCCCGACCGACTCGTGGCATCGGTGCAACACAAGAATGTTGTGGACTTTAACGAGAATGTTCTTTTTTTCTTCTTACGAATATTGTAAATAGTTCACAAACCCAGTACATAGCCCAGTGTAGGGCAAAGTGTAGGGCACTGTAATGACATGCAAAAGTTTTCCTCCCAGGACCAGCCTTGTAAACCCCTACCACCATGCGAAGCACCACCCCGCCGGGTTCATTTTTAACAAGGGGTGAATGTGGTAGTATGCATTAGGGGTCATGTGTGATGCCATTGGCTGACAGATCCCAGGTCCTGGTTGGCTGTTGATCTCTAGCTCTGCCCTGAAGGCGGAGTATAAGAACCAGGAGTTCTCCCCGCAGCTCCAGACTGTTGCTGAACTGCGGGGAACAAGTCACGCTTAATAAAGCCTCATCGACTTCATCTCTATTCGTCTCTCGTAAGTCATTGTGCGCTACAATGGGTAAATTCCATGATAGATTCTAACCATTGTCGACAGCCCCAGCAGCCCCGGACACACCCATACCCACCGTCACAGCTTCCGAAGTCAGATGGGCTTCGTGAAAGTGAACCCTCGGAAAGCGACGGTTTGGGTCGGGGTCCCTGGTCATGCAGTCACATGCTGCACGGACTAATGTATTCACAAACATCTTCAACCTCTCCCTACTCCGTTCCAAGGTTCCCACCTGCTTCAAGAAGACCATCATCATACTGGTGTCAAAGAAGAACCAGGCAACGTGCCTCAACAACACGCGAACCCGCTTCTCATCCATTGACCCCCGCTGCCTTGGGAAAGCGGGGAGCATAATCAAAGACCCCTCCCATCCCGCTTATTCACTCTTCCAACTTCTTCCATCGGGCAGGAGATGCAAAGTCTGAGAACACTCACTAACAGATTCAAAGACAGCTTCTTCCCCACTCATACCAGACTCCTAAACGACTCTCTTATGGACTGATCTGACCGCTTCACACATCTTCACTACTGAGTAGTACTGCCCTCCTGTATGCTTCACCCGATGCCTGAGTCTATGTATTTACATTGCGTATTTATACATAGAACAAGAAAATTACAGTAGAGGAGCAGGCCCTTCAGCCCTCCAAGCCTGCACCGACCATGCTGCCCATCTGAACTAAATCCCCCCACTGCTCCGGGGACCAAATCCCTCTCTTCCAATCCAATTCATGTATTTGTCAAGACGCCTCTTAAAAGTCGCTATCGTATCTGCTTTCACTACCTCCCCAAACAGCGAGTTCCAGGCTCCCACCACCCTCTGTGTAAAAAAACCTGCCTCATACATCTCCTTTAAACCTTGCCCCTCGCACCTTAAACCTATGCCCCCTAGTAATTGACTCTTCCACCCTGGGAAAAAGCTTCTGACTATCCACTCTGTCCATGCCCCTCATAATCTTGTAGTCTTCTATCAGGTCACCCCTCAATCTATGTCGTTCCAATGAGATAAAACAAAGTTTCTCCAACCTCTCCTCATAACTAATGCCCTCCATACCAGGCAACATCCTGGTAAACCACTTCTGTACCAGCTCCAAACCTCCACATCCTTATGGTAGTGTGGCGACCAGAATTGAACACCAGACTCTCAGTTCAGCCTACCTAAGGTTCTGTAAAGCTGCAACACGGCTTGCCAATTTTTAAACTCAATTCCACGGCCAATGAAGGCAAGCATGCCGTATGCCTTCTTGACTACCTTCTGCATCTGCGTTGCCCCTTTCAGTGACCTATCTACCTGAACACCCAGATCTCTCAGCCTGTCAACACTCTTAAGGATTCTGCCATTTACTGTATATTTCCCATCTGTATTCGTTCTTCCAAACTGCATTACCTCACATTTGTCTGGATTAAACACCATCTGCCATCTCTCCGCCCAAGTCTCCAACCAATCTATATCCTGCTGTATCCTCTGACGGTCCGGTCCTCATCGCTGTCCGCAATTCCACCAACATTGTGTCATCTGCAAACTTACTAATCAGACCAGTTACATTTTCCTCCAAATCATTTATATACATTCCAAATACATGTATGGCCTTTGTATTTTTCATGTACGGAATGATATGTCTGGACTGTAAGCAGAACAATACGTTTCACTGTACCTCGGCACACGTGACAATAAACAAATCCAATCCAGTCCAAGATTGGGTCCAGTTTTGCAAAGGAATATAATAGTGGGGTGATCCATAATGGAGTCAACAGGAAATGAATGGCCTCATGTTGTTCAGTGTTTTTATTTCTCTGCTTATCAATGGTCATTTTTTTCAAAATCACCATTGCACGGTTACACTGCACCATGCGGAACGCCGCAGTGACACACACCGATGTTCACTGGAACCGGGAGCTGCCAGGGAAAGATATGGAGAGGGTTTTAACACATGATATAAAGAACAACACACAACGGAGTCCAGGTTTCACTGAGCGTTTCCATCCTTCCCGAGACACGTCCAATAAAACCTTCATCCTGACAATCAGCAACGTGCAGCCCAGTGACACTGCCGTCTATTACTGCTCCGTGTGGGGAGATATGTGTGAATGGATCACAGCTGAGTGTAACCAGTAAGTGCAGTTTTCATGATTCTAATTGATCCCCATTGGTGTGAGTGGTGGACAGGCTGGGATTCGGGAAACAGGTTTGTGTGTTTATATTTTGTATTGATGACTTAATCAACAGGCCCCTGACTCTGAACACCAGCCCCCCACCTCCACTGGCCCTGGCAGAGGTTAATAAACCCTCGACTCTGTCAGCCCTGCTACCCACACAGTTAACCCCTCACCGTTCGTAAACCACCTTTCTTAACGTGCACTTGATTTACTTTTATTCTGCGAAAGACAGGTTCTGCAAAATGAAACTCATTAATCTCTAAATATATTACAGCAGTACCATACAATATTCCCGTACCAGCCTCCCCGAACAGGTGCCGGAATGTGGTGACTAGGAGCTTTTCACAGTAACGTCATTTGAAGCCTACTTGTGACAATAAGCGATTTTCATTTCATTTTCATTTCATTTTCATATCCGTGTGGATTTGTTTTTTTGTGTGTGTTCAAACCTCGGCCAATTTCTGTTTCCTGGTATCACGTTAATGATTGTGGTTCAATCAGATCATCAGACTTTTCAGGAACAGCTGTTGTGGTCAACAAGCTTCCCATTGGGAGAGAGTCACTCAGACTGGAAACGTTCGCTCCCTTCTCTCTCCACAGATGCTGCCAGACCTGCTGAGATTGTCCAGTATTTCCTGTTTTTGTCTCAGATTCCAGCATCCGCATTAATTTGCTTTCATTTTCACTTTCCCATTGGATCCATTCACTTCCCGAGTAACCACTTGTCTCTGCTTAAATACATCTCCTTTTCCACAGAATCTATTCCATGGGCGGAATTTTCCGGAATTTCCCGACGCTGAAATCGAGAATGGCGATTGGGCGGAGAATGACTCCCATCGGCAGAATCGGGGCAGGCGCCGGTTTGACTCCGGCTCGCTATGCTCCTCCCCCTCCGAATCGGCTTCATCGGGACGCATGCCGCGCGCAGTCAGAACGCCGTTGCCATGTCATCAGCCGGCCCACCCGCGATGCTCCGCCTCCGATGGGCCGAGTTCCTGACGGAGCGGGCCGCGTGTGGTCCCAGCGATCAGGAAGCTGGCGTGCTGGCTGCGGACAGCCTCTCACCATTGTCCTTGTCAAGCCCATTCAGAATAAGATTCACTGAGATCACCTTTCATTCTTCCAACTTCCAACAAGTAGCGTCCCAACAACCAGATTAACCTTTGCTGCAAAGACAATCCCTCCAACCCGTGTCAACATTCCCTGAACTGCCTCCAATGGAATAATATCTTATCTTAAATAAGGGAGCAAAACTGTTCACAGCTCTCCAGATGTGGTCTCACCAGTACCTTTGGAATGACCTCCAATTGGCAAAAACGAGGTAAACAAAGAACCTTGCGGAGACCAGCTGCCGCACTCGGAGGGTAAGCTTGCTCTTTCAAAAATGCCTCTTTTTGGGAAGTTGGATGCATTTGACCCGACTATTGAGGACTGGTCCCAGGATGTGGAGAGAATGTGTTACTTTTTCCAGGCCAATGAGATAACGGAGGATGGAAGGAAACAGGTTCTACTGCTGTCGGCGTGCGGACCCTCAGCCTTCGCCATTATACGTCGTCTAACTTATCCCGATACGCCGGACACGATACCTTTCCAAGAATTAACAAAATTGGTGGAAGAGCACTATGACCCAAAACCACCCCTCATTTTGGGTAGGTACAGATTCTACACAACGAAGCGGGAAGACAGAGAGTCAGTCACAAATTTCTTGACCCGCCTGAGAAGGCTGGCGGAAAAATGTGAGTTCGGCTCGACGCTAAATGAAATGCTTCGGGACCGGTTAGTGTGTGGCATAAATGACCTCCAAATACAGAATCGCCTGTTGGCAGAAACGCAGCTAGACTGCAGGCGGGCGTTACAGCTCACACTGTCCCTAGAAAAGGCAGCAAGTGGGGCACAGGAACTACAGGGCATGCCAATGGAGGTAGATACCTGGGAGAGGGACTACCACAATGGGTCCAGCTACCAGATAGCCGCCCTCAGGAAAAGCCTGAGGAACAGAGGGCCAAAGAAAAACCCCAGAACTGCCCCCAAGTCTGCTAGGACTAACTGGAGACAGAGGGAACAACCGGCTGAGGCTCCCCCAACAGAGAAGGACCGTTTCAGACAGAGTGGGGTAACAGTGACAGAAACCCTAGAAGGAGGTGGCAAAAGAGGAATAGCAGGTAGGGACGCAGGGAAGTACACAACCTAGATGCCCCATCCTCCTCCGAAGGGGAACAGTTCTATAATATTGCGACAAAGAAAGCAGAACCTATTAAGATTACCCCCCGGGTGAACGGTCGGACGACAATAATGGAAATAGACACGGGTGCGGCCGTATCAGTAATGGGAGTGGCAGCATTTTAAAAAATCAAAGATGGACTCCAGCCACTAACCCGAACAAAAACATCGACAAAACTTAAAACCTACATGGGGGAACCCCTGGAAGTTCTAGTCACGACTCATGGACCCGTGGAATATGACAAACAATTGCTCAGATTACCATTGACGATAGTAGAGGGCTCCGGACTGAACTTCGTAGGACAGAACTGGCTGAAAGACCTAAACTTAGATTGGATGAAAATTTTCCAGAGTGGAAGCGGGCAGTTGAGTGGAGTACTCCAAAAATACCCAGAGGTCTTCCAAGAAGGTTTGGGGGAAATTATAGGCGCCAAAGCAACTTTGCACGTGGACCCAGAAGCCCTTCCGAAATTTTGTGAGGCCAGGCCGGTACCTTTTGCATTAAGGAAGAAAGTAGATGTGGAAATAGAAAGGTTACGGCGCGACGGCATTATCAGACCAGTACAGTTCTCGGAATGGGCAGCGCCGGTGGTACCAATTTTGAAGCCAGGCGGCTCGATACGTCTCTGTGGAGATTTCAAACAGACAGTAAACAAATACGCACTGCTGGACAAATACCCGATCCCGAAAATAGACGACCTATATGCCAAATTGGCAGGTGGGCTTTTGTTCACGAAACTGGACATGAGCCACGCCTCCCTGTAGTTAAAACTGGACAAGGACTCCCAGAAGTTCGCTACGATCAACACCCTGAAGGGACTTTTTCGTTATACTAGGCTACCCTTCGGAGTGTCATCAGCCTGCGCTATATTCCAGCGTACGATGGAAAATATTCTGCAGGGACTACCGCAGGTGGCGATTTATTTGGACGATGTCTTAATCACGGGTAGGACAAACAGGGAACACTTAAGGAACCTGGAGGAAGTGCTCAGGCGTTTCGCAAAGGCAGGCGTACGGCTGAAAAGAGAAACATGTGTTTTTCTGTCCCCACAAGTGACGTACCTGGGATATAAAGTAGACGAGTCGGGCTTACACCCATTGGCAATAAAAGAAGCCCCAGCTCCCACCACAGTCCAGGAGCTACGATCATTTCTAGGATTGGTAACATATTATGGCAAATTTATTGAAAATAGGGCGTACATCCTAGAACGCCTCCACCAGCTACTAAAAAAGGGACAAGAATGGAAATGGTCCGCCCGCCAAAACCGAGCATTTAGGGACATTAAGGAACAGCTGCCATCCAAAAATGTCCTCGAGCATTATGACCCAAGGAGTTGGTGGTCACGTGTGACGCATCACCTTACGGGGTAGGAGCCGTCTTAGCCCATCAAGGAAGGAATGGGGAAAAACGGCCAATAGCCTATGCTTCGAGGACCTTGGCGATGGCTGAGAGAAAGTACGCCCAAATCGAGAAGGAAGGACTGGCGGTGATATTTGCAGTAAAAAAATGTCACCAGTATCTGTACGGGCGGAAATTCACCATAGTGACGGACCATAAGCCGTTATTAGGGTTATTAAAAGAAGACAAGTCAATACCCCCGATTGCACCAGCTAGAATCCAATATACTGGCACCGTATAGATACGTTCTGGAGCACAGACCGGGAACGCGAGGAGCAAATGCAGATGCTTTGAGCAGACTTCCCCTCCCCGACACCCCGCCGCTAATACCGAAAGTAGAGGAGACAGTCATTACTCTAAATTTTTTGGACACCCTACCAGTGGACGCACAACATATTCGGTTGTGGACACAAAAAGACCCAGTTTTAGCCAAGATGAAGCATTTACTGCTAACAGGGGAACTGGAGAGACCAGTGTAGCCCCAGATGCACCCATACTGGAGCAGAAGGGACCAAATAACCGTAGAAGACGGTATCCTATTATGGGGAGCCCGGGTAATAGTCCCAGCTCAGGGCCGTCGGGCAATCTTAACCGAGTTACATCATGGACACCCAGGGGTGTCTAAAATGAAGATGCTCGCTCAAAGCTACGTTTGGTGGCCAGGATTGGACACAGACATAACAGCCTTGGTACGTCGGTGCCAGGAGTGCCAACAGGGGCAAAGAGTGCCACCAGCTGCACCATTGCACCCGTGGGAATGGCCAGGCAGACCCGGGACCCGCCTGCATATTGACTACACAGGCCCATTAATGGGCTCAATGTTTTGGGTGATAGTGGACGCCCACTCCAAATAGTTGGACGTCCACCGGGTAACGCGGCAAGCACAGCATCGACAATTGAAAAACTCAGGGCCTCGTTTGCAACACATGGACTTCCGGAGGTAGTGGTGTCGGACAACGGAACGGCATTCACAAGTGGGGAATTTGGAAAATTTCTAAAGGGAAACGGAGTCCGCCACATCAAAACGGCCCCTTACCATCCAGCGTCCAACGGCCTGGCAGAGAGAGCGGTCCAGACACTAAAAGCGGGACTCAAGAAGCAGCCAGCAGCGTCAATGGACACAAAGCTCTCCCACTGGCTGTTTGATTACAGGACAACACCGCATTCCACAACGGGCATACCGCCAGCTGAACTCTTAATGGGGAGGTGGCTGCGAACGAGACTGAGTCTCCTTTTCCCAAATTCAACGGGGAAAGTGGAGAAACAACAGGAGGTCCAACGCAGGGGGCATGATAATAGTCAGCAGCAGAGACATTTCCAGGTGGGGACACCGGTTTGGGTCAAGAATTATAGGAATGGACCAACGTGGGTCAAAGGCACGGTTGAGTCCCAAACAGGGCCCATGTCATATGAAGTTTCAATAGAAGGTAAGGTGCTGAAGAAACACCGAGACCAAATAAGGGCAGCGGAACCACACCTGGAGGCCGTCGAAGCAGGACCGCCTCAAGCTGGGATAGCTCAGACGGGAAAGATACCCACACCCCAGCCCCGAGCAATTTCTCCAGACCCCGTCATCCAGGCGTCAGAGTCGGAGATGGACACGTTCGACGAGGCCGCCGCGACACCTCTCCCCGAGGAGGAGGAAGTACAACTTCCAAGGAGGTCATCAAGGAAAAGACGGGCACCTGTAAGGGACACCCCACCCATGTCGGAGAACGCCCCGGCGGACGACACAGAGGTGACAGACCCGGACAGGAGGAGCAGGAAGAAGCTCAGAGGAATGCCAGCTGGCAGGAATTCCTTGGACCTTGGGGGGGGGGGAGGGGTGTAATGACCTCCAATTGGCATTATTGGTTGGCCAATTGGAGTATGAGCTCCCTCAATGATAGCTCATTGAGGGGGCCCATATAAGCACCTGTGTAGGCTTTGTGAGGCTGTCTTAGGTTGACTGGAATGCTAGTAGCACTGTTTGGAGCTGCTCTTGTATATGTTATTGCAAATATATACTGGTGTAGTGACGGAACCCCTGCCTCCTGTGGCTTATTACAACATCGTACAGTTGCAGCAAGACTTCCCAACTCTTATACTCTAACCCCAGTGAAATCAGGGCCAACATTCCATTACCCTTCCTGATTACCCGCTGACCCTGTGTGCTAGCTTTTTGTGTTTCGTGCGCAAGTCCCCCAATGTCCCTTCGTGTTGCAGCTTTATGCAGTATTTTACATTTAAATAATACTCTTTATCCCTTCCAAAATGAGCAACTCCACATTTTCCCACTTTATACTCCTGTGGTATTATAGGTATTACGGTACCTGATAGGCGAAAGCAACCTTGGTGGAAATTGTCTGCTTTCTATTGGTTAGAATGTATGATAGCTCCGCCCTACTAGGCGGGGTATAAGAACCAGTGCCGCCCCAGCAGCCTTCATACTGTACCTGAGCTGCTGGGGGAAACATCTAGCTAATTAAAGCCTTCAGTTGGACTACAACCTCGCTTTAGTGGTCATTGATCGTGCATCAATTTAATTAGCTTTTTTTTTTAAGGATGAAAGGTGTGTATGTTTTTGTGAGTGTGTTTGTATGTCATTTGTGTGTGTGTATGTGTTTCTGTGAGTGTGTGTTTGTTTTTAGAAGTGAGTGTGCGTGTATCTATTTCTGAGTGTCAATTTATGTGTTTCTGTGAGAGTGTGTTTGTCTGTATATGTGTGTTTCCGTGAGTGAGTGTGTTTCTGAGTGTGTGAGGATTTCTGAGTGTGTGTCTGTTTCTGTGAATGAGTGGATGATTTCTGAGTCCATGTTCCTGTGAATGTCTGTTTTTGTGTTTCTGAGTGTGTGTGGGTTTCTGTGAGTGCGTGTGTGTGTGTTTCTGAGTGTGTGTGGGTTTCCGTGAGTGCGTGTGTGTGTGTTTCTGAGTGTGCCTGTGTTTCTGAATTTGTGTGTGTTTGTGGGAATGAGTGTGTGTGTTTCTCAGTGTTTCTGTGTGTTTCTGTGAGTGAGTGTGTTTGTGTGTGTTTGTCTGTGTGTGTGTACATGTGCTTCTGTGTGTGTGTGAGTGTGTGTGTGTTTGTCTGAGTGTGTGTACATGTGTATTTCTGTGTGTGTGTGTGTGTGTGTGTGAGTGTGTGTGTGTTTCTGAGTGTGTGTGTTTGTGAATGTTTGTGTGTGTCGAATGATCACCATGAAACCATTGTTGATCATTTTGAAAATCCATCTGGTTCACTTATTCGTGAAGGAAATCTGCCACCTTTTCCCGGTCTGGCCTGCATGTGACTCCAGGCCCACAGCAATGTGGTTGACTCTGAAACACCCTCTGAAATGGCCGAGCGAGGCACTAAGTCCCAGGGTAACTACAGACGGGGAATAAATGCTGGACCCAGCCAGTGACACCAACATCCCAGGGAAGAATATGTTTAAAAACATTCTATGCAGCGTTGCTGTTTTGGGTCCATTTTGAGTGAATGTTTCACCGTTTATACAGAAAGTGACAGAAATCAGCTGCTTTTCCCGAATCCATGATATGTGGCAGTGAGTTCTCCCAGTGAGACAGAGAAGACAGCCAGAGTGATGCAGCAAAGAGTGAGTTTGGGAATTTGAATCGAGGTGGGAATTCAAAGCTGGGTGGGGAGGAAGTGCTTTTTGTGACTGGTAAGTAGTGTTTCTGTTTTTCTGTTTCTTTCATTGGTATATTTATTTATTTTTTTCTTCATTGTTTATTTATTTAAATTTTTTGGGGGGGAAATTGAAATTGTTGAAGTTAACCAAAGGTTTAAGACATGGCAGGAGATCTCAGACCCGTGTCATGCTCCTCGTGTGCGATGTGGGAGCTCAGGGACACGTCCACTGTCCCTGGCTCCTTCACATGCATGAAGTGTGTCCAGTTGCAGCTCCTGTTAGAACGCTTGACGGCTCTGGAGCTGCGGATGCACTCACTTTGGAGCATCCGCGATGCTGAGGACGTCGTGGATAGCACGTTTAGCGAGTTGGTCACACCGCAGGTGAAAAGTACTGAGGGAGATAGTAAATGGGTGACCAAAAGACAGAGCAAGAGTAGGAAGGCAGTGCAGGTGTCCTCTGCGGTCATCTCCCTGCAAAACAGATATACCGCTTTGGATACTGTTGAGGGAGATGGCTCACCGAGGGAAGGCAGCAGCAGCCAGGTTCATGGCACCGTGGCTGGCTCTGCTGCGCAGCTGGGCAGGAAGAAGAATGGCAGGGCTATAGTGATAGGGGACTCAATTGTAAGGGGAATAGACAGGCGGTTCTGCGGACGCAATCGAGACTCCAGGATGGTATGTTGCCTCCCTGGTGCATGGGTCAAGGTTGTCTCGGAGCGGCTGCAGGACATTCTGGGGGGGGGGGGGGGGGGGGGGGGGGGAGGTGAACAGCCAGCTGTCGTGGTGCACATAGGCACCAACGATATAGGTAAAAAACGGGACGAGGTCCTACAAGCTGAATTTAGGGAGCTAGGAGTTAAACTAAAGAGTAGGACCTCAAAGGTAGTAATCTCAGGATTGCTACCAGTGCCACGAGCTAGTCAGAGTAGGAATGTCAGGATAGAGAGGATGAATTCGTGGCTCGAGAGATGGTGCAAGAGGGAGGGATTCAAATTCCTGGGACGTTGGAACCGATTCTGGGGGAGGTGGGACCAGTACAAACCGGACGGTCTGCACCTGGGCAGGATTGGAACCGATGTCCTAGGGGGGGTGTTTGCTAGAGCTGTTGAGGAGAGTTTAAACTAATGTGGCAGGGGGATGGGAACCAATGCAGGAAGTTGGAAGGTAGTAAAACAGGGACAGAAATAAAAGGCAATAAGGGGGAAAGTGTAAGGCAGAGAAGCCATAGTCAAAAATCAAAAAGGGTGACAGTACAAGGTACAGTGACTGAGGGGAGCTCAGTGAATAGGACCAGGAATACTAAAAGGAATAAAACGGGAAGTGAAAACATTAATGGTAAGCGGCGCAGCAGGTTGTTACAGGAAGATATGGGTTCGATGACCAGGAAAATTAGGAGAAAGGTTAAGAGGAAATATAACTTAGGAGAGGTTACTGATCGAGGTGTTAAGATTAAGAACAGAGGTAAAAAAAAGCCAACATAAGTGTACTTTACCTGAATGCTCGTAGTATTCGGAATAAGGTAAATGAGTTGATGGCGCAAATCATCGTGAATGACTATGATTTAGTGGCCATTACTGAAACATGGTTAAAGGATGGTCACGACTGGGAGTTAAATATCCGAGGGTATCAAACTTTTCGGAGGGACAGAGTGGATGGTAACGGAGGTGGTGTAGCTCTGTTATTTAAGGATGACATCCGGGCAACAGTAAGGGATGACATCGGTGCTATGGAGGATAAGGTTGAATCCATTTGGGTGGAAATCAGGAATAGTAAGACGAAAAAGTCACTGATAGGAGTAATCTATAGGCCACCAAATAGTAACATTATGGTGGGGCAGGCAATAAACAAAGAAATAACAGATGCATGTAGAAATGGTACAGCAGTTATCATGGGGGATTTTAATCTACATGTTGATTGGTTTAACCAGGTCGGTCAAGGCAGCCTTGAGGAGGAGTTTATAGAATGTATCCGCGATAGTTTCCTCGAACAGTATGCAATGGAACCTACGAGGGAACAAGCGGTCCTAGATCTGGTCCTGTGTAATGAGACAGGATTGATTCAGGATCTCATCGTTAGGGAGCCTCTCGGGAGGAGCGATCACAATATGGTGGAATTTAAAATACAGATGGAGGGTGAGAAGGTAAAATCAAGCACTAGTGTTTTGTGCTCAAACAAAGGAGATTACAATGGGATGAGAGAAGAACTAGCTAAGGTAGACTGGGAGCAAAGACTTTATGGTGAAACAGTTGAGGAACAGTGGAGAACCTTCCAACTGATTTTTCACAGTGCCCAGCAAAGGTTTATACCAACAAAATGGAAGGACGGTAAAAAGAGGGAAAATCGACCGTGGATATCTAAGGAAATAAGGGAGAGTATCAAATTGAAGGAAAAAACATACAAAGTAGCAAAGATCAGTGGGAGACTAGAGGACTGGGAAATCTTTAGGGGGCAACAGAAAGCTACTAAAAAAGCTATAAAGAAGAGTAAGATAGATTATGAGAGTAAACTTGCTCAGAATATAAAAACAGATAGTAAAAGTTTCTACAAATACATAAAACAAAAAAGAGTGGCTAAGGTAAATATTGGTCCTTTAGAGGATGAGAAGGGAGATTTAATAATGGGAGATGAGGAAATGGCTGAGGAACTGAACAGGTTTTTTGGGTCGGTCTTCACAGTGGAAGACACAAATAACATGCCAGTGACTGATGGAAATGAGGCTATGACAGGTGAGGACCTTGAGAGGATTGATATCACTAAGGAGGTAGTGATGGGCAAGCTAATGGGGCTAAAGTTAGACAAGTCTCCTGGCCCTGATGCAATGCATCCCAGAGTGCTAAAAGAGATGGCTAGGGAAATTGCAAATGCACTAGTGATAATTTACCAAAATTCACTAGACTCTGGGGTGGTCCCGGCGGATTGGAAATTAGCAAACGTGACACCACTGTTTAAAAAAGGAGGTAGGCAGAAATTGTGTAATTATAGGCCAGTGAGCTTAACTTAGGTAGTAGGGAAGATGCTGGAATCTATCATCAAGGAAGAAATAGCGAGGCATCTGGATGGAAATTGTCTCATTGGGCAGACGCAGCATGGGTTCATAAAGGGGCAGGTCGTGCCTAACTAATTTAGTGGAATTTTTTGAGGACATTAACAGTGCGGTAGATAACGGGGAGCCAATGGATGTGGTATCTCTGGATTTCCAGAAAGCCTTTGACAAGGTGCCACACAAAAGGTTGTTGCATAAGTTTAAGATGCATGGCATTAAGGGGAAAGTAGTAGCATGGATAGAGGATTGGTTAATTAATAGAAAGCAAAGAGTGGGGATTAATGGGTGTTTCTCTGGTTGGCAATCAGTAGCTAGTGGTGTCCCTCAGGGATCAGTGTTGGGCCCACAACTGTTCACAATTTACATTGATGATTTGGAGTTGGGGACCAAGGGCAATGTGTCCACGTTTGCAGACGACACTAAGATAAGTGGTAAAGCAAAAAGTGCAGAGGATACTGGAAGTCTGCAGAGGGATTTGGATAGGCTAAGTGAATGGGCTAGGGTCTGGCAGATGGAATACAATGTTGACAAATGTGAGGTTATCCATTTTGGTAGGAATAACAGCAAAAGGGATTATTATTTATATGATAAAATATTAAAACATGCTGCTGTGCAGAGAAACCTGGGTGTGCTAGTGCATGAGTCGCAGAAAGTTGGTTTTCAGGTGCAACAGGTGATTAATGAGGCAAATGGAATTTTGTCCTTCATTGCTAGAGGGATGGAGTTTAAGACGAGGGAGGTTATGCTGCAATTGTATAAGGTGTTAGTGATGTCACACCTGGAGTATTGTGTTCAGTTTTGGTCTCCTTACTTGAGAAAGGACATACTGGCACTGGAGGGTGTGCAGAGGAGATTCACGAGGTAAATCCCAGAGCTGAAGGGGTTGGATTACGAGGAGAGGTTGAGTAGACTGGGACTGTACTCGTTGGAATTTAGAAGGATGAGGGGGGATCTTATAGAAACAGATACGATTATGAAGGGAATAGATAGAATAGATGCGGGCAGGTTGTTTCCACTGGCGGGTGGAAGCAGAACTAGGGTGCATAGCCTCAAAATAAGGGGAAGTAGATTCAGGACTGAGTTTAGGAGGAACTTCTTCACCCAAAGTGTTGTGAATCTATGGAATTCCTTGCCCAGTGAAGCAGTAGAGGCTCCTTCATTAAATGTTTTTAAGATAAAGATAGATAGTTTTTTGAAGAATAAAGGGATTAAGGGTTATGGTGTTCGGGCCGGAAAGTGGAGCTGAGTCCACAAAAGATCAGCCATGATCTCATTGAATGGTGGAGCAGGCTCGAGGGGCCAGATGGCCTACTCCTGCTCCTAGTTCTTATGTTCTTATGAGAGTTGAGATGGGATTTTTAATTGTTTGAGTGGGAACAAAGATAGCAGTTAAGGGTTACTGTATTCACTGTATTGATTTGCATTGTTTACGTGGCGATTGTCAGCTATTTCCTGGTGTGATGTAAAATATAATTTAATACTCTAAGTAGTCAAGTTTGTTTAATACACCATATCCCTATTTTTCCCCAAATCACTCCTGGAGTGAGGTGTCATTTCATCACAGTTTTACCAAATTAAGATCAAATATTGGGGTTCCTGTCCCGTATCTCATCCACTGTTTTCGTCTGGTCTGGGATTGTAACATCAGACCCTCAGCAATGGGGTTGACTGTTAATTGCTCGCAAGGGAAATTAGAGATTGGCAATAAATGCTGATCTTGCCAACAATGCCCACATCCCATAAACAAACAAAACAAACTATACACAATAACCGAGAGAAACTGACTTATTCTGTCAAAATTACGGGATTGTTATTTCCGAAGCAGTATGAATCCGATGAGCAAACTAAGTCCTGCAAATCCCGTAAGAGTTCCCACAATGATCCAGACAAGCTTCATCTTCTCAGCGTCAGCCGGGTCTGTGAAAGGAAATCACATGCTTACGGTTAAAGGACGGGGAATGGATTAGATTCTCGTCAGTCGGTGACATTTGAAATGGTAAAGTAGAGAAATGAAAGCAGGTGGAATTCAGACTGAGCAGATATTTCTATCTGCTGGACACCTGGAATAACAATGTCAGTTTAAACTCAGATCAATTTGATTTATTGATAATGCGGCAGGCCAATCTTATATCGCACACTGACCACTTGCTGGCCATTCTGGCTGACTTGGTAACAGTGCAGCAAAGTTCCACAGATGGAAAGAAAACCACCAACAGATCCCCAGTGGGTTCCGTTCTGTATCCTCCTCCGTCCACACCAACATTACACTGTAGGGGAGTGACTTTTGGATAGGTGGTGTGTATTGTGTGACCGACACCACTAATGTGACCAGGTGATCCGTATAAACAAGATGAAGTTTGTTTTTAAACATGGAGGAGTTGAGTTGAGGAAAGGCAGAGCAATGGGGACTGAGATGAAGGTAAAGTTCTCTATATTGGAAGAGGAAATGTCAATGACACATCAGTTAGCAAGATGGAGTTTGTCTAAAAGATTGTGATTGCAAAATTAACAAGGAAGAATTTAGAGAGTTTTAGATTAATGGAACACCCTCCAAAGAGAATTAACCCATTCAAAAAAGTGACTTAAATGTGTGAGTGGGATTGGGACTAAAGTTCAGAGTAATTGTGTTGATTCAGGTCATTGCCAATGTTGGCTGTGATGGGCAGCGTGCCAGGCTGAAAGGGAGCTAATGGGATGGGTTTTGTTTAGTTTATTCCCTCGAGTTACTGACTGGGGTGAACTCTCCTGCTCTTCTTAAGCTACTGTCATGTGGCCTCCTGCATCTCCCAGAGAGAGCGGACCAGGGCTTGGTTTAAAGTCTCGTCTGATCATCCTCTGATAGAATTGTTCCGAATTCTCAATCATTTTGCTGAAGCAAATTGAGACAAACTATTCCGACTTGTGATATTCATTCTTCAGCACGACAAAGAAGAGATTATCGGGCCATTATCACATTGTTATTTAGGGAGCTTGCAGTGCACAAATTGGCCGATACATTTCCTACATTTAAATAGGGCCCAAGCTTTACAAAGGATTTAATTGGTTGTAAAGCACTTTGGGACAACTGGAGTTGTCAGTAAAGGTCCGTATGGCTTGGATTTTATGGAGGTGAGAGTTCCTTGCTCATCATTTGGAGAGTTGGCGGGGACGACTCGACAGCATCACTGCCATTTCCTGCTCAAATTAACTCGGGTCCGCATTTGGAAAGAAGTCCCAGTCCCTCCATGCACAGCACTACAGTGACTGAAAGAGGTACTGCAGCACTGTGCCTGAGACAATGTTCCAGGAACTGCATTGATGGTAAGTAGCAGTGTTCCCAGAAAGGGGCAGTCCAGTGGCGATTTTGGAGTTTTTAAATGTAAACCTCGAAGATTTATTGAGAAGAAAAGAAAATTTAACCACACACAATTACATAGTTAAAATTGATTTCACAATATTTTCCCCCAAAAGACTCCCTAATTGATCAGACTCATAAATAAAATTCTTCCAGGCAATACTCCCTAATATATGTTTAAATATCAAAATCCAGTTAATATTAACCAAGGCACAACTGCTGTAACTTGACTGAAAGTATCCCACATGATCTCTCAAACCACGTTTCCCTCAAATGTGAAAATCAAAGACCTTCAGAAACTGCTTTTCACAGTCCAATACATTTCCAGACTGCCTGGATGGTTGATTCAAACATCACGTACTCCCAGCCCAGAGCTGTTTCCAAGGGATCTTTCCCCAACAGCCAATCCCCAACCAGTTCAACAGCTCTCCTCACATATCCTTTTCCCTTTCATCTTCAATTCCAGTGTGTTCACTCTGTATGGACATTGTGGGCAATTCCCTTTGTCAGAGCAGAGCAGCAGGAGTAGGCCATTCAGCCCCTCGAGCCCTCTGTATTATTCAACTGGGCTATGGCTGAGTGTTGACCTCAGCACCATTTTCCCTCACTATCCCCATAACCCTCAATATCATTGGCACCTAGAAATCCATCAATCAGTATGTCCTGCACTAGATTATGTGCTCGAGTCTGTGAAGTTGGATAATGTAACTTGTCCTTACTTATTACAGTGAGCTGGGTTCCATTCCAATCGATATCTCCCCTCACTTCACAATAGTAGATGGCAGCGTCACTGAGCTGAATGTTGCTGATTGTCAGAATGAAGCTGTTACTGGACATGTTTCGAGAAGACTGGAAACGCTCGGAGAAGCCAGGACCCCATCGTGTGTTGTTCAGTATCTCATCTGTTAAAATCCACTCGATGTAAGCTGGTTGTTGTCGGTACCAATGAACATCAGCGTATGTCACAGCGGCGTTATACAGGACGCACTGTAACCGTGCACTCTGACCCTGTCTGATAGGTTCTGGGGCAGGAGACTGGATAACCACTGGGGCATCTGCACCTTTGGAGAAGCAATATTCATAACTTAAAAGAGTATCTGGATTTACAAAGTAGCTCTGGTAGTTAACAATAGAATCGTTGGTGCCTCACGGCGCCGAGGTCCCAGGTGCGATCCCAGCTTTGGGTCACTGTCCGTGTGGAGTTTGTACATTCTCCCCGTGTCTGCGTGGGTTTCACCCCCACAACCAAAAGATGTGCAGGGTAGGTGGATTGGCCATGCCAAATTGGCCCTTAATTGGAAAAAATGAATTGGGTACTTGAAATTGTAAAAAAAACCACAGAATCACTGCAGTGGAGAAAGAGGCCATTCAGCCCATCCAGTCTGCACAAACCCTCTGGAAGAGCACCCTTCCTCGGACACTCCCCCACCATCCAAACAAAATCCTTAAATTGGTACCAATACCCATTTGAAGACCGCATTCCACCACCAGCATCAGGAGGGGGACTCCCCATTTGGATAAAAACTAACCCACTTCGTGTTTCTAATGGTGACCTGGGGGAGTTCCTCATTGTTAAGTACTGGCTGCCATGACATCAGGAAGGGGGAGGGGGGCCTGTGAAGAGCTACCACCCTGTCCAGGTTGCTAACCCCTCTTCCCACAATCTCAACCTATGACCCCAAACCCTCCCACAATCACCTTTGGTCCGAGTCCCTCAGCCTGAGCTTGTTGTGGGCCACTGGTTTGACTGGTGTTTGCAATGTGCAGCTCCCTGTCTCAGGCACCATGGCCATGTGGAAGGCCCACCGCTGTCTATGTATGTGCCTGATCCTTCACAAAGGAAGCAACATGGGCCTCTCCCTGGATCTCAGGCCAGTGAGTGAGACACCCCATCACCTGTATCAAGAAGCGGGCTTTGTGTCCAAAAAAGTGTGAACATTTGAGACTTCTGAGAACCACAAGACAGAACACGTGGTGTGAAGATTAATGAGAATAATGGAAACTGTACTTACTGGTTACATTCAGCTGTGTTCCATTCCCACTGATATCTCCCCACACTGAGCAGTAATAGACGGCAGTGTCACTGGGCTGCACGTTGCTGATTGTCAGGATGAAGCTGTTGGAGTCGATGTGTCTGGAAGGCTGGAAACGCTCAGAGAAACCTGAATCCCGGTCTACATAATTCTTTGCATCAAGTGCTAAAATCCTCTCCCTCTCTTTCCCTGGCAGCTCCCGGTACCAAGAAACTTTTGTGTATCTCACTGCGGCGTTCTGCATGGAGCAGTGGAACCGTGCAGTCTGACCCTCTGGGACACGTTCCACACTCAGAGGCTGGATAAGGACTGGAGGTTTCTTACCTTTAAGAGAAAAATATCAACAATTTATAAACAGGTGCTGAGGTTGCAGTCTGGGCTGATTCTCCGCTTTCCCAGCCGCGTGTTTCTCGGTGGCGCGCTGTTCCCAGGCAGCGCGATTCTGCCTTCCCGCTTGTCAATGGGATTTCCCATTGAAGCCACGCCACAGGGAAAGCCCCGGGCGAGGGGGCGCTGCCGGCGGCAATCGCAACGGCCAGAGAATTGCAGCCTTTCTTTCTGCTTTTCGTAGAAGTGCCACCCTCCGATCAGAGACTCGGGGGTCCTCGATCACAGGGTCAGACCCATTATTGACCTGTCAATCCCTTCATGCTCACATAATCCAATGGAGCTTCCCAAAAAGAAATGATGTGGGGGTGTTGCTGCCTCTCCAGCCACCCGCTGAGTTCCCATCACCTCCACAAGATTCCACCCATTGTCCCGGCCGCACTGAAGCCGCCAGTTAATGTGTTCCTCACTCACATTCAAAGTGTGGGGCAACTATTTTGTGGCCCTTGTCCTATTAGCTGAAGGAGTTGCTCAATTCAAGAACAAACCTTTGTTTCTTTAGTCCACATTCCAGCAATTCTCATTGATGATTGGAAAGTGAGCATTGAGCTGCTCAATAGTTCAATAAATCGTTGTCGATGCCACCAATCTGTGTGGCCAGGACTGCAGGGAACAAAGCTCAGGAAGAGTTCCCACCTCCGGGAGGGGAGGGCAAAGAGAGCAAGCTGGAAAATCTCACACACCTGATGGCCCACACCCTGTGATTCTAAAAGAGATCGCTGCAGATTTAGAGAATGCACTCGTTACAAATTTCCCAAATTCCTTCATTTTAGGAACAATCCACGGGGACATCGGCCGGTATTCTGCGCTCGAGGCCGCTGAGATCGGGAAACCCGCTGGGATCGGCGCCGGGCGACAGACCCGTTCCCATTCTACCAGCCCCCCGCCCCCTGCAACCTGAAACCTTCTTCCTCACTATTAACCACCAGCTCAATCTTTGTGTCTTTCACAAACTTACTGATCCTCCCTCCACATTCTCATCTGTATCAAACTTCAGCAACATCTCTCTCTTTTCATCAAGATTCAAGTTCTGGGCGGTCAAGTCACTGTTTTTAAACTCAGTCTTTGTGCAATAACATTATTTGGAACAAAAGTAATAAAGCATCGACATTACTCACTGGTTACATTCAGCCGGGTTCCATTCCCAAAGATTTTCCCCCAAATCCCACAGATATAGAGAGTGGAGTCACCGAGCTTCACATCTCTGACTGTCAGAATGTAGCTGTTACCGGGAACATCTCTGGAAGGCTGAAACCGATCAGACAGACCTGTCGCCCGGGAAACCTCGCCATTTGCATCATGACTCAATATCCATTCATGACTTTGTGAGCGGTACCAATGTACATTGTATAAATCCACAGTCTGCCCTACATTCTTGCTCTGTAAGTCACACAGAAACGTCACTGTTTCACCCTCAGGCACTTTCACAATTTGAGGAGATTGAATAAGAACCGCCCCTGTCACATGACCTGTGAACAGAAAATAACTGAAGATCAGAACAAATAAGAAAATACAAAATAGAAGCTGAAACACAAGTTATTATAAAATCCCGTGTAGATCAGGAATTAATATTGTGCATTGTCATCAGTAACTTGTAGCCCAGTTGCTTTATCCACACCCTGAACTTCACTGTCTCACATCGCACTGTACTGACCAATAATGTCAGCCCAGCATTTTGTGCTCAAAGCCTCGCGTCTCAAGTGGGATTTGAACTGAGCCAAGATGGACACAGTGGGGAGGATTTGAGGGATAGAACGATGTCCTGGAGGTTGGTCAGATTGACCAAATGTGTGCTGGAGTTATGAATGGCTGCTTGCAGGCCTTAGAGCCAGGAACAGAATGTATTCAGCCAGGAGCAGTGCAGTTTCCTCTGTTAAGCGTGGTCCAAGTTTAAATTATTGATATAAATGGTAAACAAGAGTCATCCCAGCACAGAACATTGTAGAGCTCCAATTCCCGTCTTCTCTCATTTATTTGTTTATTACCTTATCAAAGGAAATCTAAATATATAACATCTACAAGTTTACCTATGTCTACTCTCTTAGTTAGCTCTTCAAAGAATTCTGTTCAGTGGCATGGTAACACAGAGGTTAGCACTACTGCCTCACAGCACCAGGGACCCAGGTTCAATTTTGGCCTCGGGTGACTGTCTGTATGGAGTTTGCATCATCTCCCCGTGTCTGTTTGGTTTCCTCCGGGTGCTCCGGTTTCCTCCCACAGTATAAAGATATACAGGTTAAATAGATTGGCCATGGAAAATTGCCCCTTAGTGTTCGGTTACGGGGATAGGGTGGGGGCCTGACCCTGTGTCATGTGCTCTTTCAGAGGGTCGGTGCAGGCTGGATGGGCTGAATGGCCTCCTTCTGCACTGTGGGGATTCTCTGAGTCTATGAATTGATTTGGTCAAGAATGACACGTCCATTTCAAGTCCATTTTGACTATTCATTCTTCTCTTTGTTTTTAAGAGTCTAAATTTTTTTAGTGGTAATTTCATTATGTTTCATACAACTTATGTGATACCAAATTGTCTATAATTCCCAGGACATGTTATATTTCCTTTCTTAAGTGCAACATTTCTCTTAATTTTATTTTAATTGAGATTTCTAATCACATTGTTGGATGTCATTTCCTGTCTGACTTCACTCTCTTTCCTGGCTTCTTGTGGTTTCACATCAAGGATCCTATCAGAAGCTGAGAAAGATAAAATCCAAAAGTCTATGAAAATTGATAAAATAATGATCTCCCATTGCGCACGCTGGGTAAACTGATCTCCTGACCCAACGATCGTCCAACAATCAAACTGGATCTCGAGAATTTCTGACCCCTTTGAGTTCCCAACGCCCCCTGCAGCCTACGGCAACGTTACTGGATTCAGGAGCCTCAACGCAAGGGACTGGATTCAGGAGCCTCAACGCAAGGGGCAGGGTTCTGACCCTCTGGTGGGCAGAACATTCCAAGGTGGCTTTCTGAGATTCTCAACTCTGCTGAGGCACCGAGTGGGACCTCTTCACATCCCCCTCAACATCACCACAGGATTCCCATTGGGAAGCTCGGATCACTCACACTAATTAGATCAGGAAACATGCTCACAAAATTCCTGACTGAAGCATTGAGGCAGAAAAATGCCTGGAGTTGTGTCAGAGTCACTTCAGCCTTCAGCATCTGTATATTAAACATCCTCCTCAGTGTGCTGACCCCCTCAGCAATCCCTACACCTCCCATTCCCATTCACACAGACAGCAGTAAATAGGGGCACACATGTTTGGGGGAAAGGCTTCAATAGGGTGACTGTTCCTATGAGACGGATCAGGCTCCTCACAGACATGAAAGGGGTCTGGAGGATTTTGGGATGATAATTCAGGAGCAGTTTATGAATGGTGGATTTGAGGAAGAAATCCGCTGGCAAATTAATTCCCTCCATTTAACATTCCAGGACGGAAAATAATCCAATGAAAATCATCACGCAAATCAGGAGAAATGGGAATTAAAGAATTAACGAGGTTTTGTTAATTTTTAAATTAAATTTAGAGTACCCAAGGAGCAATTTGGAATGGACAATCCACCTACCCTGCACATCTTTGAGTTGTGGGGGTGAAACCCACGCAGACACAGGGAGAATGAGCAAACTCCACACAGACAGTGACCCGGGGCCGGGTTTTAACCCAGGTCCTCAGCTCCCTAGGCAGCAGTGCTAACCACTGTGCCACCGTGCCGCCCAACGATGTTTTGAACATGAAGAGTGAGACAATTGTGTCTGTGGATTGCCGGCCGCTGGAGTTTCAGAGTGGGATCACTGAGCTGGGGGCTCAGTGTTGTCTCTGATGCTGTATTTTCCCATTGAACCATGAGAACCCCAAACTATCCCAACTCTTAAACAGGAAAATCTGACTAAAAACACACATCACCCCCAATAACCAGAAAATCAACTCAAAAACATAACGATGTGCAAGCAGCCCCAGGTTACTTACCCACCACCATACAGAGGGTGAGAGTCAGAGCAGAGAGAGCTGGGCAAAACATTCCAAACAAAGTCCTTTTGCAAACACACAATTCTTGTTTCTTTCACACACTCTTCTATTCGATGTTGCTGTGAATGATTGCGGGATGTCTCAATATTACTTCCTATTTTTACTTCTAGAGGTGTGACAGCACGGTGACATTGAGGTTATGACTGCTGCCACACAGCGCCAGTCACCCGGGTTAGCAATGCTGCCTCACAGTGCCAGGGACCCGGGTCAGCTGCTATCTCACAGTGCCATGGACCCGGGTCAGCACGGCTGTCTCATAGTGCCAAGGACCCGGGTCAGCACAGCTGTCTCATAGTGCCTGGGACCCGGGTCAGCACGGCTGTCTCACAGCGCCAGGGACACAAGTTCAATTCCAGTCTTGGGTGACTGTGTGGAATTTGTACATTCTCCCCGTGTCTGCGTGGGTTTCCTCCGGGTGCTCCGGTTTCATTCCACAGAGAAAAGATGCACAGGTTAGGTGGATTGGTCATGCTGAATTGCCCCTTAGTGTCCAAGGCTATGCAGGTTAGGTGGACTGGCCATGCTAAATTGTCCCTCAGTGTCTAAAGATGTGCAGGGTAGGTGGATTGGTCATGCTAAATTGCCCGTACTATTCAAAAGCTTACATGGTGACATGGGGATAGATGTTGGGCGGCACGGCAGCACAGTGGTTAGCACTGTTGCTTCACAGCTCCAGGGTCCCAGGTTCGATTCCCTGCTTGGGTCACTGACTGTGCGGAGTCTGCACGTTCTCCCCGTGTCTGCGTGAGTTTCCTCTGGGTGCTCCGGTTTCCTCCCACAAGCCGCGAAAGACGTGTTGTTGGTGAATTGGACATTCTGAATTCTCCCTCTGTGTACCCGGACAGGCGCCGGAATGTGGCGACTAGTGTTAACGTAAGCCTACTTGGGACAATAAAGATGATTAAAAAACAAAATTAAGTGTGGAGGAGTGGGCCTTGGCGGGGGGCTCGTTCACAGGGTCAGTATAGACTCAATGGGCCCAATGGCCTCCTCCTGCACTGTCGGGAATGTTTCTGTGATTCTCTGATTCATTCCCATGGAACAGATTGGGTTACTGAGGGACATTAAAGTGGTTTTGGGGATGATAATTCAGGAGCCCCAGCAGCAGACTTCAGCAAGGTTCACCCTGCGTCTCCACAGATACTCGGAGAGCTCGTCAGTACTGAGCAGTGGAAATGGCTCCATTTTATTCTATAGACAATGGTCTCCATCCCCTCACTCTGATGGTGTTTTTTAAAAATAAATTTCGAGAACCCAATTCATTTTTTCCAATAAAGGGGCAATTTTGTGTATCCAATCCACCTACCCTGCACATCTTTGGGTTGTGGGGGTGAAACCCACGCAAACACCGGGAGAATGTGCAAACTCCAGAGCCGGGATCGAACCTGGGACCTCGGCAACGTGCTAACCACTGCGCCACCGTGCTGCCCTCCTGATTCCAGGGATGGCAGGGCTGACGTATGAGGAGAGATTGATTAGGTTAGGATTGTTTTCGCTGGAGTTCAGACGAATGAGGAGGGATCTCATAGAGACTTATAAAATTCTATTTATCTAATTCTAGTCGCCGTAAATGCCATCTTATTGATCGAGATCGTAACTCCTCTGAACCTTGAATGAAAATTTGAATGGAACCTCTGCCCCTCCCACCCTTTCCTCAGTCTCGTCTGATCCCTAATTGGCAAATATGTCTCCTGCAAGAAGACTACTTCTGCGCGGAGAGTCCGCAAATGAGTAAACACCCGAGACCTTTTAACCCGACCATTACCCCTTCACCTTCCCTTTCTGTGGTCCACCTTGAACTTGAACACAGGGAAGTGCGTGACAATGAGCTACCTGTGAACCACTGACCCGAGAATACAGGAAGAATGAATAGAATTGTACATTTGCAAAAGGACTTTGTTTGGAATGTTTTGCTCAGCTCTCTCAGCTCTGACTCTCACCCTCTGTATGGCGGTGGGTAAGTAACCTGGGGCTGCTTGCACATCACTATGTTTTTTAGTTGATTTTCTGGATATTGGGGGTGATGTGTATTTTTAGTCAGATTTTCCTGTTTAAGAGTTGGGATAGTTTGGGGTTCTCATGGTTCAATGGGAAAATACAGTGTCAGAGACAACACTGAGCCCCCAGTCCAGTGATCCCGCTCTGAAACTCCAGCGGCCGGCAATCCACAGACACAATTGTCTCAGTCTTCATGTTCAAAACATCACATTGTCCCGGTTCAGTGACGAGGAACAGTTATTGAAAAGAGTTATTGGAAGACTAATGCCACCTGTGGGATCACTCCCCACAGTGAGGTCAACACCATCAGGGTGAGGGACAGCACGGTATCACAGTGGGTTAGCACTGTTGCCTGACGGCGCCAAGGACCCGGGTTCGATCCCGACTCTGGGTCACTGTCCGTGTGGAGTTTGTACATTCTCCCTGTGTTTGTGTGGGTTTTAAAAGTTTATTTGAAAAAAAACTCCCTGGAATCAGTCTGGTAAACCTTTACTGCTCACCCTCGAGAGCAAGAACATCCTTCCTCAGAAAAGGAGGCCAAAACTACACACAATATTTAATAAATGTTTCATTAAAGTTTTCCAATGAACGTTTTACATAACAAAAATAGGAATACAGATAGTAATAAACAATAACAAGAAACATATCCCAAAGTTTACAGTGAAACTACTCACACAACAGAATTTAAAAAAAACAGAACAAGGTGGGTTTTGTCTCCAGGCCCAACTCACATTGTATCAACACTACCCCCACCTGAACCCCCCGCCCCTCCCCCACAGGATGCTGCTGCTGACACTTACGGCTCCCCTCGAAAGTCAAGGAAAGGTTGCCACCGCCGGGAGAACCCCATCAAGGACCCTCTCAAGGTGAACTTTACTCGCTCCACGCTGAGGAACCCCGCCATATCGCTAACCCAGATCTCCACACCCGGGGGATTTGAGTCCCTCCACATTAGCAAGATCCGTCACCGGGCTACCAGGGAGGCAAAGGCCAGTACCTCGGCCTCTTTCGCTTCCTGCACTCCCGGATCCTCCGACACCCCAAATATCGCTACTGTTGGACTCGCCTTCACCCGAGTGTTCAAAATCCTGGACATCACCCTCTCAAACCCCTGCCAGAGTTCTTTAAGTGCCGGGCATGCCCAAAACATATGGGCATGGTTCGCCGGACTCCCTGCACATCTCGAGCAACTGTCCTCCACCCCAAAAGACTTACTCATTCTTGCCGCCGTTATATGCGCCCGATGCACCACCTTAAACTGGATTAATCCGAGCCTGGTACATGATGAGGAGGAGTTCACCCTGCTCAGCGCGCCGGCCCACAGACCCTCATCCAGCTCCTCACACAGCTCCTCCTCCCACTTGCTCTTCAAATCCTCCTCTGAGGCTTCCTCCACCTCCTGCAGCTCCTGATATATGTCCGACACCTTGCCCTCCCCTACCCAGATGCCAGACACCACCCTGTCCTGGATCCTACGAGGGGGTAGCAGCGGAAATGTCCCCACCTGTTTTCTAAGAACGTCTTGAACCTGGAGGTACCTGAACGCATTCCCCGGGGGCAGGCCGAACTTCGCCTCCAGCACCTGCATGCTGGGGAAAGTCCCGTCTATAAACAGGTCCCCCATCCTCCTAATACCTGCCCTATACCAGCCTTGGTATCCCCCATCCAACCCACCCAGAGCAAATCTGTGGTTATTCCATATCGGGGTCCACACCGAGGCCCCCTCCTCTCCCCTGTGTCTCCTCCACTGCTCCCAGATCCTCATTGCCGCCGTCACCACCGGACTAGTGGGGTATCGCGCCGGCGAGAACGGCAGCGGAGCCATAACATGTGCCCCTCGACTGGTGCCTCTACACGACACCACCTCCAACCGCCCCCACGCCGCCCCCTCCTCCATCATCCATTTCCTGATCATGGCCACATTGGCCGCCCAGTAATAACTGCAGAAGTTCAGCAGAGCCAGTCCACCCACCCCCCGCCCCGGCTACGCTCCAAGAATACCCTTGTGACCCACACAAATCCCGTCACAATCCTATTCATCCGCTTAAAGAAGGACTTGGGGATGAAACTGGGGAGGCACTGAAATACGAAGAGGAACCTGGGGAGAACCGTCATCTTCACAGTCTGCACCCATCTCGCCAAGGAAAGTGGGAGCATATCCCACCTTTTAAACTCTCCCTCCATCTGCTCAACTAGCCGGGTTAAGTTGAGACTGTGCAGGGCATCCCAGTTCCTGGCCACTTGTATCCCCAAGGACCGAAAGCTCCTCTCCACTAACCTGAGCGGGAGCTCCCTCAGTCTCTCCTCCTGGCCCCTACCATGGACCACGAACAGCTCACTCTTCCCCACGTTCAACGTATACCCCGAGAACCTTCCGAAGTCCCCCAGGATCCGCATGACATCCCCCATCCCCTCTAACGGGTCCGAAATATACAACAGCAGGTCATCCACGTAGAGGGAGACCCGGTGCTCCTCCCCTCTACGCACCAGCACCCTCCAAACCTCCGAAGTCCTGAGCGCGATGGCCAATGGCTCAATTGCCGGGGCAAACAGCAACGGGGACAGGGGACACCCCTGTCTCGTCCCCCGGTGCAGGGGCCTGATACAGCAGCTTGACCCACCCTCTAAATCCCTCCCCAAATCCAAGCCTGCCTAGCGCCTCCCACAGATACTCCCACTCCACCCTGTCAAAGTCCTTGTCCGCGTCCATCGCAGCCACCACCTCCACCTTCCCCCCCCCCCCCCCCACCCCCCCCCCGCCCCCCCCTCAAGCCATCATGATAATATTCAGGAACCTCCTCACATTCGCGTTCAGCTGCCTGCCCTTAACAAACCCTGTCTGGTCCTCCCCAATCACTCCCGGGACACATCCTCTATTCTGGTGGCCAGAATTTTTGCCAACAGCTTGGCATCCACGTTCAGGAGCAATCCCGCCTGTAGGACCCACATTGAAGCGGATCCTTCTGCTTCTTCAGGATAAGCGAGATCAATGCCTGCGACATTGTCGGAGGGAGGATCCCTTTCTCCTTTGCCTCATTGAAGGTTCTCATCAGGAGCGGGCTCAACAGCTCCGAGAACTTCTTATAAACTTCGACGGGGAAGCCGCCCGGGCCCAGGGCCTTGCCCGTCTGCATGCCTGCCAGCCCCCTGACTACCTCCTCCAACCCAATCGGGGCCCCCAGTCCCTGCACCCGCTCTGCTTCCACCCTTGGGAACCTTAACCGGTCCATGAACCGCCTCATCCCTTCCCCCACCCCGGGGGATTCCGTCTCGTATAACCTTCCGTAGAACTCCCTGAAGACTTCATTGACTCTCTCTGGGCTCAGTACTATGTTGCCTTCCCTATCCCGCACTCCCCCAATCTCTCTGGCCGCCTCCCTCCTGCGCAGCTGGTGCGCCAGCATCCTACTCGCCTTCTCCCCATACTCATAAACTGCCCCCTTCGCTTTCCTCAGCTGCACCTCCGCCTTCCCCGTGGACAGCAAGTCAAACTCCGCCTGTAATTTCAGACGCTCGTTCAACAGCCCCCCCTCTGGGGCCTCCGCGTACCTCCTATCTACCCTGAGTATCTCTCCCACCAGTCTCTCCCTCTCCGCCCTCTCCTTCTTCTCTCTGTGGGACCTAATGGAGATTAACTCTCCTCTAATGACCGCCTTCAGAGCCTCCCAAACCACTGCCACCGTCACCTCTCCTGTGTCATTCGTTCCCACATAATTCTCAATACTCCTCCTTATCCGCCCGCACACCTCTTCGTCCGCCAGCAGCCCCACATCCAGTCGCCAGAGAGGGCGCTGACCCCGTTCCGCCCCAGTCGCAGGTCCACCCAGTGCGGGGCATGGTCCGAGACTGCAATGGCCGATCTTTCTACCCCCTCCACCCTCGGGATTAACTCAACACAAAGAAGTCTATTCGCGAATAGACTTTATGGTCATGGGAGAAAAAGGAAAACTGCTTCATCCTTGGCCGCGTAAACCTCCAGGGGTCCACTCCCCCCATCTGGCCCATGAACTCCCACAAGGCCCTGGCCGCCGCCGGCCTCTTTCCCGTTCTGGATTTGGAACGATCCAGGCCCAGATCCAAGACCGTATTAAAGTCCCCTCCCATAATCAGTTGACTTATCTCCAAGTCCGGGATCCTACCCAGTACGCGCGTCATAAAGTCCGCATTGACCCAGTTCGGGGCATATACATTCACGAACACCACCCGAGCCCCCTGCAGCTTGCCACTCACCAATATATATCTGCCCCCCTTGTTCGCCACGATACTCCCCGTCTCAACCGCCACTCATTTACTGACCAAAATAGCCACTCCACTGGTCTTTGAGTCTAACCCCGAGTGAAACACCTGTCCAACCCATCCTTTCCTTAGCCTCGTCTGGTCCGCGAGCTTTAAGTGCGTCTCTTGCAACATGGCCACGTCTACCTTCAACCTCTTCAAATAGGAGAACACGCGGGACCGCATGACCGGCCCATTCAGGCCCCTCACGTCCCACGTGATCAGCCTGCTTGCGGGGGTGGGGGTAACCACCCCCCCATCCTGCCGACTAGCCATCGCCCTTTGTCGGCCAACCGCGTGCCCTGGCCTCCCTCCTCCAGCTCTCCCCCTGGCGACCCCCCTGCCCGATTCTCCATCCATACCCCTCACCTTGCTCCCCTTCAGTCAGCAAAGCAGCACCCCTTCCCCCCCCCTCCCCCCCGGCCAAGCATCCGCTTAGCTCTGGTTTCCCCCCCATTTTGCTTCTGTGAGTCAGCTCACCCATGCTGACCCCGGCCACTCCCGCCTCTGTATATCCACCCTTAACCTATTGCCTCCTTCGGGCCACCCCACACCCCCTCCCCCCACAGGGTAGAGGAGCAAGCGCCATCTGGGACCTCCTCGTGCGCCGGACAGCCCGTCCCGGGCGATTCCCACCCCCTAGCACCGAACACCTGTAAAACAAAACACCTGGAAAACAAGCAAAACAAACAACAAAACGCCAACCAAACTAGGGCAGACATGCCCATAAACTTATGCTTTACCCGCAGTCCTCCCCTCTGTCCCTACACACCCGCACATTTCACCCCCATACAACAGTCCCTCAGTTCAGGTCCGGCTTCTCCTGCCTGATGAACGACCACGTCTCGTCTGGGGTATCAAAATAGTGTTGCCTGTCCTGGTATGTTACCCACAGTCTCGCCGGGTGCAGGAGCCCAAACTACATCCCTTTACCATGGAGGACCGCCTTTGCCCGGTTAAAACCTGCACGCCTCCTCGCCAGCTCAGCTCCCAGGTCCTGGTAAATTCGGATCTCGCCATTCTCCCACTTACTGCTCCGCTCTTTCTTCGCCCACCGCAGGACTCGCTCCCGGTCTGCCAAGCGCTGAAACCGTATCACCATCGCCCTCAGTGGCTCGTTTACCCTCGGCTTTCCAGCCAGAACCCTGTGCGCCCCATCCAGCTCCAAGGGCCGTGGGAAGGCCCCCGCGCCCATCAGCGTCCCCAATATTGTGGCCACGTACGTCCTCGCGTCCTCCCCCTCCGCTCCTTCAGGAAGGCCCAGGATCCGCAGATTGTGGCACCGAGATCTGCACTCAAGGCCATCCAGCCTCTCCTGCCATCTGTTATGGAGCGCCTCGTGCGCCTCCACTTTCACCGCCAGGCCCAGGATCTCGTCCTCGTTCTCCGCCACCTTCCTCCTCACCTCCTTGACCTCCTTTTCCTGCGCCTTCTGGGTCACCACAATTCTCTCCATTGAGGCCAGCATCTCCGTTTTCAGCTCCATGAAGCAGTTTTTCAGGAGTTCCTGCTGTTCTCTGGCCCACTGGGCCCACACCTCCCGATATTCTCCGGCCGCCATTTTGTCCTCCCGGTACTTCTCGACCTTCTTCCCCGGGTTCGCGCGTCTGCCGGCTCCGCTCCTGGTCCTCTCCATGCACCAGCGGGGAGGGTGCTCTCGCACGTCTGTTCCCATGCCGGTCCCTCCTGTTAATTGCCGCCGCCGCTCCTTTTAGCGGCCCGAAACACCGATCCCGGCGGGAGCTGCCGTTCGCGTGACCTAGCAGGTCATGGCCGCTACTGGAAGTCTACACACAATATTTAGGTGTGGCCGCACCAAGGCCCTGTATAATTGCAAAAACCCATTCCTGCTCCTGTACTCGAAACCTCTCGCAATGAAGGTCAACATGCCATTCGCCTCCTTTACCGCCTGCTTTACCTGCATGCTTACCTTCAGCGAATGGTGCACAAGGACACGCAGGTCCCGCTGCACACTCCCCTCTCCAGCAATTTACAACCATTCAGGTCGTAATCTGCCTTCCTGTTTTTGCTTCCTCACACTTATCCAAATTATACTGCATCTGCCAATGATTTGCCCACTCGCCCAACCTGTCCGGATCATGCTGTAGGATCCCTGCATCCTCATCACAGTTCACCCTCCCACCCAACGTGGTGTCACCTACAAACATTGAGATGTTACATTTTGTTCCCTCATCCAAATCATCAATATCTCTTGTGAATAGCTGGGGTCCCAGTATCGATCCGTGTGGTACCCCACTAGTTACTGCCTGCCAATTTGAAAAGGACCCAATAATCCGTGCTCTTTGTTTCTGCTCTCCCAACCAGTTTTCTATCCACCTCAATACACTTCCCCAATTCCATGCACTTTAATATTGCACGAGAATTTCTGATGCGGGACTTTGTCAAATGTCTTCTGAAAGTCCAAATATATCACATCGACTGGCTCCCCCTTGTCAACTCTACTACATACATTTTCAAAGAATTCCATTCGATTTGTCAAGCATGATTTCCCCTTCATAAATCCCTGCTGACTCTGACTGATCCTGCCACAGCTTTCTAAATGTCCCGCTACAAAGTCCTTGATAATGGATTTGAGAATTTTCCCCACTGCCAATGTTAGGCTTACTGGTCTATAATTCCCTGCTTTCTCTCTGTCTCCCTTTTTGAATATTGGAGTGACATTAGCCACCCTCCAATCTGCAGGGACTGCTCCAGAATCTATAGAATCCTGGAAGATGACCACCAATGCATCCACTATTTCCAGAGCCACTTCCTTCAGTATTCTGGGATGTAGATTATCAGACCCTGGGGATTTATCCGCCTTCAGTCCTATCAATTTCCCCAACACCATTTCTCTCCTAATATTGATCTCCCTCAGTTCTTCCCTCTCACTCAGCCTTTCAATCTCCAACATTTCTGGTATCTAATTTGTCCTCTTTTGTGAAGATAGAACCAAAGTATGTATTCCATTGCTCAGCCATTTCTTTGTCACCAATTATACATTCCCCCATTTCTGTCTGTAGGGGGCCGACATTTGTCTTTACCAATCTCTTTCTCTTTATGTATTATAGAAACTGTTATAGTCTGTCTTTATGTTCCCTTCAAGCTTACTTTCGGACTGTATTTTCCCCTTGTTAATCAATCTCTTGATCCTTTTTTGTTGAATTCTTTACTGCTCCCAATCCTCAGACTTATTATTTTTTTGGCCAATCTGTGTGCTTCTTCCTTGGATCAGATACTATCCCTAATTTCCTTTGTAAGACAGAGATTGGTCCTCTTACCCAAGCGAGGCAAGCAAGGCCAGCAGCGCGGGTTCAATTCCTGTACCAGCTGAGGTTATACATTCAGGCCTCGCCTTCTCAACCTTGCTCCTCGCCTGAGGTGTGGTGATCCTCAGGTTAAATGGGCTGACAATTGGCAAATAACATTTGCGCTACACAAGTGCCAGGCAATGACCGTCTCCTACAAGAGAGGATCTAACCATCGGTCCTGGACATTCAATGGCATTACTATCGCTGAATCCCCCACAGTCAACATCCTGGGGGTTACCATTCATCAGAATCTGAACTGGACTAGCCATATTGATATTGTGGCTACCAGGACAGGTCAATGGCTAGGAATCCTATGGTGAGTAACTCACCTCCTGACCCCCCAAAGCCTGTCCACAACCTACAAGGCATAAGTTAGGAGTGTAATGGGATACTCTCCACTTGCCTGGATGAGTGCAGCTCCAACAGCACTCAGGACAAAGCAGCCCGCTTGATTGCTCCTCCTTCCACAGATATTCAAACCCTCCACCACTGACGAACAGTGGCAGCCGTGTGTACCATCAACAAAATGCACTGCAGTAACTCACCAAGGTTCCTTAGACAACACCTTCCAAACCCCCCACAAGCACTACCATCTAGAAGGACAAGAGCAGCATATACCTGGGAACACCACCAGCTGGAGGTTCCCCTCCAAGTCACTCACCACCCTGACTTGGAAATATATCGCCGTTCCTTCACTGTCACTTGGGCAACATCCTGGAATTCCCTCCCTAGCAGCACAGTGGGTGCACCTACACGCCAGGGACTGCAGCGATTCAAGAAGGCAACTCACCCCCACCTTCTGAAGGGTAACTAGGGATGGGCAATAAATGCCGGCCTAACCAGCGATGCCCCGTAAATAAATATAAAAACATTAAAATCCCCAACCCCAAAGTTGTGAGTGAAGTGCAGCTCGCCAGGTGAGGCCCTCCCTCTGGTGTCCAGTGTTGAATGGGACCGGTTGAATTATCTGTCGGTGGAGCACCGTGAACATGATTTCAGAGAGCTGGGTGTTTGATCAGCATATCTGAGACGCAAAGGGGTAAACGTGGTGCCAAACATTCACCCGGCACCGACCCCGGCACCCGGCACCGACCTCGGCACCCGGCACCGACCCCGGCACCTGGCACCGACCCCGGCACCGACCCCGGCACCCGGCATCGACCCCGGCACCCGGCATCGACCCCGGCACCCGGCATCGACCCCGGCACCCGGCATCGACCCCGGCACCGACCCCGGCACCCGGCAACCGGCATCGACCCCGGCACCCGGCATCGACCCCGGCACCCGGCATTGAGTCCAGCACCACAAAATTCCCTTCCTAACATTCAGGAGCTTTGGCCAAAATTGGGAGAGGGAATTGACAGACTAGTCAAACAGCAGCCTAAGGCAATCAGCTGGTTTATGACCAGAACTCGGCCCCTGTAAGACAGCACTCGGAGCAGTCCTGTCCACTCTCTCAGGCGAGCGGTGGCCTTGGCCTCCAGCTCCTGCCAGTTAGCCGGCCAGGATTCCTCAGCCGGACAAAGGTGGACGCCCAAGTAGAGGAGGCTGGTCCTGCTCCAGGTGAAAGGCTTGATCTCCTCTGGGAGGGATGTCCATCCGCCCCGGAACGACCCGGAGTCGGGAGCACTCGGCCCAGTGGATCCAGGGAGGAGACGCAGCTTCCTCTGCAGGTCAGCAGGGTTCATGAACATGAGGACATGTCAGCAGCGGAGGCCAGAAGGACCACTCCAATGCCCAGCTGGCACAGTACCAATCCGGACCACCTCCTCCGCAGGAGGCGCTGAACATGGGTTCATCAACAGGAAGACTCCTTCAATCACCACCAGAGACAATGATTGGGTTCAACAATCATTGACAAATTAATTGCTGCTTATTTTCTACTGACTCGGAGTTTCCGGAAGTGCTGTGTGCTTTGAGACAGAAAGTCTCGTAGCAGGTAGCCTTATTCATGCTGGTTGTTAAGGGAGCATTTTCCATATCTCCTGTAGTATCCAGAGTTATGCGTGTGCTGTCTGTGGTTCCTGGAGGAGGCCGTCACAGAGATGTACTCCTCTGGAATCAGATCCACATTCCAGTTCTGTAAAAAGGTCATTTAGATCCGAAACGTGTTTCCCTCTCCAAATACACTGCCAGACTTGCTGAGGTTATCCAGCATTTTCTGTTTATAGTCCATGGGCACCGTGCCCACCACCTGCCCACCCACCCTGACCCCGTCACAATTGTACCCATGGCAAGGGTAATATCGGGAGGCCGACCTGTCCACTGGGCCAATAGAGGCCATTAATTGGCCAAACATTTTGCCACCACTGGCATTGAACCAGCAGCAGGAGAAATCCAAAGCTGACCTGCAGCCGGGCAGCTTTCATTGGGTGGGCTGCTGGCGAGCGAGGGGGCTCCTCCTTTATGCCCCATTGGGCCTATCTGGGCAATGCCCCCAAGCTCTTCCCCACACCCCCCTGCCCCCACCCCCCAGTGAAGTTCCTCATCCTCAAACCATTTCTGTCAATCTTTTCTGCATTTTCTCCAATGCCTTCACATCCTTTCTAAAGTGTGGTGCCCAGCGCTAGACGCAAACCTCCATTGAGACTGGACCCGTCATTTATAAAGGTTCACTAGACCATCCTTGCTTTTAGTCCACATCACAATATACATGAACGATCTGGAAGAAAGAACTGAAGGCACTGTTGCCAAGTCTGCAGATGATACAAAGATATGTCGAGGGACAGGTCGTATTGAGGAAGCAGGGGGGCTGCTGATGGACTTGGACAGGCTGGGAGAGTGGGCAAAGAAGTGGCAGGTGGAAAACAATCTGGAAAAGAGGTTATGCATTTTGGTAGGAAGAATGGAGGCATAGACTATTTCGAAATAGGGAGATGCTTCGGAAATCAGAAGCACAAAGGGACTTGGGAGTCCTTGTTCACGATTCCCTTAAGGTCAATGTGCATCTTCAGTTGGCAGTTAAGAAGGCAAATGAAATGTGAGCATTCATGTCAAGAGGGCTAGAATACAAGACCAGGGATGTTCTTCTGAGGCTATCTCAGGCTCTGGTCAGACCCCATTTGGAGTATTGTGAGCAGTTTTGGGCCCCGTATCTAAGGAAGGATGTGCTGGTCTTGGAAAGGGTCCAGCGGAGGTTCATAAGAATGTTCCCGGGAATGAAGAGCTTGTCATATGAAGAATGGTTGAGGACTCTCGGTCTACACTCAGAGTTTAGAAGGATGAGGGAGGATCTCATTGAAACTTACAAGATACTGCGGGGCCTGGATAGAGTGGACTTGGAGAGGATGGTTCCACTCGAGGAGTTTCCACGTGGAGAGGAGTTTCAAAATAGCGACAGCGATTGCTTATTCAGTCAAAGAGAGATAATGGCTTCCCAGCCAGGGATTTTCCTGCCCGGCTTGGGCATGCTCCAAAGCATACTTCCCCATCTCATTTCATTTTCATTTCATTTCATTTTCATTTCATTCATTTCATTTCAAGCATACTTCCCCATGGTGAGAAGTAGAATATCGGGACTGAGTTTCGGGTGAGTTCAGGTTGATGAAGGGTGGAAGATGTGAGGCTGGCTTGGAGAGCATTAGGGGCGTTCTATTTGAAAGTGAGCAATGACGAGGGTTTCAGATGGATGGGGGTTGTTGGGGGATTCGGGGGAGGCAGCCAAAGTATGTCCTCAGTTTACAACATCACATTTTCCTTTGCACCACAATTGGGACAATCTGTAAATAAAAAGAGGATCTCTGTCAAGCCTATTTGTCCTTGTATTTCTCTTCAGGAGGCAGTGGTGTAGTGGTATTGTCACTGGACTAGTAAACCAGACACCCAGAGTAATACTGTGGAGACACAGGTTCAAATCCCACCAGATGGAGAAATTTGAATTGAAGGAAATAAATCTGGAATTAAAAATTGAAAGATGTCCATGAAACCATTGTCGATTATCATAAAAACCCATTGGGTTCACTAATGTCCTCGAGGGAAGGAAATCTGCCATCCTTACCTGGTCTGGCCTACATGTGACTCCAGACCCACAGTACTATGGTTGATTCTTTACTGCCCCCTCAAGGGCAATTAATCAATAAATGCTGGCCTGGCCTGCCCCGCCCACATCCTGTGGAATAAAAAAACCTGTTGCCAGACAGACTGCAATGATTGTATATTTTTTAAATGACTTCCTTAAATGTTTCAACGCAGACTTCAGTGGAGAAGTGACAAGGCCAGCAGCATTGTGCACCTTGCTATTGGACAGTCAAATGTGCAGAGGCCACAACTCCACAACCAAAAGCGCGCATTCAGACATGTTCAATCCGAGGAGGTCACAAGGATGATTGATGCAGGTAGGGCAGTGGATGTTGTCTATATGGACTTCAGTAAGGCCTTTGACAAGGTCCCTCATGGCAGACTAGTACAAAAGGTGAAGTCACACGGGTCAGAGGTGAGCTGGTAAGATGGGTACAGAACTGGTTAGGTCATAGAAGGCAGAGAGTAGCAATGGAAGGGTGCTTTTCTGATTGGAGGGCTGTGACGAGTGGTGTTTCGCAGGGATCAGTGCTGGGAACTTTGCTGTTCGTAGCATATATAAATGATTTAGAGGAAAATGTAACTGGTCTGATTAGTAAGTTTGCAGACGACACAAAGTTTGGTGCAATTGCGGATAGCGATGAGGACTTTCAGAGGATACAGCAGGATTTAAATCGTTTGGAGACTTGGGCGGAGAGATGACAGGTGGAGTTTCATCAGGGCAAATGTGAGGCCTGTTCCTGTGCTGTACTTTTCTTTGTTCTTTGTTCAAAAATAAACTCCTGTGGTATTGTTTAAAGTTCAACTTCCCCTTTTACAGCTTCCTCAGTGACATTTCCATCAAGAAGGGGTTTGTGTCCTTTCCATATACGGCCAGCACTGAAAACTGAGTCAGCAACAAACTCGGATGTATTTCTTATCAAAGTTGCTATTCTGGAAGGAAGGTACCTGAATAAAGAGCCAAAAAAAGAACAGTTACATTTCTGTAGCACCTTTCACATCAGCTGGACTTGTCCCAGTACATCACAGCCGCTGTCTGCCGAGTAAAGTAGGAAATTCAGCCGCTCATTTTCACCCAACGGTATCACAATGGCAGGTTTTAAATTGTCATAGAATTGCTACAGTGCACAAGGAGACCATTCGGCCCATCGAGTCTGCACCTAGCCTCTGACTGATCACTCTACCTAGGCCCACTCCCCGCCCTATCCCGTTTTGGGTGAATTGGTTCCACAGCCTGAAGTTTACACAGTGCCTGTGGACCTGGACTTGAGTGGGAGTCACTGGATTCAATAAAAGAGACATTGAAGGGTGATTGGTGCCAATGTGTTTGCCCTCTTGTTCCTGATTTGTGAATTGTATATCAGAGCGCAGTCCCTCTTTCTCTTGTTATTCCTTCCTCTTTCTGTGACTGGTATTCGAGTTACGTGAACAGTAGTGAGAGTCGGTTACATCTGAAACTTCAGCATATCAGATTATACTCGGTGTGAAAGATCAGGGGCGAAATTCTCCCGAAACGGGGCGATGTCCGCCGACTGGCGCACAAAACGGCGCCAATCAGACGGGCATCGCGCCGCCCCAAAGGTGCGGAATGCTCTGCATCTTTGGGGGCCGAGCCCCAACATTGAGGGGCTAGGCCGACGCCGGAGGAATTTCCAACCCGCCAGCTGGCGGAAACTGCCTTTGTTGCCCCGCCAGCTGGCGCGGAAATGACATCCACGGGCAGCGCATGCGCGGGAGTGTCAGCGGCCGCTGACAGTTTCCCACGCATGCGCAGTGGAGGGAGTCTCTTCCGCCTCCGCCATGGTGGAGGCGGAAGGGAAAGAGTGCCCCCACGGCACAGGCCCGCCCGCGGATCGGTGGGCCCCGATCGCGGGCCAGGCCACCGTGGGGGCACCCCCCGGGGCCAGATCGCCCCGCGCTCCCCACAGGACCCCGGAGCCCTCCCACGCCGCCTTGTCCCGCCGTTCAAAAGGTGGTTTAATCCACGCCGGCGGGACAGGCAATTTATCGGCGGGACTTCGGCCCATCCGGGCCGGAGAATCGAGCGGGGGGGCCCGCCAACCGGCGCGGCCCGATTCCCGCCCCCACCAAATATCCGGTGCCGGAGACTTCGGCAACCGGCGGGGGTGGGATTCACGGCAGCCCCCGGCTATTCTCCAACCCGGAGGGGGGATCAGAGAATGACGCCCCAGGAATTTCACCTTTGAAAAATCAGCTTGTTTGAAATGTTTGACTGGATTCTCTCAGCGCTGACTCTGGCCCTCGGTCTCACAATCAGTAAGTAAACACCCAGGGTTGACTTTGTTTGGTGTGGTTATGTTTTGGAATTCGATTTGCTGGTTATTGGTGGGCGACGTGTATTTTGGGTCAGATATTTCTGTTTTGGAAGGTGATAGTTTGGCATTCCTCGCGGTTCGATGGGAAAGTCGGAGATAAGACTGAGTCCCCAGCCCAGTTATCGGCGTGTGTCAGACTGCTGGACTTTGTCACGATATGCAGACATGCACATAATGAGATACAGACAGGCAGCTAATGAACACAGAGAACAGGACATAACTAATCAGCAGGCAGAACACTTGGGGGTGGTTTCCCACTATAAAAGGCACGAGGCACTCACACTCCACCTCTTTCAACTGGGGACATCTACAGAGTGAGTCAGGTGTATATATCACATAACACCTACAGCACATGGCTAAGAGCCAGTCTGGTTCAGTCAGACAGAGTAATCACATTTAGGTTAGCAGAGAGTTGAACTCACAGAGAACTGAGCTAACTGTGTGACAGGTTCAATAAATCAAATTGAACTAACTTCAAGGTCTGGAGTATATTTCAGTTACAGCTGCACCAGTTGCAGCCCGTGTTACCTCAGTGTGCTTAACACGACATGGTACCAGAAGACTGCTATCCCTAGGTTGTTTACCTCAATCTGTTCCGTGACGACCAGCAAATGTATCCCGGTACCATGGAGAAGATCCAGGCTCCTCAACAGCTGCGGACCTCCAGCAATCTCAGTGCCAATTGACGGAATTTCAAGCAAAGGTTTCTGCTGTACATCGAAGCCTCAGACCTCGAGGGTGCGCCTGATACAAGAAAGATCGCGCTTCTCCTCTCAACTGCGGGGGATCAAGCCATCCAACTCTTTAACTTGTTTAACTTCACCGAAGGCCAGTACAAGACAAAGTTTCAGACCATCCTGGACAAGTTTGATAGTCATTGTGAAGTGGACTCCAATGAAATCTTCGAGCGCTAGAGATTCAAACAACGCCTACAAGGTAAAGATGAATCTTTCATCTCCTTCTTAACTAATTTCCGTCTACTAGCGCTGTCCTGCAACTTTGGTGATATTGCTGACTCCATGATCAGAGACCAAATCGTGTTTGGAGTTCACTCTGATCCTCAGAGAGCAGCTCTTGAAAATCAAGCATTTGACCCTGTCGGTCGCGATTGAAACATATACAGTGCATGATCATGCCAAAAATCGGTATTCCCAATACAAATCGGCTGAAAATGAGAAACTTGCCTCCCACGAGGCAGAGAGTGTACAGGTCATCGCCCGGATGCAGCACCTCAGCATTGAAGACAGCGGCCATCTCGCGCGCTTTTCCTGCAGCCCCACGCATGCGTGATGCGAACGGGTTAACGAAGCGGCCGACACCCACACTGCGCAGGTGCTGATGTCTGCCGACCGCACTGCGCATGTGCGACGACGCAGGGAGCTTAACAACGTCATGACGTGCCCGAACTGCAGCACCGCCCACTTAAAGAAACACTGCCCTGCAAGAGGCAGGTGCTGTTTAAATTGCGGAGAGCCTGGACACTATGCAGCCTTGTGCAGGTCTGCACCACCAGTCAAGGGCCAGCGCTCCCAATTCCAACGCAGGCGCGTTCGGAGTGTCCAGCAAGGTTTACAGGATTCTGATCCTGGCAGTCCAACGCATCCAGAGGACGATTGCCTGGAGTTCCCCTGCCATGTGGGCATCATTACCACACGTGAACATGCCTGACCGACATCATCACGGTGCCTGCCCATCCTCACTGCGGATTCTGCAGACCAATGGCGAGCGGTGATGCAAGTAAATCAATGCTCTATCCAGTTACAGCTGGACACAGGTGCTTCTGCCAATCTCCTTTCACAGGCAGATTTCAACCGCATCAAGAAGCCACCCAAGCTCCTTCCAGCAGCCTGCCAGCTCCTGGATTATAATGGCAATGCCACCACAGCACTGGGATCCTGCCATCTGCTCGTCTCCAACAGGAGCATTCGCGCAAGGTTAAGGTTTGAAATCATCAAGCCAGACATGGCCTCCCTGCCCGACGCATGTGCATGCAAGCAGCTAAACCTTGTGCAGCGGGTCCACACAATGACCTCCCCCAACGTGGATCTTCAAGCCGTCATTGACGACATCCTCGCTCAGTATCTGGATGTGTTTGACGGGATGGGCATTCTGCCATATCGGTACAAGATCCTGCTACGGCCTGATGCCACGCCTGTGGTCCACGCACCACGCCGGGTCCCGGCTCCACTGAAGGAGCGTCTGAAGGCTCAGCTAAAGGATCTTCAGGACCAGGGCGGCATCTCCAAAGTTACAGAACCGACTGACTGAGTCAGCTCGATGGTATGTGTAAAAAAGCCTTCGGGGGAGCTGCGCATCTGCATTGATCCCAAGGATCTCAATCAGAATATAATGCGGGAACACTACCCCATCCCAGAGCGGGAGGACACTGACAAGTGAGATGCACACGCCCAGTTTTTCACAAAGTTAGATGCGTCACATGGATTCTGGCAAATCCAGCTGGCTGAGTCCAGCAGAAGGTGTCATAATATAAACCAGTATATCATGGTGCAGACACACACTGATGGACACACAGTGGGACCAATCAACACACACAACACCGCAGCCAATCACCAGTGAGAGCACACGCACTATAAAGATAGGGGCCATCAGAGTTCCCGCTCATTCGAGTTGCAGCTAGCTAGGAGGACAGAGCTCACAGCCTGCAACACAGACATGCACCAGGTGCTGAGTGCATCGACTGCTTAGGACAAGGCAAAGGTCTTTAGTTAAAGCTAGTATCGTATTAACCCACAGTCTAAGTATGTTTGAACATTTAATGATACAATGAAATAGTGTTGCACTATTTCAAGTGTTGGTGACCTGTATGTGATCCAGAACACCCAACACATCAGAAGGCTCTGCACCTTCAACACACCGTTTGGCAGGTACTGCTATAATCGTATGCTGTTCAGCATTGTCTCGGCCTCGGAGATCTTCCATAGAATCATGGAGCAGATGATGGAGGGCATTGAAGGGGTTCGTGTGTATGTGGACAACGTTATCATATGGTCCACAACCCCCGAAGAGCACATCTCTCGTCTCCAGCAGGTATTCCGCCGTGTCCATGCCAATGGCCTCAAGCTGAACAGGGCCAAGTGTTGCTTTGGCATGTCGACACTTAAGTTCTTAAGTGACCAGTTATCACCTCGCCAATGGCTGGGTAAAGCGCAGTGCCCTAAATTCTTCAATGTGAAGGACGGCCTGACGGTGGTTGATGGTATCCTCCTCAAGCTGGACCGCATTGTCATTCCATTCAGTCTCCAGAGCTTGGTGATCCGGCAAATCCACGAGGGACATCTGGGTGTCGAGGAGTGCAGGCGCAGAGCCAGGCAAGCTGCTACTGGCCTGGGATTAGTCAGGACATCTCAATATGGTCCTCAACTGACCGACCTGTCAATGCTTCCAGACAGCACAGAGCAAGGAGACGCTTCAGCAGCACGGAATCGTGACCTCCCCGTGGTCCAAGGTGGGCATCGACCTCTTTCACGCCAATGGTCGTGATTATGTGTTAATCATTGATTAATTTTCCAACTACCCAGAAGCTCTCGGACCTCACATCCAAGACCGTCATCAAGGCCTGTAAGGAGACGTTCTCCAGGTATGGTATTCCACTCACTGTCATGAGTGACAACGGTTCTTACTTCAGCAGCCAAGAGTCGTCAAGATTTGCCCAGTTATATCAGTTTCATCACGTCACTTCCAGCCCACATTCCCCGCAGTCCAACGGGAAGGTTGAGAAAGGGGTGCACATAGTGAAGCAGCTCACCTGCAAGGCCGCGGATTCTGTTTCTGACATCACCCTTGCGCTGCTTGCGTACAGTGCAACCCCTCTGTCTACCAGCATGTCGCCGGCTCAACTCCTGATGAACAGGGACCTGCGGACGACTCTTCCAGCCATCCACTTGCCTGACCTGGATCCCGGTGCTGCAGAAGGTGCAGAAACTCAGGGACCGGCAAAAGCAGGGCTCTGATGCTCATGCCACCGATTTGCCTGTGCTATGCCCGGCGGATGCTGTTCGGATCAAGCTACCTGATGGAGGCTGGTGAGTTCCAGCTGTTGTTGTTCGACAGGCGTATGTTGTGCATGTGGCTGATGGCTCTGTTGTGCGGCGAAACAGACGGGCACTGCGCACAGCTGCCCGCCCGCAACCACATTCTTCGTTGTTTCCATCTGTTATTGTGCCACCTCCTGATACCTCGAACCACGAGGCCACCAGTCAGGCTTCAATCCCGCCTATCAAGGGGCCGTAGTTCCCACCACCACCTCTCCAGCGGTCGACGAGGATCAGACGCAAGTCCCAGAGACTGGACTTATGAACATTTGTTTTGTTTGCTATGTTCTGTTTTCGCACATTGGACACCTGTTTTCACATTTACATATGATCCCATCTGCCATTGTATGTAAATAAGTTTGTTTTTCGGCCGACACATGTAAATACTTTTGTATATGCTACAGAAAAACTTTTCAAACGGGGGGATGTCACGATATGCAGACATGCACAGAATGAGATACAGACAGGCAGCTAATGAACACAGAGAACAGGACATAACCAATCAGCAGGCAGAATTCTTGGGGATGGTTTCCCACTATAAAAGGCACGGGGCACTCACACTCCGCCTCTTTCCACTGGGGACACCTACAGAGTGAGTCAGGTGTATATATCCCATAACACCTGCAGCATGTGGCTAAGAGCTAGTCTGGTTCAGTCAGACAGGGTAATCACACTTAGGTTAGCAGAGAGTCGAACTCACAGAGAACTGAACTAACTGTTAGACAGACTCAATAAATCAAATTGAACTAACTTCAAGGTCTGGAGTATATTTCAGTTATAGCTGCATCCAGTTGCAGCCCGTGATATCTCAGTGTGGTTCACACGACAGACTTGGAGGCCAATCAGCTGCTTTTCAAGCTCGAGAAGCCACCCAAACATTTTCCTGCAGCCTCCCAGAGAACAATCATTTCCACACCAGGGCTGACATCACCTGTCAGCTCAAGCTGATATTAAACTAAAAGGCAGATCCAATCAAAAATGTGAAAAGGAAAGAGATACAGAGCGAGTGAGAGAGAATAGTGAGGAAAGGAATGCAGGAGAAGACTGTGAAGAATGATCGATGAGAAGGAAATGGCAGGTTTGTTCACTGAGAATGTTGCAGTCCTTCAGGAAAACAAATTGGATTTGATACGGGTAAAGGCAGTGACTGTGGAGTAAGTGTTGGGATTTAAGATCGATAAATCTCAAGGACCTGATGGTTTCCATGTCAAGTTATCAAAAGAACAGGTGAGAAAATTGTAAACGTGTTCCTCAGAAGTTTCCAAAGCTCGGGAGACCCAGGGGTAGTATTTGCACTGGAGAGTAACAAATGTCACTCTGGGTGGCATGGTGGCACAGTGGTCAGCACTGCTGCCTCACAGTGCCAGGAACACGGATTCGATTCCGACCTCGGTGACTGTGTGGAGTTTGCACGTTCTCCCCGTGTCTGCGTGGGTTTCCTCCGTGTGCTCCGGTTTCCTCCCATATCCAAAGATGTGGAGGTTAGGTGGATTGGCCATGATCACTGCACGGGCTTGCGGGGGAGTGGGCCAAAGGAAACAATTGGAAGTTGTTCAAACTCTCCTCATTTCCTCTGTTCAGGAGGTTCTTCTTTCACAATCCGTATTCCCCGGATCTGCTCCAAAGCTCAGCTTCTCAGCGATTGCCGGGAAATGTAACTGTGAAGCAATTCTTTAGCAAGAGGAAGTTGTGAAACTGAAGCAAGGAGGATATTGTGAATTCCGGCATAACCACAATATACAACCTGGCCAGCACTCAATTTCCTCTCCCGAGCTCAGGTAGCGGTTGGTCGGGTCGATATCAGAGGGTGTTGGGTGTGGGGCTGGGGGTGCTGGAGAGCAGAGTTGACCATTTCACACTACGATATGTGTTAGTTACTAACCCTGCCCTCCCCACCTCTCCCAGGGGTTAAATACATTTTACATTGGTACCGCTCACAAAGTAAGGAATGGATATTGAGTCATGATGTAAATGGCCAAGTTTCCCGGGCGACAGGTCTGTCTGATCGGTTTCAGCCTTCCAGAGATGTTCCCGGAAACAGCTGTGAGAACAGCTGGTGAGTCAGTTTCAGCGGGAGCATTGCGGAAGGAGGTTGCTGGGAGGTAAGTCAACCTTTAAAAGCACTTGTCTTTGCAGGGGCAGGCCAGTCGATTTCGGCGGGAGAACAGCTGGTGAGTCAGTTTCAGCGGGAGCATTGCGGAAGGAGGTTGCTGGGAGGTAAGTCAACCTTTAAAAGCACTTGTCTTTGCAGGGGCAGGCCAGTCGATTTGGGCGGGAGTGGAGCTGGCTGGTTAGTCAATTTCAGCAGGAGCTGAGAATTTTTCTTTTTTTTTAAATTAGTTTTTTAGGCGGGAACAGGAAGTCGACCCGCGGACGTCTGGGAAGACCCTCACCAATAAATTCTGGTGGAGAGGAAACCCGAGACACTACACGTGTAGTGTCTCCCACCCGCCCTCCTCCTCTGACCTAATAATAAAACCCATTGGTCTGAGGTACCATATTTTATTATATTATTATTATTTTTTATAAAAATTTAATTTAGTTGTTAGCCAGATCTTGGTAGAAAGTTGGAGGAATGGCAGAGAAGGGAGTGCAATGTTCCTCCTGCAGGATGTTTGAGGTGAGGGATGCAGTTAGTGTCCCTGCTGATTTTACCTGCAGGAAGTGCTGCCATCTCCAGCTCCTCCAAGACCGAGTTAGGGAACTGGAGCTGGAGTTGGAAGAACTTCGGATCATTCGGGAGGCAGAAGGGGTCATAGATAGCAGCTTCAGGGAATTAGTTACACCAAAGATTGGAGATAGGTGGGTAACTGTAAGAGGGACTGGGAAGAAGCAGTCAGTGCAGGGATCCCCTGCGGTCGTTCCCCTGAGAAACAAGTATACCGCTTTGGATACTTGTGGGGGGGACGACTTACCAGGGGTAAGCCATGGGGTACGGGCCTCTGGCACGGAGTCTGTCCCTGTTGCTCAGAAGGGAAGGGGGGAGAGGAGCAGAGCATTAGTAATTGGGGACTCTATAGTCAGGGGCACAGATAGGAGATTTTGTGCGAGCGTGAGAGACTCACGTTTGGTATGTTGCCTCCCAGGTGCAAGGGTACGTGATGTCTAGGATCGTGTTTTCCGGGTCCTTAAGGGGGAGGGGGAGCAGCCCCAAGTCGTGGTCCACATTGGCACTAACGACATAGGTAGGAAAGGGGACAAGGATGTCAGGCAGGCTTTCAGGGAGCTAGGATGGAAGCTCAGAACTAGAACAAACAGAGTTGTTATCTCTGGGTTGTTGCCCGTGCCACGTGATAGTGAGATGAGGAATAGGGAGAGAGAGCATTTAAACACGTGGCTACAGGGATGGTGCAGGCGGGAGGGATTCAGATTTCTGGATAACTGGGGCTCTTTCTGGGGAAGGTGGGACCTCTACAGACAGGATGGTCTACATCTGAACCTGAGGGGCACAAATATCCTGGGGGGGAGATTTGTTAGTGCTCTTTGGGGGGGTTTAAACTAATGCAGCAGGGGCATGGGAACCTGGATTGTAGTTTTAGGGTAAGGGAGAATGAGAGTATAGAGGTCAGGAGCACAGATTTGACGTCGCAAGAGGGGGCCAGTGTTCAGGTAGGTGGTTTGAAGTGTGTCTACTTCAATGCCAGGAGTATACGAAACAAGGTAGGGGAACTGGCAGCATGGGTTGGTACCTGGGACTTCGATGTTGTGGCCATTTCGGAGACATGGATAGAGCAGGGACAGGAATGGATATTGCAGGTTCCGGGGTTTAGGTGTTTTAGTAAGCTCAGAGAAGGAGGCAAAAGAAGGGGAGGTGTGGCGCTGCTAGTCAAGAGCAGTATTACGGTGGCGGAGAGGATGCTAGATGGGGACTCTTCTGCCGAGGTAGTATGGGCTGAAGTTAGAAACAGGAAAGGAGAGGTCACCCTGTTGGGAGTTTTTTTATAGGCCTCCTAATAGTTCTAGGGATGTAGAGGAAAGGATGGCGAAGATGATTCTGGATATGAGCGAAAGTAACAGGGTAGTTATTATGGGAGACTTTAACTTTCCAAATATTGACTGGAAAAGATATAGTTCGAGTACAATAGATGGGTCGTTTTTTGTACAGTGTGTGCAGGAGGGTTTCCTGAAACAATATGTTGACAGGCCAACAAGAGGCGAGGCCACGTTGGATTTGGTTTTGGGTAATGAACCAGGCCAGGTGTTGGATTTGGAGGTAGGAGAGCACTTTGGGGACAGTGACCACAATTCAGTGACGTTTACGTTAATGATGGAAAGGGATAAGTATACACTGCAGGGCAAGAGTTATAGCTGGGGGAAGGGCAATTATGATGCCATTAGACGTGACTTGGGGGGGATAAGGTGGAGAAGTAGGCTGCAAGTGTTGGGCACACTGGATAAGTGGGGCTTGTTCAAGGATCAGCTACTGCGTGTTCTTGATAAGTATGTACCGGTCAGACAGGGAGGAAGGCGTCGAGCGAGGGAACCGTGGTTTACCAAGGAAGTGGAATCTCTTGTTAAGAGGAAGAAGGAGGCCTATGTGAAGATGAAGTGTGAAGTTTCGGTTGGGGCGATGGATAGTTACAAGGTAGCGAGGAAGGATCTAAAGAGAGAGCTAAGACGAGCAAGGAGGGGACATGAGAAGTATTTGGCAGGAAGGATCAAGGAAAACCCAAAAGCTTTCTATAGATATGTCAGGAATAAGAGAATGACTAGGGAAAGAGTAGGACCAGTCAAGGACAGGGATGGGAAATTGTGTGTGGAGTCTGAAGAGATAGGCGAGATACTAAATGAATATTTTTCGTCAGTATTCACTCAGGAAAAAGATAATGTTGTGGAGGAGAAGGCTGAGCCCCAGGCTAATAGAATAGATGGCATTGAGGTACGTAGGGAAGAGGTGTTGGCAATTCTGGACAGGCTGAAAATAGATAAGTCCCCGGGACCTGATGGGATTTATCCTAGGATTCTCTGGGAGGCCAGGGAAGAGATTGCTGGACCTTTGGCTTTGATTTTTATGTCATCATTGGCTACAGGAATAGTGCCAGAGGACTGGAGGATAGCAAATGTGGTCCCTTTGTTCAAAAAGGGGAGCAGAGACAACCCCGGCAACTATAGACCGGTGAGCCTCACGTCTGTAGTGGGTAAAATCTTGGAGGGGATTATAAGAGACAAGATTTATAATCATCTAGATAGGAATAATATGATCAGGGATAGTCAGCATGGTTTTGTGAAGGGTAGGTCATGCCTCACAAACCTTATCGAGTTCTTTGAGAAGGTGACTGAACAGGTAGACGAGGGTAGAGCAGTTGATGTGGTGTATATGGATTTCAGCAAAGCGTTTGATAAGGTTCCCCACGGTAGGCTATTGCAAAAAATACGGAGGCTGGGGATTGAGGGTGATTTAGAGATGTGGATCAGAAATTGGCTAGCTGAAAGAAGACAGAGGGTGGTGGTTGATGGGAAATGTTCAGAATGGAGTACAGTCACAAGTGGAGTACCACAAGGATCTGTTCTGGGGCCGTTGCTGTTTGTCATTTTTATCAATGACCTAGAGGAAGGCGCAGAAGGGTGGGTGAGTAAATTTGCAGACGATACTAAAGTCGGTGGTGTTGTCGATAGTGTGGAAGGATGTAGCAGGTTACAGAGGGATATAGATAAGCTGCAGAGCTGGGCTGAGAGGTGGCAAATGGAGTTTAATGTAGAGAAGTGTGAGGTGATTCACTTTGGAAGGAATAACAGGAATGCGGAATATTTGGCTAATGGTAAAGTTCTTGGAAGTGTGGATGAGCAGAGGGATCTAGGTGTCCATGTACATAGATCCCTGAAAGTTGCCACCCAGGTTGATAGGGTTGTGAAGAAGGCCTATGGAGTGTTAGCCTTTATTGGTAGAGGGATTGAGTTCCGGAGTCGGGAGGTCATGTTGCAGCTGTACAGAACTCTGGTACGGCCGCATTTGGAGTATTGCGTACAGTTCTGGTCACCGCATTATAGGAAGGACGTGGAGGCTTTGGAGCGGGTGCAGAGGAGATTTACCAGGATGTTGCCTGGTATGGAGGGAAAATCTTATGAGGAAAGGCTGATGGACTTGAGGTTGTTTTCGTTGGAGAGAAGAAGGTTAAGAAGAGACTTAATAGAGGCATACAAAATGATCAGGGGGTTGGATAGGGTGGACAGTGAGAGCCTTCTCCCGCGGATGGATATGGCTGGCACGAGGGGACATAACTTTAAACTGAGGGGTAATAGATATAGGACAGAGGTCTGAGGTAGGTTCTTTACGCAAGGAGTAGTGAGGCCGTGGAATGCCCTACCTGCTACAGTAGTGAACTCGCCAACATTGAGGGCATTTAAAAGTTTATTGGATAAACATATGGATGATAATGGCATAGTGTAGGTTAGATGGCTTTTGTTTCGGTGCAACATCGTGGGCCGAAGGGCCTGTACTGCGCTGTATTGTTCTATGTTCTATGTTCTATGTACATTCTGACAGTCAGAGATGTGAAGCTCGGTGACTCCGCTGTCTATATCTGTGGGATTTGGGGGAAAATCTTTGGGAAAGGAACCCGGCTGAATGTAACCAGTGAGTAATGTCTATCTTATATTGCTTTTATTCCATATTTGACCATATATTTGAGGAATATGATGGAACATTGCCAGCCTCGGAGGCTGTGACCCAGAGGGAGGAACGATCTGGGAAGAAGCCTGAAGTCTGTGAAGTAAAAATGTACAATTTAAACACACACACAGACGTAAAGCGTCAGCGTGAGTGTAAAGGTGCGACATCAAAGTTTCACCCCTGAAATCTCTCAGAGCTCCAGGGGGTGTTGTCCGGGTCTTTCCCGTTCAGATTCCTGGTGGGGATTCGGTGTGGATTTTGACAGAACTGAAAGTGTGAATTTCTGTCCTCTCTCTCTCTCTGCCTTTCCCCAGCTGATTGGAATTAAACTTTACCGTGCGGGCAGTGTGGGCACTCTGCTGGGCTATGGGCAGGGAAGCTGCTGATGTGGCACCGACAGGTGGGCTACAGAACCTCTGGTCAAACAGGGAAGCTCTTCCACAATGTCCTCCCTGGATGGTTACATCCTGGCCAGCCTCTCTGCCGCTGCCATTGCAAACTCTCTTGTTGACCAGCGTCACACCCCCGCCTCCTGCTCCTGAGGTTACGGGCATATTGGGTGTCTGAGATCCAGAGGTGTTCCAGTGGCCAAACTGTGTCTAGAGTGAAGGCCGTGATTGTCACTGTCTACAGAGGCTGCTGCGTCTCCTGAGCATTCATTCCCAGCATTTTCTGAAATCCTCATTGTCAAAACCTGCAGCACTTTTCTTGCGGTTTATTGTAACAAGTTAGTGCGGATAATACACAATATCCAGGCATCAATACACAGGAACTGGACACAATATTCCAAGTGTGGTCTAACCAAGGTTTTATAAAGTTGCAGCAAAACCTCGCGGCTCTTAAACTCAATCCCCCTGTTAATGAAAGCCAACACACCATACGCCTTCTTCACAACCCTATTAACCTGGGTGGCAACTTTGAGGGAGCTCTGTACGTGGAACCCAAGATCCCTCTCTTCCTCCACGCTTCCAAGAATCCTGCCTTTAACCCTTATTCAGCATTCAAATTTGACCTTCCAAAATGAGTCAAAGGGCCGAATGGCCTCCTTCTGCACTGTAAATTCAGTGATAATCTATGATTAATCTAGGACAAAGGTTCGGCACAACATCGTGGGCTGAAGGGCCTGTTCTGTGCCGTATTTTCTATGTTCTATGTTCTATGAATCACTCCACATTTATCTAGGTTGAACTCCATCTCAGCCCAGCTCTGCATCCTGTCAATGTCCTGTTGTAACCTGCAACCACCCTCAACACTATCTACAACTCCCCCAACCTTCGTGTCGTCGGCAAACTTACTAACCCACCCTTCCACTTCCTCATCCAAGTCATTTATAGAAACCACAAAGAGCTGAGGTCCCAGTACATATCCCAACACTTAGCCTCAGGATCAGAGATTCCCACCCCCTATCTCTCAGAATCCTGAAGCAAAAATACTGAAGCAAAATATTTATTCAGGGCCTCCGCTATTTCCTCTGACTCTAGGCACAAGTCATAATAATAATAATCGCTTATTGACACAAGTAGGCTTCAGTGAAGTTACTGTGAAAAGCCCCTAGTCGCCATATTCCGGTGCCTGTTCGGGGAGGCCGGTATGGGAATTGAACCCGCGTTGCTGACATTGTTCTGCATTACAAGCCAGCAGTTCAGCCCACGCTGCTAAACAGCCTCTGTTTCCTCCACTATCCCTGTTCGGCCCTAATCTCACTTTGATCATCCTCTTATTTCTCACATAAGTGTAGAACGCCTTGGGTTTTTCCCTCATCCTTCCCGCCAGGGCTTTTTCATGCCCCCTTCGAGATCTTCTCAGTCCATTTTTGAGTTCCTTCCTGGCTACCTTATAACACTCTAGAGCAGAGTCAGGTCCTTGCTTCCTCAACCTCACGTAAATTTCCTTCTTCCTCTTGACTAGAAGCTCCACTTCTCTTGTTATCCAAGGCTCCTTCACCTTTCCATTCCTTCCTCGTCTCAGTGGGACAAAACTATTCAGCACTCGCAGCAAGTGCTCCTTAAACAACCCCCACATTACTGTTGTGCATTTCCCAAGAACAACTGTTCCCACTTTATGCTCCTCAGCTCCTGCCTAATAGCAGTATAATTTCCCCTCCCCCAATTAAATACCTTCCCATACTGTCTGTCCCTATCCCTCTCCATGTCTGGGGTAAAGGTCAAGGAGTTGTGGTCACTGTCACCGAAATGCTCTCCCACCGAGACATCTGACATCTGTCCTGGTTGTCAAATGTTGGGGTCTGGTCCGGATCCTAACAAATGTTGCGGTTTGCTCCGGGATTCTAACAAATGTTGGGGTCTGCTCTGGGATCCTAACAAATGTTGCGGTTTGCTCCGGGATCCTAACAAATGTTGGGGTCTGCTCCGGGATCCTAACAAATGTTGGGGTCTGCTCCGTGATCCTAACAAATGTTGGGGTTTGCTCCAGGATCCTAACAAATGTTGGGGTCTGCTCCGGGATCCTAACAAATGTTGGAGTCTGCTCCGGGATCCTAACAAATGTTGGGGTCGGGTCCGGGATCCTGACGCTGTATGGATTTGAACAGGTGGATTTGAGATGGTTTATGGGTTGAGATTAGATGAAGAGTCAGCAGTCGGGGGTCAGATATGTCTGGATGGTTTCTATGAAGAGAGGATTGATGACAATGGTTTTGAATATTTGAGGAAAGCCCCCAGTGTGTGACCCGAGAGTAAACAATGACAAAGTGTCAGGGGAGGTAAGAAATAGAAATTAACGGGGGAGGGGGGCATTTAGGAAATATGGAGAGAGGGATTGGGAGGGAGAATGGGAAGATTCTGCAGTGATAGGGATCACGGAGGAGGAATAGGGAAGTTGGGAATGGTGGGGGGAGTGGCAGAGACAGCTGAACATGTGACCTTAAACAAATAAATCTTTAGCTTTTTCAGATCAGAGCGTTTGATAATTTCTTCACTTTGTCCCCAAGGTAACATCAGCGGATACATTTCTCATTGAAACATTTGCAGATATTTGCAACCTTCAGACTGGTTATAACTTGTTGATATTTTTGTCTCAAAGAGGTGAATGCTCCAGTCCTTATCCAGTCTCCGAGTCTGGAACGTGTCACAGAGGGTCAGACTGCACGGTTACACTGCACCATGCGGAACGCCGCAGAGACACACACCGATGTTCACTGGAACCGGGAGCTGCCAGGGAAAGATATGGAGAGGGTTTTAACACATGATATAAAGAACAACACACGACGGAGTCCAGGTTTCACTGAGCGTTTCCATCCTTCCCGAGACACGTCCAATAAAACCTTCACCCTGACAATCAGCAACGTGCAGCCCAGTGACACTGCCGTCTATTACTGCTCCGTGTGGGGAGATATCAGTGGGAATGGATCACAGCTGAATGTAACCAGTAAGTGCATTCACAATGACATCACTCCATAGAGGGGAATCCTGTAACCAAACATTCCCAGTGAAGAGGAGAATGGGCTGGGGAATTGCCATTGTGATGTTATAACCCAATATTCCATGGGACTGTGACTCCTCCCTGGGAGCATGGCATTGTCAAATCTTTCTCCTGTCCCCATATCAGCTCTGAATAGAGGTGGTAACCCCAAAACATTATTTCTGTTATTCAGGTCGGCTTTGCGAATTCCAAAAAAGTTACAAATTGGACATTGCAAAACATTAATACATGAGTGACCATCGCTGATGCAGGTACCATAACCTCCCCGAATACATCACCAGTTCACCCCCAACAACATCAGGTCTGTGTACGTTATGAAACAGCCTTCTTCACTTGTCCTACAGGTTTGAAGGAATGTGCCCGTACCGACCGAGCTCTCTCAGCCCCTGCACCCTGTTTAAAATTGTACCAACTCATTCACATTGCCTCTCCTCATCTTTACCAAACTGAGTCACTTTCCACTTCTTTGTGATAAATTTCATCTGTCCCGACTCTACCTATTTCACCGTTCTGTCAATATTCCCCGGAACCTGACACTGTTCATCTCACTCTTCCCGACATTCCTGAACTTGGAGGGAGCTGTTCACTGGGAAATTCTGCCTCCTCTACTCAAGCCCATTTTAAACATTGAAAAATCTTGCTCATGTCCCCTCTTGCTGAAAATTAACCAGTGTGACAAAATCTGATTGTGTCATCACACCGAGCCTCCCCCATTGTCTGCCTGTCTCTCTGAGGACATGGTGCTGGGCACAGCCCTCTGCACACACTGCTGCCATCACTTTAGTCAGGGTGCATGCGGGAGCTGGACATTACTCTCAGATTCGGGTTGCCTTGTCCCAGCCTTGCCTTGTTATTTTAGGACAATTACATTGAGCAGAAAATGAATGAAACAATTGTTTATAAATCACCTATCACAACTTCAGGGTGTCCAAACACGATTCGCAGACAATTAAATATATTTACACAGGAAAATAGGAATGTAGTTTTGCCACCCCCTGAGCTAGTGTGCGGTCAATTCCAGCCCCACTGGACCCGGAGTCGCAACACAATTGAAATTAACCAATAATTCTTCGAAAAACTCCCAAATTTTTGATTGCCCAATGATTACAATCACCAGGTTTGTAAATCCCAAAACATTAATTTTTATCAATGACAATAACTATAATTAAATATGCAGCAAGTACAACAGGCTAACAAATATATAATTCCTCATCCCCCCCACTTTAATTCACCCCACCCTCTACACACACATACACAAGACAAACAAAAACAGAGGGAAAAGAGGGGTGTATAAATAATGGTGACAGTTATAGGATAAGAGTCCTTGTTGCAGATGGTTGTCTTCTAGCCCACCTTCCTTCACTCCAGGCTTTCAGTTCGAGGTTTCTGCTTTCAGTCTCTAAGGGTTTGCACTGCAGATTCATCCAGGTTCTCTGTAGATTCAGAAATACAGCAGCTGTGCAGCATTTCTGGGGAAAGAGAGAGAGAGAGACTTACACAGTTTCTTCTCTGATTGTTCACAGCCTGACTGTCCTTTCCTTGGTTCTCTGGGAACCATCTCTCTCGGATAGGATCCAATCGCCACCTGTCGCCGGGCAGAATACAGCCTTTTGCCAATTCCTTGGCCACCAAGCAACCAATCGAGCTGAATCCCTCCAATCTCCCTTGGGTGCCAAAATGCCGACTGTTCAAAGGTTAACACAACGCACTAGATTGCAAGCACTTCATCTGCGCGGTTTAAAGGTACATGTCCATTAAACATCCATGGATCGAAAATGATAGTGGCAAAATAAATGAAATGGAAAATAAGGGAATCAACAGGAGTGGCCCTTACAATATGAACAGTAGTAGGCCATTCAGCCCCTCGAGCCTATCCCGCCATTCAATGAGATCATGGCTGATCCGTGCTAACTCCATATACCTACCTTTGGCCCATATCCCTTAATAACTTTGCTGAACAGAAATCTATCTCGGATTTAAATTTCACAACTGAGCTAGCTTCAGCTGCTGTGTGTGGGAGAGAGTTCCAAATCTCGACCACACTTTGAGTGAAGAAATGCTTCCTGACATCTCTCCTGAACGGTCTGGCCCGAATGTCTAGACCATGCTCCCTAATTTTAGAGTCTCCAAACGGTGGGAATAGTTTATCTGTCTTTCCCTGCTTTCTCCTGCTATCGGAATCACTGCTGTAGGGAACACACAAATCCCACACAAACGGCAATGATAGACATGGGCATATAATCTGGTTTAGGGATCTTTAAATAATGGTGTGGGGTATTTCATCTCGAGCTGCAAGGATGGACTTGGCTGAACCCCTCAGTTCAGTGATGGCTCCTCCTAAAGAGCAGCTTCAATACTGTACAGATTGTCTCGATATCTGTGGAACTCTCTGCACTGGAACCAAATCCATGACCTCCTAACTCGGAGGTGTGGTCACTTCCACTAAGTCACACCTGACACACTTCTTCATGTCCATTGCAATCTGTTTGGAAACTCATATATTAAACAACAAGTCATCATATAACTTTATTTAATGAATCGTTAAACTTTAAATGATGGAAAATCGATTTCTTTGCATTGAACTCCATCTGTTTGCTATGCACAGGTCGATTGGCTGACCCAGTCCTTATTCAGTATCCAAACATCAGCAAGGTGCCAGAGGGTGAGACTGTGGAGTTACAATGTGCCATGTGCAATGCCAGTGTGAATGACACTGATGTCCACTGGTATCACCAGAGACCCGGGTACGAGAGGCAATGGACGATGAGCTGGTTTGTAAATGGCACCATCAGCAAGTCCCGGGATTTCCAGGACCGTTTTCAGCATTCCCAGGATTTCAGCAGTAACAGCTACATTCTGGCCATTGTGAATGTGACCCTCAATGATACAGCTGTCTATAGCTGCAGTGTGTGGAGCTACATCCATGGAGCAGGGAGCCAGCTCTATGTCACAGGTAAGTCAATACTGACACACACTGACCGAGTGACAGTAACAATAAGCGGATTGGGAACCTGTTTTACCTCCCACAGCAGAGTAGACACGTGCAAACATACACAGCCACACACAATACTGTAGTGGGCACAGAATGCAGAGTGGCAATGTGGTTTGGAGAGTGAAAGATGCAGGAATTGAACAATGGAGATATGAGAATGGATCAATAACTTTTCAATGATCCATGGGAGTGTCTGTCACTGACTAGGTCAGCGTTTATTGCCCATCCCTAAATGCCCTTGAGAAGATGGTGGTGAACTGCTTTGTTGAACTTCTGCAATCAGAGACGTTTGATACATCTGAGTGTCCTGTTGGGCTATTTCAGAGAGCAGTTACTATCAACAACATTGCTGTGGGTCTGGAGTCACCTACAGGCCAGACAGGGTAAGGATGGCAGATTTACTTCACTGCAGGATATCAGCAAACCAGATGGGTCTTTATAACAATCTGGCAATTTCATTATCACCATTACTGGGAATAACATTTTTATTGTAAATGTATTTAATTAACTGTATTGAAAATCCTCGGGTGCCGTGGTGGGATTTGACCAATGGAAGAAACAAGGACGAGTGTTGGACATACGATGTTCGAAGCTGCTCCAGTATTTAATCTGCTCTTGTCAATCCACTCCATTCCCCCATCCTCTCCCCAACTCCTTTGATTCACTCAGTGAACACAAATTGATCAAATTCAGTCCTGAAAACACCCAACAACAGGACAGAGCTTCCTGTGCTCGAGAATTCCAAAGGTGCACAACTATTTTCCTCCTTATCTCATAATTCTCCTTATTCTGAGATGGTGATTCTCCCATTCGAAACTCCCCAGCCAGGGGAAGCAGCTTCCCAGTTCTCCCCTGCCAAATCCCTCAAGGATTTTCAATGTTTCAATGAGTTTATCTTTAATTTTTCTCAACTCCAGAGATGATAGGCCCTGTCTACTCAATGATAGGCCCTGTCTACTCAATGATAGGCCCTGTCTACTCAATGATAGGCCCTGTCTACTCAATGATAGGCCCTGTCTACTCAATGATAGGCCCTGTCGACTCAATGATAGGCCCTGTCGACTCAATGATAGGCCCTGTCTACACAATGATAGGCCCTGAAACTCAATGATAGGTCCTGTCTACTCAATGATAGGCTCTGTCTACACAATTATAGGCCCTGTCTACACAATGATAGGCCTTGTCTACTCAATGATAGACTCTGTCTACTCAATGATAGGCCCTGTCTACACAATGATAGGCCCTGTCTACACAATGATAGGCCCTGTCTACACAATGATAGGCCTTGTCTACTCAATGATAGACCCTGTCTACACAATGATAGGCCCTGTCTACACAATGATAGGCCCTGTCTACTCAATGATAGGCCCTGTCTACACAATGATAGGCTCTGTCTACACAATGATTGGCCCTGTCTACTCAATGATAGACCCTGTCGACTCAACGATAAGCTCTGTCTACACAATGATAGGCTCTGTCTACACAATGATAGGCCTTGTCTACACAATGATAGGCCCTGTCTACACAATGATAGGCCCTGTCTACACAATGATAGGCCGTGTCTACTCAACGATAGGCTCTGTCTACACAATGATCGTCCCTGTCTACTCAATGATAGGCCCTGTCTACTCAATGATAGGCTCTGTCTACTCAATGATCAGCCCTGTCTACTCAATGATCAGCCCTGTCTACTCAATGATCGGCCCTGTCTACTCAATGATAGGCTCTGTCTCCACAATGATAGGCTCTGTCTCCACAATGATAGGCTCTGTCTCCACAATGATAGGCTCTGTCTCCACAATGGTAGGCTCTGTCTACTCAATGATAGGCCCTGTCTACTCAATGATAGGCTCTGTCTACACAATGAACAAGAACTTACGATGATTGTTTACTTTCCGCTGTGAGGACCTTTTCCAGGATCTGATCCATGCGGAGCTGTATTTCACACTCCAGCAACATCTTTTGGGCAGCGTTACTGATGTAGTTTACATTGATTTTAGTAAGACACATGACAGATCGATCAGTAAATTAGAAAGACCCAAGATAACGTATCATAGAATCGTCGAATCCCTCCAGCGCAGAAGGAGGCCATTTCGCCCATCGAGTCTGCACCGACCCTTCAAATGGGCACTCTATCCCTGTCCAATCCTATCCCCATAAACTAATTGTACTTCCATAATTGTCCTTGTGGAGGTGGTGGTGAGCTGCCTTCTTGAACCGCTGCTGTCCCTGTAATGTAGGTACATCCACAGAGCAGTTAGAGAGGAAGCTCCGGGATTTTGACCCAGCGACAGTGAAGGAACGGATATATTTCCAATCAGGATGGTGAGTGACTTGGAGGGGGGCTTGCAGATGGTGGTGTTCCCAAATGCCTGCTGCCTTTGTCCTTCTGGATGGTAGAGTTTTGAAATTACTGCCAAAGGAGGCTTGATGAGTTTCTGCAGTGTATCTTCTATTGCGATCCTGGACCAGACTGTAACAGTGGCTGGGATATGGGACAGAACCCCCAATATTTTATTTTATTTGTGTAAGAGTTTGAGGAAAGGAGACCTCACTCCAGGAAGGATTTCATGAAGAAATAGGGACATGGTAAACAAACCTCAGAACTAACACAGTATTAAAGTATCTTTCACATCAGACCTGAAAATAGTTTACAATTACGCCTTCAACAATACTACTCAATACAGTGAATACAGTAACCCTTAACTGCTATCTTTGTTCCCACTCAAACTACAAGAAAATACATCTCAGCTCTCAGTCTACCTTCAGTACCTTTAGCTCTCAGGAATACCTGCTCGACAGGGATGCCTGGCTAATCTACTTTGATAAAGAAAGGTGGCTTGACACTGCTTTCAAGGAAAGATCTGACTCCTGTCAGACCCATGCAGAAACTCTGGCTGTATCGCCTTAGAAGCTGTTTCAGCTGGTTTGTTCACCCTTCCAGCCACACAGCTCTCTGTCTGCAGACAGAGCTTTTAACTGAACTGCAGAGAACAAACTGCTTAACTTCTGGTCACAGCTTCAGTTAGAACTCCACTGCCCTGCATTCCCTGCAAAATGTCAGATACCCTAGGTCCACCCAGTAATGACATCATCTTACCAAGCTGAAATCTAATTAACTCCACAGGGAATCGCCTTAGTCCAAACAAAACTACATTAGCCCAAGCTTTTTACAATAATTTCATCATTGGGAGCGCTGGCTCCCAATCCTGTGTTGCCTTTCAAACTAGGATTTATTTTGAAACACGCTTACAGCAGTCACACATTCTATCCCAGGTTTATAACCCTTACCCCACCAAGTACATATAATACAATATATCAGAAATTCCAACATTCATCACACTTGTAGATGGTACACACAGCTGTTACTTGCTTTGATGGTGGGGGGACTGAATGTTTAAGGAGGTGGATGGGGTGCCGATCAAGTGGGCTGTTTTCTCCTGGATGGTGTTGAGCTTCTTTTGTGTTGTTGGAGCTGCAGTCATTCAGGCAAGTGGAGAGCATTTCTCACCTGACTGGATGGTGGACTGGCTTTGGAGAGTCAGGAGGTGAGTTACTTACCGCAGGTTTCCTCACCTCTGACCTGCTCTCGTAGCCACACTGTTTATATATTTAATGCAGTTCAGTTTCTGGTTAAGGGTAACCCCCAGGATGGTGATACTGAAGGATTCAGCGATGGTAATGTCCTTGACTGTCAAAGGATGATGGTTAGATTCTCTTTGGTTGGAGATGACCATTGCCTGGCACTTGAGTATCATGAATGTTGCTTTCCACTTGTGAAGCGAGCCTGAATGTTGTGCAGGTCTTGATGCACAGGGACTCAAACTGCTTCAGTATCTGAGGAGTTGTGAATGGTGTTGAACATTGTGCATTCATTGGTGAACATCCGCATTTCTGACCTTACGATGGAAGGAAGGTCATTGATGAAGTAGCTGGAGATGGTTGGGCCGAGGACACTGCCCTGAGGAATTCCTACAGTGATGTCCCGGCACTGAGATGATTGACCTCCAACAACCACAACCATCTTCCTTTGTGCCGGGTTTGAGCCCAACCAATGGAGATGGAGAGTTTTTGACACCAAGAGAACATTTGACTGAGTTTGGCCTCAATGAACCCGAGCAAAACTGGAATCAATCAGAATCAGGAAGAAACGGGTGAGGTGAAAAGTCTGTGATAGATTCATTATGCACGGGCTGTGGAAAGTGATTAACTGAAATGAAAATTGCTTATTGTCACAAGTAGGCTTCAAATGAAGTTACTGTGAAAAGCCCCTAGTCGCCACGTTCGGGGAGGCTGGTACGGGAATTGAACCGTGCTGCTGGCCTGCCTTGGTCTGCTTTAAAAGCCAGTGATTTAGCCCAGTCTGCTAAACCAGTCCCTGGCTAGGTGGAGTCAGATTTGGAGGAGAGTGTACATAGGCTGTGGAAGGATGGGTGTGGTAGTATGCATTAGGGGTCATGTGGGACTGTGAAGCCGTGATGCCATTGGCTAACAGATCCCGGGTCCTGGTTGGCTGTTGATCTCTAGCTCCGCCCTGAAGGCGGAGTATAAGAACCAGGAGTTCTCCCCGCAGCTCCAGTCTGTTGCTGAACTGCGGGGAACAAGTCACGCTTAATAAAGCCTCATCGACTTCATCTCTATTCATCTCTCGTAAGTCATTGTGCGCTACAATGTGTAAATTCCATGATAGATTCTAACCATTGTCGACAGCCCCAGCAGCCCCGGACACACCCATACCCACCGTCACAGCTTCCGAAGTCAGATGGGCTTCGTGAAAGTGAACCCTCGGAAAGCGACGGTTTGGGTCGGGGTCCCTGGTCATGCAGTCACATGCTGCGCGGACTAATGTATTCACAAACATCTTCAACCTCGCCCTACTCCGTTCCAAGGTTCCCACCTGCTTCAAGAAGACCATCACCATACTGGTGTCAAAGAAGAACCAGGCAACGTGCCTCAACAACACGCGAACCCGCCTCTCATCCATTGACCCCCGCTGCCTTGGGAAAGCGGGGAGCATAATCAAAGACCCCTCCCATCCCGCTTATTCACTCTTCCAACTTCTTCCATCGGGCAGGAGATGCAAAGTCTGAGAACACTCACTAACAGATTCAAAGACAGCTTCTTCCCCACTCATACCAGACTCCTAAACGACTCTCTTATGGACTGATCTGACCGCTTCACACATCTTCACTACTGAGTAGTACTGCGCTCCTGTATGCTTCACCCGATGCCTGAGTCTATGTATTTACATTGCGTATTTATACATAGAACAAGAAAATTACAGTAGAGGAGCAGGCCCTTCAGCCCTCCAAGCCTGCACCGACCATGCTGCCCATCTGAACTAAATCCCCCCACTACTCCGGGGACCAAATCCCTCTCTTCCAATCCAATTCATGTATTTGTCAAGACGCCTCTTAAAAGTCGCTATCGTATCTGCTTCCACTACCTCCCCCAACAGCGAGTTCCAGGCTCCCACCACCCTCTGTGTAAAAAAACCTGCCTCATACATCTCCTTCAAACCTTGCCCCTCGCACCTTAAACCTATGCCCCCTAGTAATTGACTCTTCCACCCTGGGAAAAAGCTTCTGACTATCCACTCTGTCCATGCCCCTCATAATCTTGTAGTCTTCTATCAGGTCACCCCTCAATCTCTGTCGTTCCAATGAGATCAAACCAAGTTTCTCCAACCTCTCCTCATAACTAATGCCCTCCATACCAGGCAACATCCTGGTCAACCACTTCTGTACCACCTCCAAACCTCCACATCCTTATGGTAGTGTGGCGACCAGAATTGAACACCATATTCTCAGTTCAGCCTACCTAAGGTTCTGTAAAGCTGCAACACGGCTTGCCAATTTTTAAACTCAATTCCACGGCCAATGAAGGCAAGCATGCCGTATGCCTTCTTGACTACCTTCTGCACCTGCGTTGCCCCTTTCAGTGACCAATCTACCTGAACACCCAGATCTCTCAGCCTGTCAACACTCTTAAGGATTCTGCCATTTACTGTATATTTCCCATCTGTATTCGTTCTTCCAAACTGCATTACCTCACATTTGTCTGGATTAAACACCATCTGCCATCTCTCCGCCCAAGTCTCCAGCAATCTATATCCTGCTGTATCCTCTGACGGTCCGGTCCTCATCGCTGTCCGCAATTCCACCAACATTGTGTCATCTGCAAACTTACTAATCAGACCAGTTACATTTTCCTCCAAATCATTTATATACATTCCAAATACATGTATGGCCTTTGTATTTTTCATGTACGGAATGATATGTCTGGACTGTAAGCAGAATAATACGTTTCACTGTACCTCGGCACACGTGACAATAAACAAATCCAATCCAATCCAATCCAGTCCAAGATTGGGTCCAGTTTTGCAAAGGAATATAATAGTGGGGTGATCCATAATGGAGTCAACAGGAAATGAATGGCCTCATGTTGTTCAGTGTTTTTATTTCTCTGCTTATCAATGGTCATTTTTTTCAAAATCACCATTGCACGGTTACAGTGCACCATGCGGAACGCCGCAGTGACACACACCGATGTTCACTGGAACCGGGAGCTGCCAGGGAAAGATATGGAGAGGGTTTTAACACATGATATAAAGAACAACACACAACGGAGTCCAGGTTTCACTGAGCGTTTCCATCCTTCCCGAGAGACGTCCAATAAAACCTTCATCCTGACAATCAGCAACGTGCAGCCCAGTGACACTGCCGTCTATTACTGCTCCGTGTGGGGAGATATCAGTGGGAATGGATCACAGCTGAGTGTAACCAGTAAGTGCAGTTTTCATGATTCTAATTGATCCCCATTGGTGTGAGTGGTGGACAGGCTGGGATTCGGGAAACAGGTTTGTGTGTTTATATTTTGTATTGATGACTTAATCAACAGGTCCCTGACTCTGAACACCAGCCCCCCGAGGTCCTACAAGCTGAATTTAGGGAGCTAGGAGTTAAACTAAAAAGTAGGACCTCAAAGGTAGTAATCTCAGGATTGCTACCAGTGCCACGAGCTAGTCAGAGTAGGAATGTCAGGATAGAGAGGATGAATACGTGGCTCGAGAGATGGTGCAAGAGGGAGGGAATCAAATTCCTGGGACGTTGGAACAGATTCTGGGGGAGGTGGGACCAGTACAAACCGGACGGTCTGCACCTGGGCAGGACTGGAACCGATGTCCTAGGGGGGTGTTTGCTAGAGCTGTTGTGGAGAGTTTAAACTAATGTGGCAGGGGGATGGGAACCAATGCAGGAAGTTGGAAGGTAGTAAAACAGGAACAGAAATAAAAGGCAATAAGGGGGAAAGTGTAAGGCAGAGAAGCCATAGTCAAAAATCAAAAAGGGCGACAGTACAAGGTACAGTGACTGAGGGGAGCTCAGTGAATAGGACCAGGAATACTAAAAGGAATAAAACGGGAAGGGAAAACATTAATGGTAAGCGGCGCAGCAGGTTGTTACAGGAAGATATGGGTTCGATGATCAGGAAAATTAGGAGAAAGGTTAAGAGGAAATATAACTTAGGAGAGGTTACTGATCGAGGTGTTAAGATTAAGAACAGAGGTAAAAAAGCCAACATAAGTGCACTTTACCTGAATGCTCGTAGTATTCGGAATAAGGTAAATGAGTTGATGGCGCAAATCATCGTGAATGACTATGATTTAATGGTCATTACTGAAACATGGTTAAAGGATGGTCACGACTGGGAGTTAAATATCCGAGGGTATCAAACTTTTCGGAAGGACAGAGTGGATGGTAAGGGAGGTGGTGTAGCTCTGTTATTTAAGGATGACATCCGGGCAACAGTAAGGGATGACATCGGTGCTATGGAGGATAAGGTTGAATCCATTTGGGTGGAAATCAGGAATAGTAAGACGAAAAAGTCACTGATGGGAGTAATCTATAGGCCACCAAATAGTAACATTATGGTGGGGCAGGCAATAAACAAAGAAATAACAGATGCATGTAGAAATGGTACAGCAGTTATCATGGGGGATTTTAATCTACATGTTGATTGGTTTAACCTGGTCGGTCAAGGCAGCCTTGAGGAGGAGTTTATAGAATGTATCCGCGATAGTTTCCTCGAACAGTATGCAATGGAACCTACGAGGGAACAAGCGGTCCTAGATCTGGTCCTGTGTAATGAGACAGGATTGATTCAGGATCTCATCGTTAGGGAGCCTCTCGGGAGGAGCGATCACAATATGGTGGAATTTAAAATACAGATGGAGGGTGAGAAGGTAAAATCAAGCACTAGTGTTTTGTGCTTAAACAAAGGAGATTACAATGGGATGAGAGAAGAACTAGCTAAGGTAGACTAGGAGCAAAGACTTTATGGTGAAACAGTTGAGGAACAGTGGAGAACCTTCTAAGTGATTTTTCACAGTGCCCAGCAAAGGTTTATACCAACAAAATGGAAGGACGGTAAAAAGAGGGAAAATCGACCGTGGATATCTAAGGAAATAAGGGAGAGTATCAAATTGAAGGAAAAAACATACAAAGTAGCAAAGATCAGTGGGAGACGAGAGGACTGGGAAATCTTTAGGGGGCAACAGAAAGCTACTAAAAAAGCTATAAAGAAGAGTAAGGTAGATTATGAGAGTAAACTTGCTCAGAATATAAAAACAGATAGTAAAAGTTTCTACAAATACATAAAACAAAAAAGAGTGGCTAAGGTAAATATTGGTCCTTTAGAGGATGAGAAGGGAGATTTAATAATGGGAGATGAGGAAATGGCTGAGGAACTGAACAGGTTTTTTGGGTCGGTCTTCACAGTGGAAGACACAAATAACATGCCAGTGACTGATGGAAATGAGGCTATGACAGGTGAGGACCTTGAGAGGATTGATATCACCAAGGAGGTAGTGATGGGCAAGCTAATGGGGCTAAAGGTAGACCAGTCTCCTGGCCCTGATGCAATGCATCCCAGAGTACTAAAAGAGATGGCTAGGGAAATTGCAAATGCACTAGTGATAATTTACCAAAATTCACTAGACTCTGGGGTGGTCCCGGCGGATTGGAAATTAGCAAACGTGACACCACTGTTTAAAAAAGGAGGTAGGCAGAAAGTGGGTAATTATAGGCCAGTGAGCTTAACTTAGGTAGTAGGGAAGATGCTGGAATCTATCATCAAGGAAGAAATAGCGAGGAATCTGGATGGAAATTGTCTCAATGGACAGACGCAGCATGGGTTCATAAAGGGGCAGGTCGTGCCTAACTAATTTAGTGGAATTTTTTGAGGACATTAACAGTGCGGTAGATAACGGGGAGCCAATGGATGTGGTATATCTGGATTTCCAGAAAGCCTTTGACAAGGTGCCACACAAAAGGTTGTTGCATAAGTTAAAGATGCATGGCATTAAGGGGAAAGTAGTAGCATGGATAGAGGATTGGTTAATTAATAGAAAGCAAAGAGTGGGGATTAATGGGTGTTTCTCTGGTTGGCAATCAGTATCTAGTGGTGTCCCTCAGGGATCAGTGTTGGACCCACAACTGTTCACAATTTACATCGATGATTTGGAGTTGCGGACCAAGGGCAATGTGTCCAAGTTTGCAGACGACACTAAGATAAGTGGTAAAGCAAAAAGTGCAGAGGATACTGGAAGTCTGCAGAGGGATTTGGATAGGCTAAGTGAATGGGCTAGGGTCTGGCAGATGGAATACAATGTTGACAAATGTGAGGTTATCCATTTTGGTAGGAATAACAGCAAAAGGGATTATTATTTATATGATAAAATATTAAAACATGCTGCTGTGCAGAGAGACCTGGGTGTGCTAGTGCATGAGTCGCAGAAAGTTGATTTTCAGGTGCAACAGGTGATGAAGAAGGCAAATGGAATTTTGTCCTTCATTGCTAGAGGGATGGAGTTTAAGACTAGGGAGGTTATGCAGCAATTGTATAAGGTGTTAGTGAGGCCACACCTGGAGTATTGTGTTCAGTTTTGGTCTCCTTACTTGAGAAAGGACGTACTGGCACTGGAGGGTGTGCAGAGGAGATTCACTAGGTTAATCCCAGAGCTGAAGGGTTTGGATTACGAGGAGAGGTTGAGTAGACTGGGACTGTACTCGTTGGAATTTAGAAGGATGAGGGGGGATCTTATAGAAACAGATAAGACTATGAAGGTAATAGATAGAATAGATGCGGGCAGGTTGTTTCCACTGGCGGGTGAAAGCAGAACTAGGGGACATAGCCCCACAATAAGGGGAAGTAGATTTAGGACTGAGTTTAGGAGGAACTTCTTCACCCAAAGGGTTGTGAATCTATGGAATTCCTTGCCCAGTGAAGCAGTAGAGGCTCCTTCATTAAATGTTTTTAAGATCAAGATAGACAGTTTTTTGAAGAATAAAGGAATTAAGGGTTATGGTGTTCTGGCCGGAAAGTGGAGCTGAGTCCACAAAAGATCAGCCATGATCTCATTGAATGGTGGAGCAGGCTCGAGGGGCCAGATGGCCTACTCCTGCTCCTAGTTTTATGTTCTTCTGTTCTTATGTCTTACAGAAACATACCATTGAGATCACAGTATATGGACAGAGTCCGTGGCTGGCTTGTCTAACAGAAAATAGAGAGGTTTTAGTGAGCAGAATCTAGTCACATGTGCAGAATGAAATATTGTTTGAAATCTTTTATTATCCTGAAATTAGAATTCCTTACCATGTACATGGCATTGGAATCTCCCAGCTGACCTCCCAGAATACTGCAATAAATTGAAACAAGTGTCCAAAATATTGATATTGTCAGTTGAAGAATTCACTGCCATGACTGTTCCAGCATCAGCTATCACCTCAGTAATTTTCACATTTTGCTGAAATCATTCTTCGAAAAATAATCAGTGTAATGATATGCAAAGTATAGGGAGTGTAAAGGGTTAACAAGATGATGTTCATGTATCTCAACCCTAGGTGGCACCACAGTGTAGTCATATAAATATAATGTGGCTCCTGGGATTCTGGGAGAAGGTGTTAGCAAAAGGTTGAGATCGGGTGTTCATTGTGTGAGAGATAAGAGAACGTAGTTAGATGTTCTAGATTTCTGTAGCAAATATTAAATACTGTTATTCACTTAGAAAGGTGTGCGAATCATTTGAAGTAGTGTAAATAAACTAGCTTTGTTTGTAATACACAGCTTGATGTTCTTTGTCAGCACTACGACTTCTAACCATTTTGAGAGACTCACAGGGAACATCACAGTCAGAGCAAATCAATCAAAGCTTATGTTAAAAAACACAAGATCAAGGACAATCCTGAACTTGATGAAACACAGTCCTGTCACTGGGAACATGTCAAAACGCAGCTGAGAAAGAAGGGTGCTCACATCTGCAGATAAAACCCAGTCAGCAGAGAGAGGGAGGAGCAGTCTGGGAGCAGATTTCACTTTCCCAGTCTGTGACCCACACCACAACAGGAAACGTCAGTCATTTCAAATGTGTCAGAACTGTGGATGTGACGGATTAGATTGGAGACCTTTGCAAACCACCTCATACAGGTGAAGAAATTCAACACATTGTGAGACATGGGGTTCGGGGCCTTTGTTTTTCATGAACCCGTTTGTCAAAACCTTCACTGGTTATGTTTCGTAAAACCAAAAAGTCTCGTTATTGTAATCTCCAAACTGAGCCAGGCGTTGCGGCAATCTGGGTGGGAGCAACATGTGGATGGAGTCCAGGTTCTATCAGAGTGCTTCTCAGCAAAGTTGTGAAGACTGGTTTTATGAAGTGAAATGATTGGAAATAAACACCCACATAGCAGCCAATTAAATGTGGAGTTAGAAACACAGGATTGGGAAATGGGACTGCTGTTTGCCTGGCTGAAATATCCATTATTCCCAGAACTCCAGAGGTACGCCCACTCCTCTCTTCTGTCCTCTGAAGCGGCCCAATTTTAATAACTCCACCACTGGGGACTTTGCCTCAATGGATGAGGCTGAAGTCTACAATTCCCTCCCTACACCCCTCTACATCTTGACCTATCGCTCCGTTTTAAGATGCTGTGTATTACCTACGCTTGTTGACCAAGGTTATGGTCACCGGGAGAATATTTCCTTGTGTGGTGCAGTGTCAGACATTTTTTGATCAAGCTCTTACTGAATCTCTTTGTGTTGTTTACCATGGCAAAGGCGCTATGTAAATGAAAGTCATTGTTTTAATTGTTAGGCTGTTAGATATCACAGCGGCCTTCAGTCCTGCTTCTCCAAAGTACAGCTCACTCCCTCCTCTCAACCCAACAACTTTGGTCGATGTTTGATAGACTTCTAAAACCCAGCAAGTAAGACAGCTTGTGAACCTGGAGGGAAACCTGACGAGGAGCCAGAGACATTCTGACAGGGAGGAATCAAATGGTTTGATGGCTTCAGGTGTTCTTGCTAGGTGCTGAATTGCAGGGTAGATGTGTTTTTACTGAAGTGATTGAAAATGGGAGTCTGATTTGCAAACGGAAGCTTACCATTACCTTGAACAACATTTTATAAGTATTGAGATGCTTTAGAGTACTTTGACCATTTGGAAAAATGCTAGATTGCAATCAAAACTGAAGAAAATGCTGTTTTTGATCCCAGGCACCATGATATGAAGTTATTTAAATGTCCAGAGCCCTTTTGAATTGAAAAGAAAAACCTTAAGGTTTCCTTTGGATTGTCCTGATTTTTGTAAATGTCCATTTTAAAGACGTGGTTCCTGAGGAAGCCCCTTATGGATACTGGAGTGTGTGGCTACATATGAGAATATAGGTAGAGATATAGGGATATAAATTATATAAATGACATGGAGGGGGCAGGTAGGGTGTGGAAGGTGACCAGGGGGTTGATGGGGTCAGGATGAGATGGTATAAAATCATTCTTGGAGAGCTGGCCTGATATCCCAGTGAACTGACACTGGCTTTCTAACCAGCCGGCATCACCAGCTGCCCTGGGCCTCAGGAAACCTGGGCCTTACCAACAGCACCTCCACAAGGTGAAATTCTGTATCTCTGGGCAGAGGTGAGGGGCTCAGGTTTCCAAAGGCAGGAATTGGCCTGGATCACGTTGTCCATCCCAACATGAAAACCCAGTCGATGGTGTCAGGAAACTCAAACCCACCCTCAGATCCATCACATGAGAGAAAGTAACATCCTCAAAAACCAACTGAACTCAGCCGAGTGAGTCCAACTTTCTCATAATCTGCAGCCGTGTTCTGACCATCAGCTGCTCCCGGGGCTGCTGGGAAATGAATTATAAAATCACACCAACATCAGCCACAATATTCATCACATTTATCAGCGGACAACAACATTTCTGTCCTCACCAATTACTTTCCTTTTATAATGGGGTGGGGGATGCACTGACACAGCGATGAGTCATTGCTGAGGCCCAGGCTCATTCTCTGGTGATAAGGTTTCAAATTCCACCATGGCTTCCGGTGAGATTTAAATTCAAGTTTTTAATTAATACAGACTCTGGAATATAAAGCTATTCTCCTCAATGGCGACCTTGAAACCATCTGTGACTGTTGTAAAATCCATTTGATTCTCTGATGTCCTTTAGGGAAGGAAGTCTGCCATCCTTACCTGGTCTGGCCGACATGTGACTGCAGTGTGGTGAATGTAGGAATTTCAGACATGTTGTACTGTGGGTATTTGGTGCAATAAGGGTTAAAATCCGGAGTTAGTGTGTGTGACTGCTGCAGTCATGTTTTTATAAATCCTGGTTTTGGAGCCATGAGTGCAATTAAAGCATCGTAAAAATCTTGGGCGAATGGAGTTTTGTTTGGATTAAGGGGATTCCCTGTGGAGTTCATTAGATTTTAGCTTGGTAAAATAATGTCATTTCTGGGAGGAGCCAAGATATCAGGCATTTTGCGGAGCAGCCGAGTTCAGTTGAGTTTCAGATGGAGATGTGAGCAGGGAGCAAGCATCTCAGTTCAGTTCAAAGATTTGTGTCTGTGACGAGATGAGCACTTTCTTTCCAAGCAGTTCAGAAGGGTGTAATCAGAAGGTGAGCTAAAACAAGCTGAAGTTACTTCTGAAGAAATACAGCCAGACTTTCTGCACGGTTCTGACAGGGTTCTGATCTTGTCTTCAAAGGATCTCACTTCTTCAAAGAACATCTCTGTGAAGCAGGTATTCTTGAGGGCTAACTGTATTTAACAGTGGAGTGCCAGTGCCAGTGAGACAGAGGAGACAGCCAGAGTGAGACAGCAAAGAGTGAGTTTGGGAATTTGAATCGAGGTGGGAATTGAATTGAATTAAATTGAATCAGTAAGGCAGCTCCTTTTAAATTTCAGGAGTTTAAATTAATTTAAATTAAGCGAGTATTGTGCAGTGTAGGTTAACAAGGGCTGCCCCACCCACTCACATAACTGGTTAGCAGTTAAGTGTCAGTCACTTTAATCTACTTTGATCTAAAAGCAGGTGGGGGAGGGGAGTCAATTCAGGACAGTTTAAAAAGAGCCACTTGTAAACTCACTCCCAGTGAGTTCTCCCAGTGAGACAGAGAAGACAGCCAGGAGTGAGACAGCCAAGAGTGAGTTTGGGAATTTGAATCGAGGTGGGAATTCAAAGCTGGGTGGGGAGGAAGTGCTTTTTGTGACTGGTAAGTAGTGTTTCTGTTTTTCTGTTTCTTTTCATTGGCATTTTTTTTTTTTTTCTTCATTGTTTATTTATTTATTTAAATTTTTTAGGGGGGGAAATTGAAATTGTTGAAGTTAACCAAAGGTTTAAGACATGGCAGGAGATCTCAGACTCGTGTCATGCTCCTCGTGTGCGATGTGGGAGCTAAGGGACACGTCCACTGTCCCTGGCTCCTTCACATGCATGAAGTGTGTCCAGTTGCAGCTCCTGTTAGACCGTTTGACGGCTCTGGAGCTGCGGATGGACTCACTTTGGAGCATCCGCGATGCTGAGGACGTCGTGGATAGCACGTTTAGCGAGTTGGTCACACCGCAGGTGAAAGGTACTGAGGGAGATAGTAAATGGGTGACCAAAAGACAGAGCAAGAGTAGGAAGGCAGTGCAGGTGTCTTCTGCGGTCATCTCCCTGCAAAACAGATATACCGCTTTGGATACTGTTGGGGGAGATGGCTCACCAGGGGAAGGCAGCAGCAGCCAGGTTCATGGCACCGTGGCTGGCTCTGCTGCGCAGCTGGGCAGGAAGAAGAATGGCAGGGCTATAGTGATAGGGGACTCAATTGTAAGGGGAATAGACAGGCGGTTCTGCGGACGCAATCGAGACTCCAGGATGGTATGTTGCCTTCCTGGTGCAAGGGTCAAGGGTGTCTCGGAGCGGCTGCAGGACATTCTGGGGGGGGGGGGGGAGGGTGAACAGCCAGCTGTTGTGGTGCACATAGGCACCAACGATATAGGTAAAAAACGGGATGAGGTCCTACAAGCTGAATTTAGGGAACTAGGAGTTAAACTAAAAAGTAGGACCTCAAAGGTAGTAATCTCAGGATTGCTACCAGTGCCACGAGCTAGTCAGAGTAGGAATGTCAGGATAGAGAGGATGAATACATGGCTCGAGAGATGGTGCAAGAGGGAGGGATTCAAATTCCTGGGACATTGGAACCGATTCTGGGGGAGGTGGGACCAGTACAAACCGGACGGTCTGCACCTGGGCAGGACTGGAACCGATGTCCTTGGGGGGGGGGGGTTTGCTAGAGCTGTTGGGGAGAGTTTAAACTAATGTGGCAGGGGGATGGGAACCAATGCAGGAAGTTGGAAGGTAGTAAAACAGGGACAGAAATAAAAGGCAGTCAGGGGGAAAGTGTAAGGCAGAGAAGCCATAGTCAAAAATCAAAAAGGGCGACAGTACAAGGTACAGTGACTGAGGGGAGCTCAGTGAATAGGACCAGTAATACTAAATGGAATAAAACGGGAAGTGAAAACATTAATGGTAAGCGGCGCAGCAGGTTGTTACAGGAAGATATGGGTTCGATGACCAGGAAAATTAGGAGAAAGGTTAAGAGCAAATATAACTTGGGAGAGGTTACTGATCGAGGTGTTAAGATTAAGAACAGAGGTAAAAAAGCCAACATAAGTGTACTTTACCTGAATGCTCGTTGTATTCGGAATAAGGTAAATGAGTTGATGGCGTAAATCATCGTGAATGACTATGATTTAGTGGCCATTACTTAAACATGGTTAAAGGATGGTCACGACTGGGAGTTAAATATCCGAGGGTATCAAACTTTTCAGAGGGACAGAGTGGATGGTAAGGGAGGTGGTGTAGCTCTGTTATTTAAGGATGACATCCGGGCAACAGTAAGGGATGACATCGGTGCTATGGAGGATAAGGTTGAATCCATTTGGGTGGAAATCAGGAATAGTAAGGCGAAAAAGTCACTGATAGGAGTAATCTACAGGCCACCAAATAGTAACATTATGGTGGGGCAGGCAATAAACAAAGAAATAACAGATGCATGTAGAAATGGTACAGCAGTTATCATGGGGGATTTTAATCTACATGTTGATTGGTTTAACCAGGTCGGTCAAGGCAGCCTTGAGGAGGAGTTTATAGAATGTATCCGCGATAGTTTCTTCGAACAGTATGTAATGGAACCTACGAGGGAACAAGCGGTCCTAGATCTGGTCCTCTGTAATGAGACAGGATTGATTCAGGATCTCATCGTTACGGATCCTCTCGGAAGGAGCGATCACAATATGGTGGAATTTAAAATACAGATGGCGGGTGAGAAGGTAAAATCAAGCACTAGTGTTTTGTGCTTAAACAAAGGAGATTACAATGGGATGAGAGAAGAACTAGCTGAGGTAGACTGGGAGCAAAGACTTTATGGTGAAACAGTTGAGGAACAGTGGAGAACCTTCCAAGTGATTTTTCACAGTGCCCAGCAAAGGTTTATACCAACAAAAAGGAAAGATGGTAAAAAGAGGGAAAATTGACCGTGGATATCTAAGGAAATAAGGGAGAGTATCAAATTGAAGGAAAAAACATACAAAGTAGCAAAGATCAGTGGGAGACTAGAGGACTGGGAAATCTTTAGGGGGCAACAGAAAGCTACTAAAAAAGCTATAAAGAAGAGTAAGATAGATTATGAGAGTAAACTTGCTCAGAATATAAAAACAGATAGTAAAGGTTTCTACAAATACATAAAACAAAAAAGAGTGGCTAAGGTAAATATTGGTCCTTTAGAGGGTGAGAAGGGAGATTTAATAATGGGAGATGAGGAAATGGCTGAGGAACTGAACAGGTTTTTTGGGTCGGTCTTCACAGTGGAAGACACAAATACCATGCCAGTGACTGGTGGAAATGAGGCTATGACAGGTGAGGACCTTGAGAGGATTGTTATCACTAAGGAGGTAGTGATGGGCAAGCGAATGGGGCTAAAGGTAGACCAGTCTCCTGGCCCTGATGCAATGCATCCCAGAGTGCTAAAAGAGATGGCTAGGGAAATTGCAAATGCACTAGTGATAATTTACCAAAATTCACTAGACTCTGGGGTGGTCCCGGCGGATTGGAAATTAGCAAACGTGACACCACTGTTTAAAAAAGGAGGTCGGCAGAAAGTGGGTAATTATAGGCCAGTGAGCTTAACTTAGGTAGTAGGGAAGATGCTGGAATAGAACATAGAAAATCTATCATCAAGGAAGAAATAGCGAGGCATCTGGATGGAAATTGTCTCATTGGACAGACGCAGCAGGCCCCTTTCAGACCCTGATATTACTGGACACTCCGACCCTGATATTATTGGACACTCAGACCCTGATATTAGTGGTCACTCAGGCCCTGATATTACTGGACACTCACGCCCTGATATTACTGGACACTCAGACCCTGATATTACTGGATACTCAGACCCTGATAGTACTGGACACTCAGATCCTGATGAATGAAATGAAAATCGCTTATTGTCACAAGTAGGCTTCAAATGAAGTTCCTGTGAAAAGCCCCTAGTCGCCACATTCCGGCGACTGTTCGGGGAGGCTGTTACGGGAATCGAACCGTGCTGCTGGCCTGATTTGGTCTGCTTTCAAAGCCAGCGATTTAGCCCTATGCTAAACAGCCCCTGATATTACTGGGCACTCAGACCCTGATATTACTGGACACTCAGACCCTGATATTACTGGACACTCAGACCCTGATATTACTGGACACTCAGACCCTGATATTACTGGACACTCAGACCCTGATATTACTGGACACTCAGACCCTGATATTACTGGACACTCAGACCCTGATATTACTGGACACTCAGACCCTGATATTACTGGACACTCACACCCTGATATTACTGGACACTCACACCCTGATATTACTGGACACTCAGACCCTGATATTACTGGACACTCAGACCCTGATATTACTGGACACTCACACCCTGATATTACTGGACACTCACACCCTGATATTACTGGACACTCAGACCCTGATATTACTGGACACTCAGACCCTGATATTACTGGACACTCAGACCCTGATATTACTGGACACTCAGACCCTGATATTACTGGACACTCACACCCTGATATTACTGTACACTCACACCCTGATATTACTGGACACTCACACCCTGATATTACTGGACACTCACACCCTGATATTACTGGACATTCAGACCCTGATATTACTGGACACTCAGACCCTGATATTACTGGACACTCAGACTCTGATATTACTGGACACTCAGACCCTGATATTACTGGACACTCACACCCTGATATTACTGGACACTCACACCCTGATATTACTGGACACTCACACCCTGATATTACTGGACACTCACAGCCTGATATTACTGGAGAGACTGAAATTGCCCAAATGCGACACTGTGTTGAGAACATTGTTCATGAAATGAAGTCTGTGATTTGCCTAAGAAGATATTATTTGCTTTGTGAATATTGCTACAACCATTTCTGTCATAAAAGCACATTGCATTTATCATGTCCTTTCATTGAGGGAAGTATTTGTAACGGTTGGTTTTGCCTTGTAGTATTAAGGACTAATAATTGTGAAATATTGGCCAGTGACTAATCCTTTCTACTGGGTGTCAGTGTGGATTGTGGAGAGATTGTTGAGGTATGGATTAGTCTGGGCTCAATTCTAGAGGCCCCGGTGATGGAGAGAAACCTGTGCTCTGCCTCCTCCTGGATCCCTGGGAAGGGGTTTGAATGGGACACGGTGCTGTGGCGAGTGGCCAGAGATCACTGGAGATTTCGGAGCCGGACTGGGGTTGGTGACCAATTTGAAATCAGCTGATGATAGCGCCAAGGAGCGTTTGCAGAACGGAATTCAAATGTGGTCAAAGGGCCAATGACCACAACCCCAGGACATCAGAGTTGTCTCCTAGGCTCAGCCATCTTCCGCTGCTTCAATAATCTCCTGGATCTGTGTCAAATAGGAGGGTATTTGCTAATGATTTCACACTCTCCCTCCACCCCTGCTCATGATGAAGCTGATGCTGGTCTACAATTAGACCTGGTTAACAGCCATTCATCTGGGACAACTGGTTCACCTTCTAACCCCTCACAGCTTCCTCACAATCTAAAAGGCATGTTAGATGTTCACTTGAACACTTGCTCCTTGCCTGGATGGGTCAGCCTGCAGCAACATTTGAGAATCTGGGCACCGGTGGGGACAGAGCAGTTCACTGGGGGTTGGTGGTGTTTCCCATTTCCACCAGCAGCGCACTCTGGTGGCTGGTCTACATGATGCACCGCAGCAGCTCGCTGAAGGTTATTTGGGCCACACTGCCCTCCCCTGGTTTCTCTCCCACCAAGAAACACAGCAGCAGCATCATTGTGGCAACATCTTCAATTCCAAGTTAGCTCCCAGTCACACACCATCCAGATTGTTTATATCAGCCATTCCTTCATCATCCATTCATTGGAATGTGTCACCTATCGGAACATTGGGAATACTGTCAGTACACAGCCTGCAGTGGGCCCAGTGTCACAGATTCACTAGGATTAGGAAAGAAATAAATTCCAGGAATAAAAATACTTGGGATAAATTTATCCACATTATTGGAGAAATATTTTTGAGAGTTTGATATTAAAATGTTGATTGTATACACAGGAAATATTATATACTGATAAATAAAATGGTGGAGAAACTGTTTTGTGTGATTGGCTGGGTTTATTTTTAATTGTTTATTCTTGGCTGGTCTGCAGTGTGAGATGTTTCTGGAAGTTTTTGCCGGTAATTTCCGATTGTTTCTCTCACTTTTGTTTGAAGTGTTACTACATCTCCAACCAGCCAATCAGCAGGATGCGACCATGCAAATAAGGGCCTGGCTTTCACACTGGGGCATTTTTAGTTGAGGGGTGAATGTGAAACAGCACAAATGGACTTCCCGTTGGGTTCCCGCGCACCCTGACCTCTCGGCCATTTTACACTGGGACCGGGGAGGCCGCTCACCCTTTCCCCAAGTCAGGCCCTTAAGTAGCCAATTATTGACCACAAGGGCCATTTAATGCCCAGCTTCAATTGGAGGGTTTCGCACCAATGGGAGAAGCCCAAATATGTTTGGGTCTCGGTAGAAAATGGGGGTTTGGGGGGTGGGTCCCGCGGTGAGGAGGGGCCTCGATCAGAAGCCAACTGTAACTTTGTGTGCCCTCCCCTTAAGGACCGGTTGCTGCTGAATATTCCTGTACCTCCCCCATCCCCACGTCTCACTCAACACCCCAATCCCCCACTCTCCACTCTACAAAATTATGAGAGGTATGGACAGGGTGGATAGCAACAAGCGTTTTCCAAGAGTGGGGGTGTCAATTACAAGGGGTCACGATTTCAAGGTGAGAGGGGGAAAGTTTAAGGGAGATGTGCGTGGAAAGTTTTTACGCAGAGGGTGGTGGGTGTCTGGAACGCTTTGCCAGAGGAGGTGGTAGAGGCGGGCTCGATAGCATCATTTAAGATGCATCTAGACAGATATATGAACGGGCGGGGAACAGAGGGAAGAAGATCCTTGGAAAATAGAAGACAGGTTTAGATAAAGGATCTGGATCGGCGCAGGCTGGGAGGGCCGAAGGGTTCCTGTGCTGTAATTTTCTTTGTTCTTTGTTCTCCCCTCCACCTTCCCTACTCTCCCCACCTTAATTCTCTGAAAATGTCCCTTTACCTGTTTTCCCAGGACCTCGTCCCCAGGGACTGCATGCAATTCCACTTCTGTCCACCGCAGCCTCTGGCGCTGCAGGCATCTGGGCCCAGCCAGCAGATTAGCCAGCAGCTGTCTAAGGCGGGACTTCTTCCCGGGTGAGGGGCGGAGGTCCCACCTCCAGCCAATCAGTGCTCAATGGAGTGTGAAATGGGTGTGGTGTTGGTGGGGATGTGATACCCACCTACACTTTGGATGGCAGAATGGGAAATGTCGCTATTTGAAAACCCCCGTCTAGATCAGAAACTAGAACAATAGAAGTTAGTGTGACATCAGGAAACGTGTGTTACTCACACATTAGTAACAGAACAGTTAATGAGCTCATCACAAAACAATATAGGGTATGAGCTGTACCTTACTGTCTGTGTGAGCTCCTTATCACTGGCACTATCTCTGTCGCTTCCCTGTTATTTGATGTGGAGATGCCGGCGTTGGACTGGGATGAGCACTGGAATGAACCTCTTCATTCACCTGAGGAAGGAGCAGCGCTCCGAAAGCTAGTGACATCGAAACAAACCTGTTGGACTTTAACCTGGTGTTGTAAAACTTCTTACTGTTGTTATTTGATGTTTATATTCTAGATGTTTTCTGTTTTCTCTTCCTTCACTTCCTGTGTTTCTATGGATGGGTTAATGGGAGAATCCATTAAATATTCTTTCTTCCTCTCTCTCATTCATACCCCTCCATCCTTGGATTTCCAGTCCTCTCCCTCACCCTCTCCCCTTCCCGTATTCTGGGCACTCCCAGCAAAGAAGGACCAAGGGATTGATTACGAAGGGGAAAATAAAGTACACGGGGGAACATAAAAACTGACTGTGAAAGTTTCTATAGGTGTGTGAAGAGAAAAATATTGGTGAAGACAAATGTAGGTCCATTACAGTCAGAACCAGGAGAATTTACAACAGGGGCAAAGAAATGGCTGAGCAACTAAACACATACTTTTGTTCTGTCTTCACAAATGAGGACACAAATCAGATACCAGGAATGTTGGGGAATGCAGAGTTTAGTAATAGGGAGGAACTGAAGGACATCAATATGAGTAGAGAAATAGTGTTGGAGAAATTGATGGGATTGAAGGCTGATAAATCCCCTGGGCCTGAGAATCTACATCCCAGAGAACTTAAGGAAGCGGCTCTAGAAATAGTGGATGCATTGGTGGTCATCTTCCGGGATTCTATAGACTCCCCAATAGTTCCTGCAGGTTGGAGGGTAGCTCATGTAACTCCCCTATTTAAAAAAGGAGATAGGGAGAAAACAGGGAATTATAGACCAGGAAGCCTGATGTCAGTAGTGGGGAAATTTCAAGGATCCATAATCAAAGATTTTATAGCAGAGCACTTAGAAAACTGTGGCAGGGTCGGACGGAGTCAGCATGGATTTACGAAAGAGAAATCGTGCTTGACAAATCTACCAGAATTTTTCGAGGATGTAGCTAGTAGAGATGACAAGGGGGAGCCTGTGGATGTGGTTTATTCGGACTTACAGAAGGCTGTTGGCGAAGTCCCGCATAAGAGATTAGTGTAAAATTAAGTGCATGGGATTAGGGATAGAGTATCGAGATGGATACAAAACTGGTTGGCAGACGGGAAACAAAGGCTAGGAATGAACGGGTCTTTATCAAATTGGCAAGTAGTGACTCATGGGGTGTCGCAGGGATCAGTGCTGGGACCCCAGCTATTCACAATATATATCAATGATTTAGATGAAGGAACAAAATGTCAGATCTACAGATTTGCAGCTGACACCAAGTTGGGTGGGAGGGTGAGCTGTGAGGAGGATGCAGAGATACGTCAGTGTGATTTGGACAGGCTGAGTGAGTGGGCAAATGAATGGCAGATGCTGTATAATTTGGAGAAATGCGAGGTTATCCACTTCGGTAGCAAAAACAAGAAGGCAGACTATTATCTGAATGGCCATAAATGAGGAGAGGGGAATGTGCAATGAGACTTGGATGTCCTCATACACCAGTCATTGAAGGTAAGCATGCAGGTATAATAATCTTTATTATTGTCACCAGTAAGCTTACATTAACACTGCATTGAAGTTACTTTGAAAATCCCCTCGTCGCCACATTCCGGTGCCTGTTCGGGTACACCGAGGGAGAATTCAGAATGTCCAATTCACCTAACAGCAAGTCTTTCGGGACTTGTGGGAGAAAACTGGACCACCCTGAGGAACCCCATGCAGACATGGAGAGAGCATGCAGACTCCCCCAGACAGTGACTCACACCAGGAATCAAACCTGGGACCCTGGCACTGTGAAGCAACAGTGCTAACCACTCTGCTGTACCGACTACACAAACGGAACAAACAACAGAAAACGTCTCTGACACTGAAAGGGCATTAAGGAGATTGAAAAGAATAAGGAAACCACACAATAGATTTAATTTGGAGAAACACTAACGACGGCAACTCTGAAAGTGAAATAATGATATGCAAAATGAGTTGAAAGCATTAACTGTATGAAAGCATTCTCAAATATGTCTGTAAAAATTAATGTTATGAAGGATTTCACCCATTTATTTTCTCAAAGAAAGGGGGATGTGACATTATGGAAATGTTCATAATACAAAGGGTTATTGCCATATCACAATTAACCATTAGGTGGAGCTAGATGCAGAACTATATAAAGCACTGACTCTCAGATTTCTGGAGAGGGCTGGGAGAGAGCTGGAGGATAGCGAGAGAGAGCAGTGATGGGGAGGACGGTACAGTTATAGATAGAGTGGAGAGACTAGTGTTAGTTGAGTGCAGATTGTAGATTAATAGACTATTGTTTACTACAGGAGTAAATGGTCAAGCTTAATTAAGTAGTGTAAATAAATGTTAGCTTTGTTAATGAACTTAGCTTCTGTGATCTTTGTGAACATTACAACATCCATCCTCAGAACAAGAATCACAGAGAACACCGCATTCCTCTGGGCCCTTTCCAAGGCCACCACATCCTTCCTTAGATATGGGGCCCAAACCTGCTCGCAATACTCCAAATGGGGTCTGACAAGAGCCTTATACAGCCTCAGAAGTACATCTCTGCTCTTGTATTCTTGCCCTCTTGACATGAATGTGAACATTGCATTTGCCTTCTCAACTGCTGACTGAAGCTGCCCATTAAACTTAGCTCATTTTACACTTGGCTCCTGAGTCCCTTTGTGCTTCTGATTTCCCATTGATAAAATAGTCTCTACCTCCCTCCTTCCTATCAAAGTGCATAACCTCACACTTCCCCACATTATATTCCATCTGCCCCTGCTTCCACAATGCTACCTGTCCCTCTGCATATCATTGTATCATCTGTGGGCAGCACGGTGGTGCAGTGGTTAGCACTGCTGCCTCACGGTGCTGAGGTCCCAGGTTCAATCCCAGCTCTGGGTCACTGTCCGTGTGGAGTTTTCACTTTCTCCCCGTGTTTGCGTGGGTTTCACCCCCACAACCCAACGATGTGCAGGGTCGGTGGATTGGCCACGCCAAATTGCCCCTTAATTGGAAAAAATGAATTGGATACTTGAAATTATAAAAACAAATCTTTGTATCAACTGCAAACTTAGCAACAGTTCCTTCAGTTCCTTCTTCCAGGTCATTAATGTAAATTGTGAAAAGTTGTGGTCCCAGCACCGACCCCTGAGGCACACCACTAGTCACCGGCTGCCATCCTGAAAAAGACCCCTTTATCCCCACTCTCTGCCTTCTGCCAGTCAGCCAATCCTCTGTCCCTGGCAGTATCTTACCCTGAACACCATGGGTTCTTAAAGATTATTTTTAAAAATAATAAGTTATTATCACAAGTAGGCTTCCATTGCAATGACGTTACTGTGAAAAGCCCTAATCGCCACAATTCAACACCTGTTCGGGTACACAGAGGGAGAATTGAGAATGTCCAAATTACCGAACAGCACGTCTTTCGGGGCAAGTGGGAGGAAACCGGAGAACCCGGAAGAAACCCATGCAGACATGATGAGAGCGTGCAGACTCCGCACAGCCCGTGACCCAAGCCGGGAATCAAACCTGGAACCCTGACGCTGTGAATCAACAGTACTAACCACTGTGCTACCGTGCTGCCCTCAACAGCATCCTATATGGCAACTTGTCAAAGATCTTCTGGAAATGAAAATAGATCACGTCCAATGGTTCTCCTTTGTCTAACTTCCCTGTTATATCCTCAAAGCACTCTAACAGATTTGTCAGACACGACCTCCCCTTGACGAAGCCGTGCCGACTCAGTCCTATTTTATCATGCACTTCCCAATACTCCGCGATCTCATCTTTAATAATGGATCCTGTCACTGGGGTTGAAACAGGGCTGGGGGGTGATTCTGTTCGGGTGGGCAGTGGGACACAGGAGCCACATTTTACTGGAGGGCAGCCACTTAATGTGGTCGTTGCCAGGATGGTGATTCTATTAAAGTTAGCAGCCTGCTCGAAAGAGCGACTGACCAATCAGAGGGTGGCAGCTCAGCAGTGGCTATTTTTTGGGCCTGTGCCTGGAGGATGAGGGCACATCGAAGGGCGCCTGCCTTCAACCTCTGAGGACGCGTGGGCTGGGAAGACAAGCGCCAACGAGAAGGGGGCTGGTTACCAACAGGAGGCAACACCGTTGTTGTGGGGCGGCCGATTCCCCAGACGACGCTCCGCAGGATGCTCGAATTCCCAAAAGGGAAAGCACCTCACATATCCCGCTGGGAGAGCACCAGGGCTGATCTGCCCGTCTCCCCAGGCGATGGTGTGCCCTCCGCACACAGGCAGGAAGTGGCCCTTCATTGGCCACTGAAGTGGTTCAACTGGGCTCAAGGAGTAGTCTCCACCAGCTCCCTTTCCTCCCATTGGGAACGGGGCGCGACAACAGGAAGACATCAGACCCACCAGCGGAACCCAGCGGCAGGCTTTTGCCGGCCTTTCCACCTTGAAGCCAAAGGGCCTGGAAAATTCCAGCCTGGGAGAGTAAACTGCTGGGATCTGCTTTTCCCACTGCGCTCTTGCAGAAGGCCTTGAATCTTTGAGCTGCTAACTCAAGGCCTGAAGCTGGGGCATGGAGCACTCTGCACTTTGCTCCTTGACACTCACATCTAATCTGGTCACAGCATTCACTTCACAAAAGTATTTTCAGAATCGCACTAACATTTATAAAAACAGGAATTTAAATGGTGGGGAAGAGGCTGAAACACACAAATGTTAGAAGAATTGGAGGTGGTGAGCACGGACTGTTTAATAGCTCACCACAAGAGGAAGTGTTTTATTGCAGAAATGTATCGCTGCAGTTCTCTCTCCGTGTTTATTTTATTCTCTCACAGGATGTGGGCATTGCTGGCGAGGGCAGCATTTATTGCCCATCACTAATTGTCCCTGAGAAGGGGGTGGAGAGCTGCCCACTTGAATCACTGCGGTCCCTGTTGTGTCGGTACACCCAGCACCGAATCACCTGGCTGCCTTTGATCTGTCCCAAATACCTCACACGGTCTTGGATATTGATCCATGTCAAAAGGGAGATGCCAAATTATCACCAGTCTATTGGGAGAGGGAACTGCAGGAAGCCAATCCCAAAGGAAGAGTATTAAGTTCAGGAATTAAAAAAGGAATCTGGAACAGATCCTGATCAGTGAAGTTAAGAGTGAGGAGCCGAGGGAAGCTCCAGGTTTAAAGTGAGAAGCAGATTTAAAGCAAATGAGTCTGTGAGAAGCCCGGGGGCCAAGGAGACAACTGAAGGTCTGTAACTCCTGACTATTGCCTGTGGAGCAGTGGTGTTCTGTTGGTACAGCTGAGTACCTGAGAGTGTGTGTGGAAGGCAAAGCCTGAATGCACATGGTGATCCAGGGGAGAGGAACATCAGTTATAATTAGCCTTCCCCCAATTTAGCACATTCATCCTAGGACCACTCTTATCCTTGTCCACCAGCACTTTAAAACTTGCTGGATTGTGGTCACTGTTCCAGGAATGCTCCCCTACTGAAACGTCTACCACCTGGCCGGGCTCACTCCCCAATACCAGGTACAGTACCACCCCTTCCCTAGTTGGACTGTCTACATATTGTTTTAAGAAGCCCTCCTGGATGCTCCTTACAAACTCCGCCCCGTCTAAGCCCCTGGCACTAAGTGAGTCCCAGCCAATATTGGGGAAGTTGAAGTCTCCCATCACCACAACCCTGTTGTTTTTATCTTTTCCAAAATCTGTCTACCTCTCTGCTCCTGTATCTCCCGCGGGCTGTTGGGAGGCCTGTAGTAAACCCCCAACATTGTGACTGCACCCTTCTTTATTCCTGATCTCTACCCATATAGCCTCACTGCCCTCTGAGGTGTCCTCCTGCAGGACAGCTGTGATATTCTTCCTAACCAGTAGCGCAACTCCACCACCCCTTTTACATCCCCCTCTATCCTGCCTGAAACATCTAAATCCTGGAACGTTTAGCTGCCAATCCTGCCCTTCCCTCAACCAGGTCTCTGTAATGGCACATTTCAGGTGGAGTATTGTCTAAATCTGGGCATCACACTTGAGGACGACCACCAGGCTCTTGGAGAGGGTGCACAGATGGTTCACCCGAAAGATGCCCGGGATGAGGGACGTCAGTGATGGGCGGAGAGACTGGATGAGTTTGGATTCTTCTCCTTTGGGCAGAGCAGGTATTGAGAATCATGATGTGTTTTCCATGCAGAGGGAGGAACTGTTTCCAATGGCAGGAGGATCAATAACCAGAGAGACACTGATTTAAAATGATTGTCAAGTTGGGTTGTGATCTGGAACAGGCAGCCTGGATGGGGCATGGAGCCAGATTCAATAGTGAGTTTCAAAAAGGTGTTTGGAAAACTTCCCCAGGGGGGGAAATTACAGAGCTACGGAAAGAGATCAGGAGCTGGTGTTAATTATTGATCAATTATCCTTCATTGTAGGTGAGTGGAGAGCATCAATTGGGTTTCATTTGGGCACATACAAACTGGAACTGTGCTGGGATTGAGTTAGGAGATGTGTCCTTGTAATGCTTTACTCTGTAAATAAATGCAAGATTGAAAAGAAGTTCGCTTCCGTTTCAGCCCTCGCCAACTCACTTTCAGAGTTAGAGCAGTGGGACTCCATGGATAGCTCTTTCCCAGAGCTCACAGCAGCATCATTGACTGAATGGCCTCTTTGTGCTTTACATTGTCCATCGGTTTATCATGTTCTTTAGTTTATCTGACAGTTTCCGCCAACATTGTCACCGCTCTTTATTTTGCTTCAGTGTATTCAGAACTTTCATACCAAAGTTTGAAATTTGGAACACACACAGGCTATTTATGTGGCCACTGAAAATCATGTGACTTTTGGCATTCTGCGCCAAGCAGTCCTGAATATCAAGCAAATACCTAATTAAATGTGGACATTCACAGGCGTCCGGGAAACACACACATCCCTTTGTTTAAGGATGGACCGTCAACAAAAAGAACTACACCATTTCAGCCGATTCACCTTTCTGGTTCACCATAGACAAAAGCCACATCAAAACTCACTGTGGGTCAGATAATGTGAATGGGTCCCCGTCAACCTATCATTTTTGTCCCTCATCCATACCGAAGCTGGATACATTTCAAAGTGTCAAATGAAGATCAGTTGCTCGGATACCGCACAGAACTCCAAACGCTTCTGTTTAAAGTTGTAAAATTGTGAACAAAGAGTATTTCACCCCAGGAGTGGTTCCACTGACAAATAGGGATATATTTAGTTAAAATAAACTTTATTATTAAACAACATTAACATCACAGAAAATAAATTACAGTTAACAGCAAATCAATTCTTAATAAAATAGGGAAACATTTTAACTTCTAACTGATACCTTCTTCATCGCCAATTAAGCAAAGCCCATTACAGGTCAAAAGCCACTTGTAAATAAAGTAAGCAAACAATGGGGACACTTGCTGTCCTCTATGCAGAGATTTGCTTCCAGCAAAGGAGAGACCCTTTCAGTTGAAAGCTGCAAGTCCTGTCTTTTGAGAACCAAAGCTAAATTGCCTGCTGCAGACCTGGCTCCTCCCCTTAATTACATCATCTCTCTCCCACTGACTGTGTTACGACCATCTCAACAAAGCTAATCACCACCACTCAATTATCTAAACCCGAGGGAAACTTATTTCTATGTACTAAAATCCACTAGCCCCATATAGGTAAATAATTAAACAGTTATAATCAACGAATATACCACTTTTACAACATCTTAATTGCACCATTTGCAGAGACAGAGTCTGCATATAAGTTAAACCAGTATTTGTTAAAAATATTATTGCAACAGAATAATATATACCTTAACCCAGGCTTTTAATAGCATTACGCTGACATATATAAAATACGGTCAATATTAAAAATTGTTGCAGTTGTCACACAATTCAGTTTTAAACTTTAAAAAAGTATTAACTTTCTCCCAAGTGCTTCAAACAAATCCCTGATTTAAATCCTCTCTCCAAATTGATTTTTTTCTTCGACCTGGTCACTGACCATTAGAAACATTGAATTGACCGAGGGGCAGTATTCAGGTCATTGTTTCTCTGGTATGTACAGGACCTGAGTCAGCAGGACCCAGCAAATCTAAAGCAGCCTAACTGAATCTATCAGTGTAATTAAACACACTAAGGGCCCAGGCTCATGGCCTGGATTTCTAATCAATGATCACATTCTTGTGTTCCAGGACAGATTTATCACATTCACTTTTATTAATTCACCGGCAATAATAACGGATCTCCGATGATATTTAAGTGGGAAATCAAGTCAAAGAAAGTTGGGAGGACCCAGTGCTGTGCACTCGCCGAACTAGCCCGGGGACAGGGTCCCAGTGCTGTGCTAGCCTCACTATGCCGGGGACAGGGTCCCAGTGCTGTGCACGGGCCTCACTATCCCGGGGACGGGGGCCCAGTGCTGTGCACTGGCCTCAATGTCCTTGGTCTACAGTCCAAGAGGAATCGGCCCCATTGGGGGAATTCAATAATAACTGATGTAAAATGATGCAGACACTGTTGTGAAGATTTGCAGACCGTCACTTGCTGTTGGAGGTGTTAACGACGGCAAACATTGCCTGGCAGCAAAGCAGTTTGAGTTGTTATAGAATTGATTTCAAGTTACTAGGCCCGTTTGACAGCAGCGTACACAGTCGCCTCCTCGACGATTGGTGACATTGGGCGGCTGTTATTCTGACGGAAGAACTGAATATCGGCGTAAAATAATTCTGCCTCTTCCGGCTGCAACAAAATCAGATGCACAGGATATAATGTCACGAGAAAAGACACTTGTCCCCCAACCTAAACACAGAACAAACTAACCCCCAAACTAAACACAGAGCAAACCCACCCCCAAACTCAACACAGAACAAACTAAACACAGAACAAACACCCCCCCAAACTCAACACAGAACAAACCCACCCCAAACTAAACACAGAACAAACCCACCCCCAAACTAAACACAGAATAAACCCACCCCCAAACTAAACACAGAACAAACCCACCCCAAACTAAACACTGAACAAACCCACCCCCAAACTAAACACAGAACAAACCCACCCCCAAACTAAACACAGAACTAACCCACCCCCAAACTAAACACAGAACAAACCCACCCCCAAACTAAACTCAGAACAAACCGACCCCCAAACTAAACACAGAAAATACCCACCCCCAAACTAAACACTGAACAAACCCACCCCCAAATTAATCACAGAACAAACCCACCCACAAACTAAACACAGAACAAACCCACCCCCAAACTAAACACAGAACAAACCCACCCCCAAACTAAACACAGAACAAAACCCCCAAACTAAACACAGAACAAACCCACCCCAAACGAAACGCAGATCAAACCCACACCAAACTAAAACCAGAACAAACCCACCCCCAAACAAAACCCAGAACAAACCCACCCCAAACTAAACACAGAAAAAACCCACCCCCAAACTAAACACAGAACAAACCCCCCCAAACTAAACACAGAACAAACCCAACCCAAACTAAACACAGAACAAACCCACCTCAAATATAAACACAGAACAAACCCACCCCCAAACTAAACACAGAACAAACCCACCCCCAAACTAAACACAGAACAAACCCACCCCCAAACTAAACACAGAACAAACCCACCCCCAAACTAAACACAGAACAAACCCACCCCAAATATAAACACTGAACAAACCCACCCCAAATATAAACACTGAACAAACCCACCCCCAAACTAAACACAGAACAAACCCACCCCCAAACTAAACACAGAACAAACCCACCTCCCAAACTAAAAACAGAACAAACACCCCCCCAAACTAAACACAGAACAAACTCCCCCCCAAACTAAACACAGAACAAACCCACCCCCAAACTAAACACAGAACTAACCCACCCCAAACTAAACACAGAACAAACCCACCCCCAAACTAAACATAGAACAAACCCACCCCCAAACTAAACACAGAACAAACCCACCCCCAAACTAAACTCAGAACAAACCCACCCCCAAACTAAACACAGAAAATACCCACCCCCAAACTAAACACTGAACAAACCCACCCCCAAATTAATCACAGAACAAACCCACCCACAAACTAAACACAGAACAAACCCACCCCCAAACTAAGCACAGAACAAAACCCCCAAACTAAACACAGAACAAACCCACCCCAAACGAAACGCAGATCAAACCCACCCCCAAACTAAAACCAGAACAAACCCACCCCCAAATAAAACTCAGAACAAACCCATCCCCAAACTAAACTCAGAACAAACCCACCCCCAAACAAAACCCAGAACAAACCCACCCCAAACTAAACACAGAACAAACCCACCCCCAAACTAAACACAGAACAAACCCCCCCAAACTAAACACAGAACAAACCCAACCCAAACTAAACACAGAACAAACCCACCCCAAACTAAACACAGAACAAACCCACCCCCAAACTAAACACAGACCAAAACCCCCAAACTAAACACAGAACAAACCCACCCCAAACGAAACGCAGAACAAACCCACCCCCAAACTAAACACAGAACAAACGAACCCCCAAACTAAACACAGAACAAACCCAACCCAAACTAAACACAGAACAAACCCACCTCAAATATAAACACAGAACAAACCCACCCCCAAACTAAACACAGAACAAACCCACCCCCAAACTAAACACAGAACAAACCCACCCCAAATATAAACACTGAACAAACCCACCCCCAAATTAAACACAGAACAAACCCACCCCCAAACTAAACACAGAACAAACCCACCTCCCAAACTAAAAACAGAACAAACACCCCCCCAAACTAAACACAGAACAAACACCCCCCCAAACTAAACACAGAACAAACCCACCATCACATAAACACAGAACAAACACTCCCCCAAACTAAACACAGAACAAACCCACCACCAAACTAAACACAGAACAAACCCACCCCAAACGAAACGCAGATCAAACCCACCCCAAACTAAAACCAGAACAAACCCACCCCCAAATAAAACCCAGAACAAACCCACCCCAAACTAAACACAGAACAAACCCACCCCCAAACTAAACACAGAACAAACCCCCCCAAACTAAACACAGAACAAACCCAACCCAAACTAAACACAGAACAAACCCACCTCAAATATAAACACAGAACAAACACCCCCCCAAACTAAACACAGAACAAACACCCCCCCCCAAACTAAACACAGAACAAACCCACCCTCAAACTAAACACAGAACAAACACTCCCCCAAACTAAACACAGAACAAACCCACCCCCAAACTAAACACATAACAAACCCACCCCAAACTAAACACAGAACAAACCCTCCCCCAAACTAAACACAGAACAAACCCACCCCCAAACTAAACACAGAACAAACCCCCCAAACTAAACGCAGAACTAACCCACCCCCAAACTAAACACAGAACAAACCCACCCACAAACTAAACACAGAACAAACCCACCCCCAAACTAAACACAGAACAAACCCACCCCCAAACTAAACACAGAACAAACCCCCCCCAAAAAACTAAACACAGAACATACACCCCCAAACTAAACACAGAACAAACACCCCCCAAACTAAACATGGAACAAACCCACATAAAACTAAAAACAGAACAAACCCAACACCAAACTAAACACAGAACAAACCCACCCCTAAACTATACACAGAACAAACCCCCCCCAATCTAAACACAGAACAAACCCACCCCCAAACTAAACACAGAATAAACCCCATCAAACTAAACACAGAACAAACCCACCCCCAAACTAAACACAGAACAAACCCAGCCCCAAACTAAACACAGAACTAACCCACCCCCAAACTAAACACAGAACTAACCCACCCCCAAACTAAACACAGAACAAACCCACCCCCAAACTAAACACAGAACAAACCCACCCCCAATTTAAACACAGAACAACCCACCGCCGAACTAAACACAGAACATACCAACCCCCAAACTAAACACAGAACTAACCCACCCCCAAACTAAACACAGAACAAACCCACCCCCAAACTAAACACAGAACAAACCCACCCCAAACTAAACACTGAACAAACCGACCCCCAAACTAAACACTGAACAAACCCACCCCCAAACTAAAGACAGAACAAACCCACCCCAAACTAAACCCAGAACAAACCCACCCCCAAACAAAACCCAGAACAAACCCACCCCAAACTAAACACAGAACAAACCTCTCCAAACTAAACACAGAACAAACCCACCCAAAACTAAACACAGAACAAACCCACCCCCAAATTAAACACTGAACAAACCCACCCCCAAACTAAACACAGAACCAACCCACCCCCAAACTAAACACAGAACAAACCCGCCCAAACTAAACACAGAACAAACCCACCCCCGTACAAAACACAGAACAAACCCACCCCAATCTAAAGACAGAACAAACCCACCCCCAAACTAAACACAGAACAAACCCACCCCCAAACTAAACACTGAACAAACCCACCCCCAAACTAAACACAGAACAAACACACCCCCAAACTAAACACAGAACAAACCCACCCCAAACTAAACAAAGAACAAACCCAACCCAATCTAAACACAGAACAAACCCACCTCAAATATAAACACAGAACAAACCCACCCCCAAACTAAACACAGAACAAATCCACCCCCAAACTAAACACAGAACAAACCCACCTCAAATATAAACACAGAACAAACACCCCCCCAAACTAAACACAGAACAAACACCCCCCCCCCAAACTAAACACAGAACAAACCCACCCTCAAACTAAACACAGAACAAACACTCCCCCAAACTAAACACAGAACAAACCCACCCCCAAACTAAACACATAACAAACCCACCCCAAACTAAACACAGAACAAACCCTCCCCCAAACTAAACACAGAACAAACCCACCCCCAAACTAAACTCAGAACAAACCCACCCCCAAACTAAACACAGAAAATACCCACCCCCAAACTAAACACTGAACAAACCCACCCCCAAATTAATCACAGAACAAACCCACCCACAAACTAAACACAGAACAAACCCACCCCCAAACTAAGCACAGAACAAAACCCCCAAACTAAACACAGAACAAACCCACCCCAAACGAAACGCAGATCAAACCCACCCCCAAACTAAAACCAGAACAAACCCACCCCCAAATAAAACTCAGAACAAACCCATCCCCAAACTAAACTCAGAACAAACCCACCCCCAAACAAAACCCAGAACAAACCCACCCCAAACTAAACACAGAACAAACCCACCCCCAAACTAAACACAGAACAAACCCCCCCAAACTAAACACAGAACAAACCCAACCCAAACTAAACACAGAACAAACCCACCCCAAACTAAACACAGAACAAACCCACCCCCAAACTAAACACAGACCAAAACCCCCAAACTAAACACAGAACAAACCCACCCCAAACGAAACGCAGAACAAACCCACCCCCAAACTAAACACAGAACAAACGAACCCCCAAACTAAACACAGAACAAACCCAACCCAAACTAAACACAGAACAAACCCACCTCAAATATAAACACAGAACAAACCCACCCCCAAACTAAACACAGAACAAACCCACCCCCAAACTAAACACAGAACAAACCCACCCCAAATATAAACACTGAACAAACCCACCCCCAAATTAAACACAGAACAAACCCACCCCCAAACTAAACACAGAACAAACCCACCTCCCAAACTAAAAACAGAACAAACACCCCCCCAAACTAAACACAGAACAAACACCCCCCCAAACTAAACACAGAACAAACCCACCCTCAAACTAAACACAGAACAAACACTCCCCCAAACTAAACACAGAACAAACCCACCACCAAACTAAACACAGAACAAACCCACCCCCAAACTAAACACAGAACAAACCCACCCCAAATATAAACACTGAACAAACCCACCCCCAAATTAAACACAGAACAAACCCACCCCCAAACTAAACACAGAACAAACCCACCTCCCAAACTAAAAACAGAACAAACACCCCCCCAAACTAAACACAGAACAAACACCCCCCCAAACTAAACACAGAACAAACCCACCCTCAAACTAAACACAGAACAAACACCCCCCCAAACTAAACACAGAACAAACCCACCATCACATAAACACAGAACAAACACTCCCCCAAACTAAACACAGAACAAACCCACCACCAAACTAAACACAGAACAAACCCACCCCAAACGAAACGCAGATCAAACCCACCCCAAACTAAAACCAGAACAAACCCACCCCCAAATAAAACCCAGAACAAACCCACCCCAAACTAAACACAGAACAAACCCACCCCCAAACTAAACACAGAACAAACCCCCCCAAACTAAACACAGAACAAACCCAACCCAAACTAAACACAGAACAAACCCACCTCAAATATAAACACAGAACAAACACCCCCCCAAACTAAACACAGAACAAACACCCCCCCCCAAACTAAACACAGAACAAACCCACCCTCAAACTAAACACAGAACAAACACTCCCCCAAACTAAACACAGAACAAACCCACCCCCAAACTAAACACATAACAAACCCACCCCAAACTAAACACAGAACAAACCCTCCCCCAAACTAAACACAGAACAAACCCACCCCCAAACTAAACACAGAACAAACCCCCCAAACTAAACGCAGAACTAACCCACCCCCAAACTAAACACAGAACAAACCCACCCACAAACTAAACACAGAACAAACCCACCCCCAAACTAAACACAGAACAAACCCACCCCCAAACTAAACACAGAACAAACCCCCCCCAAAAAACTAAACACAGAACATACACCCCCAAACTAAACACAGAACAAACACCCCCCAAACTAAACATGGAACAAACCCACATAAAACTAAAAACAGAACAAACCCAACACCAAACTAAACACAGAACAAACCCACCCCTAAACTATACACAGAACAAACCCCCCCCAATCTAAACACAGAACAAACCCACCCCCAAACTAAACACAGAATAAACCCCATCAAACTAAACACAGAACAAACCCACCCCCAAACTAAACACAGAACAAACCCAGCCCCAAACTAAACACAGAACTAACCCACCCCCAAACTAAACACAGAACTAACCCACCCCCAAACTAAACACAGAACAAACCCACCCCCAAACTAAACACAGAACAAACCCACCCCCAATCTAAACACAGAACAACCCACCGCCGAACTAAACACAGAACATACCAACCCCCAAACTAAACACAGAACTAACCCACCCCCAAACTAAACACAGAACAAACCCACCCCCAAACTAAACACAGAACAAACCCACCCCAAACTAAACACTGAACAAACCCACCCCCAAACTAAACACTGACCAAACCCACCCCCAAACTAAAGACAGAACAAACCCACCCCAAACTAAACCCAGAACAAACCCACCCCCAAACAAAACCCAGAACAAACCCACCCCAAACTAAACACAGAACAAACCTCTCCAAACTAAACACAGAACAAACCCACCCAAAACTAAACACAGAACAAACCCACCCCCAAATTAAACACTGAACAAACCCACCCCCAAACTAAACACAGAACCAACCCACCCCCAAACTAAACACAGAACAAACCCGCCCAAACTAAACACAGAACAAACCCACCCCCGAACAAAACACAGAACAAACCCACCCCAATCTAAAGACAGAACAAACCCACCCCCAAACTAAACACAGAACAAACCCACCCCCAAACTAAACACTGAACAAACCCACCCCCAAACTAAACACAGAACAAACCCACCCCCAAACTAAACACAGAACTAACGCACCCCCAATATAAACACAGAACAATCCCAACCCAAAACTAAACACAGAACAAACACACCCCCAAACTAAACACAGAACAAACCCACCCCAAACTAAACAAAGAACAAACCCAACCCAATCTAAACACAGAACAAACCCACCTCAAATATAAACACAGAACAAACCCACCCCCAAACTAAACACAGAACAAATCCACCCCCAAACTAAACACAGAACAAACCCACCTCAAATATAAACACAGAACAAACACCCCCCCAAACTAAACACAGAACAAACACCCCCCCCCAAACTAAACACAGAACAAACCCACCCTCAAACTAAACACAGAACAAACACTCCCCCAAACTAAACACAGAACAAACCCACCCCCAAACTAAACACATAACAAACCCACCCCAAACTAAACACAGAACAAACCCTCCCCCAAACTAAACACAGAACAAACCCACCCCCAAACTAAACACAGAACAAACCCCCCAAACTAAACGCAGAACTAACCCACCCCCAAACTAAACACAGAACAAACCCACCCACAAACTAAACACAGAACAAACCCACCCCCAAACTAAACACAGAACAAACCCACCCCCAAACTAAACACAGAACAAACCCCGCCCAAAAAACTAAACACAGAACATACACCCCCAAACTAAACACATAACAAACACCCCCCAAACTAAACATGGAACAAACCCACATAAAACTAAAAACAGAACAAACCCAACACCAAACTAAACACAGAACAAACCCACCCCTAAACTATACGCAGAACAAACCCCCCCCAATCTAAACACAGAACAAACCCACCCCCAAACTAAACACAGAATAAACCCCATCAAACTAAACACAGAACAAACCCACCCCCAAACTAAACACAGAACAAACCCAGCCCCAAACTAAACACAGAACTAACCCACCCCCAAACTAAACACAGAACTAACCCACCCCCAAACTAAACACAGAACAAACCCACCCCCAAACTAAACACAGAACAAACCCACCCCCAATCTAAACACAGAACAACCCACCGCCGAACTAAACACAGAACATACCAACCCCCAAACTAAACACAGAACTAACCCACCCCCAAACTAAACACAGAACAAACCCACCCCCAAACTAAACACAGAACAAACCCACCCCAAACTAAACACTGAACAAACCCACCCCCAAACTAAACACTGAACAAACCCACCCCCAAACTAAAGACAGAACAAACCCACCCCAAACTAAACCCAGAACAAACCCACCCCCAAACAAAACCCAGAACAAACCCACCCCAAACTAAACACAGAACAAACCTCTCCAAACTAAACACAGAACAAACCCACCCAAAACTAAACACAGAACAAACCCACCCCCAAATTAAACACTGAACAAACCCACCCCCAAACTAAACACAGAACCAACCCACCCCCAAACTAAACACAGAACAAACCCGCCCAAACTAAACACAGAACAAACCCACCCCCGAACAAAACACAGAACAAACCCACCCCAATCTAAAGACAGAACAAACCCACCCCCAAACTAAACACAGAACAAACCCACCCCCAAACTAAACACTGAACAAACCCACCCCCAAACTAAACACAGAACAAACCCACCCCCAAACTAAACACAGAACTAACGCACCCCCAATATAAACACAGAACAATCCCAACCCAAAACTAAACACAGAACAAACACACCCCCAAACTAAACACAGAACAAACCCACCCCAAACTAAACAAAGAACAAACCCAACCCAATCTAAACACAGAACAAACCCACCTCAAATATAAACACAGAACAAACCCACCCCCAAACTAAACACAGAACAAACCCACCCCAAAACTAAACACAGAACAAACCCACCCCAAATATTAACACTGAACAAACCCACCCCCAAACTAAACACAGAACAAATCCACCCCCAAACTAAACACAGAACAAATCCACCCCCCAAACTAAAAACAGAACAAACACCCCCCCAAACTAAACACAGAACAAACACCCCCCCAAACTAAACACAGAACAAACCCACCCTCAAACTAAACACAGAACAAACACTCCCCCAAACTAAACACAGAACAAACCCTCCCCCAAACTAAACACAGAACAAACCCACCCCCAAACTAAACACAGAACAAACCCCCCAAACTAAACACAGAACTAACCCACCCCCAAACTAAACACAGAACAAACCCACCCACAAACTAAACACAGAACAAACCCACCCCCAAACTAAACACAGAACAAACCCACCCCCAAACTAAACACAGAAGAAACCCCCCAAAAAAACTAAACACAGAACATACACCCCCAAACTAAACACAGAACAAACACCCCCCCAAACTAAACATGGAACAAACCCACATAAAACTAAACACAGAACAAACCCAACACCAAACTAAACACAGAACAAACCCACCCCTAAACTATACACAGAACAAACCCCCCCCCAATCTAAACACAGAACAACCCACCCCCAAACGAAACACAGAATAAACCCCATCAAACTAAACACAGAACAAACCCACCCCCAAACTAAACACAGAACAAACCCAGTCCCAAACTAAACACAGAACTAACCCACCCCCAAACTAAACACAGAACTAACCCACCCCCAAACTAAACACAGAACAAACCCACCCGCAAACTAAACACTGAACAAACCCACCCCCAAACTAAACACTGAACAAACCCACCCCCAAACAAAACACAGAACAAACCCACCCCCAAACTAAACACAGAACAAACCCACCCCCAAACTAAAGACAGAACAAACCCACCCCCAAACTAAACCCAGAACAAACCCACCCCCAAACAAAACCCAGAACAAACCCACCCCAAACTAAACACAGAACAAACCTCTCCAAACTAAACACAGAACAAACCCACCCAAAACTAAACACAGAACAAACCCAACCCCAAACTAAACACTGAACAAACCCACCCCCAAAGTAAACACAGAACCAACCCACCCCCAAACTAAACACAGAACAAACCCGCCCCCAAACTAAACACAGAACAAACCCACCCCCAAACTAAACACAGAACTAACGCACCCCCAATATAAACACAGAACAAACCCAACCCCAAACTAAACACAGAACAAACACACCCCCAAACTAAACACAGAACAAACCCACCCCAAACTAAACAAAGAACAAACCCATCCCCAAACTAAACACTGAACAAAGCCACCCCCAATATAAACACTGAACTAATCCACCGCCAAACTAAACACAAAACAAACCCACCCCAAAACTAAACACAGAATAAACCCACCCCCAAACTAAACACAGAACAAACCCACCCCCAAACTAAACACAGAACAAACCCACCCCCAAACTAAACACAGAACATACACCCCCAAACTAAACACAGAACAAACACCCCCCAAACTAAACATGGAAAAAACCCACAAAGAACTAAACACAGAACAAACCCAACACCAAACTAAACACAGAACAAATCCACCCCCAAACTAAACACAGAACAAACCCACCCAAACTAAACACAGAACAAACCCACCCTCAGACTAAACACAGAACAAACCCACCCCAAATATAAACACTGAACACACCCACCCCCAATCTGAACACAGAACAAACCCTCCCCCAAATTAAACACAGAACAAACACACCCCCAAACTAAACACTGAACAAACCCACCCGCAAACTAAACACTGAACAAACCCACCCCCAAACTAAACACAGATCAAACCCACCCCCAAGCTAAATACAGAACAAACACCTAAAACTTAACACAGAACAAACCCACCCCCAAGCTAAGCACAGAACAAACCCAATCCCAAGCTAAACACAGAACAAACCCACCCCCAAGCTAAACACAGAACAAACCCACCCCCAAGCTAAACACAGAACAAACCCACCCCCAAACTAAACACAGAACAAACCCACCCCAAACTAAACACAGAACAAACCCACCCCCAAACTAAACACAGAACAAACCCTCCCCCAAACTAAACACAGAACAAACCCACCCCAAACTATACACAGAACAAACACCCCCCCAATCTAAACACAGAACAAACCCACCCCCCAAACTAAACACAGAACAAACCCCCCCCAAACTAAACACAGAACAAACATCCCCCCAAACTAAACACAGAACAAACCCACCCCCAATCTAAACACAGAACAAACCCACCCCAAACTAAACACAGAACAAACCCACCCCAAACTAAACACAGAACAAACCCACCCCCAAACTAAACACAGAACAAACCCACCCCAAACTAAACACTGAACAAACCCTCCCCCAAACTAAACACAGAATAAGCCCACCCCCAAACTATACACAGAACAAACACCCCCCCAATCTAAACACAGAACAAACCCACCCCCAAACTAAACACAGAACAAACCCAGCCCCAAACTAAACACAGAACTAACCCACCCCCAAACTAAACACAGAACTAACCCACCCCCAAACTAAACACAGAACAAACCCACCCCCAAACTAAACACAGAACAAACCCACCCCCAATCTAAACACAGAACAACCCACCGCCGAACTAAACACAGAACATACCAACCCCCAAACTAAACACAGAACTAACCCACCCCCAAACTAAACACAGAACAAACCCACCCCCAAACTAAACACAGAACAAACCCACCCCAAACTAAACACTGAACAAACCCACCCCCAAACTAAACACTGACCAAACCCACCCCCAAACTAAAGACAGAACAAACCCACCCCAAACTAAACCCAGAACAAACCCACCCCCAAACAAAACCCAGAACAAACCCACCCCAAACTAAACACAGAACAAACCTCTCCAAACTAAACACAGAACAAACCCACCCAAAACTAAACACAGAACAAACCCACCCCCAAATTAAACACTGAACAAACCCACCCCCAAACTAAACACAGAACCAACCCACCCCCAAACTAAACACAGAACAAACCCGCCCAAACTAAACACAGAACAAACCCACCCCCGAACAAAACACAGAACAAACCCACCCCAATCTAAAGACAGAACAAACCCACCCCCAAACTAAACACAGAACAAACCCACCCCCAAACTAAACACTGAACAAACCCACCCCCAAACTAAACACAGAACAAACCCACCCCCAAACTAAACACAGAACTAACGCACCCCCAATATAAACACAGAACAATCCCAACCCAAAACTAAACACAGAACAAACACACCCCCAAACTAAACACAGAACAAACCCACCCCAAACTAAACAAAGAACAAACCCAACCCAATCTAAACACAGAACAAACCCACCTCAAATATAAACACAGAACAAACCCACCCCCAAACTAAACACAGAACAAATCCACCCCCAAACTAAACACAGAACAAACCCACCTCAAATATAAACACAGAACAAACACCCCCCCAAACTAAACACAGAACAAACACCCCCCCCCAAACTAAACACAGAACAAACCCACCCTCAAACTAAACACAGAACAAACACTCCCCCAAACTAAACACAGAACAAACCCACCCCCAAACTAAACACATAACAAACCCACCCCAAACTAAACACAGAACAAACCCTCCCCCAAACTAAACACAGAACAAACCCACCCCCAAACTAAACACAGAACAAACCCCCCAAACTAAACGCAGAACTAACCCACCCCCAAACTAAACACAGAACAAACCCACCCACAAACTAAACACAGAACAAACCCACCCCCAAACTAAACACAGAACAAACCCACCCCCAAACTAAACACAGAACAAACCCCGCCCAAAAAACTAAACACAGAACATACACCCCCAAACTAAACACATAACAAACACCCCCCAAACTAAACATGGAACAAACCCACATAAAACTAAAAACAGAACAAACCCAACACCAAACTAAACACAGAACAAACCCACCCCTAAACTATACGCAGAACAAACCCCCCCCAATCTAAACACAGAACAAACCCACCCCCAAACTAAACACAGAATAAACCCCATCAAACTAAACACAGAACAAACCCACCCCCAAACTAAACACAGAACAAACCCAGCCCCAAACTAAACACAGAACTAACCCACCCCCAAACTAAACACAGAACTAACCCACCCCCAAACTAAACACAGAACAAACCCACCCCCAAACTAAACACAGAACAAACCCACCCCCAATCTAAACACAGAACAACCCACCGCCGAACTAAACACAGAACATACCAACCCCCAAACTAAACACAGAACTAACCCACCCCCAAACTAAACACAGAACAAACCCACCCCCAAACTAAACACAGAACAAACCCACCCCAAACTAAACACTGAACAAACCCACCCCCAAACTAAACACTGAACAAACCCACCCCCAAACTAAAGACAGAACAAACCCACCCCAAACTAAACCCAGAACAAACCCACCCCCAAACAAAACCCAGAACAAACCCACCCCAAACTAAACACAGAACAAACCTCTCCAAACTAAACACAGAACAAACCCACCCAAAACTAAACACAGAACAAACCCACCCCCAAATTAAACACTGAACAAACCCACCCCCAAACTAAACACAGAACCAACCCACCCCCAAACTAAACACAGAACAAACCCGCCCAAACTAAACACAGAACAAACCCACCCCCGAACAAAACACAGAACAAACCCACCCCAATCTAAAGACAGAACAAACCCACCCCCAAACTAAACACAGAACAAACCCACCCCCAAACTAAACACTGAACAAACCCACCCCCAAACTAAACACAGAACAAACCCACCCCCAAACTAAACACAGAACTAACGCACCCCCAATATAAACACAGAACAATCCCAACCCAAAACTAAACACAGAACAAACACACCCCCAAACTAAACACAGAACAAACCCACCCCAAACTAAACAAAGAACAAACCCAACCCAATCTAAACACAGAACAAACCCACCTCAAATATAAACACAGAACAAACCCACCCCCAAACTAAACACAGAACAAACCCACCCCAAAACTAAACACAGAACAAACCCACCCCAAATATTAACACTGAACAAACCCACCCCCAAACTAAACACAGAACAAATCCACCCCCAAACTAAACACAGAACAAATCCACCCCCCAAACTAAAAACAGAACAAACACCCCCCCAAACTAAACACAGAACAAACACCCCCCCAAACTAAACACAGAACAAACCCACCCTCAAACTAAACACAGAACAAACACTCCCCCAAACTAAACACAGAACAAACCCTCCCCCAAACTAAACACAGAACAAACCCACCCCCAAACTAAACACAGAACAAACCCCCCAAACTAAACACAGAACTAACCCACCCCCAAACTAAACACAGAACAAACCCACCCACAAACTAAACACAGAACAAACCCACCCCCAAACTAAACACAGAACAAACCCACCCCCAAACTAAACACAGAAGAAACCCCCCAAAAAAACTAAACACAGAACATACACCCCCAAACTAAACACAGAACAAACACCCCCCCAAACTAAACATGGAACAAACCCACATAAAACTAAACACAGAACAAACCCAACACCAAACTAAACACAGAACAAACCCACCCCTAAACTATACACAGAACAAACCCCCCCCCAATCTAAACACAGAACAACCCACCCCCAAACGAAACACAGAATAAACCCCATCAAACTAAACACAGAACAAACCCACCCCCAAACTAAACACAGAACAAACCCAGCCCCAAACTAAACACAGAACTAACCCACCCCCAAACTAAACACAGAACTAACCCACCCCCAAACTAAACACAGAACAAACCCACCCGCAAACTAAACACTGAACAAACCCACCCCCAAACTAAACACTGAACAAACCCACCCCCAAACAAAACACAGAACAAACCCACCCCCAAACTAAACACAGAACAAACCCACCCCCAAACTAAAGACAGAACAAACCCACCCCCAAACTAAACCCAGAACAAACCCACCCCCAAACAAAACCCAGAACAAACCCACCCCAAACTAAACACAGAACAAACCTCTCCAAACTAAACACAGAACAAACCCACCCAAAACTAAACACAGAACAAACCCAACCCCAAACTAAACACTGAACAAACCCACCCCCAAAGTAAACACAGAACCAACCCACCCCCAAACTAAACACAGAACAAACCCGCCCCCAAACTAAACACAGAACAAACCCACCCCCAAACTAAACACAGAACTAACGCACCCCCAATATAAACACAGAACAAACCCAACCCCAAACTAAACACAGAACAAACACACCCCCAAACTAAACACAGAACAAACCCACCCCAAACTAAACAAAGAACAAACCCATCCCCAAACTAAACACTGAACAAAGCCACCCCCAATATAAACACTGAACTAATCCACCGCCAAACTAAACACAAAACAAACCCACCCCAAAACTAAACACAGAATAAACCCACCCCCAAACTAAACACAGAACAAACCCACCCCCAAACTAAACACAGAACAAACCCACCCCCAAACTAAACACAGAACATACACCCCCAAACTAAACACAGAACAAACACCCCCCAAACTAAACATGGAAAAAACCCACAAAGAACTAAACACAGAACAAACCCAACACCAAACTAAACACAGAACAAATCCACCCCCAAACTAAACACAGAACAAACCCACCCAAACTAAACACAGAACAAACCCACCCTCAGACTAAACACAGAACAAACCCACCCCAAATATAAACACTGAACACACCCACCCCCAATCTGAACACAGAACAAACCCTCCCCCAAATTAAACACAGAACAAACACACCCCCAAACTAAACACTGAACAAACCCACCCGCAAACTAAACACTGAACAAACCCACCCCCAAACTAAACACAGATCAAACCCACCCCCAAGCTAAATACAGAACAAACACCTAAAACTTAACACAGAACAAACCCACCCCCAAGCTAAGCACAGAACAAACCCAATCCCAAGCTAAACACAGAACAAACCCACCCCCAAGCTAAACACAGAACAAACCCACCCCCAAGCTAAACACAGAACAAACCCACCCCCAAACTAAACACAGAACAAACCCACCCCAAACTAAACACAGAACAAACCCACCCCCAAACTAAACACAGAACAAACCCTCCCCCAAACTAAACACAGAACAAACCCACCCCAAACTATACACAGAACAAACACCCCCCCAATCTAAACACAGAACAAACCCACCCCCCAAACTAAACACAGAACAAACCCCCCCCAAACTAAACACAGAACAAACATCCCCCCAAACTAAACACAGAACAAACCCACCCCCAATCTAAACACAGAACAAACCCACCCCAAACTAAACACAGAACAAACCCACCCCAAACTAAACACAGAACAAACCCACCCCCAAACTAAACACAGAACAAACCCACCCCAAACTAAACACTGAACAAACCCTCCCCCAAACTAAACACAGAATAAGCCCACCCCCAAACTATACACAGAACAAACACCCCCCCAATCTAAACACAGAACAAACCCACCCCCAAACTAAACACAGAACAAACCCCCCCAAACTAAAAACAGAACAAACATCCCCCCAAACTAAACACAGAACAAACCCACCCCCAATCTAAACACAGAACAAACCCACCCCAAACTAAACACAGAACAAACCCATCCCTAAACTAAACACAGAACAAACCCACCCCCAAACTAAACACAGAACAAACCCACCCCCAAACTAAACACTGAACATACCCACCCCCAAACTAAACACTGAACATACCCACCCCCAAACTAAACACAGAACCAACCCACCCCCAAACTAAACACAGAACAAACCCCCCCAAACTAAACACAGAACAAACCCACCCCCAAACTAAACACAGAACAAACCCACCCCCAAACTAAACACAGAACAAACCCACCCCCAAACTAAACACAGAACAAACCCACCCCAAACTAAACAAAGAACAAACCCATCCCCAAACTAAACACTGAACAAAGCCACCCCCAATATAAACACTGAACTAATCCACCGCCAAACTAAACACAAAACAAACCCACCCCAAAACTAAACACAGAATAAACCCACCCCCAAACTAAACACAGAACAAACCCACCCCCAAACTAAACACAGAACAAACCCACCCCCAAACTAAACACAGAACATACACCCCCAAACTAAACACAGAACAAACACCCCCCAAACTAAACATGGAAAAAACCCACATAAAACTAAACACAGAACAAACCCAACACCAAACTAAACACAGAACAAATCCACCCCCAAACTAAACACAGAACAAACCCACCCAAACTAAACACAGAACAAACCCACCCTCAGACTAAACACAGAACAAACCCACCCCAAATATAAACACTGAACACACCCACCCCCAATCTGAACACAGAACAAACCCTCCCCCAAATTAAGCACAGAACAAACACACCCCCAAACTAAACACTGAACAAACCCACCCGCAAACTAAACACTGAACAAACCCACCCCCAAACTAAACACAGATCAAACCCACCCCCAAGCTAAATACAGAACAAACACCTAAAACTTAACACAGAACAAACCCACCCCCAAGCTAAGCACAGAACAAACCCAATCCCAAGCTGAACACAGAACAAACCCACCCCCAAGCTAAACACAGAACAAACCCACCCCCAAGCTAAACACAGAACAAACCCACCCCCAAACTAAACACAGAACAAACCCACCCCAAACTAAACACAGAACAAACCCACCCCCAAACTAAACACAGAACAAACCCTCCCCCAAACTAAACACAGAACAAACCCACCCCAAACTATACACAGAACAAACACCCCCACAATCTAAACACAGAACAAACCCACCCCCCAAACTAAACACAGAACAAACCCCCCCAAACTAAACACAGAACAAACATCCCCCCAAACTAAACACAGAACAAACCCACCCCCAATCTAAACACAGAACAAACCCACCCCAAACTAAACACAGAACAAACCCACCCCCAAACTAAACACAGAACAAACCCACCCCCAAACTAAACACAGAACAAACCCACCCCAAACTAAACACTGAACAAACCCTCCCCCAAACTAAACACAGAATAAGCCCACCCCCAAACTATACACAGAACAAACACCCCCCCAATCTAAACACAGAACAAACCCACCCCCAAACTAAACACAGAACAAACCCCCCCAAACTAAAAACAGAACAAACATCCCCCCAAACTAAACACAGAACAAACCCACCCCCAATCTAAACACAGAACAAACCCACCCCAAACTAAACACAGAACAAACCCACCCCCAAACTAAACACTGAACATACCCACCCCCAAACTAAACACTGAACATACCCACCCCCAAACTAAACACAGAACCAACCCACCCCCAAACTAAACACAGAACAAACCCCCCCAAACTAAACACAGAACAAACCCACCCCCAAACTAAACACAGAACAAACCCACCCCCAAACTAAACACAGAACAAACCCACCCCCAAACTAAGCACAGAACAAACCCACCCCCAAACTAAACACAGAACAAACCCACCCCCAAACTAAACACAGAACAAACCCCCCCAAACTAAACACAGAACAAACCCACCCCCAAACTAAACACAGAACAAACCCACCCCCAATCTAAACACAGAACAAACCCTCCCCAAACTAAACACAGAACAAACCCACGCACAAACTAAACACAGAACAAACCCACCCAAAACTAAACACAGAACAAACCCACCCCCAAATTAAACACTGAACAAACCCACCCCCAAACTAAACACAGAACCAACCCACCCCCAAACTAAACACAGAACAAACCCGCCCAAACTAAACACAGAACAAACCCACCCCCGAACAAAACACAGAACAAACCCACCCCAATCTAAAGACAGAACAAACCCACCCCCAAACTAAACACAGAACAAACCCACCCCCAAACTAAACACTGAACAAACCCACCCCCAAACTAAACACAGAACAAACCCACCCCCAAACTAAACACAGAACTAACGCACCCCCAATATAAACACAGAACAATCCCAACCCAAAACTAAACACAGAACAAACACACCCCCAAACTAAACACAGAACAAACCCACCCCAAACTAAACAAAGAACAAACCCAACCCAATCTAAACACAGAACAAACCCACCTCAAATATAAACACAGAACAAACCCACCCCCAAACTAAACACAGAACAAACCCACCCCAAAACTAAACACAGAACAAACCCACCCCAAATATTAACACTGAACAAACCCACCCCCAAACTAAACACAGAACAAATCCACCCCCAAACTAAACACAGAACAAACCCACCTCCCAAACTAAAAACAGAACAAACACCCCCCCAAACTAAACACAGAACAAACACCCCCCCAAACTAAACACAGAACAAACCCACCCTCAAACTAAACACAGAACAAACACTCCCCCAAACTAAACACAGAACAAACCCACCCCCAAACTAAACACATAACAAACCCACCCCAAACTAAACACAGAACAAACCCACCCGCAAACTAAACACTGAACAAACCCACCCCCAAACTAAACACAGATCAAACCCACCCCCAAGCTAAATACAGAACAAACACCTAAAACTTAACACAGAACAAACCCACCCCCAAGCTAAGCACAGAACAAACCCAATCCCAAGCTAAACACAGAACAAACCCACCCCCAAGCTAAACACAGAACAAACCCACCCCCAAGCTAAACACAGAACAAACCCACCCCCAAACTAAACACAGAACAAACCCACCCCAAACTAAACACAGAACAAACCCACCCCCAAACTAAACACAGAACAAACCCTCCCCCAAACTAAACACAGAACAAACCCACCCCCAAACTATACACAGAACAAACACCCCCCCAATCTAAACACAGAACAAACCCACCCCCCAAACTAAACACAGAACAAACCCCCACAAACTAAACACAGAACAAACATCCCCCCAAACTAAACACAGAACAAACCCACCCCCAATCTAAACACAGAACAAACCCACCCCAAACTAAACACAGAACAAACCCACCCCCAAACTAAACACAGAACAAACCCACCCCCAAACTAAACACAGAACAAACCCACCCCAAACTAAACACTGAACAAACCCTCCCCCAAACTAAACACAGAACAAGCCCACCCCCAAACTATACACAGAACAAACACCCCCCCAATCTAAACACAGAACAAACCCACCCCCAAACTAAACACAGAACAAACCCCCCCAAACTAAAAACAGAACAAACATCCCCCCAAACTAAACACAGAACAAACCCACCCCCAATCTAAACACAGAACAAACCCACCCCAAACTAAACACAGAACAAACCCATCCCTAAACTAAACACAGAACAAACCCACCCCCAAACTAAACACAGAACAAACCCACCCCCAAACTAAACACTGAACATACCCACCCCCAAACTAAACACTGAACATACCCACCCCCAAACTAAACACAGAACCAACCCACCCCCAAACTAAACACAGAACAAACCCCCCCAAACTAAACACAGAACAAACCCACCCCCAAACTAAACACAGAACAAACCCACCCCCAAACTAAACACAGAACAAACCCACCCCCAAACTAAGCACAGAACAAACCCACCCCCAAACTAAACACAGAACAAACCCACCCCCAAACTAAACACAGAACAAACCCCCCCAAACTAAACACAGAACAAACCCACCCCCAAACTAAACACAGAACAAACCCACCCCCAATCTAAACACAGAACAAACCCTCCCCAAACTAAACACAGAACAAACCCACGCACAAACTAAACACAGAACAAACCCACCCAAAACTAAACACAGAACAAACCCACCCCCAAATTAAACACTGAACAAACCCACCCCCAAACTAAACACAGAACCAACCCACCCCCAAACTAAACACAGAACAAACCCGCCCAAACTAAACACAGAACAAACCCACCCCCGAACAAAACACAGAACAAACCCACCCCAATCTAAAGACAGAACAAACCCACCCCCAAACTAAACACATAACAAACCCACCCCCAAACTAAACACTGAACAAACCCACCCCCAAACTAAACACAGAACAAACCCACCCCCAAACTAAACACAGAACTAACGCACCCCCAATATAAACACAGAACAATCCCAACCCAAAACTAAACACAGAACAAACACACCCCCAAACTAAACACAGAACAAACCCACCCCAAACTAAACAAAGAACAAACCCAACCCAATCTAAACACAGAACAAACCCACCTCAAATATAAACACAGAACAAACCCACCCCCAAACTAAACACAGAACAAACCCACCCCAAAACTAAACACAGAACAAACCCACCCCAAATATTAACACTGAACAAACCCACCCCCAAACTAAACACAGAACAAATCCACCCCCAAACTAAACACAGAACAAATCCACCCCCAAACTAAACACAGAACAAACCCACCTCCCAAACTAAAAACAGAACAAACACCCCCCCAAACTAAACACAGAACAAACACCCCCCCAAACTAAACACAGAACAAACCCACCCTCAAACTAAACACAGAACAAACACTCCCCCAAACTAAACACAGAACAAACCCACCCCCAAACTAAACACATAACAAACCCACCCCAAACTAAACACAGAACAAACCCTCCCCCAAACTAAACACAGAACAAACCCACCCCCAAACTAAACACAGAACAAACCCCCCAAACTAAACACAGAACAAACCCACCCACAAACTAAACACAGAACAAACCCACCCCCAAACTAAACACAGAACAAACCCACCCCCAAACTAAACACAGAAGAAACCCCCCCCAAAAAACTAAACACAGAACATACACCCCCAAACTAAACACAGAACAAACACCCCCCAAACTAAACATGGAACAAACCCACATAAAACTAAACACAGAACAAACCCAACACCAAACTAAACACAGAACAAACCCACCCCTAAACTATACACAGAACAACCCCCCCCCAATCTAAACACAGAACAACCCACCCCCAAACTAAACACAGAATAAACCCCATCAAACTAAACACAGAACAAACCCACCCCCAAACTAAACACAGAACAAACCCAGCCCCAAACTAAACACAGAACTAACCCACCCCCAAACTAAACACAGAACTAACCCACCCCCAAACTAAACACAGAACAAACCCACCCCCAAACTAAACACAGAACAAACCCACCCCCAATCTAAACACAGAACAACCCACCCCCGAACTAAACACAGAACAAACCCACCCCCAAACTAAACACAGAACTAACCCACCCCCAAACTAAACACAGAACAAACCCACCCGCAAACTAAACACTGAACAAACCCACCCCCAAACTAAACACTGAACAAACCCACCCCCAAACAAAACACAGAACAAACCCACCCCCAAACTAAACACAGAACAAACCCACCCCCAAACTAAAGACAGAACAAACCCACCCCCAAACTAAACCCAGAACAAACCCACCCCCAAACAAAACCCAGAACAAACCCACCCCAAACTAAACACAGAACAAACCTCTCCAAACTAAACACAGAACAAACCCACCCAAAACTAAACACAGAACAAACCCACCCCCAAACTAAACACTGAACAAACCCACCCCCAAACTAAACACAGAACCAACCCACCCCCAAACTAAACACAGAACAAACCCGCCCCCAAACTAAACACAGAACAAACCCACCCCCAAACTAAACACAGAACTAACGCACCCCCAATATAAACACAGAACAAACCCAACCCCAAACTAAACACAGAACAAACACACCCCCAAACTAAACACAGAACAAACCCACCCCAAACTAAACAAAGAACAAACCCATCCCCAAACTAAACACTGAACAAAGCCACCCCCAATATAAACACTGAACTAATCCACCGCCAAACTAAACACAAAACAAACCCACCCCCAAACTAAACACAGAATAAACCCACCCCCAAACTAAACACAGAACAAACCCACCCCCAAACTAAACACAGAACAAACCCACCCCCAAACTAAACACAGAACATACACCCCCAAACTAAACACAGAACAAACACCCCCAAACTAAACATGGAAAAAACCCACATAAAACTAAACACAGAACAAACCCAACACCAAACTAAACACAGAACAAATCCACCACCAAACTAAACACAGAACAAACCCACCCAAACTAAACACAGAACAAACCCACCCTCAGACTAAACACAGAACAAACCCACCCCAAATATAAACACTGAACACACCCACCCCCAATCTGAACACAGAACAAACCCTCCCCCAAATTAAACACAGAACAAACACACCCCCAAACTAAACACTGAACAAACCCACCCGCAAACTAAACACTGAACAAACCCTCCCCCAAACTAAACACAGAACAAACCCACCCCCAAACTATACACAGAACAAACACCCCCCCAATCTAAACACAGAACAAACCCACCCCCCAAACTAAACACAGAACAAACCCCCCCAAACTAAACACAGAACAAACATCCCCCCAAACTAAACACAGAACAAACCCACCCCCAATCTAAACACAGAACAAACCCACCCCAAACTAAACACAGAACAAACCCACCCCCAAACTAAACACAGAACAAACCCACCCCCAAACTAAACACAGAACAAACCCACCCCAAACTAAACACTGAACAAACCCTCCCCCAAACTAAACACAGAACAAACCCACCCCCAAACTATACACAGAACAAACACCCCCCCAATCTAAACACAGAACAAACCCACCCCCAAACTAAACACAGAACAAACCCCCCCAAACTAAAAACAGAACAAACATCCCCCCAAACTAAACACAGAACAAACCCACCCCCAATCTAAACACAGAACAAACCCACCCCAAACTAAACACAGAACAAACCCATCCCTAAACTAAACACAGAACCAACCCACCCCCAAACTAAACACAGAACAAACCCCCCCAAACTAAACACAGAACAAACCCACCCCCAAACTAAACACAGAACAAACCCACCCCCAAACTAAACACAGAACAAACCCCCCCAAACTAAACACAGAACAAACCCACCCCCAAACTAAACACAGAACAAACCCACCCCCAATCTAAACACAGAACAAACCCTCCCCAAACTAAACACAGAACAAACCCACGCACAAATTAAACACAGAACAACCCCCCCCCCCAAGTTAAACACAGAACAAACCCACCCCCAATCTAAGCACAGAACAAACCCACCCCCAAACTAAACACAGAACAAACATCCCCCCAAACTAAACACAGAACAAACACCCCCCCAAACTAAACATAGAACAAACCCACCCCAAACTAAACACAGAACAAACAGCCCCCCCAAACTAAACACAGAACAAACACACCCCCAAACTAAACACAGAACAAACCCACCCCAAACTAATCGTTCGGAGGAGGAGGAGCAGTCTCTGTCAGGGATAGAACCTGAGAACATCTGAGACACTCAGAAGGTAAGAAGGTAAGTAAGTGATTTTTACTCATTTTTACTTTTATACCTTTTTCAAATTGTGTGTGTCGGGGGGAAACTGAAGTGACATCACAGAAAAGCTGTGACCTGAGTGGCTGGTTGGGAATCTACACAACATTTTAAAAATTAAGCATTGGTAACTAATTAAACATAATTACTTAATTATAATTTAGAGGGGTATCTAAGCCAGAGATCGGAGAGTACTATATTTAGCTTTCGCATTCATATTAGAAATCTAGTGCTCGGAAACAGATCGTTAACAGTAACTTTAAAAAATATATATATATTTTTAAAAAAATTAAATTTAAATTTTAATTAATTGACGCAACACCAGTTAGAGGTGTGCAGTTCTCTGACTGTGAGATGTGGCAGGTCCGGGAGGCTTCCAGCATCCCGGATGGCTTCATCTGCATAAAGTGCACCCAACTGGAGCTCCTCACAGACCGCATGGTTTGGTTGGAGCAGCAATTGGATGAACTTAGGAGCATGCAGGTGGAGGAAAGCGTCATAGTTATAAACATGTGGTCACACCCAAGGTGCAGGCAGAGAAATGGGTGTCCACCAGAAAGGGCAGGCAGTCAGTGCAGGAATCCCCTATGGTTGTCCCCCTCTCGAACAGGTATACCCCTTTGGATACTGTCGGGGGGGATAGCCTATCAGGGGAAAACAACAGCAGCAGCCAGAGCAGTGGCACCACGGCTGGCTCTGATGTTCAGAAGGGAGGGTCAAAGCGCAGAAGAGTAATAGTAATAGGGGACTCTATAGTCAGGGGCACAGATAGGTGCTTCTGTGGACGTGAAAGAGACTCCAGGATGGTATGTTGCCTCCCTGGTGCCAGGGTCCAGGATGTCTCCGAACGGGTAGAGGGCATCCTGAAGGGGGAGGGCAAACAGGCAGAGGTTGTTGTACATATTGGTACTAACGACATAGGAAGGAAGGGGCATGAGGTCCTGCAGCAGGAGTTCAGGGAGCTAGGCAGAAAGTTAAAAGACAGGACCTCTAGGGTTGTAATCTCGGGATTACTCCCTGTGCCACATGCCATTGAGGCTAGAAATAGGAAGATAGAGCAGCTAAACACGTGGCTAAACGGCTGTTGTAGGAGGGAGGGTTTCCATTATCTGGACCACTGGGAGCTCTTCCGGGGCAGGTGTGACCTATATAAGGACGGGTTGCATCTAAACTGGAGAGGCATAAATATCCTGGCCGTGAGGTTTGCTCGTGTCACACGGGAGGGTTTAAACTAATATGGCAGGGGGGTGGGCATGGGAGCAATAGGTCAGAAGGTGAGAGCATTGAGGGAGAACTAGGGAATAGGGACAGTGGGGCTCTGAGGCAGAGCAGACCGGGAGAAGTTGCTGAACACAGCGGGTCTGGTGGCCTGAAGTGCATATGTTTTAATGAAAGAAGTATTATGGGTAAGGCAGATGAACCTAGAGCTTGGATTAGTACTTGGAACTATGATGTTGTTGCCATTACAGAGACCTGGTTGAGGGAAGGGCAGGATTGGCAGCTAAACTTTCCAGGATTTAGATGTTTTAGGCAGGATAGAGGGGGATGTAAAAGGGGTGGCGGAGTTGCGCTACTGGTCAGGGAGAATATCACAGCTGTACTGCGGGAGGACACCTCAGAGGGCAGTGAGGCTATATGGGTAGAGATCAGGAATAAGAAGGGTGCAGTCACAATGTTGGGGGTTTACTACAGGCCTCCCAACAGCCAGCGGGAGATAGAGGAGCAGAGAGGTAGACAGATTTTGGAAAAAAGTAAAAACAACAGGGTTGTGGCGATGGGAGACTTCAACTTAACCAATATTGACTAGGACTCACTTAGTGCCAGGGGCTTAGACGGGGCGGAGTTTGTAAAGAGCATCTTAAGGAGGACTTCTTAAAACAACACGTAGACAGTCCAACTAGGGAAGGGGCGGTACTGGACCTGGTATTGGGGAATGAGCCCGTCCAGGTGGTAGATGTTTCAGTAGGGGAGCATTTCGGGAACAGTGACCACAATTCAGTAAGTTTTAAAGTGCTGGTGGACAAGGATAAGAGTGGTCTGAGGACGAATGTGCTAAATTGGGGGAAGGCTAATTATAACAATATTAGGGGGGAACTGAAGAACATAGATTGGGGGTGGATGTTTGAGGGCAAATCAACATCTGACATGTGGGAGGCTTTCAAGTGTCAGTTGAAAGGAATTCAGGACCGGCATGTTCCTGTGAGGAAGAAAGATAAATACGGCAATTTTCGGGAACCTTGGATAATGAGAGATATTGTAGGCCTCGTCAAAAAGAAAAAGGAGGCATTTGTCAGGGCTAAAAGGCTGGGAACAGACGAAGCCTGTGTGGAATATAAGGAAAGTAGGAAGGAACTTAAGCAAGGAGTCAGGAGGGCTAGAAGGGGTCACGAAAAGTCATTGGCAAATAGGGTTAAGGAAAATCCCAAGGCGTTTTACACGTACATAAAAAGCAAGAGAGTAGCCAGGGAAAGGGTTGGCCCACTGAAGGACAGGCAAGGGAATCTATGTGTGGAGCCAGAGGAAATGGACGAGATACTAAATTAATACTTTGCATCAGTATTCACCAAAGAGAAGAAATTGGTGGATGTTGAGTCTGGAGAAGTGTGTGTAGATAGCCTGGGTCACATTGAGATCCAAAGAGACGAGGTGTTGGGTGTCTTAAAAAATATTAAGGTTGATAAGTCCCCAGGGCCTGATGGGATCTGCCCCAGAATACTGAAGGAGACTGGAGAGGAAATTGCTGAGGACTTGACAGAAATCTTTGGATCCTCACTGTCTTCAGGTGATGTCCCGGAGGACTGGAGAATAGCCAATGTTGTTCCTCTGTTTAAGAAGGGTAGCAAGGATAATCCAGGGAACTACAGGCCGGTGACCCTTACTTCAGTGGTAGGGAAATTACTGGAGAGAATTCTTCAAGACAGGATCTACCCCCATTTGGAAGCAAATGGACGTATTAGTGAGAGGCAGCATGGTTTTGTGAAGGGGAGGTCGTGTCTCACTAACTTGATAGAGTTTTTCGAGGAGGTCACTAAGATGATTGATGCAGGTAGGGCAGTGGATGTTGTCGAAATGGACTTTAGTAAGGCCTTTGACAAGGTCCCGCGTGGTAGACTAGTACAAAAGGTGAAGTCACACGGGATCAGGGGTGAGCTGGCAAGGTGGATACAGAACTGGCTAGGTCATAGACGGCAGAGAGTAGCAATGGAAGGATGCTTTTCTAATTGGAGGGTTGTGACTAGTGGTGTTCCACAGGGATCAGTGCTGGGACCTTTGCTCTTTGTAGTATATATAAATGATTTAGAGGAAAATGTAACTGGTCTGATTAGTAAGTTTGCAGACGACACAAAGGTTGGTGGAATTGCGGATAGCGATGAGGACTGTCAGAGGATACAGCAGGATTTAGATTGTTTGGAGACTTGGGCCGAGAGATGGCTGATGGAGTTTAATCCGGAAAAATGTGAGGTAATGCATTTTGGAAGGTCTAATGCAGGTAGAGAATATACAGTGAATGGTAGAACCCTCAAGAGTATTGAAAGTCAAAGAGATCTAGGAGTACAGGTCCACAGGTCACTGAAGGGGGCAACACAGGTGGAGAAGGTAGTCAAGAAGGCATACGGCATGCTTGCCTTCATTGGCCGGGGCATTGAGTATAAGAATTGGCAAGTCATGTTGCAGCTGTACAGAACCTTAGTTAGGCCACACTTGGAGTATAGTGTTCAATTCTGGTCGCCACACTACCAGAAGGATGCGGAGGCTTTAGAGAGGGTGCAGAAGAGATTTACCAGAATGTTGCCTGGTATGGAGGGCATTAGCTATGAGAAGCGGTTGAAAAAACTCGGTTAGTTCTCACTGGAACGAAGGAGGTTGAGAGGCGACCTGATAGAGGTCTACAAAATTATGAGGGGCATGGACAGAGTGGATAGTCAGAGGCTTTTCCCCGGGTTAGAGGGGTCAATTACTGGGGGGCATAGGTTTACGGTGAGAGGGGCAAGGTGTAGAGTAGATGTATGAGGCAAGTTCTTTACACAGAGGGTAGTGGGTGCCTGGAACTCGCTACCGGAGGAGGGGGTGGAAGCAGGGACGATAGTGACATTTAAGGGGCATCTTGACAAATACTTAAATCGGATGGGAATAGAGGGATACGAACCCAGGAAGTGTAGAAGATTGTAGTTTAGTCGGGCAGCATGGTCGGCACGGGCTTGGAGGGCCGAAGGGCCTGTTCCTGTGCTGTACATTTCTTTGTTCTTTGTAAACACAGAAGAAACCCACCCCCAAACTAAACAAGAACAAACCCACCCCCAAACTAATCACAGAACAAACACCCCCCAAACTAAACACTGAAAAAACCCACCCCCAAGCTAAACACAGAACAAACCCACCCCCAAAACAAATCACAGAACAAACACCCCTCAAACTAAACACAGAACAAACCCCCACCCAAACTAAACACAGAAAAAACCCACCCCCAAACTAAACACAGAACAAACCCCCCAAACTAAACACAGAACAAACCCGCCCTCAAACTAAACACAGAACAAACCCACCCCCAAACTAAACACAGAACAAACCCACCCCCAAACTAAACACAGAACAAACCCACCCCCAAACTAAACACAGGACAAACCCACCCCCAAACTAAACACAGGACAAACCCACCCCCAAACTAAACACAGCACAAACCCACCCCCAAACTAAACACAGGACAAACCCACCCCCAAACTAAACACAGGACAAACCCACCCCCAAACTAAACACAGGACAAACTCACCCCAAACTCAACACAGGACAAACCCACCCCCAAACTAAACACAGAACAAACCCACCCCCAAACTAAACACAGAACAAACCCACCCCCAAACTAAACACAGAACAAACCCCCCAAACTAAACACAGAACAAACCCACCCCCAAACTAAACACAGAACAAACCCACTCCCAAACTAAACACAGAACAAACCCACCCCCAAACTAAACACAGAACACCCGAAACTAAACACAGAACAGACCAGCCCCCCAAACTAAATACAGAACAAACCCACCCCCAAACTAAACACAGAACAAACACCCTCCAAAGTGAACACAGAACAAACACCCTCCAAACTAAACACAGATCAAACCCACCCCCAAGCTAAACACAGAACAAACACCTAAAACTTAACACAGAACAAACCCACCCCCAAGCTAAGCGCAGAACAAACCCACCCCCAAACTAAACACAGAACAAACCTACCCCCAAACTAAACACAGAACAATCCCACCCCCAAACTAAACACAGAACAAACCCACCCCCAAACTAAACACAGGACAAACCCACCCCCAAACTAAACATAGGACAAACACACCCCCAAACTAAACACAGGACAAACCCACCACAAACTAAACACAGGACGAACCCACCCCCAAACGAAACACAGGACAAACCCACCCCCAAACGAAACACAGGACAAACCCACCCCCAAACTAAACATAGGACAAACTCACCCCCAAACTCAACACAGGACAAACCCACCCCCAAACTAAACACAGAACAAACCCACCCCCAAACTAAACACAGAACAAACCCACCCCCAAGCTAAACACAGAACAAACACCCCAAACTTAACACAGAACAAACCCACCCCCAAGCTAAACACAGAACAAACCCACCCCCAAGCTAAACACAGAACAAACCCACCCCCAAACTAAACGCAGAACAAACCCGCCCCCAAACTAAACACAGAACAAACCCCCCAAACAAAACACAGAACAAACCCACCCTCAAACTAAACACAGAACAAACCCACCCCCAAACTAAACACAGAACAAACCCACCCCCAAACTAAACACAGGACAAACCCACCCGTAAAACTAAACACAGGACAAACCCACCAAAAACTAAACACAGGACAAACCCACCCCCAAACTAAACACAGGACAAACCCACCCCCAAACTAAACACAGGACAAACCCACCCCCAAACTAAACACAGGACAAACCCACCCCCAAATTAAACACAGAACAAACCCACCCCCAAACTAAACACAGAACAAATCCACCCCCAAACTCAACACAGGACAAACCCACCCCCAAACTCAACACAGGACAAACCCACCCCCAAACTAAACACAGGACAAACCCACCCCCAAACTAAACACAGGACAAACCCACCCCCAAACTAAACACAGAACAAACCCATCCCCAAACTAAACACAGAACAAACCCATCCCCAAACTCAACACAGGACAAACCCACCCCCAAACTAAACACAGAACAAACACCCTCCAAAGTAAACACCGAACAAACCCCCTCCAAACTAAACACAGATCAAACCCACCCCCAAGCTAAACACAGAACAAACACCCCAAACTTAACACAGAACAAATCCACCCCAAGCTAAACACAGAACAAACCCACCCCCAAACTAAACACAGAACAAACCCACCCCCAAACTAAACACAGAACAAACCCCCCCAAACAAAACACAGAACAAACCCACCCCCAAACTAAACACAGAACAAACCCATCCCCAAACTAAACACAGGACAAACCCACCACAAACTAAACACAGGACAAACCCACCCCCAAACTAAACACAGGACAAACCCACCCCCAAACTAAACACAGGACAAACCCACCCCCAAACTAAACACACAACAAACCCATCCCCAAACTAAACACAGGACAAACCCTCCCCCAAACTCAACACAGGACAAAACCACCCCAAACTAAACACAGAACAAACCCACCCCCAAACTAAACACAGGACAAACCCACCCCCAAACTAAACACAGAACAAACCTACCCCCAAACTAAACACAGAACAAACACCCCAAACTTAACACAGAACAAACCCACCCCCAAGCTTAACACAGAACAAACCCACCCCCAAGCTAAACACAGAACAAACCCACCCCCAAACTAAACACAGAACAAACCCACCCCCAAACTAAACACAGAACAAACCCACCCCCAAACTAAACACAGAACAAACCCGCCCCCAAACTAAACACAGAACAAACCCACCCCCAAACGAAACACAGAACAAAGCCAACCTCAAACTAAACACAGAACACCCCCCCCAAACTAAACACAGAACAAACCCACCCCCAAGCTAAACACAGAACAAACCCACCCCCAAAACAAATCACAGAACAAACACCCCTCAAACTAAACACAGAACAAACCCCCACCCAAACTAAACACAGAAAAAACCCACCCCCAAACTAAACACAGAACAAACCCCCCAAACTAAACACAGAACAAACCCGCCCTCAAACTAAACACAGAACAAACCCACCCCCAAACTAAACACAGAACAAACCCACCCCCAAACTAAACACAGAACAAACCCACCCCCAAACTAAACACAGGACAAACCCATCCCCAAACTAAACACAGGACAAACCCACCCCCAAACTAAACACAGGACAAACCCACCCCCAAACTAAACACAGGACAAACCCACCCCCAAACTAAACACAGAACAAACCCACCCCCAAACTAAACACAGGACAAACCCACCCCCAATCTAAACATAGGACAAACACACCCCCAAACTAAACACAGGACAAACCCACCACAAACTAAACACAGGACAAACCCACCCCCAAACTAAACACAGGACAAACCCACCCCCAAACGAAACACAGGACAAACCCACCCCCAAACTAAACACAGGACAAACTCACCCCCAAACTCAACACAGGACAAACCCACCCCCAAACTAAACACAGAACAAACCCACCCCCAAACTAAACACAGAACAAACCCACCCCCAAGCTAAACACAGAACAAACACCCCAAACTTAACACAGAACAAACCCACCCCCAAGCTAAACACAGAACAAACCCACCCCCAAGCTAAACACAGAACAAACCCACCCCCAAACTAAACGCAGAACAAACCCGCCCCCAAACTAAACACAGAACAAACCCCCCAAACAAAACACAGAACAAACCCACCCTCAAACTAAACACAGAACAAACCCACCCCCAAACTAAACACAGAACAAACCCACCCCCAAACTAAACACAGGACAAACCCACCCGTAAAACTAAACACAGGACAAACCCACCACAAACTAAACACAGGACAAACCCACCCCCAAACTAAACACAGGACAAACCCACCCCCAAACTAAACACAGGACAAACCCACCCCCAAACTAAACACAGGACAAACCCACCCCCAAACTAAACACAGAACAAACCCACCCCCAAACTAAACACAGAACAAATCCACCCCCAAACTCAACACAGGACAAACCCACCCCCAAACTCAACACAGGACAAACCCACCCCCAAACTCAACACAGAACAAACCCACCCCCAAACTAAACACAGGACAAACCCACCCCCAAACTAAACACAGGACAAACCCACCCCCAAACTAAACACAGGACAAACTCACCCCCAAACTAAACACAGGACAAACCCACCCCCAAACTAAACACAGAACAAACCCATCCCCAAACTAAACACAGAACAAACCCATCCCCAAACTCAACACAGGACAAACCCTCCCCCAAACTCAACACAGAACAAAACCACCCCAAACTAAACACAGAACAAACCCACCCCCAAACTAAAGACAGGACAAACCACCCCCAAACTAAACACAGAACAAACCTACCCCCAAACTAAACACAGAACAAACACCCTCCAAAGTAAACACCGAACAAACCCCCTCCAAACTAAACACAGATCAAACCCACCCCCAAGCTAAACACAGAACAAACACCCCAAACTTAACACAGAACAAATCCACCCCAAGCTAAACACAGAACAAACCCACCCCCAAACTAAACACAGAACAAACCCACCTCCAAACTAAACACAGAACAAACCCCCCAAACAAAACACAGAACAAACCCACCCCCAAACTAAACACAGAACAAACCCATCCCCAAACTAAACACAGGACAAACCCACCACAAACTAAACACAGGACAAACCAACCCCCAAACTAAACACAGGACAAACCCAACCCCAAACTAAACACAGGACAAACCCACCCCCAAACTAAACACAGAACAAACCCATCCCCAAACTAAACACAGAACAAACCCATCCCCAAACTCAACACAGGACAAACCCTCCCCCAAACTCAACACAGGACAAAACCACCCCAAACTAAACACAGAACAAACCCACCCCCAAACTAAACACAGGACAAACCCACCCCCAAACTAAACACAGAACAAACCTACCCCCAAACTAAACACAGAATAAACACCCCAAACTTAACACAGAACAAACCCACCCCCAAGCTTAACACAGAACAAACACCCCTCAAACTAAACACAGAACAAACCCCCACCCAAACTAAACACAGGACAAACCCACCCCCAAACTAAACACAGGACAAACTCACCCCAAACTCAACACAGGACAAACCCACCCCCAAACTAAACACAGAACAAACCCACCCCCAAACTAAACACAGAACATACCCACCCCCAAACTAAACACAGAACAAACCCACTCCCAAACTAAACACAGAACAAACCCACCCCCAAACTAAACATAGAACAAACCCAGCCCCAAACTAAACACAGAACAAACCCGCCGCCCAAACTAAACACAGAACAAACCTACCCCCAAACTAAACACAGAACAAACACCCTCCAAAGTAAAAACAGAACACCCTCCAAACTAAACACAGATCAAACCCACCCCCAAGCTAAACACAGAACAAACACCCCAAACTTAACACAGAACAAACCCACCCCCAAGCTAAACACAGAAAAAACCCACCCTCAAACTAAACACAGAACAAACCCACCCCCAAACTAAACACAGAACAAACCCACCCCCAAACTAAACACAGAACAAACCCACCCCCAAACTAAACACAGGACAAACCCACCCCCAAACTAAACATAGGACAAACACACCCCCAAACTAAACACAGGACAAACCCACCACAAACTAAACACAGGACAAACCCACCCCCAAACTAAACACAGGACAAACCCACCCCCAAACGAAACACAGGACAAACCCACCCCCAAACTAAACACAGGACAAACTCACCCCCAAACTCAACACAGGACAAACCCACCCCCAAACTAAACACAGAACAAACCCACCCCCAAACTAAACACAGAACAAACCCGCCCCCAAACTAAACACAGAACAAACCCCCCAAACAAAACACAGAACAAACCCACCCCCAAACTAAACACAGAACAAACCCATCCCCAAACTAAACACAGAACAAACCCATCCCCAAACTCAACACAGGACAAACCCACCCCCAAACTAAACACAGAACAAACACCCTCCAAAGTAAACACCGAACAAACCCCCTCCAAACTAAAAACTGATCAAACCCACCCCCAAGCTAAACACAGAACAAACACCCCAAACTTAACACAGAACAAATCCACCCCAAGCTAAACACAGGACAAACCCACCCCCAAACTAAACACAGAACAAACCCACCCCCAAACTAAACACAGAACAAACCCCCCCAAACAAAACACAGAAAAAACCCACCCCCAAACTAAACACAGAACAAACCCATCCCCAAACTAAACACAGGACAAACCCACCACAAACTAAACACAGGACAAACCCACCCCCAAACTAAACACAGGACAAACCCACCCCCAAACTAAACACAGGACAAACCCACCCCCAAACTAAACACACAACAAACCCATCCCCAAACTAAACACAGGACAAACCCTCCCCCAAACTCAACACAGGACAAAACCACCCCAAACTAAACACAGAACAAACCCACCCCCAAACTAAACACAGGACAAACCCACCCCCAAACTAAACACAGAACAAACCTACCCCCAAACTAAACACAGAACAAACACCCCAAACTTAACACAGAACAAACCCACCCCCAAGCTTAACACAGAACAAACCCACCCCCAAGCTAAACACAGAACAAACCCACCCCCAAACTAAACACAGAACAAACCCACCCCCAAACTAAACACAGAACAAACCCACCCCCAAACTAAACACAGAACAAACCCGCCCCCAAACTAAACACAGAACAAACCCACCCCCAAACGAAACACAGAACAAAGCCAACCTCAAACTAAACACAGAACACCCGCCCCAAAATAAACACAGAACAAACCCACCCCCAAGCTAAACACAGAACAAACCCACCCCCAAAACAAATCACAGAACAAACACCCCTCAAACTAAACACAGAACAAACCCCCACCCAAACTAAACACAGAAAAAACCCACCCCCAAACTAAACACAGAACAAACCCCCCAAACTAAACACAGAACAAACCCGCCCTCAAACTAAACACAGAACAAACCCACCCCCAAACTAAACACAGAACAAACCCACCCCCAAACTAAACACAGAACAAACCCACCCCCAAACTAAACACAGGACAAACCCACCCCCAAACTAAACACAGGACAAACCCACCCCCAAACTAAACACAGGACAAACCCACCCCCAAACTAAACACAGGACAAACCCACCCCCAATCTAAACATAGGACAAACACCCCCCCAAACTAAACACAGGACAAACCCACCACAAACTAAACACAGGACAAACCCACCCCCAAACTAAACACAGGACAAACCCACCCCCAAACGAAACACAGGACAAACCCACCCCCAAACTAAACACAGGACAAACTCACCCCCAAACTCAACACAGGACAAACCCACCCCCAAACTAAACACAGAACAAACCCACCCCAAAACTAAACACAGAACAAACCCACCCCCAAGCTAAACACAGAACAAACACCCCAAACTTAACACAGAACAAACCCACCCCCAAGCTAAACACAGAACAAACCCACCCCCAAGCTAAACACAGAACAAACACCCCAAACTTAACACAGAACAAACCCACCCCCAAGCTTAACACAGAACAAACCCACCCCCAAGCTAAACACAGAACAAACCCACCCCCAAACTAAACACAGAACAAACCCACCCCCAAACTAAACACAGAACAAACCCACCCCCAAACTAAACACAGAACAAACCCGCCCCCAAACTAAACACAGAACAAACCCACCCCCAAACGAAACACAGAACAAAGCCAACCTCAAACTAAACACAGAACACCCGCCCCAAAATAAACACAGAACAAACCCACCCCCAAGCTAAACACAGAACAAACCCACCCCCAAAACAAATCACAGAACAAACACCCCTCAAACTAAACACAGAACAAACCCCCACCCAAACTAAACACAGAAAAAACCCACCCCCAAACTAAACACAGAACAAACCCCCCAAACTAAACACAGAACAAACCCGCCCTCAAACTAAACACAGAACAAACCCACCCCCAAACTAAACACAGAACAAACCCACCCCCAAACTAAACACAGAACAAACCCACCCCCAAACTAAACACAGGACAAACCCACCCCCAAACTAAACACAGGACAAACCCACCCCCAAACTAAACACAGGACAAACCCACCCCCAAACTAAACACAGGACAAACCCACCCCCAATCTAAACATAGGACAAACACACCCCCAAACTAAACACAGGACAAACCCACCACAAACTAAACACAGGACAAACCCACCCCCAAACTAAACACAGGACAAACCCACCCCCAAACGAAACACAGGACAAACCCACCCCCAAACTAAACACAGGACAAACTCACCCCCAAACTCAACACAGGACAAACCCACCCCCAAACTAAACACAGAACAAACCCACCCCAAAACTAAACACAGAACAAACCCACCCCCAAGCTAAACACAGAACAAACACCCCAAACTTAACACAGAACAAACCCACCCCCAAGCTAAACACAGAACAAACCCACCCCCAAGCTAAACACAGAACAAACCCACCCCCAAACTAAACGCAGAACAAACCCGCCCCCAAACTAAACACAGAACAAACCCCCCAAACAAAACACAGAACAAACCCACCCTCAAACTAAACACAGAACAAACCCACCCCCAAACTAAACACAGAACAAACCCACCCCCAAACTAAACACAGGACAAACCCACCCGTAAAACTAAACACAGGACAAACCCACCACAAACTAAACACAGGACAAACCCACCCCCAAACTAAACACAGGACAAACCCACCCCCAAACTAAACACAGGACAAACCCACCCCCAAACTAAACACAGGACAAACCCACCCCCAAACTAAACACAGAACAAACCCACCCCCAAACTAAACACAGAACAAATCCACCCCCAAACTCAACACAGGACAAACCCACCCCCAAACTCAACACAGGACAAACCCACCCCCAAACTAAACACAGAACAAACCCACCCCCAAACTAAACACAGGACAAACCCACCCCCAAACTAAACACAGGACAAACCCACCCCCAAACTAAACACAGGACAAACTCACCCCCAAACTAAACACAGGACAAACCCACCCCCAAACTAAACACAGAACAAACCCATCCCCAAACTAAACACAGAACAAACCCATCCCCAAACTCAACACAGGACAAACCCTCCCCCAAACTCAACACAGAACAAAACCACCCCAAACTAAACACAGAACAAACCCACCCCCAAACTAAAGACAGGACAAACCACCCCCAAACTAAACACAGAACAAACCTACCCCCAAACTAAACACAGAACAAACACCCTCCAAAGTAAACACCGAACAAACCCCCTCCAAACTAAACACAGATCAAACCCACCCCCAAGCTAAACACAGAACAAACACCCCAAACTTAACACAGAACAAATCCACCCCAAGCTAAACACAGAACAAACCCACCCCCAAACTAAACACAGAACAAACCCACCCCCAAACTAAACACAGAACAAACCCCCCCAAACAAAACACAGAACAAACCCACCCCCAAACTAAACACAGAACAAACCCATCCCCAAACTAAACACAGGACAAACCCACCACAAACTAAACACAGGACAAACCCACCCCCAAACTAAACACAGGACAAACCCACCCCCAAACTAAACACAGGACAAACCCACCCCCAAACTAAACACAGAACAAACCCATCCCCAAACTAAACACAGAACAAACCCATCCCCAAACTCAACACAGGACAAACCCTCCCCCAAACTCAACACAGGACAAAACCACCCCAAACTAAACACAGAACAAACCCACCCCCAAACTAAACACAGGACAAACCCACCCCCAAACTAAACACAGAACAAACCTACCCCCAAACTAAACACAGAACAAACACCCCAAACTTAACACAGAACAAACCCACCCCCAAGCTTAACACAGAACAAACACCCCTCAAACTAAACACAGAACAAACCCCCACCCAAACTAAACACAGGACAAACCCACCCCCAAACTAAACACAGGACAAACTCACCCCAAACTCAACACAGGACAAACCCACCCCCAAACTAAACACAGAACAAACCCACCCCCAAACTAAACACAGAACATACCCACCCCCAAACTAAACACAGAACAAACCCCCCAAACTAAACACAGAACAAACCCACCCCCAAACTAAACACAGAACAAACCCACTCCCAAACTAAACACAGAACAAACCCACCCCCAAACTAAACATAGAACAAACCCAGCCCCAAACTAAACACAGAACAAACCCGCCCCCCAAACTAAACACAGAACAAACCTACCCCCAAACTAAACACAGAACAAACACCCTCCAAAGTAAAAACAGAACACCCTCCAAACTAAACACAGATCAAACCCACCCCCAAGCTAAACACAGAACAAACACCCCAAACTTAACACAGAACAAACCCACCCCCAAGCTAAACACAGAAAAAACCCACCCTCAAACTAAACACAGAACAAACCCACCCCCAAACTAAACACAGAACAAACCCACCCCCAAACTAAACACAGAACAAACCCACCCCCAAACTAAACACAGGACAAACCCACCCCCAAACTAAACATAGGACAAACACACCCCCAAACTAAACACAGGACAAACCCACCACAAACTAAACACAGGACAAACCCACCCCCAAACGAAACACAGGACAAACCCACCCCCAAACTAAACACAGGACAAACTCACCCCCAAACTCAACACAGGACAAACCCACCCCCAAACTAAACACAGAACAAACCCACCCCCAAACTAAACACAGAACAAACCCGCCCCCAAACTAAACACAGAACAAACCCCCCAAACAAAACACAGAACAAACCCACCCTCAAACTAAACACAGAACAAACCCACCCCCAAACTAAACACAGAACAAACCCACCCCCAAACTAAACACAGGACAAACCCACCCGTAAAACTAAACACAGGACAAACCCACCACAAACTAAACACAGGACAAACCCACCCCCAAACTATACACAGGACAAACCCACCCCCAAACTAAACACAGGGCAAACCCACCCCCAAACTAAACACAGAACAAACCCATCCCCAAACTAAACACAGAACAAACCCATCCCCAAACTCAACACAGGACAAAACCACCCCAAACTAAACACAGAACAAACCCCCCCAAACAAAACACAGAACAAACCCACCCCCAAACTAAACAGAGAACAAACCCATCCCCAAACTAAACACAGGACAAACCCACCACAAACTAAACACAGGACAAACCCACCCCCAAACTAAACACAGGACAAACCCACCCCCAAACTAAACACAGAACAAATCCACCCCCAAACTCAACACAGGACAAACCCACCCCCAAACTCAACACAGGACAAACCCACCCCCAAACTAAACACAGAACAAACCCACCCCCAAACTAAACACAGGACAAACCCACCCCCAAATTAAACACAGAACAAACCCATCCCCAAACTAAACACAGAACAAACCCATCCCCAAACTCAACACAGGACAAACCCTCCCCCAAACTCAACACAGGACAAAACCTCCCCAAACTAAACACAGAACAAACCCCCCCAAACAAAACACAGAACAAACCCACCCCCAAACTAAACACAGAACAAACCCATCCCCAAACTAAACACAGGACAAACCCACCACAAACTAAACACAGGACAAACCCACCCCCAAACTAAACACAGGACAAACCCACCCCCAAACTAAACACAGGACAAACCCACCCCCAAACTAAACACAGAACAAACCCATCCCCAAACTAAACACAGAACAAACCCATCCCCAAACTCAACACAGGACAAACCCTCCCCCAAACTCAACACAGGACAAAACCACCCCAAACTAAACACAGAACAAACCCACCCCCAAACTAAACACAGGACAAACCCACCCCCAAAATAAACACAGAACAAACCTACCCCCAAACTAAACACAGAACAAACACCCCAAACTTAACACAGAACAAACCCACCCCCAAGCTTAACACAGAACAAAGCCACCCCCAAGCTAAACACAGAACAAACCCACCCCCAAACTAAACACAGAACAAACCCACCCCCAAACTAAACACAGAACAAACCCACCCCCAAACTAAACACAGAACAAACCCGCCCCCAAACTAAACACAGAACAAACCCACCCCCAAACTAAACACAGGACAAACCCACCACAAACTAAACACAGGACAAACCCACTCCCAAACTAAACACAGGACAAACCCACCCCCAAACTAAACACAGGACAAACCCACCCCCAAACTAAACACAGGACAAACTCACCCCCAAACTCAACACAGGACAAACCCACCCCCAAACTAAACACAGAACAATCCCACCCCCAAACTAAACACAGAACAAACCCCCCAAACTAAACACAGGACAAACCCACCCCCAAACTCAACACAGGACAAACCCACCAACCAAACTCAACACAGGACAAACCCACCCCCAAACTCAACACAGGACAAACCCACCCCCAAACTAAACACAGAACAAACCCACCCCCAAACTAAACACAGAACAAACCCACCCCCAAACTAAACACAGAACAAACCCGCTCCCCAAACTAAACACAGAACAAACCTACCCCCAAACTAAACACAGAACAAACACCCTCCAAAGTAAACACAGAACAACCCCCCTCCAAACTAAACACAGACCAAACCCACCCCCAAACTAAACACAGGACAAACCCACCACAAACTAAACACAGGACAAACCCACCCCCAAACTAAACACAGGACAAACCCACCCCCAAACTAAACACAGGACAAACCCACCCCCAAACTAAACACAGGACAAACTCACCCCCAAACTCAACACAGGACAAACCCACCCCCAAACTAAACACAGGACAAACCCACCCCCAAACTAAACACCGAACAAATCCACCCCCAAACTCAACACAGGACAAACCCACCCCCAAACTAAACACAGAACAAACCTACCCCCAAACTAAACACAGAACAAACACCCTCCAAAGTAAACACAGAACAAACCCCCTCCAAACTAAACACAGATCAAACCCACCCCCAAGCTAAACACAGAACAAACACCCCAAACTTAACACAGAACAAACCCACCCCCAAGCTAAACACAGAAAAAACCCACCCTCAAACTAAACACAGAACAAACCCACCCCCAAACTAAACACAGAACAAACCCACCCCCAAACTAAACACAGAACAAACCCACCCCCAAACTAAACACAGGACAAACCCACCCCCAAACTAAACATAGGACAAACACCCCCCCAAACTAAACACAGGACAAACCCACCACAAACTAAACACAGGACAAACCCACCCCCAAACTAAACACAGGACAAACCCACCCCCAAACGAAACACAGGACAAACCCACCCCCAAACTAAACACAGGACAAACTCACCCCCAAACTCAACACAGGACAAACCCACCCCCAAACTAAACACAGAACAAACCCACCCCCAAACTAAACACAGAACAAACCCGCCCCCAAACTAAACACAGAACAAACCCCCCAAACAAAACACAGAACAAACCCACCCTCAAACTAAACACAGAACAAACCCACCCCCAAACTAAACACAGAACAAACCCACCCCCAAACTAAACACAGGACAAACCCACCCGTAAAACTAAACACAGGACAAACCCAACACAAACTAAACACAGGACAAACTCACCCCCAAACTATACACAGGACAAACCCACCCCCAAACTAAACACAGGACAAACCCACCCCCAAACTAAACACAGGACAAACCCACCGCCAAACTAAACACAGAACAAACCCACCCCCAAACTAAACACAGTACAAATCCACCCCCAAACTCAACACAGGACAAACCCACCCCCAAACTCAACACAGGACAAACCCACCCCCAAACTAAACACAGAACAAACCCACCCCCAAACTAAACACAGGACAAACCCACCCCCAAACTAAACACAGAACAAACCCATCCCCAAACTAAACACAGAACAAACCCATCCCCAAACTCAACACAGGACAAACCCTCCCCCAAACTCAACACAGGACAAAACCACCCCAAACTAAACACAGGACAAACCCCCCCAAACAAAACACAGAACAAACCCACCCCCAAACTAAACACAGAACAAACCCATCCCCAAACTAAACACAGGACAAACCCACCACAAACTAAACACAGGACAAACCCACCCCCAAACTAAACACAGGACAAACCCACCCCCAAACTAAACACAGGACAAACCCACCCCCAAACTAAACACAGAACAAACCCATCCCCAAACTAAACACAGAACAAACCCATCCCCAAACTCAACACAGGACAAACCCTCCCCCAAACTCAACACAGGACAAAACCACCCCAAACTAAACACAGAACAAACCCACCCCCAAACTAAACACAGGACAAACCCACCCCCAAACTAAACACAGAACAAACCTACCCCCAAACTAAACACAGAACAAACACCCCAAACTTAACACAGAACAAACCCACCCCCAAGCTTAACACAGAACAAAGCCACCCCCAAGCTAAACACAGAACAAACCCACCCCCAAACTAAACACAGAACAAACCCACCCCCAAACTAAACACAGAACAAACCCACCCCCAAACTAAACACAGAACAAACCCGCCCCCAAACTAATCACAGAACAAACCCACCCCCAAACTAAACACAGGACAAACCCACCACAAACTAAACACAGGACAAACCCACTCCCAAACTAAACACAGGACAAACCCACCCCCAAACTAAACACAGGACAAACCCACCCCCAAACTAAACACAGGACAAACTCACCCCCAAACTCAACACAGGACAAACCCACCCCCAAACTAAACACAGAACAATCCCACCCCCAAACTAAACACAGAACAAACCCCTCAAACTAAACACAGGACAAACCCACCCCCAAACTCAACACAGGACAAACCCACCCCCAAACTCAACAAAGGACAAACCCACCCCCAAACTAAACACAGAACAAACCCACCCCCAAACTAAACACAGAATAAACCCACCCCCAAACTAAACACAGAACAAACCCGCTCCCCAAACTAAACACAGAACAAACCTACCCCCAAACTAAACACAGAACAAACACCCTCCAAAGTAAACACAGAACAAACCCCCTCCAAACTAAACACAGATCAAACCCACCCCCAAACTAAACACAGGACAAACCCACCACAAACTAAACACAGGACAAACCCACCCCCAAACTAAACACAGGACAAACCCACCCCCAAACTAAATACAGGACAAACCCACCCCCAAACTAAACACAGGACAAACTCACCCCCAAACTAAACACAGGACAAACCCACCCCCAAACTAAACACCGAACAAATCCACCCCCAAACTCAACACAGGACAAACCCACCCCCAAACTAAACACAGAACAAACCTACCCCCAAACTAAACACAGAACAAACACCCTCCAAAGTAAACACAGAACAAACCCCCTCCAAACTAAACACAGATCAAACCCACCCCCAAGCTAAACACAGAACAAACACCCCAAACCTAACACAGAACAAATCCACCCCCAAGCTAAACACAGAACAAACCCACCCCCAAACTAAACACAGAACAAACCCACCCCCAAACTAAACACAGAACAAACCCCCCAAACAAAACACAGAACAAACCCACCCTCAAACTAAACACAGAACAAACCCACCCCCAAACTAAACACAGAACAAACCCACCCCCAAACTAAACACAGAACAAACCCACCCCCAAACTAAACACAGGACAAACCCACCCCCAAACTAAACACAGGACAAACTCACCCCGAAACTCAACACAGAACAAACCCACCCCCAAACTAAACACAGAACAATCCCACCCCCAAACTAAACACAGAACAAACCCCCCAAACTAAACACAGGACAAACCCACCCCCAAACTCAACACAGGACAAACCCACCCCCAAACTCAACACAGGACAAACCCACCCCCAAACTAAACACAGAACAAACCCACCCCCAAACTAAACACAGGACAAACCCACCCCCAAACTAAACATAGGACAAACACCCCCCCAAACTAAACACAGGACAAACCCACCACAAACTAAACACAGGACAAACCCACCCCCAAACTAAACACAGGACAAACCCACCCCCAAACGAAACACAGGACAAACCCACCCCCAAACTAAACACAGGACAAACTCACCCCCAAACTAAACACAGAACAAACCCACCCCCAAACTAAACACAGAACAAACCCGCCCCCAAACTAAACACAGAACAAACCCCCCAAACAAAACACAGAACAAACCCACCCTCAAACTAAACACAGAACAAACCCACCCCCAAACTAAACACAGAACAAACCCACCCCCAAACTAAACACAGGACAAACCCACCCGTAAAACTAAACACAGGACAAACCCACCACAAACTAAACACAGGACAAACCCACCCCCAAACTATACACAGGACAAACCCACCCCCAAACTAAACACAGGACAAACCCACCCCCAAACTAAACACAGGACAAACCCACCGCCAAACTAAACACAGAACAAACCCACCCCCAAACTAAACACAGTACAAATCCACCCCCAAACTCAACACAGGACAAACCCACCCCCAAACTCAACACAGGACAAACCCACCCCCAAACTAAACACAGAACAAACCCACCCCCAAACTAAACACAGGACAAACCCACCCCCAAACTAAACACAGAACAAACCCATCCCCAAACTAAACACAGAACAAACCCATCCCCAAACTCAACACAGGACAAACCCTCCCCCAAACTCAACACAGGACAAAACCACCCCAAACTAAACACAGAACAAACCCCCCCAAACAAAACACAGAACAAACCCACCCCCAAACTAAACACAGAACAAACCCATCCCCAAACTAAACACAGGACAAACCCACCACAAACTAAACACAGGACAAACCCACCCCCAAACTAAACACAGGACAAACCCACCCCCAAACTAAACACAGGACAAACCCACCCCCAAACTAAACACAGAACAAACCCATCCCCAAACTAAACACAGAACAAACCCATCCCCAAACTCAACACAGGACAAACCCTCCCCCAAACTCAACACAGGACAAAACCACCCCAAACTAAACACAGAACAAACCCACCCCCAAACTAAACACAGGACAAACCCACCCCCAAACTAAACACAGAACAAACCTACCCCCAAACTAAACACAGAACAAACACCCCAAACTTAACACAGAACAAACCCACCCCCAAGCTTAACACAGAACAAAGCCACCCCCAAGCTAAACACAGAACAAACCCACCCCCAAACTAAACACAGAACAAACCCACCCCCAAACTAAACACAGAACAAACCCACCCCCAAACTAAACACAGAACAAACCCGCCCCCAAACTAATCACAGAACAAACCCACCCCCAAACTAAACACAGGACAAACCCACCACAAACTAAACACAGGACAAACCCACTCCCAAACTAAACACAGGACAAACCCACCCCCAAACTAAACACAGGACAAACCCACCCCCAAACTAAACACAGGACAAACTCACCCCCAAACTCAACACAGGACAAACCCACCCCCAAACTAAACACAGAACAATCCCACCCCCAAACTAAACACAGAACAAACACCCTCCAAAGTAAACACAGAACAAACCCCCTCCAAACTAAACACAGATCAAACCCACCCCCAAGCTAAACACAGAACAAACACCCCAAACCTAACACAGAACAAATCCACCCCCAAGCTAAACACAGAACAAACCCACCCCCAAACTAAACACAGAACAAACCCACCCCCAAACTAAACACAGAACAAACCCCCCAAACAAAACACAGAACAAACCCACCCTCAAACTAAACACAGAACAAACCCACCCCCAAACTAAACACAGAACAAACCCACCCCCAAACTAAACACAGAACAAACCCACCCCCAAACTAAACACAGGACAAACCCACCCCCAAACTAAACACAGGACAAACTCACCCCGAAACTCAACACAGAACAAACCCACCCCCAAACTAAACACAGAACAATCCCACCCCCAAACTAAACACAGAACAAACCCCCCAAACTAAACACAGGACAAACCCACCCCCAAACTCAACACAGGACAAACCCACCCCCAAACTCAACACAGGACAAACCCACCCCCAAACTAAACACAGAACAAACCCACCCCCAAACTAAACACAGAACAAACCCACCCCCAAACTAAACACAGAACAAACCCGCTCCCCAAACTAAACACAGAACAAACCTACCCCCAAACTAAACACAGAACAAACACCCTCCAATGTAAACACAGAACAAACCCCCTCCAAACTAAACACAGATCAAACCCACCCCCAAACTAAACACAGGACAAACCCACCACAAACTAAACACAGGACAAACCCACCCCCAAACTAAACACAGGACAAACCCACCCCCAAACTAAACACAGGACAAACCCACCCCCAAACTAAACACAGGACAAACTCACCCCCAAACTCAACACAGGACAAACCCACCCCCAAACTAAACACAGGACAAACCCACCCCCAAACTAAACACCGAACAAATCCACCCCCAAACTCAACACAGGACAAACCCACCCCCAAACTAAACACAGAACAAACCTACCCCCAAACTAAACACAGAACAAACACCCTCCAAAGTAAACACAGAACAAACCCCCTCCAAACTAAACACAGATCAAACCCACCCCCAAGCTAAACACAGAACAAACACCCCAAACCTAACACAGAACAAATCCACCCCCAAGCTAAACACAGAACAAACCCACCCCCAAACTAAACACAGAACAAACCCACCCCCAAACTAAACACAGAACAAACCCCCCAAACAAAACACAGAACAAACCCACCCTCAAACTAAACACAGAACAAACCCACCCCCAAACTAAACACAGAACAAACCCACCCCCAAACTAAACACAGAACAAACCCACCCCCAAACTAAACACAGGACAAACCCACCCCCAAACTAAACACAGGACAAACTCACCCCGAAACTCAACACAGAACAAACCCACCCCCAAACTAAACACAGGACAACCCCCCCCCCCCCCCCCCCACAAACTCACAGTGTTCAGTTGGGTGGTTGTTTCTGACCGGTGTGGGTGTGATGGGCCGAAGGGCCTTCTCTGTGCTTTGGGCGTCTGTGACTCTAACTGATCTGGGACTTCATACATCCGAGTGAGTGAAGTGCGGGAGGGACAGAGGGCCACCCGGTTAATGGGGAACTGGAGAGGGATTGAGCTCCGCATTTTCCATCCTAACAATTAGCTTTTGTTCAGCAAGAGAATGTTCGAGAACCACCTTGTGTACACAGAGTGGAGACACATATCGACACGGTCTCCGATTGGGACAATTGAAAGGACTGTGCGGCCTGCTGCAGTTCCGATGTTACACCCCCTCCCCCACCTGCCAAATTTAGGGTGCGACCTATTGGCCTCGCCGTGCCCGACCCGGGACCTGACAAATCTGGTGAGGAGCCTCTTGTGAGATTTACCGGCCTCGTCACGCCTCACGAGGTCTCACGGGGCATTGCGACCGGGATCCCCCGAATTGAGGTCGGGATTCAGATTTGGATATCCAAGTGAGCAGTTAGTCTCACTGGAATCTGTCCCCGCTGGATCGACCCAGTGCCCGGCATCGAACAACATCGCCTCGGAGACCCGGAGCGGGGCCGTTTAGCACTGGTTTCCACAAACGTGGACAGGCGTATCGGCACTTGGAGAAGGGGGGGGTCTCCCAGGCGATCCGGGGACCCTCGGTGGCTGTTCTCTGGGCAGGGTGTTACCCTGGCACCCCCAATTGTACCCAGCACCAAGGCACTGCCAGCCTGTCACCTTGGCAATTCCACCCGGTTGCCACTTTGGCAATGTCACCTGGGAGTCACTCTGGCAGTGTCACCTGGGAGTCACGCTGGCAGTGACACCTGGGAGTCACGCTGGCAGTGACACCTGGGAGTCACTCTGGCAGTGACACCTGGGAGTCACTCTGGCAGTGACACCTGGGAGTCACTCTGGCAGTGACACCTGGGAGTCACTCTGGCAGTGACACCTGGGAGCCACTCTGGCAATACCACCTGGGAGCCACTCTGGCAGTGACACCTGGGAGTCACTCTGGCAGTGACACCTGGGAGTCACTCTGGCAGTGACACCTGGGAGTCACTCTGGCAGTGACACCTGGGAGTCACTCTGGCAGTGACACCTGGGAGTCACTCTGGCAGTGACACCTGGGAGTCACTCTGGCAATGCCACCTGGGAGCCACTCTGGCAGTGACACCAGGGAGTCACTCTGGCAGTGATACCTGGGAGTCACTCTGGCAATGACACCTGGGAGTCACTCTGCCAATGCCACCTGGGAGTCACTCTGGCAGTGACACCTGGGAGTCACTCTGGCAGTGCCACCTGGGAGTCACTCTGGCAGTGACACCAGGGAGTCACTCTGGCAGTGACACCTGGGAGTCACTCTGGCAATGACACCTGGGAGTCACTCTGGCAATGCCACCTGGGAGCCACTCTGGCAGTGACACCTGGGAGCCACTCTGGCAGTGCCACCTGGGAGCCACTCTGGCAGTGACACCAGGGAGTCACTCTGGCAGTGACACCTGGGAGTCACTCTGGCAGTGACACCTGGGAGTCACTCTGGCAATGCCACCTGGGAGTCACTCTGGCAGTGAGACCTGGGAGTCACTCTGGCAGTGACACCTGGGAGTCACTCTGGCAGTGACACCAGGGAGTCACTCTGGCAGTGACACCTGGGAGTCACTCTGGCAATGACACCTGGGAGTCACTCTGCCAATGCCACCTGGGAGTCACTCTGGCAGTGACACCTGGGAGTCACTCTGGCAGTGCCACCTGGGAGTCACTCTGGCAGTGACACCTGGGAGTCACTCTGGCAGTGACACCTGGGAGTCACTCTGGCAATGACACCTGGGAGTCACTCTGGCAGTAACACCTGGGAGTCACTCTGGCAGTGACACCTGGGAGTCACTCTGGCAATGCCACCTGGGAGCCACTCTGGCAGTGACACCTGGGAGTCACTCTGGCAATGACACCTGGGAGTCACTCTGGCAGTAACACCTGGGAGTCACTCTGGCAGTGACACCTGGGAGTCACTCTGGCAATGCCACCTGGGAGCCACTCTGGCAGTGACACCTGGGAGTCATTCTGGCAATGCCACCTGGGAGTCACTCTGGCAGTGACACCAGGGAGTCACTCTGGCAATGCCACCTGGGAGCCACTCTGGCAGTGACACCAGGGAGTCACTCTGACAGTGACACCTGGGAGTCACTCTGGCAATGCCACCTGGGAGCCACTCTGGCAGTGACACCAGGGAGTCACTCTGGCAGTGACACCTGCTAGTCACTCTGGCAATGACACCTGGGAGTCAATCTGGCAATGCCACCTGTGAGTCACTCTGCCAATGCCACCTGGGAGTCACTCTGGCAGTGACACCTGGGAGTCACTCTGGCAGTGACACCTGGGAGTCACTTTGGCAATGCCACCTGGGAGCCACACTGGCAGTGCCACCTGGGAGTCACTCTGGCAGTGACACCTGTGAGTCACTCTGCCAATGCCACCTGAGAGTCACTCTGGCAGTGCCACCTGGGAGTGACTCTGGCAATGCCACCTGGGAGTCACTCTGGCACTGCCACCTGGGGGTGACTCTGGCAATGACAGCTGGGAGTCACTCTGGCAATGACACCTGGGAGTGACTCTGGCAATGCCACCTGGGAGTCACTCTGGCAGTGCCACCTGGGAGTGACTCTGGCAATGCCACCTGGGAGTCACTCTGGCACTGCCACCTGGGGGTGACTCTGGCAATGCCACCTGGGAGTCACTCTGGCAGTGACACCTGGGAGTCACTCTGGCAGTGCCACCTGGGAGTCACTCTGGCAGTGACACCTTGGAGTCACTCTGGCAATGCCACCTGGGGGTCACTCTGGCAGTGACACCTGGGAGTCACTCTGGCAGTGACACCAGGGAGTCACTCTGGCACTGACACCTGGGAGTCACTCTGGCAATGACACCTGGGGGTCACACTGGCAGTAACACCTGGGAGTCACTCTGGCAGTGACACCTGGGAGTCACTCTGGCAATGCCACCTGGGAGGCACTCTGACAGGGACACATGGGAGTCATTCTGGCGGTGCCACCTGGGAGTCACTCTGTTAGTGACACCTGGGAGTCACTCTGGCAGTGACACCTGGGGGTCACTCTGGCAGTGACACCTGGGAGTCACTCTGGCACTGCCACCTGGGAGTCACTCTGGCAGTGCCACCTGGGAGTCACTCTGGCAATGCCACCTGGGAGTCACTCTGGCAATGCCACCTGCGAGTCACTCTGGCAATGCCACCTGGGAGTCATTCTGGCAGTGACACCTGGGAGTCACTCTGGCAGTGACACCTGGGAGTCACTCTGGCAATGCCACCTGGGTGTCACTCTGGCAGTGCCACCTGCGAGTCACTCTGGCAATGCCACCTGGGAGCCACTCTGGCAGTGACACCAGGGAGTCACTCTGACAGTGACACCTGGGAGTCACTCTGGCAATGCCACCTGGGAGCCACTCTGGCAGTGACACCAGGGAGTCACTCTGGCAGTGACACCTGCTAGTCACTCTGGCAATGACACCTGGGAGTCACTCTGGCAATGCCACCTGTGAGTCACTCTGCCAATGCCACCTGGGAGTCACTCTGGCAGTGACACCTGGGAGTCACTCTGGCAGTGACACCTGGGAGTCACTTTGGCAATGCCACCTGGGAGCCACACTGGCAGTGCCACCTGGGAGTCACTCTGGCAGTGACACCTGTGAGTCACTCTGCCAATGCCACCTGAGAGTCACTCTGGCAGTGACACCTGGGAGTCACTCTAGCAATGACACCTGGGAGTGACTCTGGCAGTGACACCTGGGAGTGACTCTGGCAATGCCACCTGGGAGTCATTCTGGCAATGACACCTGGGAGTCACTCTGGCAATGACACCTGGGAGTGACTCTGGCAATGCCACCTGGGAGTCACTCTGGCAGTGCCACCTGGGAGTGACTCTGGCAATGCCACCTGGGAGTCACTCTGGCACTGCCACCTGGGGGTGACTCTGGCAATGACACCTGGGAGTCACTCTGGCAATGACACCTGGGAGTGACTCTGGCAATGCCACCTGGGAGTCACTCTGGCAGTGCCACCTGGGAGTGACTCTGGCAATGCCACCTGGGAGTCACTCTGGCACTGCCACCTGGGGGTGACTCTGGCAATGCCACCTGGGAGTCACTCTGGCAGTGACACCTGGGAGTCACTCTGGCAGTGCCACCTGGGAGTCACTCTGGCAGTGACACCTTGGAGTCACTCTGGCAATGCCACCTGGGGGTCACTCTGGCAGTGACACCTGGGAGTCACTCTGGCAGTGACACCAGGGAGTCACTCTGGCACTGACACCTGGGAGTCACTCTGGCAATGACACCTGGGGGTCACACTGGCAGTAACACCTGGGAGTCACTCTGGCAGTGACACCTGGGAGTCACTCTGGCAATGCCACCTGGGAGGCACTCTGACAGGGACACATGGGAGTCATTCTGGCGGTGCCACCTGGGAGTCACTCTGTTAGTGACACCTGGGAGTCACTCTGGCAGTGACACCTGGGGGTCACTCTGGCAGTGACACCTGGGAGTCACTCTGGCACTGCCACCTGGGAGTCACTCTGGCAGTGCCACCTGGGAGTCACTCTGGCAATGCCACCTGGAGTCACTCTGGCAATGCCACCTGCGAGTCACTCTGGCAATGCCACCTGGGAGTCATTCTGGCAGTGACACCTGGGAGTCACTCTGGCAGTGACACCTGGGAGTCACTCTGGCAATGCCACCTGGGTGTCACTCTGGCAGTGCCACCTGCGAGTCACTCTGGCAATGACACCTGGGAGTCACTCTGGCAGTGCCACCTGGGAGTCACTCTGGCAGTGACACCTGGGAGTCACTCTGGCAATGCCACCTGGGAGTCACTCTGGCAGTGCCACCTGGGAGTCACTCTGGCACTGCCACCTGGGAGTCACTCTGGCAGTGCCACCTGCGAGTCACTCTGGCAATGCCACCTGGGAGTCACTCTGGCAGTGACACCTGGGAGTGACTCTGGCAATGTCACCTGGGAGTCACTCTGGCATGCCACCTGGGAGTCACTCTGGCAATGCCACCTGGGAGTCACTCTGGCAGTGCCACCTGGGAGTCACTCTGGCAGTGCCACCTGGGAGTCACTCTGGCAATGCCACCTGGGAGTCACTCTGGCTATGCGACCTGGGAGTCACTCTGGCAATGCCACCTGGGAGTCACTCTGGCTATGCCACCTGGGAGTCACTCTGGCAATGCCACCTGGGAGTCACTCTGGCAGTGCCACCTGGGAGTCACTCTGGCTATGCCACCTGGGAGTCACTCTGGCAATGACACCTGGGAGTCACTCTGGCAGTGCCACCTGGGAGTCACTCTGGCAGTGCCACCTGGGAGTCACACTGGCAGTGCCACCTGGGAGTCACTCTGGCTATGCCACCTGGGAGTCACTCTGGCAATGCCACCTGGGAGTCACTCTGGCAGTGCCACCTGGGAGACACTCTGGCTATGCCACCTGGGAGTCACTCTGGCAGTGACACCTGGGAGTCACTCTGGCAATGCCACCTGGGAGTCACTCTGGCTATGCCACCTGGGAGTCACTCTGGCAGTGCCACCTGGGAGTCACTCTGGCAGTGCCACCTGGGAGACACTCTGGCTATGCCACCTGGGAGTCACTCTGGCTATGCCACCTGGGTGTCACTCTGGCAATGCCACCTGGGAGTCACTCTGGCAGTGACACCTGGGAGTCACTCTGGCAGTGCCACCTGGGAGTCACTCTGGCAGTGCCACCTGGGAGTCACACTGGCAGTGCTACCTGGGAGTCACTCTGGCAATGCTACCTGGGAGTCACTCTGGCAATGCCACCTGGGAGTCACTCTGGCAGTGACACCTGGGTGTCACTCTGGCAGTAACACCTGGGAGTGACTCTGGCAATGCCACCTGGGAGTCACTCTGGTAGTGACACCTGGGAGTCACTCTGGCAGTGACACCTGGGAGTCACTCTGGCAATGCACCCTGGGAGTCACTCTGGCAGTGACACCTGGGAGTCACACTGGCAGTGCTACCTGGGAGTCACTCTGGCAATGCTACCTGGGAGTCACTCTGGCAATGCCACCTGGGAGTCACTCTGGCAGTGACACCTGGGTGTCACTCTGGCAGTAACACCTGGGAGTGACTCTGGCAATGCCACCTGGGAGTCACTCTGGCAGTGACACCTGGGAGTCACTCTGGCAGTAACACCTGGGAGTGACTCTGGCAATGCCACCTGGGAGTCACTCTGGCAATGCCACCTGGGAGTCACTCTGGCAGTGCCACCTGGGAGTCACTCTGGCAGTGGCACCTGGGAGTCACTCTGGCAATGCCACCTGGGAATCACTCTGGCAGTGACACCTGGGAGTCACTCTGGCAGTGACACCTGGGTGTCACTCTGGCAGTGCCACCTGGGGGTCACTCTGGCAGTGCCACCTGGGAGTCACTCTGGCAGTGACACCTTGGAGTCACTCTGGCAATGCCACCTGGGGGTCACTCTGGCAGTGACACCTGGGAGTCACTCTGGCAGTGACACCAGGGAGTCACTCTGGCACTGACACCTGGGGGTCACACTGGCAGTAACACCTGGGAGTCACTCTGGCAATGCCACCTGGGGGTCACTCTGGCAGTGACACCTGGGAGTCACTCTGGCAGTGACACCAGGGAGTCACTCTGGCACTGACACCTGGGGGTAACACTGGCAGTAATACCTGGGAGTCACTCTGGCAGTGACACCTGGGAGTCATTCTGGCAGTGCCACCTGGGAGTCACTCTGGCAGTGACACCTGGGAGTCACTCTGGCAGTGACACCTGGGAGTCATTATGGCAGTGACACCTGGGAGTCACTCTGGCAGTGCCACCTGGGAGTCATTCTGGCAATGACACCTGGGTGTCACTCTGGCAGTGCCCCAGAGGCATGGCGAGGCTGGCAGGGGTGCTGCCAGGGAGCCAGACCTGCAGTGCCAAGGTGCCCAGGTGGCATCTTACCCATGCTGGGTATCAGGCCCGGGGGTCACGTCCCAGGGTCCCGTTTAATAGCAGGGTCACGTCCCATGGTCCCGTTTAATAGTGGGGTCACGTCCCAGGGTCCCGTTTAATAGCGGGGTCACGTTCCAGGGTCCCGTTTAATAGCGGGGCCACGTCCCAGGGTCCCGTTTAATAGCGGGGTCACGTCCCAGGGTCCCGTTTAATAGCGGGGTCACGCCCCAGGGTCCCGTTTAATAGCGGGGTCACGCCCCAGGGTCCCGTTTAATAGCGGGGTCACGTCCCAGGGTCCCGTTTAATAGCGGGGTCACGCCCCAGGGTCCCGTTTAATAGCGGGGTCACGTCCCAGGGTCCCGTTTAATAGCGGGGTCACGCCCCAGGGTCCCGTTTAATAGCGGGGTCACGTCCCAGGGTCCCGTTTAATAGCGGGGTCATATCCCAGGGTTTAATAACTGGCAGAGCAGAGAAATCCCCGGCTGAATGAGCCCGACACGGGGCTCTGTTTCATTTCCATTAAATCCCATCTTAATGATTCTCTCCGCCCGACACACCTTAAACTGGAACAAGAACAGGAAATGCTGGAAAACCTCAGCAGGTCTGGCAGCAGCTGTGGAGAGAGAGACGGAATTAACGTTCGATTTCTTCAGAATCATTGTGAATTTGAAACGTTAATTCCGTTTCTCTGTCCACAGATGCTGCCAGACCTGCTGAGTTTCTGCAGCATTTAACGTTCTTATTTCAGATTTGCAGCGTCTGTCCTGTTTTGTTTTTAGTTCCAGGGGGAAGAGTGGTGGGATGTGGCTACAGGAAGCTGTGCTGATATTTGGGATCTGTTCCCCAGTGAGAGTCAGCTCCTTCAGAATGGGGACGGCAGATATGTAACTGATCAAACTCTGGTGTGTGGAGTTAAAGAGAAAGAAAGATCTCCAATCAGCAGCATGAGATCTGTGGAAAAGTCCTTACCTCAGCAGAGGTTGAAGCTTCCTCTTTGTTATTCGGCATTTTACCTGGAATAAAACAAGAATTTTGAGGTGATTCTCGCTGCTGATGTGATTGATAATTAGAGAGAAAGTGGAGTGTGTGGGAAGCGTGGAGATGTGTGGCCTCCTATAGCAGCTGGCGAAATGGCTACTGTACAGGGAGCACACATATTTATACTCCGCCTACTGGGTGGAGCCAGCAGGCAGGGACTATCCTCGTACCTGTAGTGCAGGGCCTTACCACACATCAACTAATATATACATCAGTGGTGACTACCACAAGAACTCTAACAGATTTGTCAGACATGACCTCCCCTTGACGAAGCCATCCTCACTCAGCCCTATTCTATCATGTGCATCCAAGTACTCCATGATCTCATCTTTAATAATGGACTCTAAAAGCTTACCAATGACCGAAGTCAGGCAAACCGGCCAATAATTTCCCGCTTTTGCCTCCCTACCTTCTTAGTTATGGAGTGCCGCACTGTCAGAGGGTCAGCCCTGAGGGAGTGTGCACTGTCTGAGGGTCAGTACTGAGGGAGTGCTGCACTGTCAGAGGGCCAGTACAGAGGGAGCGCTGCACTGTCAAAGGGTCAGTACAGAGGGAGCGCTGCCCTGTCAGAGGTTCAGAACTGAGGGAGCGCTGCGCTGTCAGAGGGTCAGTACTGAGGGAGTGCTGCACTGTCAGAGGGTCAGTACTGAGGGAGTGCTGCGCTGTCAGAGGGTCAGTGCTGAGGGAGTGCTGCATAGTCAGAGGGTCAGTACTGAGGGAGTGCTGCATTGTCAGAGGGTCAGTACTGAGGGAGTGCCGCACTGTCAGAGGGTCAGTACTGAGGGAGTGCTGCGCTGTCAGAGGGTCAGTGCTGAGGGAGTGCTGCATAGCCAGAGGGTCAGTACTGAGGGAGCGCTGCATTGTCAGAGGGTCAGTACTGAGGGAGTGCTGCGCTGTCAGAGGGTCAGGACTGAGGGAGCGCTGCACTGTCAGAGGGTCAGTACTGAGGGAGTGCTGCGCTGTCAGAGGGTCAGTACTGAGGGAGTGCTGCATTGTCAGAGGGTCAGTACTGAGGGAGTGCTGCATTGTCAGAGGGTCAGTGCTGAGGGAGTGCTGCATTGTCAGAGGGTCAGTACTGAGGGAGTGCGGCGCTGTGAGTTGGAGCATTACTCTGTGGCTCAACGTCCCTGCAGGAGAGAGGGAGCATTACTCTGCAGGAGAGGGGGAGCATTACTCTGCAGGAGAGAGGGAGCATTACTCTGCAGGAGAGAGGGAGTATTACTCTGCAGGCGAGGGTCAGTACTGAGGGAGTGCTGCATTGTCAGAGGGTCAGTACTGAGGGAGTGCTGCACTATCAGAGGGTCAGTACTGAGGGAGTGCTGCGCTGTCAGAGGGTCAGTGCTGAGGGAGTGCTGCATTGTCAGAGGGTCAGTACTGAGGGAGTGCGGCGCTGTGAGTTGGAGCATTACTCTGTGGCTCAACGTCCCTGCAGGAGAGAGGGAGCATTACTCTGCAGGAGAGGGGGAGCATTACTCTGCAGGAGAGAGGGAGCATTACTCTGCAGGAGAGAGGGAGCATTACTCTGCAGGAGAGGGGGAGCATTACTCTGCAGGAGAGGGGGAGCATTACTCTGCAGGAGAGAGGGAGCATTACTCTGCAGGAGAGAGGGAGCATTACTCAGCAGGAGAGAGGGAGTATTACTCTGCAGGAGAGAGGGAGTATTACTCTGCAGGAGAGAGGGAGTATTACTCTGCAGGAGAGGGGGAGCATTACTCTGCAGGAGAGTGGGAGCATTACTCTGCAGAAGAGAGGGAGCATTACTCTGCAGGAGAGAGGGAGTATTATTCTGCAGGAGAGAGGGAGCATTACTCTGCAGGAGAGAGGGAGCATTACTCTGCAGGAGAGAGGGAGCATTACTCTGCAGGAGAGAGGGAGCATTATTCTGCAGGAGAGAGGGAGCATTACTCTGCAGGAGTGAGGGAGCATTACTCTGCAGGAGAGAGGGAGCATTACTCTGCAGGAGAGAGGGAGCATTACTCTGCAGGAGAGAGGGAGCATTACTCTGCAGGAGAGAGGGAGCATTACTCTGCAGGAGAGAGGGAGTATTACTCTGCAGGAGAGGGGGAGCATTACTCTGCAGGAGAGAGGGAACATTACTCTGCAGGAGAGAGGGAGTATTACTCTGCAGGAGAGAGGGAATATTACTCTGCAGGATAGAGGGAGCATTACTCTGCAGGAGAGAGGGAGTATTACTCTGCAGGAGAGAGGGAGCATTACTCTGCAGGAGAGAGGGAATATTACGCTGCAGGAGAGAGGGAGTATTACTCTGCAGGAGTGAGGGAGCATTACTCTGCAGGAGAGAGGGAGCATTACTCTGCAGGAGAGTGGGAGCATTGCTCTGCAGGAGAGAGGGAGCATTACTCTGCAGGAGAGAGGGAGTATTACTCTGCAGGAGAGAGGGAGCATTACTCTGCAGGAGAGAGGGAATATTACGCTGCAGGAGAGAGGGAGTATTACTCTGCAGGAGTGAGGGAGCATTACTCTGCAGGAGAGAGGAAGCATTACTCTGCAGGAGAGTGGGAGTATTACTCTGCAGGAGAGAGGGAGTATTACTCTGCAGGAGAGAGGGAGCATTACTCTGCAGGAGAGAGGGAGCATTACTCTGCAGGAGTGAGGGAGCATTACTCTGCAGGAGAGAGGGAGCATTACTCTGCAGGAGAGAGGGAGCATTACTCTGCAGGAGAGAGGGAGCATTACTCTGCAGGAGAGAGGGAGCATTACTCTGCAGGAGAGAGGGAGTATTACTCTGCAGGCGAGGGGGAGCATTACTCTGCAGGAGAGAGGGAACATTACTCTGCAGGAGAGAGGGAGTATTACTCTGCAGGAGAGAGGGAATATTACTCTGCAGGATAGAGGGAGCATTACTCTGCAGGAGAGAGGGAGTATTACTCTGCAGGAGAGAGGGAGCATTACTCTGCAGGAGGGAGGGAATATTACGCTGCAGGAGAGAGGGAGTATTACTCTGCAGGAGTGAGGGAGCATTACTCTGCAGGAGAGAGGGAGAATTACTCTGCAGGAGAGTGGGAGCATTGCTCTGCAGGAGAGAGGGAGCATTACTCTGCAGGAGAGAGGGAGTATTACTCTGCAGGAGAGAGGGAGCATTACTCTGCAGGAGAGAGGGAATATTACGCTGCAGGAGAGAGGGAGTATTACTCTGCAGGAGTGAGTGAGCATTACTCTGCAGGAGAGAGGAAGCATTACTCTGCAGGAGAGTGGGAGTATTACTCTGCAGGAGAGAGGGAGTATTACTCTGCAGGAGAGAGGGAGCATTACTCTGCAGGAGAGAGGGAGCATTACTCTGCAGGAGTGAGGGAGCATTACTCTGCAGGAGAGAGGGAGCATTACTCTGCAGGAGAGAGGGAGCATTACTCTGCAGGAGAGAGGGAGCATTACTCTGCAGAAGAGAGGGAGCATTACTCTGCAGGAGAGAGGGAGTATTACTCTGCAGGCGAGGGGGAGCATTACTCTGCAGGAGAGAGGGAACATTACTCTGCAGGAGAGAGGGAGTATTACTCTGCAGGAGAGAGGGAATATTACTCTGCAGGAGAGAGGGAGCATTACTCTGCAGGAGAGAGGGAGTATTACTCTGCAAGAGAGAGGGAGCATTACTCTGCAGGAGAGAGGGAATATTACGCTGCAGGAGAGAGGGAGTATTACTCTGCAGGATTGAGGGAGCATTACTCTGCAGGAGAGAGAGAGCATTACTCTGCAGGAGCGTGGGAGCATTGCTCTGCAGGAGAGAGGGAGCATTACTCTGCAGGAGAGAGGGAGTATTACTCTGCAGGAGAGAGGGAGCATTACTCTGCAGGAGAGAGGGAATATTACGCTGCAGGAGAGAGGGAGTATTACTCTGCAGGAGTGAGGGAGCATTACTCTGCAGGAGAGAGGGAGCATTACTCTGCAGGAGAGTGGGAGTATTACTCTGCAGGAGAGAGGGAGTATTACTCTGCAGGAGAGAGGGAGCATTACTCTGCAGGAGAGAGGGAGTATTACTCTGCAGGAGAGAGGGAGCATCACTCTGCAGGAGAGTGCGAGCATTACTCTGCAGGAGAGAGCGAGAATTACTCTGCAGGAAAGAGGGAGCATTACTCTGCAGGAGAGAGGGAGTATTACTCTGCAGGAGAGAGGGAGTATTACTCTGCAGGAGAGAGGGAGCATCACTCTGCAGGAGAGTGGGAGCATTACTCTGCAGGAGAGAGGGAGCATTACTCTGCAGGAGAGAGGGTGCATTACTCTGCAGGAGAGAGGGAGTATTACTCTGCAGGAGAGAGGGAGCATCACTCTGCAGGAGAGAGGGAGTATTACTCTGCAGGAGAGTGGGAGCATTACTCTGCAGGAGAGAGGGAGCATTACTCTTCAGGAGAGAGGGAGCATTACTCTGCAGGAGAGAGGGTGCATTACTCTGCAGGAGAGAGGGAGTATTACTCTGCAGGAGAGAGGGAGTATTACTCTGCAGCTCACTGTCCAATACCGTGATGTCGGTGTTAAGTGATTGAAACAGGAAAGTCTCCATTTTTCTGGGATAACAATGGTGAGGACAACATTCATCCAACTGATGTTTAGAAACAATCCTGAACAATAAATATGATTTAGAATGGTGAGTTTGTGACATACTTCAATGGTTTCTTACCACAGACACTTGCGTATACTGTGTTCAGTTCACCTTCAGGGGTTCTCGGCAAACTGTACAGAAAAAAGTCAGTGATTTATTACAGCAGAAATATCAGGTGACCATCTCAATAAAACAATTAACACCGGGTCTGCATTGAGGAAAGAACATCGACTCCTGTTCCTTGTTCGTGTGTTTGTAACTGCAAAGAATATCTCTTACTCGTCACAATAAAACTCTACACGTTATCATTGGTCGGTTGGTTTGATATCAGCTCTTTGAGGTGACTTTGACAGGTTTGGATAAGACAAGGAACAGCTTTCCCCATTGGCGGACGGCACCAGGACTGGGAGACAGATTTAAGATATTAGGGAAGAGACGTACGGATGGTGGGGGGAGGGCGATATGGCCGGGGTGGGGGGGAGCTGGGGTTGGGGGGGGTGAGTGGGGGAGATGGGGGTCAATGAGCTGGAACTTGCTGCCCACGAGGGTGGTGGAAGCAGAGACGATGATTGATTTCAAAAGGAAATTGAATGAGCACTTGAGGAAATTAAATTTCCGACCTCAGTGAATAAGTAAGTAGAATTCGACGAACTGAATTCCTCTGCAGAGTGCTAGCATAGTCACAACGGGCAGAATGGCCTCCATCTGTGTTGTAATTTGCTGATGGCACCACTGTTGTGGGTCGGATTTCAAACAATGACGAGACAGAGTATAAGAATGAGATAGAGAATCTGGTGAACTGGTGCGACGACAATAATCTCTCCCTCAATGTCAACAAAATGAAGGAGATTGTCATCGACTTCAGGAAGCGTCTTGGAGAACATGCCCCTGTCTACATCAATGGGAACGAAGTAGAAAGGGTCGAGAGCTTCAAGTTTTAAGGTGTACAGATCACCAAAGCCTGTCCTGATCCCCCCATGCCGACACTCTCGTTAAGAAAGCCCACCAACGACTCTACTTTCTCAGAAGACTAAGGAAATTTGGCATGTTAACTACGACCCACAACAACTTCTACAGATGCACCATAGAAAGCATTCTTTCTGGTTGTATCACAGCTTGGTATGGAGCCTGCTCTGCCCAAGACCGCAGGAAACTACAAAAGGTTGTGAATGTCGCCCAGTCCATCACGCAAACCAGCCTCCCATCCATTGACTCTGTCTATAATTCCCGCTGCCTCGGAAAGGCAGCCAGCATAATTAAGGACCCCACGCACCCCGGGCATACTCTCTTCCACCTTCTTCCGTCAGGAAACAGATACCAAAGTTTGAGGTCACGTACCAACCGACTCAAGAACAGCTTCTTCCCGACTGCCATCAGACTTTTGAATGGACCTGCCTTGTATTAAGTTGATCTTTTCTCTACACCTTGCTATAACTGTAACATTATATTCTGCAGTCTCTCCTTCCTTCCCCATGTACGGTCTGCATTGTTTGTACAGCATGCCAGAAACAATACTTTTCACTGGAGACTAATATGAGGGATTCAACCAATTGTGACCAAGTTTCCTGAAAGATGAAGCAGAGTTCGATATTCACAGATAAGAGAGCAGCAATCTCTGGCAGCTGAGTTAGTGCAGGAGTCAGTGATGTTCAGAGTTTATTTTCGGGATGGGGGCCAGGATTGTAAATTAATTGCTGCATCTTGTGCCGTCTCTGTTGCTGACAGTTACAATGAGCTGAGGGAACAGGACTCCAAGGCTGGTGTGTGTCTCTCAGGAGCCACCATCCTCGGCTGGCTTCACCGTCATGAGTGTCGGCTTGGTGAACTGGCTGGAAATGTAGCAATGTGGACATTCAGCTGCGTGGTTTGCTGGTCACTGACCCCCGCACCGAGGATTTGGGAACCCCTGGCAGGCCAGGAGAAAGTGCGGAGGGTCCAAGATGGGCCCGTGGCTGCCAAAAGTAATGCCTGAACTTTGACCAACTCTGTGATGGGGAAACTGGCAGAATTAATAAATCACAATAAGGTCACAGCATGATGACGAAGAGCGACATGTTAGGAACACAGGAATGATAGCGCGACCGGCACCATTGAACCATTTCTACCCGGTGAAGATAAACCTTTCCTGACAACTAATTTTCCTCCCACATTGTCCTATTTTTCTTCCTCGTGCATTTTCTATCTTCCCTGAATTATCAATTCCCTTTTGCAATGTCTTCATCAGCACTCGTGTCGCAGTGTTCTGCTGTGATAGCTGTCTCCCCAATCTCAGGCTGGGGTTTACGTTGTGATCAGGGCCGCGTGTCTTTGGTGTCCCTGCCAGTGGAAACTGTCTGTCTGCGTCCATCTGATTTCTCAGTGCGTCCCTTCCACCAACTCTTACAAAAGGGCTGTGGGGGGGGGGGGAGCACCCCGCCCCCTCCCTCCCCCCCTCCGTAAACTCCAGCCCACTCTTTATGCTTCTCTCTGTACCTGTGCAGGAAGGGAGAATCATTTCAATTAAAGCTTCCTCACCCTGACCCATTGGCTGATTGCATCCCTCCACATAACCTCAATGTGACATGATCATCACAACAGACAGGAAATTCAATTCCATTTACCTTTCTGGCTTTAACCTGCTTTGAAAACATGCCCATTTTTTCACACACAGTATTGTGATGCTCAATATGCCGAGCAAGAGGGCGAATGCCAGGGTGCCGGTTATAATACCCGTGAGAGGCGGCAACTGGTTTTCAGGAAGTTCTGCAAAATATCAAGAATTTTTGTGAAGTTTAACATGAGTAAAATGAAGAAGAAGAATTGACTTCCTGTCCTTCATAAACGAGGTTAGCTGCACGATTGAGAGCGACAGAGAGGGGGGGGGGGGCAGTCCACCCGGGGATCAACCAATCCCCATTTAAGGGTCTTTTCCCGTCACTGCTGGGAACAATGTCAGCAATTGTAGTCGGGTCGGCTGCGGGAGCCACTGGGCTTTTCCTGGATATTTGTAACCAGCCCATCCCTGGCATCACCATCACTCACTCCCCCCACTATCACCATTCTGGGGGTTACCATTGACCACAATCTGAACTGGGCCAGCCATATCAGTGAGCTTTCTGCTTGAGCTGTAGAGAACCCCTCCTGAGTCAGACACAGCCCGAGTGAATGGGGTTCTGGGGAATTCAGTGCAGAGTGGAAACTCGGTGCACAGGGCCAAGACGTCCCCTTTTGCTTTCGAACTTTTTCACTCTTCAGAGAGTGGACTTACCCCACTGCAGCAGTAAAGGCTACAAGGGAGAGAGCTGATTGGTAAGTAGAGGGGAGGGCCGGGTAAGTATTGACTACTTTTATCACCTATAGCTTGTCCAGTACTATTTTGTGGTCTATAGTTTGTAAGGGCTCCATTCCATAGTAACGAGGACCAGGAAAGAAGGGCTCCAGAATAATTGATATTATCTGATATTAAGCATCTTCCAAATATTTAATTTAAAGGCACGAGAGCTCAAAGCCGTGCTTTGCTCCTCTTGCTCCATGTGGGAAGCTGGGAACAGTTCCAGTGCCCGAGGTCAGCACGTGTGCGGGACGTGTCTCCAGCTGGAGCTCCTGGAAGCCCGGGTTTCTGAGCTGGAGCGGCGGCTGGGGACGCTGTGTAGCATCCGCGAGTCGAAGAACATCGTAGATAGCACGTATAGAGAGGTGGTCACACCGCAGGCTCAGAGCCCGCAGGTAGGAAGGGAATGGGCGACCACCTGGCAGAGTAAGAGAGTGAGGCAGGCAGTGCAGGAATCTCCTGTGGCCATGCCCCTGCAAAACAGATATACCGTTTTGGATACTGTTGAGGGGAATGGCCTCTCAGGGGAAAGCAGCAGCAGCCAAACTCGTGGCACCGCGGTTAGTTCTGCTGCAGAGGGGAGGAGTAACAAGTGTGCCAGTGCAATAGTTATCGGGGATTCACTTGTCAGGGGAATAGACAGGTGTTTCTGTGGCCGCAAACGAGACTGCAGGATGGTATGTTGCCTCCCTGGTGCTTGGGTCAAAGTCTCGGAGTGGGTACAGGACATTCTGGAGGGGGAGGGTGAACAGCCGGTGGTCGTGGTCACATCGGTACCACAGACATCGGTAAAAAAAGGGGATGAAGTCCTGAGAGCAGAATCCAGGGAGTTAGGAAGGAAGATGAGAACTCGGACCTCAAACGTAGTGATCTCAGAACGACTCCCAGCGCCACCTGCTGGTCAGAGTAGAAATAGCAGGATGTATCGGATAAAGACGGAGCGGAAGGGTTGTGGTGAGAGGGAGGGTTTCAGATTCCTGGGGCATTGGGACCGGTTCTGGGGGAGGTGGGACGGGTTACACCTGGGCAGGACCGGGACTGATTTCCTCGGGACAGATGTTGGGGAGGGTTTAAACTAAAATGGCAGCGGGATTGGAACCTATGCAAGGAGTCAGAGGAGGAGGAATCAAGAACGAGAACAACAGACAGAAAGAGGAATAAGAAAAGTTATAGGCAGAGAAATCAGTGTTCAGAATCATACAGGGCCACAGGGGCATGAGAACCTAAGGAGGGTGATAAGGGAAAGAGAAACGAGGGTGTAACAAAATAAAGAACAGTAAAATGGAAAACAGGAGTCAGGGTAATCAAGGGCCAGGGGAAATAGGGCCACAGAACAAAGAAAAGTTAGGGTGATCAAAAATGTCAAAGAGGCAAGTCTAAAGGCTTTGTATCTTAATGAGCGAAGCATTGGGAATAAGGTAGACAAACTGACGGAGCAAATCGAGGTAAATGGATATGATCTCATAGTCATTCCGGAGATATGGTCACAAGGAGATCAACACTGGGAACTTTATTTACAGGAATGTTTGACCTTTCGGTGATACAATAGTATGAGACAAACTCATGGGGCTAAAGACAGATAAATCCCCTCACCCGAATGGCTTTCATCCTAGGATCCGAAAAGAAGTAGCCACAGAGATAGTGGAGACATTGGTTGTAACTTTCCAAAAATGTTTACATTCTGGGGAAGTATCAGAGGATTGGGAATCTGCCAATGTGACACCTCGATTCAAAAAGGGAGGGAGGTACAAAGCAGGAACTATCGGCCAATTAGCCTGACGTTGATTGTTGGTGAAATGTTGGAATCAATTATTAAGGAAGTAATAGCAGCACATTTGTAAAATCATAATCTAATGGAGCAGAGCCAGCATGGCTTCAGGAAAGGGAATCGGCTCTGACTCATTCCTTAGAGCTTTTTGAGGAAGTCTCAATCAGAGTGGAGAGAATGGAATCAGTGGATGTTTTATATTCGAAATTCCAGAATGTATTTGACAAGATACCTCACAAAAGGTTAAGTTGTAAGACAAGAGTCCATGGTGTTGGAGCTGGTATATTGACATGGAGAGAGAAATGAAATGAAATGAAAATCGCTTATTGTCACAAGTAGGCTTCAATGAAGTTCCTGTGAAAAGCCCCTAGTCGCGACATTCCGGCCCCTGTTCGGGGAGGCTGGTACGGGAATTGAACCGTGCTGCTAGCCCGCCATGGTCTGCTTTAGGAGCCAGCGATTTAGCCCAGTGTGCTAAACCAGAGAATTGGCTAATGGGCAGGAAACAACGAGTGGGGATAAGGGGATCTTTTTCAGGTTGGTGACCTGTAACCAGTGGGGTCCCACAGGGATCAGTGCTGGGACCAACACTGTTTACAATATATATTAATGACTTAGAGGAAGGAAGTGAATGTACATTCGTCCAACTTGCAGACGACACAAAAATAGGTGGAAAGACAAGTTGTGGGAGAGACACAAACAGCTTGAAAAGAGATATTGATCGGTTAATTCAGTGGGAAAAAGGTTGGCAAATGGAGTATAATGTGGGAAAATGTAGAGTTGTTGATTTTGGAAGGGAGAAAGAGTATTATTTAAATGTAAGATTCTGCAGAAAGCTGCAACATGAAGGGACATTGGGGGACTTGTGCACGAAACACAAAAAGCTAGCACACAGGGGCAGCAGGTAATCAGGAAGGGTAATGGAATGTTGGCCCTGATTTCACTGGGGTTGCAGTATAAGGGTCGGGAAGTCTTGCTGCAACTGGATAAGGTGCTGGTGAGACCACATCTGGAGAGCCGTGAACAGCTTTGGTCCCTTATTTAAGATAAGATATTATTCCATTGGAGGCGGTTCCGGGAAGGTTGACACGGGTTGGAGGGATTGTCTTTGCAGCAAAGGTTAATCTGGTTGTTGGGACGCTACTTGTTGGAAGTTGGAAGAATGAAAGGTGATCTCAGTGAATCTTATTCTGAATGGGCTTGACAGGGACAATGGTGAGAGGCTGTCCGCAGCCAGCACGCCAGCTTCCTGATCGCTGGGACCACACGCGGCCCGCTCCGTCAGGAACTCGGCCCATCGGAGGCGGAGCATCGCGGGTGGGCCGGCTGATGACATGGCAACGGCGTTCTGACTGCGCGCGGCATGCGTCCCGATGAAGCCGATTCGGAGGGGGAGGAGCATAGCGAGCCGGAGTCAAACCGGCGCCTGCCCCGATTCTGCCGACGGGAGTCATTCTCCGCCCAATCGCCATTCTCGATTTCAGCGTCGGGAAATTCCGGAGAATTCCGCCCATGGAATAGATTCTGTGGAAAAGGAGATGTATTTATGCAGAGAGAAGTGGTTACTCGGGAAGTGAATGGATCCAATGGGAAAGTGAAAATGAAAGCAAATTACTGCGGATGCTGGAATCTGAGACAAAAACAGGAAATACTGGACAATCTCAGCAGGTCTGGCAGCATCTGTGGAGAGAGAAGGGAGCGAACGTTTCCAGTCTGAGTGACTCTCTCCCAATGGGAAGCTTGTTGACCACAACAGCTGTTCCTGAAAAGTCTGATGATCTGATTGAACCACAATCATTAACGTGATACCAGGAAACAGAAATTGGCCGAGGTTTGAACACACACAAAAAAACAAATCCACACGGATATTGTATGGTACTGCTGGAATATATTTAGAGATTAATGAGCTTCATTTTGCAGAACCTTTCTTTCGCAGAATAAAGGTAAATCAAGTGCACGTTAAGAAAGGTGGTTTCTGAATGGTGAGGGGTTTAACTGTGTGGGTAGCAGGGCTGACAGGGTCGAGGGTTTATTAAGCTCTCTGTCAGGGCCAGTGGGGGGGGAGGGGCTGTTCAGAGTCAGGGGCCTGTTGTACAACGGCTCCCACACTGTGTCAGTGAAATATTCTTCATTGTCAGTGATCGGGGGGGCTCTGTCAATTGAGAACAAGACACTGTTGCAAACCTATCATCCACCTTCACAGTCTGAGCCACGATCAATTTGACTGGAGACGAAGTTGAATCCAAACTGAGGCTTTATAAGTATCAGGGGCGAAATTCTCCGTTATCGGCGGAAAGTCCGCCGATCGGCGCAAAAAACGGCGCAAATCCCACTTGCGTCGCGTCATAAAAATGGATCGATAGTCTCTGGCCCGAAATGGGCTAGCAGCGACGTAACGGGATCCGCGCTTGCGCAGTGGTTCACGCCGTGCAGCGTCATACGCGCCGCACGGCGTGACGGCTCATAAGGCCGCGCTGCTCCCCCCCCACCCCGACCGGAACACCCGACCGCAACACCCGACTGGATGGCTGGCCGCCGCTCAGCCCCCGAGGTTCAAGTCACGCGATGTGGAGGCGCTCCTGGACGCGGTGGAGCAGAGGAGGGACGCCCTGTATCCCCGGGCACGGCCGCAGAGTTGCCACACGCCACAGCCGGCGTCTGTGGAGGGAAGTGGCAGAGGCCGTTACCGCTGTGGCCCTGACACCACGGACAGGCACCCAGTGCCACAAGAAGGTGAACGACCTCGTCAGAGCAGGCAGGGTGAGCCTCCCCCATATCCCCCCTCCCCCATATCCCACCTCCCCATATCCCCCCTCCCCCATATCCCCTCTCCCCCATATCCCCCCTCCCCCATATCCCCCCTCCCCCATATCCCCCCTCCCCCATATCCCCCCTCCCCCATATCCCCCCTCCCCCATATCCCCCCTCCCCCATATCCCCCCTCCCCCATATCCCCCCTCCCCCATATACCCCCCTCCACCATATCCCCCCTCCCCCATATCCCCCATATCACCCCCTCCCCCATATCCCCCATACCCCCCTCCCCCATATCCCCCCTCCCCCATATCCCCCCTCCCCCATATCCCCCCTCCCCCATATCCCCCATATCCCCGCTCCCCCATATCCCCCCCTCCCCATATCACCCCCTCCCCCATATCCCCCATACCCCCCTCCCCCATATCCCCCCTCCCCCATATCCCCCTCCCCCATATCCCCCCTACCCCATATCCCCCCTCCCCCATATCCCCCCTCCCCCATATCCCCCCTCCCCATATCCCCCCTCCCCCATATCCCCCCTCCCCCATATCCCCCCCTCCCCCATATCCCCCCTCTCCCATATCGCCCCCTCCCCATATCCCTCATATCCCCCCTCCCCCATATCCCCCCCCTCCCCCATATCCCCCCCTCCCCATATCCCCCCTCCCCATATCCCCCCCTCCCCCATATCCCCCCTCCCCCATATCCCCAAGTGAATCCAGCCCTAACCTTAACCTCTGCAATGCACGCGCAACCGATGGCGTGCATTCATATACCTGCCTAACACTGTTGCTTTTTACCCCTGCCACCACCCCCCCCCCCCAACAGGAGAAGCGCGCACACAACAATAGGGAGCATGTGAGGACTGGAGGAGGGCCCGCTGATGAGATGCCACTGACCGTACACGAGGAAAGGGCCCTGGAACTGGCTGGCGGACCTGAGGACCGGGAGGTTGCTGATGCAGAGGTCGGGGGCCCACCAGCAAGTGAGCCACCGACAGCCCATCTCCATATCCCCCCTCCCCTATATCCCTCTCCCCCGTATCACCTGCCTGATGTCTAACCATGCATGCTTCATTGTGTATCGCAGGACCAAACGTCCAGGCACCCATCCCCGCAGATGCACACCGCCCGCAGGATGCCCCTCGGAGACCACGGGAGACGGAGTGACCCGGACCCTCCAGCATGCGACGCCCGCAGGATGCCCCTCGGACACCACGGGAGACGGAGAGACCCGGACCCTCCAGCACGCGACGCCCGCAGGATGCCCCTCGGACACCACGGGAGATGGAGAGTCCCGGACCCTCCAGCATGCGACGCCCGCAGGATGCCCCTCGCACACCACGGGAGACGGAGAGACCTGGAGCAACAAGGAGACGACACCCCCGTCATGTGCGGGAGCGACCACCCAGCGATGAGGGGGGCAGCCACAGGCCCCCCGTCACCTCCGTGCCGGGGTGGAGGTTGGGGAGGGGGTCCGTGCCAAGGAGGGTGATGGGAGGGCAAGTGAGTTGGTCCACCTGGCCAGGTGCCAGCCTCCAACAGTTGGACCCATGCGGTCCATGCCACCTGGCTGGGGGGAGGAGGGGATATGGGCAATGATGACATGTCGTCGTTCCCCTCCCCCCCCACCAGGCCGTCATGTTTTCAGATCATCCAGCGATGTTGGCCGCCGTGGTGGCAGCCGCTCATGTCTATGTTGCCCTGGATGAGGAGGAGGAGGAGGAGGAGGAGCGTGCCAGAGAGGCGGCGCAGGCTGCCGCAGAGGGGCAGGCGGCAGCCGCCCAGGCTGGAGGGACACCTGACCGACAGGACGAGGAGGGGGAGGAGGACGTCGCGGCCCCACGGCAACGGAGGCACCCGAGGGCGCCCCGTGTGTACAGGCCCCGGCAGTCATACCAGGACCTCACGGACCGGGAATGCAGGAGGAGACTCCGGATGAGCCGGGAAACCGTGGCACACATCTGCCTCCTGCTGGCACACCTGTCACCGCGTGGAACTGGCGGGGGACACCCTCTCCCCATGTCCGTCAAGGTTACGGTGGCCCTGAACTTTTATGCAACGGGGTCATTCCAGGCACCGAGTGGGCACCTGTCCGGCATATCGCAGACATCGGTGCACCGGTGCATCCGGGCAGTGACAGATGCCCTTTATGTCATGGCGCACCGCTACATCCGCTTCCCCGTGGACCGGGCCAGCCAAGATGCCCGCGCCGTGGGCTTCTCTGCCGTGGCCGGGTTCCCCATGGTCCAGGGCGCGATCGATGGGATGCACGTCGCCGTGCGGCCACCTGCAGATAACAGGGCCGTGTTCACCAATAGGAAGGGGACCTATTCGATGAACGTACAGGTGGTCTGCGACCACCGCATGATGATCCTGCACGTCTGCGCCCGTCACCCAGGCAGTGTACACGACTCATTCGTGTTGTCCCGGTCATCCATCCCCGGCATGTACGAGGGACGCCATCCCCGGCTGAGGGGCTGGTTGCTGGGCGACAGGGGCTACCCATTGCGATCGTGGCTGATGACGCCTATACGGAGGCCACGCAATGAGGCGGAGATCCGCTACAATGATGCCCATGTAGCGACAAGGGGAGTGATCGAGAGGTGCTTTGGCGTGCTGAAGATGCGTTTCAGGTGCCTGGACCTCTCTGGGGGCGCCCTCCAGTATCGGTCAGATAGGGTCGGCCGCATCATTGTGGTGTGCTGCGTCCTGCACAACATAGCCCAGCAGAGGGGCGATGTGCCGCAGGCAGAGGAGGGCGGAGTGGAGGAGCAGCAGGAAGAGGTACAGTCCTCCCCAGATGAGGGGGATGGGAGCAATCGTCAGGGCAGACGGGGTAGACACAGGCGGGTGACTGTCCACCGTTACCGGCTGGCCCAGCGGGCACGGGACAGACTGATAGACGCCCGCTTCACTGACTAGATGGGCGTGGGAATAGGGTAGTATGGCCACAGACCGCACACCATGGCAACAGCCGACCACCCACACCCCCCACCCATCGACCCACCCAGGACCCTCACCCCCCTCCCCAACCCCACCCACCCCACCCGCATACACACCACCCCCCCCCCCCATTGCCGATCCACCGGCGGCACATCGGGCCGGGCTCACACAGTTGCGGGTGGACGCGTGTCTATCGCAGGCCATGGAGGATGATGACAACCCGCCCTTCGATGAGCTCCTGGCTCTACATCGTTGGACTATGTCTGACCCATGGCCACAGTACCACCATCCACCCGGACCATTCCTGCATGCGGCTGTGACACTGCAGCGCACGGTCCCGTCCTCTGCCCGGGGGATGTTGATGGCGGCCCAGGGGGAAGGGGGCAGACTCACCTGGGGCTGAGGTAAGACCACCCCTCACACACACACTTGCGCTCAACGTACATGACACGCCCGCACACTTTGGACAGAGCACAAAGGCAGCTTCGGTAGGTGTAACATTGACTTTAATAACCAAAGGAGTTCATGCACGTGCCCTAGCCCCTAAAACTCATCTGTGCCCTGCACCCGTGCCAAATTACTCAGTGTCTAATTGTTTGGCCTTACGGGCCCTTTGACTACGTCTACGTGGTTCCCCAGACGGTACAGCAGAACTGGAGGTGGACTCCTGTGATTCCTGCCCTCTGACACTGGATCCCTTTGGCGGCCGTTTCCTGGGGCGTCCTGGCCTAGATGGACCAGGCTGCGGCCCGGGCGACTGGGATGGCGATCTGCCAGCCTGTCCTGCCCGTTGCCCACCCGATGCACCTGGGACGGAAGGGGGGGAGTCCGAGTTGTCGCGGTGTACCGGGACCTCCCCTACAGAGGGAGCCGGGACGGACCACACCACCTCCTCCTCCCTCGGGGTGCCCGATGGCCCCCAGGCCTCTACATGGGTGGGGGATGCGAACGGACTGGCCATCCGACGCCCCCCCCCGACATCTGGCGCTGCCAGTCCTGGAGGCCCGTGCTGGTATCGACAGGGGTCTGCAGGTTTGCAGCCATGGAGCCCAGGGTGTTGGCAAACCCTGTCTGCGACAGTGCGACGCCGGCTCGCACATGGCCACTGGCGCCGATGCCCTCAGCGATGGCCTGCTGAGACTGGGCCATGGCCTGCAGAGACTGGGCCATGGCCTGCTGAGAATGGGCCATGGCCTGCTGAGACTGGGCCACGGCCTGCTGAGACTGGGCTATGGCCTGCAGAGACTGGGCCATGGCCTGCAGAGACTGGGCTATGGCGTTGCGCGCCTCTGCCATCTGGCGCTGGCACTGGCTCATGGCCTCCTGTGAGAGGGCAGCCATTTTCTGGGCCACAGACGCCGCCTGCACGGAAGGCCCCAGGCCTCGCAAACCGTTCCCCATGTCTGACACCGTCGCAACCATTGCCACCCGTGCGGTGTCAGCCTGGGTGGCACGCATGACCGGGACCACTCCCAGCTCCTGGACGCGGGTGGACTCCTCCACCTGCGACCGCAGCCGCCGCAAGCCGCCCGTCACCCTCTTCGCTCGTCTCCGGGTCGGTGGTTGCATCGGATCTATGTGTGGGTGTGGTAACTGCAGGAACCCGGGATCCATCTGGGCGGCAGATGTTTGCTTTGGCTGGGCTGCCCTCCGACCGCCCGGTCCCTCTGCTGCTCCTACCTCCACCTGCTGTACCGGGACGGCTGTGTTGTCCGCACCAGTGAGTGTACCAGACGCCTCATCACTAAAGTGCCCAACCGTGGTGAGTGTTTCTGCGATGGTGGAGGGTGTTGGTGACAGCAGTGGCGTTGTGTCGTGCTCTTCGTCCCACTCTGAGTCCATGGCACTTTGGGGTGGGGGTTCGTCTCCACCCATCCACTCTGAGTCACTGTCCGGTATTTCGTCTTCCTGGTAGTGCTGTCCCGGGTAGGGGTGTCCTGGGTAGTGCTGTCCCGGGTAGGGGTGTCCTGGGTAGTGGTGTCCTGGGTAGTGGTGTCCTGGGTAGTGGTGTCCTGGGTAGTGGTGTCCTGGCTCGGATGTGACGGGGGCCTGTGGCTGCCCTCCTCATCGCTGGGGGGTCGCTCCCGCACGTGACGGGGGTGTCGTCTCCCTGTTGCTCCAGGTCTCTCTGTCTCCCGTGGTGGGCGAGGGGCATCCTGCGGGCGTCGCATGCTGGAGGGTCCGGGTCTCTCCGTCTCCCGTGGTCTGCGAGGGGCATCCTGCGGGCGTCGCATGCTGGAGGGTGCGGGTCTCTCCGTCTCCCGTGGTCTCCGAGGGGCATCCTGCGGGCGTCGCATGCTGGAGGGTGCGGGTCTCTCCGTCTCCCGTGGTCTCCGAGGGGCATCCTGCGAGCGTCGCATGCTGGAGGGTGCGGGTCTCTCTGTCTCCCGTGGTCTCCGAGGGGCATCCTGCGGGCGGTGTGCATCTGCGGGGATGGGTGCCTGGACGTTTGGTCCTGCGATACACAATGAAGCATGCATGGTTAGACATCAGGCAGTGATCAGGTGATATAGGGGAGGGGGGATATGGGGACGGGCTGTCGGTGGCTCACTTGCTGGTGGGCCCCCGACCTCTGCATCAGCAACCTCCCGGTCCTCAGGTCCGCCAGCCAGTTCCAGGACCCTTTCCTCGTGTACAGTCAGTGGCCTCTCATCAGCGGGCCCTCCTCCAGTCCTCACATGCTCCCTATTGTTGTGTGCGCGCTTCTCCTGTGGGGGGGGGGGGGGGTGGTGGCAGGGGTAAAAGGCAACAGTGTTAGGCAGGTATATGAATGCACGCCATCGGTTGCGCATGCATTGCAGAGGTTAAGGTTAGGGCTGGATTCACTTGGGGATATGGGGGAGGGGGGGATATGGGGGAGGGGGGATATGGGGGAGGGGGATATGGGGGAGGGGGGATATGGGGGAGGGGGGATATGGGGGATATGGGGGAGGGGGGATATGGGGAGGGGGATATGGGGGAGGGGGGATATGGGGAGGGGGGATATGGGGAGGGGGGATATGGGGGAGGGGGGGGATATGGGGGAGGGGGGATATGGGGGAGGGGGGATATGGGGAGGGGGGATATGGGGAGGCTCACCCTGCCTGCTCTGACGAGGTCGTTCACCTTCTTGTGGCACTGGGTGCCTGTCCGTGGTGTCAGGGCCACAGCGGTGACGGCCTCTGCCACTTCCCTCCACAGACGCCGGCTGTGGCGTGGGGCAACTCTGCGGCCGTGCCCGGGATACAGGGCGTCCCTCCTCTGCTCCACCGTGTCCAGGAGCGCCTCCATATCGCGTGACTCGAACCTCGGGGCTGAGCGACGGCCAGCCATCCAGTCGGGCGTTGCGGTCGGGTGTTCCGGTCGGGTGGGGGGAGCAGCGCGGCCTTATGAGCCGTCACGCCGTGCAGCGCTTATGACGCTGCACGGCGTGAACCACTGCGCAAGCGCAGATCCCGTTACGTCGCAGCTAGCCCATTTCGAGCCCATTTCGAGCCAGAGACTATCGATAAATTTTTATGACGTGGGATTTGCACCGTTTTTTGCGCCGATCGGCGGACTTTCCGCCGATAACGGAGAATTTCGCCCCAGATGTGTGGCCTCCCACAGTAGCTGACGAAATGGCTGCGAGCTGGAGGCCACGCATATTTATAACCCGGCTCCTGGGCGGAGCTAGCATGCAGGGGCCCAGGTGAACCTGTAGTGCAGGTTCTACCGTACAACCTCTAATATCAGAACAGTGGTTTACCACACAGTCACAGCCAATCCTCCATTGGAGGGTTTTGTTGTGGTCAGACTGAGAGGCGGTGGGCAGGGTGGGCAGGGGTTAGATGCGGGGGTACAGTTGGTGAGAGGGTAGAGTGGTCCCTAAAATATCACAGGTTTTACAGAAGGTTCAATGACAGGTTTTAAACAAGTGCAGAGGGAGGATGGGGAGTGGAGGGGAGGGGGGAGGGTGCTTGGTGGGGGTGGGGCAGAGAACAATTGGGAATGTTTGGGGCAGACTGGGGGACAGGGGAGGTGAATGGACAACAGACCCATTCCCAGCACTGACTGTCGGAGGAAATGGGAGCAGTGAAGTTGATCTGAAATCACTGAGCTCAGCATGAGTTTGGAAAGCTGGAACATTCTGAAGCACACGATGAGATGCTTTTCCTCACGTTTACATTGAAACAGTGTGTGAGGCTGAGGGCAGAGGGCAGAGGGCAGCGTGCGAGAGGGAATTCAAATGCGAAGTGACGGGGTGTGGAGGGAATGAATGGAGGAAGTCGGGAAATCTGTCTCCCTGTCAGAATTGTCTGTCCAATGAGGAGGGGGCAACATTGACAAATATTGGTTTCAGCGTCAGTCTGAAGCCCTGAAAAGCTGGTGAAAAGTAGATGGTTCAATTTGTTTGAGATGTTTTAAGTCATCAATACAAAATATAAACACACAAACCTGCTTCCCGAATCCCAGCCTGTCCACCACTCACACCAATGGGGATCAATTAGAATCATGAAAACTGCACTTACTGGTTACACTCAGCTGTGATCCATTCCCACTGATATCTCCCCACACGGAGCAGTAATAGACGGCAGTGTCACTGGGCTGCACGTTGCTGATTGTCAGGATGAAGGTTTTATTGGACGTGTCTCGGGAAGGATGGAAACGCTCAGTGAAACCTGGACTCCGTCGTGTGTTGTTCTTTATATCATGTGTTAAAACCCTCTCCATATCTTTCCCTGGCAGCTCCCGGTTCCAGTGAACATCGGTGTGTGTCACTGCGGCGTTCCGCATGGTGCACTGTAACCGTGCAGTCTGACCCTCTGTGACACGTTCCAGACTCGGAGACTGGATAAGGACTGGAGCATTCGCATCTAGAAAAATATATGTCGACGGTATCATAATAATAATCGCTTATTGTCACAAGTAGGCTTCAATGAAGTTACTGTGAAAAGCCCCTAGTCGCCACATTCCGGCACCTGTTCGGGGAGGCCAGTATGGTAATTGAACGCGCGCTGCTGGCCTTGTTCTGCATTAGAAGACAGCTGTGTAGCCCACTGTGCTAAACCAGCCCGGATGTATGTGAACCAATCTGCAAACTTCAAATTGTCCTGAATGTTTCCGTGGAAAGATCGTACAGCATAGATTATATCAGTAAAGGATTCCAATAATACATCAGCAGCATTGACATAATATCTTAGATTGAAGCATGGGATCATTTTCTAATGCTCTGCACCAGTGTGGGAATATTTCTATTATCTTCCCTCACATTAGAAATGTACTGTTGATTGAGATGAAATATAAGAACATAAGAACTAGGAACAGGAGTAGGCCATCTGGCCCCTCGAGCCTGCTCCACCATTCAATGAGATCAGGGCTGAACTTTGTGGACTCAGCTCCACTCTCCGGCCCGTACACCATATCCCCGAATCCCTTTATTCTTTAGAAAGGTATCTATCTTTTTCTTAAAAACGTTTAAAGAAGGAGCCTCAACTGCTTCACTGGGCAAGGAATTCCAGAGATTCACAACCCTTTGGGTGAAGAAGTTCCTCCTAAACTCGGTCCTAAATCTACTTCCGCTTATTTTGAGGCTATGCCCCCTAGTTCTGCTTTCCCCGACCAGTGGAAACAACCTGCCCGCATCTATCCTATCTATTCCCTTCATAATTTTAGATGTTTCAATAAGATCCCCCCGCATCCTTCTAAACTCCAATGAGTACAGTCCCAGTCTACTCAACCTCTCGTCATAATCTAATCCCCTCAACTCTGGGATCAACCTCTGCACTCCCTCCAGTGCTAATATGTCCTTTCTCAGGTAAGGAGACCAAAACTGAACACAATACTCCAGATGCGGCCTCACCAACACCCTATACAATTGCAACACAACCTCCCTAGTCTTGAACTCCATCCCTCTAGCAATGAAAGACACTTGGCAACATTGAATTCCATCTGCCAGACCCTAGCCCATTCACCTAACCGATCCAAATCCTACTGCAGACTTCCGGTATCCTCTGCACTTTTTGCTTTACCACTCATCTTAGTGTCGTCTGCAAACTTTGCCACATTGCACTTGGTCCCCAACTCCAAATCATCTATGTAAATTGTGAACAACTGCGGGCCCAACACAGATCCTTGAGGGACCCCACTAGTTACAGGTTGCCAACCAGAGAAACACACATTTATCCCCACTCTCTGCTTTCTGTTAGTTAACCAATCCTCTACCCATGCTACCACTTTACCCTCAATGCCTTTAGTTTATGCAGCAACTTTTTGTGTGGCACCTTGTCAAAAGCTTTCTGGAAATCCAAATATACCACATCCATTGGCTCCCCGTTATCTACTGCACTGGTAACGTCCTCAAAAATTTCTACCAAATTAGTCAGACACGACCTACCCTTTCTGAACCCATGCTGCGTCTGCCCAATGGGACAATTTCCCTCCAGGTGCCCCGCTATTTCCTCCTTAATGGTAGATTCCAGCATTTTCCCTGCAACCGAAGTTAAGCTTACCGGCCTATAATTACCCACTTTCTGCCGACATCATTTTTTAAACAGTGGTGTCACGTTTGCTACTTTCCAATCCTCTGGGACCACCCCAGTGTCTACTGAATTTTGATAAATTTTCACTAGTGCGTTTACAATTTCCCTAGCCATCTCTTTTACCACTCTGGGATGCATCCCATCAGGGCCAGGGAAATATATCGAAAAATACTTCAAGTTAGGTAATCATTCTCTGATAGAAAATGTGTTTGAAAAAAATTACTATTGATAAGCAGAGAAATAAAAACACTGAACAACATGAGGCCATTCATTTCCTGTTGACTCCATTATGGATCACCCCACTATTATATTCCTTTGCAAAACTGTACCCAATCATGGACTGAACTGGATTTGTTTATTGGCACGTGTCCCGAGGTACAGTGAAACGTATTGTTCTGCTTACAGTCCAGACAGATCATTCCGTACTTGAAAAAAACAAAGGCCATACATATATTTGGAAAAGATATAAATGATTTGGAGGAAAATGTAACTGGTCTGATTAGTAAGTTTGCAGACGACACAAAGTTTGGTGGAATTGCGGACAGCGATGAGGATTGTCAGAGGATACAGCAGGATATAGATCGTTTGGAGACTTGGGCGGAGAGATGGCAGATGGTGTTTAATCCAGACAAACATGAGGTAATGCAGTTTGAAAGAACGAATACAGATAGGAAATATATAGTAAATGTCAGAATCCTTCAGAGTTTTGACAGGCTGAGCGATCTGGGTGTTCAGGTCCACAGGTCACTGAAAGGGGCAACGCAGGTGCAGAAGGTAGTCAAGAAGGCATACGGCATGCTTGCCTTCATTGACCGTGGAATTGAGTTTAAAAATTGGCAAGCCGTGTTGCAGCTTTACAGAACCCTAGGTAGGCTGAACTTGGAATATGGTGTTCAATTCTGATCACCACACCTCGATAAGGATGTGGAGGCTTTGGAGAGGGCACAGAAAAGACTTACCAGGCTGTTGCCGGGTATGGAGGGCATTAGCTACGAGGAGGGGTTGATTAAAGTGGGTTTGTTCCCACTGAAACGACGGAGATTGAGGGGCGACTTGATAGAAGACTACAAGATTCTGAGGGGCATAGACAGAGTGGATAATCAGATGCTTTTTCCCAGGATGGATGAGTCAATAACTAGGGGCCATAGGTTTAAGGTGCGAGGGGCAAGGTTTAAAGGAGATGTATGAGGCAGTTTTTTTACACAGAGGGTGGTGGGAGCCTGGAACTCGCTGCTGGGGGAGGTAGTGGAAGCAGATACGATAGCGACTTTTAAGAGGCCGCTTGACAAATGCATGAATTGGATTGGAAGAGAGGGACATGGTCCCGGAGCAGTAGGGGGATTTAGAACAAAGAACAAAGAAAAGTACAGCACAGGAACAGGCCCTTCGGCCCTCCAAGTCTGTGCCGACCATGCTGCCCGTCTAAATTAAAAATCTAAAGATGATTGATGCAGGAAAGGCAGTGGATGTTGTCTATATGGACTTCAGTAAGGCATTTGACAAGGTCCCTCATGGCAGACTGGTACAAAAGGTGAAGTCACAAGGGATCAGGGGTGAGCTGGCAAGATGGATACAGAACTGGCTAGGTCATAGAAGGCAGAGAGTAGCAATGGAAGAGTGCTTTTCTGATTGGAGGGCTGTGACTAATGGTGTTCCGCAGGGATCAGTGCTGGGACCTTTGCTGGTCATGGTATATATAAATGATTTGGAGGAAAATGTAACTGGGCTGATTAGTAAGTTTGCAGACAACACAAAAGTTGGTGGAATTGCAGACAGCGATGAGGACTGTGAGAGGATACGTCAGGATTTAGATCATTTGGAGACTTGGGCGGAGAGATGGCAGATGGATTTTAATCCAGCCAAATGTGAGGTAATGCATTTTGGAAGGTCTAATGCAGGTAGGGAATATACAGGGAATGGTAGAACCCTCAAGAGTATTGGCAGTCAGAGAAATCTTGGTGTACAGGTCCACAGGTCACTGAAAGGGGCAACACAGGTGGAGAAGGTAGTCAAGAAGGCATACGGCATGCTTGCCTTCATTGGCCGGGGCATTGAGTATAAGAATTGGCAAGTCATGTTGCAGCTGTATAGAACCTTAGTTAGGCCACACTTGGAGTATAGTGTTCAATTCTGGTCGCCACACTACCAGAAGGATGTGAAGGCTTTAGAGAGGGTGCAGAAGAGATTTATCAGAATGTTGCCTGGTATGGAGGGCATTAGCTATGAGGAGAGGTTGAATAAACTCGGTTTGTTCTCACTGGAACGTCGGAGGTTGAGGGACGACCTGATAGGGGGATACAAAATTATGAGGGGCACAGACAGAGTGGATAGTCAGAAGCTTATTCCCAGGGTAGAGGGGTTGATTACTCGGGGGCATAGGTTTAAGGTGCGAGGGGCAAGATTTAGAGGAGATGTACGAGGCAAGTTTTTTATGCAGAGGGTAATGGGTGCCTGGAACCTGCTGCCGGAGGAGGTGGTGGAAGCAGAGACGATCGTGACATTTAAAGGGCATCTTGACAAATACATGAATAGGATGGGAATAGAGGGATACGGACCCAGGAAGTGTAGAAGATTTTAGTTTAGCCGGGCAGCATGGTCGGCACGGGCTTGGAGGACCGGAGGGCCTGTTCCTGTGCTGTACTTTTCTTTGTCCTTTGTTCTCTTTGTGTCAAAAACTGTTACTCTCCATCTCCATTGGTTGGGCTCATACCCGGCACAAAGGAAGATGCTTGTGGTTGTTGGAGGTCAATCATCTCAGTCCCAGGACATCACTGTAGGAATTCCTCAGGGCAGTGTCCTCGGCCCAACCATCTCCAGCTACTTCATCAATGACCTTCCTTCCATCGTAAGGTCAGAAGTGCGGATGTTCACCAACGAATGCACAATGTTCAACACCATTCACAACTCCTCAGATACTGGAGCAGTTTGAGTCCCTGTGCATCAAGACCTGCACAACATTCAGGCTCGCTTTACAAGTGGAAAGCAACATGCATGATACTCAAGTGCCAGGCAATGGTCATCTCCAACCAAAGAGAATCTAACCATCATCCCTTGACAGTCAAGGACATTACCATCGCTGAATCCTTCAGTATCACCATCCTGGGGGTTACCCTTAATCAGAAACTGAATTGCATTAAATATAGAAACAGTGTGGCTACGAGAGCAGGTCAGAGGTGAGGAAACCTGCGGCAAGTAACTCACCTCCTGACTCTCCAAAGCCCGTCCACCATTCAGTCAGGTGAGAAATGCTCTCCACTTGCCTGAATGACCGCAGCTCCAACAACACAAAAGAAGCTCAACACCATCCAGGAGAAAACAGCCCACTTGATCGGCACCCCATCCACCTCCTTAAACATTCAGTCCCCCCACCATCAAAGCAAGTAAGAGCTGTGTGTACCATCTACAAGTGTGATGAATGTAGGAATTTCTGATATATTGTATTATATGTACTTGGTGGGGTAAGGGTTAAAAGCCTGCGGTAGAATGTGTGACTGTCGTAAGCATGTTTCAAAATAAATCCTAGTTTGAAAGGCAACACAGGATTGGGAGCCAGCGCTCCCAATGATGAAATTATTGTAAAAAGCTTGGGCTAATGCAGTTTTGTTTGGACTAAGGCGATTCCCTGTGGAGTGAATTAGATTTCAGCTTGGTAAGATGATGTCATTACTGGGTGGAGCTGCGGTATCTGACATTTTGCAGGGAATGCAGGTCAGTGGAGTTCTAACTGAAGTTGTGACCAGAAGTTAAGCAGTTTGTTCTCTGCAGTTCAGTTATAAGCTCTGTCTGCAGACAGAGAGCAGTGTGGTTGGAAAGGTGAACAAACCAGCTGAAACAGCTTCTGAAGAGATAGAGCCAGAGTTTCAGCATGGGTCTGACAGGAGTCAGATCGTTTCTTTAAAGCAGTGTCAAGAGATCTTTCTTTATCAAAGTAGATTATCCAGGCATCCCTGTAGAGCAGGTATTCATGAGAGCTAAAGGTACTGAAGGTAGACTGAGAGCTGAGATGTATGTTTCTTGTAGTTTGAGTGGGAACAAAGATAGCAGTTAAGGGTTACTGTATTCACTGTATTGAGTAGTATTGTTTGAGGGGTAATTGTAAACTATTTTCTGTCTGATGTGAAAGATATTTTCTGGTCTGATGTGCGAGTAATTAGTTTTTTTACTATGTCCCTATTTATTCATGAAATCCCTCCTGGAGTGAGGTCTCCTTTCCTCACACTCTTACACAATTAAAATAAAACATAAGGGGCAAGAGGGTTTACACTGAGTGCTGAATTTGGTGCATTTGAGTGCTATAGTGAGAGTTTGGTGACTGAGGGAGTATAAGGCTTCATTTTTATCTAAAACTAGTCTTTCTTTTATTGAGTTAATTAACTTAAAAGTTGCTGTTTGGTTTAGAAGAAGGTGAATTTTCAATCAGCTTTAAACAGGCTTCTCCTTCTAGGCACTTGCAGCTGGAGCTTGTTAATTAGTTAATTGGATTAGGCCAGTTTTTCAGAGGCTAGATTCACAGTATAAAAGTGATCCCCTACAGTGCAGACTTTGTTTGCACTGAGTGCTGAATTTGGTGTATTTGAGTGCTATAGTGAGAGTTTGGTGACTGAGGGAGTGCTGAATTTGGTGTATTTGAGTGCTATAGTGAGAGTTTGGTGACTGAGGGAGTGCTGAATTTGGTGTATTTGAGTGCTATAGTGAGAGTTTGGTGACTGAGGGAGTGCTGAATTTGGTGCTTTTTGAGTGCGATAGTGAGAGTTTGGTGACCGAGGGAGTTAGGTGAGGAGGGAGTAAGGTGCTCCTTTCATTTTGTTTCCGACATTTCGGCAAAGAGTGAGAAGAGAGCCAGGAGTTTACAGAGAGTGCAGCTGACTGGGAGCAGAGCCGAAGGGCAGAGATCCAGTTGGTCCACAGGGCAGCTATATTCTGTCAGGTAAGAGGGGATGGAGGCTAGGCCAGTTGCATGCTCCTCCTGTAGGATGTGGGTGGTGAGGGATACCACCGGTGTCCCCGCTGACTATACCTGCTGGAAGTGCACCCAACTCCAGCTCCTCAAAGACCGTGTTAGGGAACTGGAGCTGAAGCTGGATGAACTTCGCAGCATCCGGGAGGCAGAGGGGGTGATTGAGAAGAGTTACAGGGATGTAACCAGACGCAAGGTACAGGACAAGAATAGCTGGGTTACAGTCAGGGGAAAAAAAACAAACAGGCAGACAGTGCAGGGATCCCTCGTGGCCGTTCTCCTTCAAAACAAGTATACCGTTTTGGATGCTGTTGGGGTGGATGACCTACCGGGGGAAGGCCCTAGCGGCCAGGTCTCTGGCACTGAGTCTGGCTCTGGGGCTCAGAAGGGAAGGGGGGAGAATAGAAAAGCAATAGTTGTAGGAGATTCAATGGTTAGGGGAATAGATAGGAGATTCTGTGGTAGCGAGCGAGACTCCCGGAAGGTATGTTGCTTCCCGGGTGCCAGGGCCAGGGATGTCTCGGATCGTGTCTTCAGGATCCTTAAGGGGGAGGGGGAGCAGCCAGAGGTCGTGGTGCACATTGGTACCAACGACGGAGGGAGGAAAAGGGGTGTGGAGGTAATAAATGAGTTTAAGGAGTTAGGCTGGAAGTTAAAAGCCAGGACAGACAGTTGGCATCTCTGGTTTGTTGCCGGTGCCACATGATAGCGAGGCTAGGAATAGGGAGAGAGTGCAGCTGAACACATGGCTGCAGAAATGGTGTAGGAGGAAGGGCTTTATGTATTTGGATAATTGGAGTGCATTCTGGGGAAGGTGGGACCTGTACAAGCAGGACGGGTTGCATCTGAACCAGAGAGGCACCAATATCCTGGGAGGGAGGTTTTCTAGTACTCTTCGGGAGGGTTTAAACTAATTTGGCAGGGGAATGGGAACCGGATTTGTAGTCCAGCAACTAAGGTAGCCGATATTCAGGACGCCAAAGTGTGTAATGAGGCAGTGGGGAAGGGAACACTGAAAAAGGAGAGTACTTGCAGGCACGGAGATGGGTTGAAGTGTGTATCCTTCAACGCAAGAAGCATCAGGAATAAGGTGAGTGAACCTAAGGCATGGTTCGGTACTTGGGACTACGATGTGGTGACCATCACGGAAACTTGTATAGAAAAGGGGCAGAAATGGTTGTTGGAGGTCCCTGGTTATAGATGTTTCAATAAGATTAGGGAGGGTGGTAAAAGAGGTGGGAGGGGGGGGGGTGGCATTGTTAATTAGAGATAGTATAACAGCTGCAGAAAGACAGTTCAAGAAGTATCAGCCTACTGAGGTAGTGTGGGTTGAAGTCAGAAATAGGAAAGGAGCAGTCACCTTGTTAGGAGTTTTCTCTAGGACCCCCAATAGTAGCAGAGATGTGGAGGAACAGATTGGGAAACAGATTTTGGAAAGGTGCAGAAGTCACAGGGTAGTAGTCATGGGTGACTTCAACTTCCCAAACATTGAGTGGAAACTCTTTAGATCAAATAGTTTGAATGGGGTGATGTTTGTGCAGTGTGTCCAGGAAGCTTTTCTAACACAGTATGTAGATTGTCCGACCAGAGGGGAGGCAATATTGGATTTGGTACTTGGTAATGAACCAGGGCAAGTGATAGATTTGTTAGTGAGGGAGCATTTTGGAGGTAGTGACCACAATTCTGTTGCTTTCACTTTAGTAATGGAGAGGGAGAGGTGCGTGCAACAGGGCAAGGTTTACAATTGAGGGAAGGGTACATACGATGTTGTCAGACAAGAATTGAAGTGCATAAGTTGGGAACATAGGCTGTCAGGGAAGGACACAAGTGAAATGTGGAACTTGTTCAAGGAACAGGTACTATGTGTCCTTGATATGTATGTCCCTGTCAGGCAGGGAAGAGATGGTCAAGTGAGGGAACCATGGTTGACAAGAGAGGTTGAATGTCTTGTTAAGAGGAAAAAGGAGACTTATGTAAGGCTGAGGAAACAAGGTTCAGACAGGGCGCTGGAGGGATACAAGATAGCCAGGAGGGAACTGAAGAAAGGGATTAGGAGAGCTAAGAGAGGGCATGAACAATCTTTGGCGGGTAGGATCAAGGAAAACCCCACACCCTTTTACACATATGTGAGAAATATGAGAATGACTAGAGCGAGGGTAGGTCCGATCAAGGACAGTAGCGGGAGATTGTGTATTGCGTCTGAAGAGATAGGAGAGGTCTTGAACGAGTACTTTTCTTCTGTATTTACAAATGAGAGGGGCCATATTGTTGGGGAGGACAGTGTGAAACAGACTGGTAAGCTCGAGGAGATACTTGTTAGGAAGGAAGATGTGTTGGGCATTTTGAAAAACTTGAGGACAGACAAATCCCCCGGGCCTGACGGGATATATCCAAGGATTCTATGGGAAGCAAGAGATAAAATTGCAGAGCCGTTGGCAATGATCTTTTCGTCCTCACTGTCAACAGGGGTGGTACCAGGGGATTGGAGAGTGGCGAATGTCGTGCCCCTGTTCAAAAAAGGGACTAGGGATAACCCTAGGAATTACAGGCCAGTTAGTCTTACTTCGGTGGTAGGCAAAGTAATGGAAAAGGTACTGAAGGATAGGATTTCTGAGCATCTGGAAAGACACTGCTTGATTAGGGATAGTCAGCATGGATTTGTGAGGGTAAGGTCTTGCCTTACAAGTCTTCTTGATTTCTTTGAGGATGTGACCAAGCATGTGGATGAAGGTAAAGCAGTGTATGTAGTGTGCATGGATTTTAGTAAGGCATTTGATAAGGTTCCCCATTGTAGGCTTATGCAGAAAGTAAGGAGGCATGGGATAGTGGGAAATTTGGCCAGTTGGATAACGAACTGGCTAACCGATAGAAGTCAGAGAGTGGTGGTGGATGGCAAATATTCAGCCTGGATCCCAGTTACCAGTGGTGTACCGCAGGGATCAGTTCTGGGTCCTCTGCTGTTTGTGATTTTCATTAATGACTTGGATGAGGGAGTTGAAGGGTGGGTCAGTAAATTTGCAGACGATACGAAGATTGGTGGAGTTGTGGATAGTGAGGAGGGCTGTTGTCGGCTGCAAAGAGACATAGATAGGATGCAGAGCTGGGCTGAGAAGTGGCAGATGGAGTTTAACCCTGAAAAGTGTGAGGTTGTCCATTTTGGAAGGACAAATATGAATGCGGAATACAGGGTTAACGGTAGAGTTCTTGGCAATGTGGAGGAGCAGAGAGATCTTTGGGTCTATGTTCATACATCTTTGAAAGTTGCCACTCAAGTGGATAGAGCTGTGAAGAAGGCCTATGGTGTGCTAGCGTTCATTAACAGAGGGATTGAATTTAAGAGCCGTGAGGTGATGATGTAGCTGTACAAAACTTTGGTAGGCCACATTTGGAGTACTGTGTACAGTTCTGGTCGCCTCATTTTAGGAAGGATGTGGAAGCTTTGGAAAAGGTGCAAAGGAGATTTACCAGGATGTTGCCTGGACTGGAGAGTAGGTCTTACGAGGAAAGGTTGAGGGTGCTAGGTCTTTTCTCATTAGAACGGAGAAGGATGAGGGGCGACTTGATAGAGGTTTATAAGATGATATGTGGAATAGATAGACAGTCAGAGACTTTTTCCCCAGGTGGAACAAACCATTACAAGGGGACATAAATTTAAGGTGAATGGTGGAAGATATAGGGGGGCTGTCAGAGGAAGGTTCTTTACCCAGAGAGTAGTGGGGGCATGGAATGCACTGCCTGTGGAAGTAGTTGAGTCGGAAACATTAGGGACCTTCAAGCAGCTATTGGATCGGTACATGGATTACGGTAGAATGATATAGTGTAGATTAATTTGTTCTTAACGGCAGCCGGTAGCATTGTGGATAGCACAATTGCTTCACAGCTCCAGGGTCCCAGGTTCGATTCCGGCTTGGGTCACTGTATGTGCGGAGTCTGCACATCCTCCCCATGTGTGCGTTGGTTTCCTCCTCATGCTCCGGTTTCCTCCCACAGTCCAAAGATGTGCAGGTTAGGTGGATTGGCCATGATAAATTCCCCTTAGTGTCCAAAATTGCCCTTAGTGTTGGTTGGAGATGTTGACCTTGGGTGGGGTGCTCTTTCCAAGAGCCGGTGCAGACTCAATGGGCCGAATGGCCTCCATCTGCACTGTAAATTCTATCATAATCTATGATTAATCGTAGACAAAGGTTTGGCACAGCATCGTGGGCCGAAGGGCCTGTTCTGTGCTGTATTTTTCTATGTTCTATGTTTCCAATCTCAGCACCTAAGTACTTGCTTGGAATCTTCTCCCAACCAATGCTTTTCCTTGTGCTCCTTCCACAAGGATCCACCTCCAGGATTTGTTTCCTGCAGTTCCCTTTCCCAATAGACTGGTGATAATTGGGGATCTCCCTTTTGACATGGATCAATATCCAAGACCGTGTGAGGGAGGTTTACCCTGCACCAACGCCTGTTCCAATTAGCCAAGGAGGTCTTGATGTTGCACCAAAGACACAAGCAACAGTGTAAAATTCAGAACCAATGGGGTGTTTGCAGGATGTGTGTCATTGCCGCCCAGTAATGTGGTTATAATAAGCTGAGGCCCAGCGAGCAGGCTCACGGCTCACAATTCATTTGACCAATGTTTATTATTAGCAGCGATTCAAGTGGGCAGCTCTCCACCCCCTTCTCAGGGACAATTGGTGATGGGCAATAAATGCTGCCCTCGCCAGCAATGCCCACATCCTGTGAGAGAATAAAATAAACACGGAGAGAGAACTGCAGCGATACATTTCTGCAATAAAACACTTCCTCTTGTGGTGAGCTATTAAACAGTCCGTGCTCACCACCTCCAATTCTTCCAGCATTTGTGTGTTTCAGCCACTTCCCCACTATTTAAATTCCTGTTTTTATAAATGTTAGTGCGATTCTGAAAATACTTTTGTGAAGTGAATGCTGTGAACAGATTAGATGTGAGTGTCAAGGAGCAAAGTGCAGAGTGCTCCATGCCCCAGCTTCAGGCCTCGAGTTCGCAGCTCAAAGATTCAAGGCCTTCTGCAGGAGCGCAGTGGGAAAAGCAGATCCCAGCAGTTTACTCTCCCAGGCTGGAATTTTCCAGGCCCTTTGGCTTCAAGGTGGAAAGGCCGGCAAAAGCCTGCCGCTGGGTTCCGCTGGTGGGTCTGATGTCTTCCTGTTGCCACGCCCCTTTCCCAATGGAAGGAAAGGTAGCAGGTGGAGTCTACACCTTGAGCATAGTTGAAACACTTCAGTTGCCACTGAAGGGCCGCTTGCTGCCTGTGTGGGGAGGGCACACCATCGCCTGGGGAGACGGGCAGATCAGCCCTGGTGCTCTCCCAGCGGGATACGTGAGGTGCTTTCCCTTTTGGGAATTCCAGCATCCTGCGGAGCGTCGTCTGGGGAATCGGCCGCCCCACAACAACGGTGTTGCCTCCTGTTGGTAATCTGCCCCCTTCTCGTTGGCGCTTGCCTTCCCAGCGCACGCGTCCTCAGAGGTTGAAGGCAGGCGCCCTTCGATGTGCCCTCATCGTCCAGGCACAGGCCCAAAAATAGCCACTGCTGAGCTGCCACCCTCTGATTGGTCAGTCGCTCTTTCGAGCAGGCTGCTAACTTTAATAGAATCACCATCCTGGCAACGACCACATTAAGTGGCTGCCCTCCAGTAAAATGTGGCTCCTGTGTCCCACTGCCCACCCGAACAGAATCATCCCCCAGCCCAGTTTTCAACCCCAGTGACAGGATCCATTATTAAAGATGAGATAGCGGAGTATTGGGAAGTGCATGATAAAATAGGACTGAGTCAGCACGGCTTCGTCAAGGGGAGGTCGTGCCTGACAAATCTGTTAGAGTTCTTTGAGGATATAACAGGGAAGTTAGACAAAGGAGAGCCAGTGGATGTGATCTATTTTCATTTCCAGAAGTGAGGCTGTTGCCTCATAGGAGGCTGCCATATAGGAGGCTGTTGAGGCAGCACGGTAGCACAGTGGTTAGCACTGTCGGTTCACAGCGTCAGTGTTCCAGGTTTGATTCCCGGCTTGGGTCACTGTCTGTGCGGAGTCTGCACGCTCTCCCCATGTCTGCATGGGTTTCTTCCGGGTTCTCCGGCTTCCTCCCACTTGCCCCGAAAGACGTGCTGTTCGGTAATTTGGACATTCTCAATTCTCCCTCTGTGTACCCGAACAGGCGTCGAAATGTGGCTTTTCACAGTAACGTCATTGCAATGGAAGCATACTTGTGATAATAAAGATTATTTTTTAAAAATACGTTAAGAGCCCGTGGTGTTCAGGGTAAGATACTGCCAGGGACAGAGGATTGGCTGACTGGCAGAAGGCAGAGAGTGGGGATAAAGGGGTCTTTTTCAGGATGCCAGCCGGTGACTAGTGGTGTGCCTCAGGGGTCGGTGCTGGGACCACAACTTTTCACAATATACATTAATGATCTGGAAGAAAGAACTGAAGGAACTGTTGCTAAGTTTGTCGTTGATACAAAGATTTTTTTTTATAATTTAGAGTACCCAATTCATTTTTCCAATTAAGGGGCAATTTAACGTGGCCAATCCACCTACCCTGAACACCTTTGGGTTGTGGGGGTGAAACCCACGCAAACACAGGGAGAATGTGCAAACTCCACACGGACAGTGACCCAGAGCTGGGATTGAACCTGGGACCTCAGCGCCGTGAGGCAGCAGTGCTAACCACTGCGCCACCGTGCTGCCCACAGATGATACAATGATATGCAGAGGGACAGGTAGCATTGTGGAAGCAGGGGCAGATGGAATATAATGTGGGAAAGTGTGAGGTAATGCACTTTGATAGGAAGGAGGGAGGTAGAGACTATTTTATAAATGGGAAATCAGAAGCACAAAGGGACTCAGGAGCCAAGTGTAAAATGAGCTAAGTTTAATGGGCAGCTTCAGTCAGCAGTTGAGAAGGCAAATGCAATGTTCACATTCATGTCAAGAGGGCAAGAATACAAGAGCAGAGATGTACTTCTGAGGCTGTATAAGGCTCTGGTCAGACCCCATTTGGAGTATTGTGAGCAGTTGTGGGCCCCATATCTAAGGAAGGATGTGGTGGCCTTGGAAAGGGCCCAGAGGAATGCGGTGTTCTCTGTGATTCTTGTTCTCAGGATGGATGTTGTAATGTTCACAAAGATCACAGAAGCTAAGTTCATTAAAAAAGCGAACATTTATTTACCCTACTTAATTAAGCTTGACCATTTACTCCTGTCGTAAACAATAGTCTAATAATCTACAATCTCCACTCAACTAACACTAGTCTCTCCACTCTATCTATAACTGTACTGTCCTCCCCACCACTGCTCTCTCTAGCTCTCCTCCAGCTCTCTCCAGAAATCTGTGAGTCAGTGCTTTAAAAAGTTCTGCATCTAGCTCGACCTAGTGGTTAATTGTGATATGGCAATAACCCTTTGTATTCTGAACATTTCCATAATGTCACATCCCCCTTTCATTGAGAAAAGAAATGGGTGACATCCTTTCTGACATTAATTTTTAGACATATTTGAGAATTCTTTCATACAGTTAATGCTTTCAACTCATTTTGCATATCATTATTTCACTTTCAGAGTTACCGTCGTTAGTGTTTCTACAAATTAAGTCTATTGTGTGGTTTCCTTATTCTTTTCAATCTTCTCAATGCCCTTTCAGTGTCAGAGACATTTTCTATTGTTTGCTCCATTTGTGTAGTCGGTACGGCAGAGTGGTTAGCACTGTTGCTTCACAGTGCCAGGGTCCCAGGTTCGATTCCCGGAGTGAGTCACTGTCTGTGCGGAGTCTGCACGCTCTCCCTATGTCTGCGTGGGTTTCCTCCGGGTGCTCCAGTTTTTTCCCACAAGTCCCGAAAGACGTGCTGTTTGGTGAACATTCTGAATTCTCCCTCAGTGTACCCGAACAGGCACCGGAATGTAGCGACGAGGGGATTTTCAAAGTAACTTCATTGCAGTGTTCATAGATCAGAGAATTTACAGTGCAGAAGGAGGCCATTCGGCCCATCGAGTCTGCACCGGCTCTTGGAAAGAGCACCCTACCCAAGGTCAACGCCGCCACCCTCTCCCCATAACCCAGTAACCCCATAACCCAGTAACCCTACCCAACACTAAGGGCAATTTTTGGACACTAAGGGCAATTTATCATGGCCAATCCACCTAACCTGCACATCTTTGGACTGTGGGAGGAAACCGGAGCACCCGGAGGAAACCCACGCACACACGGGGAGGATGTGCAGACTCCGCACAGACAGTGACCCAAGCTGGAATCGAACCTGGGACCCTGGAGCTGTGAAGCAATTGTGCTATCCACAAGGCTACCGTGCTGCCCAAATGTTAATGTAAGCTTACTGGTGACAATAATAAAGATTATTATACCTGCATGCTTACCTTCAGTGACTGGTGTATGAGGACATCCAGGTCTCATTGCACATTCCCCTCTCCTCATTTATGGCCATTCAGATAATAGTCTGCCTTCTTGTTTTTACTACCGAAGTGGATAACCTCGCATTTCTCCAAATTATACAGCATCTGCCATTCATTTGCCCACTCACTCAACCTGTCCAAATCACACTGACGTATCTCTGCATCCTCCTCACAGCTCACCCTCCCACCCAACTTGGTGTCAGCTGCAAATTTGTAGATATGACATTTTGTTCCTTCATCTAAATCATTAATATATATTGTGAATCGCTGGGGTCCAGCACTGATCCCTGCGATACCCCATGAGTCACTCCTTGCCGATTTGATAAAGACCCGTTCGTTCCTAGTCTTTGTTTCCAGTCTGCCAACCAGTTTTGTATCCATCTCGATACTCTATCCCTAATCCCATGAACTTAATTTTACACTAATCTCTTATGCGGGACTTCACCGAAAGCCTTCTGAAAGTCCAAATAAACCACATCCACAGGCTCCCCCTTGTCATCTCTACTAGCTACATCCTCAAAATATTCTGGTAGATTTGTCAAGCAAGATTTCTCTTTCGTAAATCCATGCTGACTCCGTCCGACCCTGCCACAGTTTTCTAAGTGCTCTGCTATAAAATCTTTGATTATGGATCCTAGAATTTTCCCACTACTGACGTCAAGCTTCCTGGTCTATAATTCCCTGTTTTCTCCCTATCTCCTTTTTTAAATAGGGGAGTTACATGAGCTACCCTCCAACCTGCAGGAACTATTGGGGAGTCTATAGAATCCCGGAAGATGACCACCAATGCATCCACTATTTCTAGAGCCACTTCCTTAAGTTCTCTGGGATGTAGATTCTCAGGCCCTGGGGATTTATCAGCCTTCAATCCCATCAATTTCTCCAACAATATTATCTACTAATATTGATCTCCTTCAGTTCCTCCCTCTTACTAAACTGTGCATTCCCCAACATTCCTGGTATCTGATTTGTGTTCTCATTTGTGAAGACAGAACAAAAGTCGGTGTTTAGTTGCTCAGCCATTTCTTTGTCCCCTGTTGTAAATTCTCCTGGTTCTGACTGTAAGGGACCTACATTTGTCTTCACCAATATCTTTCTATTCACACACCTATAGAAACTTTCACAGTCAGTTCTTATGTTCCCCCATGTACTCTATTTTCCCCTTCTTAATCAATCACTTGGTCCTTCTTTGCTGGGAGTGCCCAGAATACGGGAAGGGGAGAGGGTGAGGGAGAGGACTGGAAATCCAAGGATGGAGAGGTATGAATGAGAGAGAGGAAGAAAGAATATTTAATGGATTCTCCCATTAACCCATCCATGGAAACACAGGAAGTGAAGGAAGAGAAACAGAAAACATCTAGAATATAAACATCAAATAACAGGGAAGCGACAGAGAGAGTGCCAATGATAAGGAGCTCACACAGACAGTAAGGTACAGCTCATACCCTATATTGTATTGTGATGAGCTCATTAACTGTTCTGTTACTAATGTGTGAGTAACACACGTTTCCTGATGTCACACTAACTTCTATTGTTCTAGTTTCTGATCTAGACGGGGGTTTTCGAATAGCGACATTTCCCATTCTGCCATCCAAAGTGTAGGTGGGTATCACATCCCCACCAACACCACACCCATTTCACACTCCATTGAGCACTGATTGGCTGGAGGTGGGACCTCCGCCCCTCACCCGGGAAGAAGTCCCGCCTCAGACAGCTGCTGGCCAATCTGATTGTCTGGCTGGGCCCAGATGCCTGCAGCGCCAGAGGCTGCTGTGGACAGAAGTGGAATTGCATGCAGTCCCTGGGGACGAGGTCCTGGGAAAACAGGTAAAGTGACATTTTCAGAGAATGAAGGTGGGTAGGGTAGGGAAGGTGGAGGGGAGAGTGGAGAGTGGGGGTTTGGAGTGTTGAGTGAGATGTGGGGGTGGGGGAGGTACAGGAATATTCAGCAGCAACCGGTCCCTAAGTGAAGTGCTCCCAATGTTAAAGTTGGCTTCTGATCGAGGCCCCTCCCCACCACGGTACCCTCCCCCAACCTCCCCATTTTCTACCGAGGCCCAAACATATTTGGGCTTCTCCTATTGGTGGGAAATCCTCCAATTGAGGCTGGGCATTAAATGGCCCTTGTGGTCAATAATTGGCTACTTAAGGGCCTGACTTGGGGAAAGGGTGAGCAGCCTGTCCGAGGCCTCCCCGGTCCCAGTGTAAAATGGCCGAGAGGTCAGGGTGCGCGGGAACCCAACGGGAAGTCCATTTGTGCTGTTTCACATTCACCCCTCGCCTAAAAATGCCCCAGTGTGAAAGCAAGGCCCTTATTTGCATGGTCGCATCCTGCTGATTGGCTGGTTGGAGATGGAGAAACACTTCAAACAAAAGTGAGAGAAACAATCGGAAATTACCGGCAAAAACCTCCAGAAACATCTCACACTGCAGACCAGCCAAGAATAAACAATTAAAAATAAACCCAGCCAATCACACAAAACAGTTTCTCCACCATTTTGGATTGGATTGGATTGGATTTGTTTATTGTCATGTGTACCGAGGTACAGTGAAAAGTATTTTTCTGCCAGCAGCTCGACAGATCATTAAGTACATGAGAAGAAAAGGGAATAAAAGAAAATACATAATAGAGCAACACAACATAACATGTACAATGTAACTACATAAGCACTGGCATCGGATGAAGCATACAGGGTGTAGTGTTAATGAGGTCAGTCAGAAAGAGGGTCATTTAAGAGTCTGGTGACTGTGGGGAAGAAGCTGTTTTTGAGTCTGTTCGTGCGTGTTCTCAAACTTCTGTATCTTTTGCCCGATGGAAGAAGTTGGAAGAGTGAGTGAGCCGGGTGGGAGGGATCTTTGATTATGCTGCCCGCTTTCCCCAGGCAGCGGGAGGTGTAGATGGAGTCAATGGATGGGAGGCAGGTTCGTGTTGATTTTAATTATCAATATATAATATTTCCTGTGTATGCAATCAACATTTTAATATCAAACTCTCAAAAATATTTCTCCAATAATGTGGATAAATTTATCCCAAGTATAATTTCCTGGAATTTATTTCTTTCCTAATCCTAGTGAATCTGTGACACTGGGCCCACTGCAGGCTGTGTACTGACAGTATTCCCAATGTTCCGATAGGTGACACATTCCAATGAATGGATGACGAAGGAATGGCTGATATAAACAATCTGGATGGTGTGTGACTGGGAGCTAACTTGGAATTGAAGATGTTGCCACAATGATGCTGCTGCTGTGTTTCTTGGTGGTAGAGAAACCAGGGGAGGGCAGTGTGGCCCAAATCACCTTCAGCGAGCTGCTGCGGTGCATCGTGTAGATCAGCCACCAGAGTGCGCTGCTGGTGGAAATGGGAAACACCACCAACCCCCAGTGAACTGCTCTGTCCCCACCGGTGCCCAGATTCTCAAATGTTGCTGCAGGCTGACCCACCCAGGCAAGGAGCAAGTGTTCAAGTGCACATTTAACCTGCCTTTTAGATTGTGAGGAAGCTGTGAGGGGTTAGAAGGTGAACCAGTTGTCCCAGATGAATGGCTGCTGACCAGGTCTAATTGTAGACCAGCATCAGCTTCATCATGAGCAGGGGTGGAGGGCGAGTGTGAAATCATCAGCAAATACCCTCCTTATTGACACAGATCCAGGAGATTATTGAAGCAGCGGAAGATGGCTGAGCCTAGGAGACAACTCTGATGTCCTGGGGTTATGGTCATTGGCTCTTTGACCACATTTGAATTCCGTTCTGCAAACGCTCCTTGGCGCTATCATCAGCTGATTTCAAATTGGTCACCAACCCCAGTCCGGCTCCGAAATCTCCAGTGATCTCTGGCCACTCGCCACAGCACCGTGTCCCATTCAAACCCCTTCCCAGGGATCCAGGAGGAGGCAGAGCACAGGTTTCTCTCCATCACCGGGGCCTCTAGAATTGAGCCCAGACTAATCCATACCTCAACAATCTCTCCACAATCCACACTGACACCCAGTAGAAAGGATTAGTCACTGACCAATATTTCACAATTATTAGTCCTTAATACTGCAAAGCAAAACCAACTGTTACAAATACTTCCCTCAATGAAAGGACATGATCAATGCAATGTGCTTTTATGACAGAAATGGTTGTAGCAATATTCACAAAGCAAATAATGTCTTCTTAGGCAAATTACAGACTTCATTCCATGAACAATGTTCTCAACACAGTGTCGCATTTGGGCAATTTCAGTCTCTGCAGTAATATCAGGGTCTGAGTGTCCAGTAATATCAGGGTCTGAATGTCCAGTAATATCAGGGTGTGAGTGTCCAGTAATATCACGGAGTGAGTGTCCAGTAATATCAGGGTCTGAGTGTCCAGTAATATCAGGGTGTGAGTGTCCAGTAATATCAGGGTCTGTGTGTCCAGTAATATCAGGGTCTGAGTGTCCAGTAATATCAGGGTCTGAATGTCCAGTAATATTAGGGTATGAGTGTCCAGTAATATCAGGGTCTGAGTGTCCAGTAATATCAGGGTCTGAGTGTCCAGTAATATCAGGGTGTGAGTGTCCAGTAATATCAGGGTCTGAGTGTCCAGTAATATCAGGGTCTGAGTGTCCAGTAATATCAGGGTGTGAGTGTCCAGTAATATCAGGGTGTGAGTGTCCAGTAATATCAGGGTCTGAGTGTCCAGTAATATCAGGGTCTGAGTGTCCAGTAATATCAGGGTCTGAGTGTCCAGTAATATCAGGGTCTGTGTGTCCAGTAATATCAGGGTCTGAATGTCCAGTAATATCAGGGTATGAGTGTCCAGTAATATCAGGGTCTGAGTGTCCAGTAATATCAGGGTCTGAGTGTCCAGTAATATCAGGGTCTGAGTGTCCAGTAATATCAGGGTCTGAGTGTCCAGTAATATCAGGGTCTGAGTGTCCAGTAATATCAGGGTCTGAGTGTCCAGTAATATCAGGGTCTGAGTGTCCAGTAATATCAGGGTCTGAGTGTCCAGTAATATCAGGATCTGAGTGTCCTGTAATATCAGGGTCTGAGTGTCCAGTAATATCAGGGTCTGGGAGGGTCTGAGTGTCCAGTAATATCAGGGTCTGGGAGGGTCTGAGTGTCCAGTAATATCAGTGTCTGCGTGTCCAGTCATGTCAGGGTCTTGGAGGGTCTGAGTGTCCAGTAATATCAGGGTCTGAGTGTCCAGTAATATCAGGGTCTGAGTGTCCAGTAATATCAGGGTCTGAGTGTCCAGTAATATCAGGATCTGAGTGCCCAGTAATATCAGGGTCTGAGTGTCCAGTAATATCAGGGTCTGGGAGGGTCTGAGTGTCCAGTAATATCAGGGTCTGGGATTTACAATCTCGCTCTGATATTGTTGAGAGATTGAAGCCGTTGAAATGTGCAGGAAAGGCAGAGGTGATTGTGATTGGGTGAGGTTTTGGTGACTGCTGCTTGTCCCACTGGTTAATTGTTGCTGGTTTTGAGGTTTAAGAACGATGAACAACAGCATACTCCGCTGTGCTTTCAGTCAGTGATACTGCCGGCTGCCTGGTGCCTGGGCAATGGAATCGAAGCTCAGCATATTTGCATTCCCCTTCACCTGACTGTAATCCAATAGAAATATTGATCAGTATTTATTTCCACACAGAATGGAAGAATGTCTGTCAACAGATCAAACGGTATTATTATTAATAACTGAATGATTTCTTCTTCTTTGCCTTTCTCACTGGAAGATGCTGACAGGCCGCTGGGATGTGCTTTTTATTGACTCTGGTCGCTCTGCTACAGCTGTGAATTTGTACACAGCAAGATCCCACAAATAACAATGTGACAATGACCAATCAGTTGTCATGTTTTTTCGGGATAAATATCACCCAGGACATTAAAGGATGATTCCTCTGCCCATCTTCCAAATAGTCCCAGGGAATATTTTACATTTCATGTCCTCATACCTGAGGGACTGCAGCGGTTCAAGAAGGCAGCTCACCCCCACCTCGTCAATGATAGAATCCCGCTGCCAGCGAACAGCGCGCGGCCGAGGAACACGTGTCTGGGGGGCCCGAGAATCCAGCCCCCAGTGTTGGAATGTCAGTTATTGTTTTTAATGGCATGGTCTGTCTTAATGGCTGCCAAAGAACCCCCCTGAAATTGACAATTAACTCCGACATGTCTCATTCATTCAGCTTTTCATTATTGTTGGAGATTTGGAAAAAAAATATTCTCAGAAGTTTATTTTTCTCTTTTTCTCTCAGTCTCTTTATCCCTCCTCTCTCTCTTTCTTTTCTCCTTCACTTTATTTGGAATCCTGCACCTGACTTGTTGTGGAATTAAATATTCTTCACAGGCTCTTCTAGATTCCGAGCCTCCAAAGTGTCATTCTCAACGGGAAAAACGGTGTTAATCCTCATGGAATCTTGTGCCTCTCAGAAATAAAAGTGATTGGTGTAGTTACCGGCGTCACTCTGGTGAGGTGGAGACTCTGAGACTGCCTCACGCCCGGCCAGCCTTGGTGTAAATGATGCTGGCGGGACGTCACGCTGAGTCAAGATTCCGTGAGGGAGGGGTAAGGTCTGGAGAGAGTGCTGGGTAATGGTGTGCTGATGTATTACAGTGAGGTTCCTGATCTCACACCGTGTGATTCTCACTCCTCCCCCGGCGCGGGGCAGGGGGGGGGGGGGGGAGATTCCAAACACCAATCACGCCGGAGAGAATCACATTTTTCACTTCACTCCAGAGTTTGGGTCCACAGTGTCTTTCTCACGGACGGAGAGGCTCAAAATCACACCTCAAAAAAAATCACCTGTCAAAAAATCGCCCCTCAAAAAATCACCCCTCAAAAAATTATCTTCAAAAAAATCACCTGTCAAAAAACTCACCCCACAAAAAATCACCCCTCAACAAATCATCCCTCAACAAATCATCCCTCAACAAATCACCCCTCAGAAAATCACCCCTCAGAAAATCACCCCTCAAAAAATCACCCCTCAAAAGATGACACCTCAAGTTTCAGGTTGGAAACCCAGAGAAACTCTGTCCCCAACTTTAACCTGGTCACATAGAAGGTACTGGAAACTTTTCAAAATATGTCTGAAATATATAAATAAGCAGTGATTATGCAAATCAGTTTGTGTGAGAGAGAGAGAGAAAGAGATGGTGACAGAATGAAGGAGAGAGGGTGGTGGCACGCGTGAGGGAGAGGACGGCAATGCGAGAGTGGGTGTGTGTGTGAGAGGGTGTGTGTCTGTGTGTGTGTGTGTTTGCGTGAGAGAGTGTGAGTGAGTGTGTGTGAGTGAGTGTGTGAGAGTGTGTGTGTGAGTGTGTGTGAGTGTGTGTGAGTGTATCAATATATGAGTGTGTGTGATGGAGTGGGAAGTTGTGAAATTTCCCAGGTTTAAATTAACTTTCTGAGTTACTGTTAACTCCAGTTTTCTGCAGTTTATCAGTAAATTGGTTCACAGAACCCAATGGATTTGAAAAATATGCCACCACTAACTTTAAAAATAATTGAAACCACGTTGTGCAGACAGACAGGTGGAGCGGGGAAATCAGAGCAGGTTGTGTATCACTCTCCTGTCTGCAACAGAAGGATTGATTTGTAAACTTACAGTAACATTCAAACTCCTCTTTAATTGATGTGGTTTCTATTTTGGGAAACGGCAGCAAATCTAAAATGCAGCAAAGAACAGCAGCTAAGCCCCATTTCCATTTCCTTACCAAAGGAGCAGAAGGAGCTTCTTCAACCTCTTGATTGCTGCTCCGTGTTTTATCTGAAAGAAAACACAAAGATGTTTCTTCAGAATAAATCCATGTAGCCATGATTGAATGATGGAGTGGACTCGATGGGCCGAATGGCCTTACTTCCGCTCCTATGTCTGATGGTCTTATGGTAAAGGTCGAGCTCAGGAAACTTGGAATGACAGCAAATGAAAATTCCAGAGTGACTGGGGCAGTTTTCCTGGGAGACATGAGGCCTCCTCTCTGTTATAAAGTTCATCAGAGAAATCAGCAACTCACAGAACAGGAGGAGGCCATTCGGCCCATTGAACCTGTGCTGGTTCTTTAAAGGGCCATTGTGCCCAATCCCACATTCCTGCTTTTTATCCGGAATCCTGTAAATTCCTGAGACATACACAGAAACATGGAAAATACAAGCAGGAGGAGGCCATTCGGCCCTTCGAGCCTGCTCCCCCATTCATTATGATTATGGCTGATCATCAAGTTCAATAACCTGATCCCGCCTTCCCCCCCATATCCCTTGATCCCTTTAGCCCCAAGAGCAAAATCTAATTATTTCTTGAAATTACACAGCATTTTGGCTTCAACAACTTTCTGTGCGAGTGAATTCCACAGATTCACCACTCTCTGGGTGAAGACATTTCTCCTCACCTCAGTCCTAAAAGGTTTACTCCTTATCCTCAAACCCTGACTACTAGTTCTGGACTCCCTCACCATTGGGAACATTCTTTCTGAATCTACCCTGTCTAATCCTGTTAGAATTTTCAAAGTTTCTGAGAGATTCCCTCTCACTCTTCTAAACTCCAATGAATATAATCCTAACCCACTTAGTCTCTCCTCATAGGTCAGTCCCACCATCCAGGATTCAGCCTGGTAAACCTTCGCTGCTCTCCCTCCACAGCAAGTACCTGCCCAACTCTCTTCTAAGATGATTTCTGGAATCAGCTTCCTCCACATTTTCCGGGCGAGCGTTTCATATCCCGACAAATCTCTGAGTGAAAAACATTTCTCTCCATCTCCCCTCTCGATCTTTACCCAATGATTTTAAATCTCTGATCTCTAGTTGTTAACCCACTCGCCAGAGCAAATAGTTTTTCTCTCTCGATTCAATCCAAAAACTCTCATATCAAACTAATCGGTCAACTCTTAACCATCTCTATTCCCAGGAATTGCTCTGAGAACTGACAATGTGATCACTCTACAAGGATATTCCAGACGCTGGTGAAATATAGGAGGCCGTTCCGTGGACTTTCTATGTCTGAAAGTTTATCTTTTGTGGGTCACTCGATGTAACATTGCCACCCTGAGGGTATGTCTCACACTCTGCAGCTACAGGGCTGGGGACAGCCTCCAACCATCTTCATTCTGTCCGATGTAACTTTACCGCAATTAACGGTAAACTTTGCAAATGAGACAAATAAATTGGTCAAATTATTAGCATGTTAATTACTTCCCAAAACTAACAACATCAAAGGGGTATCTGGGATCGAGCGTAATTCCCGGTGAGCGTTGCAACAATGGTTGAATTAGTTTACTCACAGTCCACTGTTGCATACACAGGGTTCTGGTCTTCATCAGGGATCCTAAAGAAATGCCACACATTAGCTTCATTGCAGCGTTACTGCAGAACAACAGGTCACACTCTTGGCGGAGACGGAGTTTAGATTTTCCAACATGGGCCTTTGATTCCAGTTTTTAAGGACGATGACACGGATGAGCCATATATCCGGAATCATTTACTAAATAAGCAGAATTGGCTCCACAATGTGACCAAAATCGGAAGGCATGCTGGGAAGTTTGATCAAGCTCATGCATCTTATTCTAATTTCAGACTTTGGAAGTGAAAGAGTTGTTTGCGAAACTTCTCATTTTGCAATGATTTCACATCCGGGACAAGAAGCAGCTGTAACATCAGAGAAATGAACGATTCACCTTTGGTCTCCCGGAGGGAGCGAAGACCCCTGTGGGTTGCAGAATCGCTGGGCCAAGAGGCCCATTGATGCCAGCGTGAAACACTCTGGTGTTTACTCCGGCAGCAACACTTTACTGCGATTTTGGGGAATCCCTGCCCTTGTGTCTTAATATCAATAAACCGATCATTTAGAAAATATTTCAGCCCTGATTGATTTATTTTGCCTCCCGTATCCCAAAGAGTGAGAGAGAAAGGCCAGAGCGAGGTGCAGTGGACACAGGGAGTTTGGGATGGGGACAAGGTGACAGCACCTGTCTCAGTCTCTTCCCTTTCTTCTGGGAGTTTAGGATTGGTGACTTTAATCTTTCTATCGCAGAATCACACAGATTCTGCAGAAGAGGCCCTTTGGCCCATCGAGTCTACGCCGATCCCTGACAAACACCTGACCCGCCGACCTAATCCCATTGACCAGCACTTGGCCATAACCTTGAATGTTATGACGGCTAAGTGCCCATCCAGGTACTTTTTAAAGGATGTGAGGCAACTGCCTCTCCCACCCTCCCAGGCAGTGCGTTCCAGACCGTCACCACCCTCCCAGGCAGTGCGTTCCAGACCGTCACCACCCTCCCAGGCAGTGCGTTCCAGACCCTCACCACCCTCCCAGGCAGTGCATTCCAGACCCTCACCACCCTCCCAGGCAGTGCGTTCCAGACCGTCACCACCCCCCCAGGCAGTGCGTTCCAGACCGTCACCACCCCCCCAGGCAGTGCGTTCCAGACCCTCACCACCCTCCCAGGCAGTGCGTTCCAGACCGTCACCACCTTCCCAGGCAGTGCGTTCCAGACCCTCACCACCCTCCCAGGCAGTGTGTTCCAGACCCTCACCACCCTCCCAGGCAGTGCGTTCCAGACCCTCACCACCCTCCCAGGCAGTGCGTTCCAGACCCTCACCACCCTCCCAGGCAGTGCGTTCCAGACCCTCACCACCCTCCCAGGCAGTGCGTTCCAGACTCTCACCACCCTCCCAGGCAGTGTGCTCCAGACCCCCACCACCCTCCCAGACAGCGCGTTCCAGACCCTCACCACCCTCTGGGTAAAAAGGTTTTTCCTCTACTTCCCTCGAAACCACCTGCCCCTCACCTTGAACTTGTGACCCCTTGTAACCGACCTTTCAACTGAGGGCAACAGCAGCTCCCTGTCCACACTGTCCATGCCCCTCATAATCTTGTCCACCTCGATCAGGTCGCCCCTCAGTCTTCTCTGCTCCAGACTAAACAACCCAAATCCATTCAACCTCTCTTCATTACTTAAACGTTCCATCCCAGGCAACATCCTGGTGAATCTCCTCTGCACCCCCTCCAGTGCAATCACATCCTTCCTGTAATGTGGCGACCAGAACTGCACACAGTGCTCCAGCTGTGGCCTCACTAAAGTTCTATAAAACTCCAACATGACCTCCCTGCTATTGTAATCGATGCCCCAATTGATAAAGGCAAGTGTCCCATCTGCCTTTTTCACCACCCTATTAACCTCCCAACTCAATAAACACAAAACATGTCACACTTTGAGAAAGGGCTGGAAACAGTGTGGACTTCTCCTGGGAAATCTGATCCATCTCATTTCTATCAAAGCAATGCAAACTGTGCAGATGTCCATGGTCACACCACCCAAACCAGACTGGTCAGGATTCCCCTGGGCTCCCAGTGAATCCACAATGAATACTGGGATTTTCCGCTATCTGGGCCATGCACTCACTGCTGTCTCGTTACAACCTGGAAATTTCAACACCCATTTTGCACAATATTCCCTGGAACATTTTAATGTTTTGAATGTTAGTTACGAAACACCGAGACTGTCTGTCGTTCACTGACAGTGAAAGTTATATCAGTTTTTGAAGACATGCTAGAGAGCTCTCCACTCCAAGCTGATTAAGCTGTCAGGCGTTAGTGAGGAAACAGGAGAGATTCACTGGGATTGGGTCTGGTGTCAGCAAAACAAATACAAAGAAAGACGGGAGACATTTTTTATCATTAGCAGAACCCAGATTGCAGAGCAATATGATCAAAGGTCTTCAAAATTCTTTAAACTTGGGACAGAAGAGATGGAAGCAGACTTTTACAGGGAGGGTGAAGATTGAGGAGCTCTGGATACAAGCTTATGGAAGAGACTAGAATAGGGCAGATAAATATCTTGACACAGAGTCGGGAGGATGTGGGATTCACCCAGACTAGTGGGTGAGGCAGAAATAATGTCATAATTTGAGATTAGATTGGAGAGGGAGGTGATGAAAAAGAACGCTGAAGAGATTTGGGAACATAGTGTGAATATGATTAGAACTATTTCCTTGTGGGGAGGGTAAAGGCCGACATGGGCTGTTTGGACAGAGCACATGAACACTTGTTTGTTCTAACCACCATGAGGGACTGTGCAGCCAGCGAGACACGGGCACTGAACCAGCACGCAGGGCGAGGGGGGCAATTATCCAGCACGAATGTCCGAAGGGCGAGGTTTAGTGCGTCAACTGTTAAAACCACCCTGGCTCTCAGCAGCAGCAGTTAGGTGCCTGTTGGTCAATACTGGGGTGGTTGTGATGCCAGGACAGTTGGAGATGACTGGCACCAGTCAAGCACTGGCACATGTGTTGGTCTCAACAGTAGCAGGTCACACACTTGAATGATAGGCTGCAAGGAGAATGTGGCTCCTCACTAAAAGCAGCAAGTTATAAAATAATCACCCTGTGCAGTAACAGTATCAGACACAAGACGAGTCATATTTACCCTTGTGTGGAGTTCTTTGCAGAGTGCAACCTCTTTTTTACAAGATAACGTGTGAGCAGAGCGAAGCAGAACAAGACAACAAAGGCCAGGATTATACCCGTGCTTAAAACAATCGCATCTGCTGTCCCGGGATTCTGGTCGGATGATTGTTCTGTAAAGTATCAGAATGTTACACACACGGCAGCTTCAGTATATTCAGCTTCAGATATTAGTTCAGCCTCAATCAGAATATTACATCCAGTTCTGGGTATCGCACATTCGGAAGGATGTGAAGGTATCGGAGAGAGAGCAGCAAAGATTCAAAACAACGGATCCAGGGATGAGGAACTTCAGTTCCGGGGATATATTGGAGAAGTTGGACCATTCTCCTTGGAGAGAAGAAGGATCAGAGGAGATTTGATAGAGATGTTCAAAATCACAGGAGTTCTGACCAGAGCAGACAGGGAGAAACTGTTCCCCTTTCTGAAAAGATTGAGACAGAGGGCAAAAAAATAATTTGCAAAAAAGGCAAATGCGAAATGAAGAAAAAACTTCTTCACACAGCGAGTGGTTAGGATTCGGAATGTTCTGTCTGCGGGTGTGGTGGAGACAGATTCACATAGCGAGTGGTAAGGATCCGGAATGTTCTGTCTGAGAGTGTGGTGGAGACAGATTCACACAGCGAGTGGTTAGGATCTGGAATGTTCTGTCTGAGAGTGTGGTGGAGACAGATTCACACAGCGAGTGGTTAGGATCCGGAATGTTCTGCCTGAGAGTGTGGTGGAGGCAGATTCACGCAGTGAATGGTTAGGATCTGGAATGTACTGTCTGTGAGTGTGGTGGAGGCAGATTCACACAGCGAGTGGTTAGGATCCGGAATGTACTGTCTGAGAGTGTGGTGGAGGCAGATTCATGCAGTGAGTGGTTAGGATCTGGAATGTTCTGTCTGTGAGTGTGGTGGAGGCAGATTCACACAGCAAGTGGTTAGTATCTGGAATGTTCTGTCTGAGAGTGTGGTGGAGACAGATTCACACAGCGAGCGGTAAAGATATGGAATGTTCTGTCTGAGAGTGTGGTGGAGACAGATTTACACAGCGAGTGGTTAGGATCTGGAATGTTCTGTCTGAGAGTGTGGTGGAGACAGATTCACACAGCGAGTGGTTAGGATCCGGAATGTTCTGCCTGAGAGTGTGGTGGAGGCAGATTCACGCAGTGAGTGGTTAGGATCTGGAATGTACTGTCTGTGAGTGTGGTGGATGCAGATTCACACAGCGAGTGGTTAGGATCCGGAATGTACTGTCTGAGAGTGTGGTCGAGGCAGATTCATGCAGTGAGTGGTTAGGATCTGGAATGTTCTGTCTGTGAGTGTGGTGGAGGCAGATTCACACAGCAAGTGGTTAGTATCTGGAATGTTCTGTCTGAGAGTGTGGTGGAGACAGATTCACACAGCGAGCGGTTAGGATCTGGAATGTACTGTCTGTGAGTGTGGTGGAGACAGATTCACACAGCGAGCGGTAAAGATCTGGAATGTTCTGTCTGAGAGTGTGGTGGAGACAGATTTACACAGTAAGTGGTTAGGATCTGGAATGTACTGTCTGAGAGTGTGATGTAGACAGTTTCGCACAGCGAGTGGTGAGGGACAGACAGAGTCAGGTATTGAGAAGGTGCCAAGGAGTGTTGACCAAGTTGGAGGGAAGTACCAGGGGGCAGCCTGTTAACCACCCATGGTGGGGACTTCAAACCTGTTCAACCACCAAAACCACCTCCTTCTTAACTAAACCCTCAGATTGTGTCTCAGTTAGAGACTGGGGGACAATGCATGTTGGCCATGTTACAGAAACACGTAAAACTGTTGTGGCCCACGGAATGCCAAGGAGAGTGTGGGCGGAGAAGTCTCCGGCCGTGTTGGAGGACGAATCGGTGCCGGCCAACCCAGATTTTTCCAAACTGCAGAGCTGAGCAGAATCCTCTTGAATCTCTCCCCCAGAAGAGGGGGATTCTCTCTCAAATCTCAGCTTGAACCCCCTTCAGGTACACAGAGCAGTTAGTGAGTACTCAAAACCTGAATACAGAGCTGGGGAGGGGGATCTTTCCGGTTCCTCTTCCATTAAAAGTACCAGACCTCTCAAAGGCCTCAGGAAAATGCTGCTCTAATATTCTGTGTAACTGAGACAAGTTGTTGGTGAGTCTGCTGAAGCTGACCACATATCAGAAACTCAGCAGGTTTGAAGTTCTCTGTCCATGGGTAACGCTCAGCTCAACACAAGTTGAAGCCTGTCTCCAGAGGGGATCCCACAGCCTGAGAATCCGGCCTGAATGGTCCAGCTTGAGGGTCCAAGCCAACCGATGGTTCAATACCTTGCACACTGATTAACTACTTACTTACCTTGCAGGTCAGCTGTTTAGTTCGGGAGAGAGAGCCGGGATCTTAGAAACAGCGCGGGAATTTGAAAAAGCGCGGGAGCTGCGAGGCAGAGGGGACCGTTTAAAAGGTCGCTGCCTGGGTGAGGTAAGTACTGATTAACTACTTACTTACCTTGCAGGTCAGCTGTTTAGTTCGGGAGAGAGAGCCGGGACCTTAGAAACAGCGCGGGAATTTGAAAAAGCGCGGGAGCTGCGAGGCAGAGGGGACCGTTTAAAAGGTCGCTGCCTGGGTGAGGTAAGTACTGATTAACTACTTACTTACCTTGCAGGCCCAGTCGATTTCAGCAGGAGTGGAGCAGGCTAGTCCATTTCAGCCCCCCGAAAAAAATAAAAATAAAAAATAAAAATTTAAAGGAGAGACTTACCTCACAGAAATCACTTCCTCACTGCCCCCCAGTGCGGAAGTGATTTCTGGGAGGTAAGTCTCTCCTTTAAATTTTTATTTTTTATTTTTATTTTTTTAAATTTTAGTGTTTAAGGTGGGAACAGGAAGTCGACCCGCAGACTTCTGGGAAGACCCTCACCAATAAATTCTGGCGGAGAGGAAACCCGAGACACTACACGTGTAGTGTCTCCCACCCGCCCTCCTCCTCTAACATAATAATAAAACCCATTGGTGTGAGGTAAGTACCATATTTTATTATTGTTATTAATATTTTTTTTGTTTTTAAAATTTAATTTAGTTGTTAGCCAGATCTTGGTAGAAAGTTAGAGGAATGGCAGGGAAGGGAGTGCAATGTTCCTCCTGCAGGATGTTTGAGGTGAGGGATGCCGTTAGTGTCCCTGCTGATTTTACCTGCAGGAAGTGCTGCCATCTCCAGCTCCTCCAAGACCGAGTTAGGGAACTGGAGCTGGAGTTGGAAGAACTTCGGGTCATTCGGGAGGCAGAGGGGGTCATAGATAGCAGCTTCAGGGAATTAGTTACACCAAAGATTGGAGATAGATGGGTAACTGTAAGAGGGACTGGGAAAAAGCAGTCAGTGCAGGGATCCCCTGCGGTTGTTCCCCTGAGAAACAAGTATACCGCTTTGGATACTTGTGGGGGGGACGACTTACCGGGGTAAGCCATGGGGTACGGGCCTCTGGCACGGAGTCTGTCCCTGTTGCTCAGAAGGGAAGGGGGGAGAGGAGCAGAGCATTAGTAATTGGGGACTCGATAGTCAGGGGCACAGATAGGAGATTTTGTGGGAGCGTGAGAGACTCACGTTTGGTATGTTGCCTCCCAGGTGCAAGGGTACGTGATGTCTCGGATCGTGTTTTCCGGGTCCTTAAGGGGGAGGGGGAGCAGCCCCAAGTCGTGGTCCACATTGGCACTAACGACATAGGTAGGAAAGGGGATAAGGATGTCAGGCAGGCTTTCAGGGAGCTAGGATGGAAGCTCAGAACTAGAACAAACAGAGTTGTTATCTCTGGGTTGTTGCCCGTGCCACGTGATAGTGAGATGAGGAATAGGGAGAGAGAGCAATTAAACACGTGGCTACAGGGATGGTGCAGGCGGGAGGGATTCAGATTTCTGGATAACTGGGGCTCTTTCTGGGGAAGGTGGGACCTCTACAGACAGGATGGTCTACATCTGAACCTGAGGGGCACAAATATCCTGGGGGGGAGATTTGTTAGTGCTCTTTGGGGGGGTTTAAACTAATGCAGCAGGGGCATGGTAACCTGGATTGTAGTTTTAGGGTAAGGGAGAATGAGAGTATAGAGGTCAGGAGCACAGATTTGACGTCGCAGAAGGGGGCCAGTGTTCAGGTAGGTGGTTTGAAGTGTGTCTACTTCAATGCCAGGAGTATACGAAATAAGGTAGGGGAACTGGCAGCATGGGTTGGTACCTGGGACTTCGATGTTGTGGCCATTTCGGAGACATGGATAGAGCAGGGACAGGAATGGATGTTGCAGGTTCCGGGGTTTAGGTGTTTTAGTAAGCTCAGAGAAGGAGGCAAAAGAGGGGGAGGTGGCGCTGCTAGTCAAGAGCAGTATTACGGTGGCGGAGAGGATGCTAGATGGGGACTCATCTTCCGAGGTAGTGTGGGCTGAGGTTAGAAACATGAAAGGAGAGGTCAGACTGTTGGGAGCCTTCTATAGGCCTCCAAATAGTTCTAGGGATGTAGAGGAAAGGATGGCGAGGATGATCCTGGATAAGAGCGAAAGTAACAGGGTAGTTATTATGGGAGACTTTAACTTTCCAAATATTGACTGGAAAAGATAGTTCGAGTACATTAGATGGGTCGTTTTTTGTACAGTGTGTGCAGGAGGGTTACCTGACACAGTTTGTTGACAGGCCAACAAGAGGCGAGGCCACATTGGATTTGGTTTTGGGTAATGAACCAGGCCTGGTGTTGGATTTGGAGGTAGGTGAGCACTTTGGGGACAGTGACCACAATTCGGTGACGTTTACGTGAAGGATGGAAAGGGATAAGTATACACCGCAGGGCAAGAATTATAGCTGGGGGAAGGGAAATTATGATGCCATTAGACGTGACTTGTGGGGGGGGATAAGGTGGAGAAGTAGGCTGCAAGTGTTGGACACACTGGATAAGTGGAGCTTGTTCAAGGATCAGCTACTGCGTGTTCTTGATAAGTATGTACCGGTCAGGCAGGGAGGAAGGTGCCGAGCGAGGGAACCGTGCTTTACCAAAGAAGTGGAATCTCTTGTTAAGAGGAAGAAGGAGGCCTATGTGAAGATGAGGTGTGAAGTTTCAGTTGGGGCGATGGATAGTTACAAGGTCGCGAGGAAGGATCTAAAGAGAGAGCTAAGACGAGCAAGGAGGGGACATGAGAAGTATTTGGCAGGAAGGATCAAGGAAAACCCAAAAGCTTTCTATAGGTATGTTAGGAATAAGCGAATGACTAGGGAAAGAGTAGGACCAGTCAAGGACAGGGATGGTAAGTTGTGTGTAGAGTCTGAAGAGATAGGCGAGATACTCAATGAATATCTTTCGGCAGTATTCACTCAGGAAAAAGACAATGTTGTGGAGGAGAATGCTGAGCTCCAGGTAAATAGATTAGATGGCATTGAGGTACGTAGGGAAGAGGTGTTGGCAATTCTGGACAGGCTGAAAATAGATAAGTCCCCGGGACCTGATGGGATTTATCCTAGGATTCTCTGGGAGGCCAGGGAAGAGATTGCTGGACCATTGGCTTTGATTTTTATGTCATCATTGGCTACAGGAATAGTGCCAGAGGACTGGAGGATAGCAAATGTGGTCCCTTTGTTCAAAAAGGGGAGCAGAGACAACCCCGGCAACTATAGACCGGTGAGCCTCACGTCTGTAGTGGGTAAAGTCTTGGAGGGGATTATAAGAGACAAGATTTATAATCATCTAGCTAGGAATAATATGATCAGGGATAGTCAGCATGGCTTTGTGAAGGGTAGGTCATGCCTCACAAACCTTATCGAGTTCTTTGAGAAGGTGACTGAACAGGTAGACGAGGGTAGACCAGTTGATGTGGTGTATATGGATTTCAGCAAAGCGTTTGATAAGGTTCCCTACAGTAGGCTATTGCAGAAAATACGGAGGCTGGGGATTGAGGGTGATTTAGAGATGTGGATCAGAAATTGGCTAGCTGAAAGAAGACAGAGGGTGGTTGTTGATGGGAAATGTTCAGAATGGAGTTCAGTCACAAGTGGAGTACCACAAGGATCTGTTCTGGGGCCGTTGCTGTTTGTCATTTTTATCAATGACCTAGAGGAAGGCGCAGAAGGGTGGGTGAGTAAATTTGCTGACGATACTAAAGTCGGTGGTGTTGTCGATAGTGTGGAAGGATGTAGCAGGTTACAGAGGGATATAGATAAGCTGCAGAGCTGGGCTGAGAGGTGGCAAATGGAGTTTAATGTAGAGAAGTGTGAGGTGATTCACTTTGGAAGGAATAACAGGAATGTGGAATATTTTGCTAATGGTAAAGTACTTGAAAGTGTGGATGAGCAGAGGGATCTAGGTGTCCATGTACATAGATCCCTGAAAGTTGCCACCCAGGTTGATAGGGTGGTGAAGAAGGCCTATGGAGTGTTGGCCTTTATTGGTAGAGGGATTGAGTTCCGGAGTCAGGAGGTCATGTTGCAGCTGTACAGAACTCTGGTACGGCCGCATTTGGAGTATTGCGTGCAGTTCTGGTCACCGCATTATAGGAAGGACGTGGAGGCTTTGGAGCGGGTGCAGAGGAGATTTACCAGGATGTTGCCTGGTATGGATGGAAAATCTTATGAGGAAAGGCTGATGGACTTGAGGTTGTTTTCGTTGGAGAGTAGAAGGTTAAGAGGAGACTTAATAGAGGCATACAAAATGATCAGGGGGTTGGATAGGGTGGACAGTGAGAGCCTTCTCCTGCGGATGGAAATGGCTGGCACGAGGGGACATAGCTTTAAACTGAGGGGTAATAGATATAGGACAGAGGTCAGAGGTAGGTTCTTTACGCAAAGAGTAGTGAGGCCGTGGAATGCCCTACCTGCTACAGTAGTGAACTCGCCAACATTGAGGGCATTTAAAAGTTTATTGGATAAACATAAGGATGATAATGGTATAGTGTAGGTTAGATGGCTTTTGTTTCGGTGCAACATCGTGGGCCGAAGGGCCTGTATTGCGCTGTATTGTTCTATGTTCTATGTTCTATGTTCTATCACTGCCTACAAAGGCCTCAACCTCAGCAGCAAAGATCCTCAAATATCTCACACCCAGTTTAATCCCCATCATTTTGATTCTTTCCCTTCCCCCTGTGTGTCTGTCTTGTGTGCATGTGGGTGGAGGGTGGGACAGTGTTTGGGGAATAGTTAGACAAGTAAATCAGTGTTACATTATTTCCATGATATGTTCATCTTTTACCCTTTTTATAAAGAAACAGTTCTAATGTTTTACTTTCAAATCTGGTGCCTGTAACTCATTGGAGAAGTCAAGGGTCAAAGATCTCAGGAAAATACTCAATTACTGATTAATTCACTTATGTTGGGACTCTGGGATCTGTGTGGCTGGAACTGACCGTGCGCTGGCCCAGGGTGTCGTAGCAAAATGTATCGCCGTCCGTTCACTGACGCTGGGTCACAATCCTGGATCTCCCTCCCTAACAGCAGTACCTACACCACATGGAGTGCAGCGGTTCAAGAAGGCAGCTCACCACCACCTTCTCCAGGGCAGTTAGGGATGGCATCTTGCCAATAAAGTATGAATATAAAACAAAACAGCTCGAGGCACCACATTGGCAAAAACCCGAGCAAACAAAGGAATCAAAGAATTAAGGTTCTGGAAGATAACTTCAAGAAGGTTCTATCTGAGTAAAACCACATGAGAATCATGGAAACTGTACTTACTGGTTACACACAGCTGTGATCCATTCCCACTGATATCTCCCCACACGGAGCAGTAATAGACGGCAGTGTCATTGGGCTGCACATTGCTGATTGTCAGGATGAAGGTTTCATTGGACGTGTCTCGGGAAGGATGGAAACGCTCAGTGAAACCTGGACTCCGTTGTGTGCTGTTCTTTATATCATGGGTTAAAACCCTCTCCGTATCTTTCCCTGGCAGCTTCCGGTTCCAGCGAACATCGGTGTGTGTCACTGCGGCGTTCCGCATGGTGCAGTGTAACCGTGCAGTCTGATCCTCTGTGACACGTTCCAGACTCGGAGACTGGATAAGGACTGGAGCATTCGCACCTTTAAGAGAAAAATATCAACAAGTTAAACACCAGTCTGAAGGTTCCTAAGTGTTTAAAGGGAATGTTCGGTGTTAAAAACGAGAACCAGATTCTAAGACTGAACCGATGGACTGATTCATTCAAATAAAGTAAAATATATTTGTGTGAGTAAATTAAAAATCAGTTGCTTGGTTGTTGAGGATTGAATCTTGTCAAATAGAGAAACATTGTTGAACGTTTTCATTTTGTACTCATCGAGAAAAACACAGGAATGTTAAATGAAAAAGAATCACAATTTATTCTACAGGGGAAATGGTGGCAATGGGCGGCACTGTAGAGCAGTGGTTGGCACTGTTGCTTCACTGCTCTCGGGTCCCAGGTTTGATTCCCGGCTTGGGTCACTGTCTGTCGGAGTCTGCGCATTCTCCCCGTGTCTGCGTGGATTTCCTCCGGGCGCTCCGGTTTCCTCCCACAAGTCCCGAAAGACGCGTTGTTAGGTAATTTGAACATTCTGAATTCTCCCTCTGTGTACCCGAACAGGTGCTGGAATGTGGCAACTAGGGGCTTTTTACAGTAACTTCATTACAGTGTTAATGTAAGCCTATTTGTGACAATAAAGATTATTAAAAAAGAAAGTAAACTCTGATTGGCTGAAACGTTGCCATGGAGAATTACCCCGAATTAGAGGCTCCCAAAGCTCCTGTTGAATTGAAAGAAAGGAGCACGGCTTGAAGATATTCCTTCTGTTTGCAGACAGCCGGTATCTGTCTCGCTTTGAGCGAGTCACACATCAGCTCATGTTTAAAAGTATCTGAGTTAAATGTCAATTAGTTGAAACATATTGTTACAACTCCCTGGGCCAGTGCGCGGTCAATTCCAGCCCCACTTGACCCGGAGTCACAACATGGTTGATGTTAACTTTTATTTTACAATACCCGAGGTCTTCAGCTGCCCAATAATTACAGTCATCAGGTTTGTAAATTTAAACATAATTAACTTCTTATTAAAAATAACTAATTAAACAAGCAACAAATACAACTGGCTAACTATTATGGAATATCTATGTAATATCTAGCACCCCCACCCTTGTGTTCCTCACTCCTGCTCAAATTAAAGGTCATGGACCAAAAAAGATAGAGACCAAATAATAGAAATAGGAACTGAGGGAACAACAGGAATGCCGCTGGGAATGTGAAGAGGAATAGCTACGTCAGTGGGCAGAGTGATGTGCGTCTGGATGGACGGCAGCTCCTGATTACACCTCCCAGTCTCAGGCTCTCCCCACACCCTGTCCCCACTCACGGAGCCACACATCTCCCAATCCCTCCTCTCACATTCCAGCTCCTCTGCTTCTCTGCTCTGTGCTCCGGTGCACCAGAAATGTTGCCGGAAAATCCCTAATCCCCTCCCCATCCTGCTCACTGCTTCCCTCGGAATGATCACTTTCCCTGACAGTGAATCCTCATAATCATTCTGCTGCTGTGTACAGTCAGCCTCCCCCCACCCCCAACTCACCCCCAACCTCATCCCTCATGCACCCACCCCTCCCAACCTCACCCCCAAACTGAGTGTATCCCATTCTCCAATCACGGTCCCACAGCTGCCTCAGCTGTACGGCGTGGGGGGGGGGGCATCGCTGGGATGCCCCAGATCCAGGGGGGAATAGATCGCACACATGTTCACTTGCACACACCGGGGTACCACGGAGTTCCCTTCACCAACAAAAAGGGATTCCACTCTCTGAACCTCCAACTTGTGAGCGACCGGCACATGGAGATCGTGCTCGTGTGTGCACACTTCCCCGGGAGTGTGCACAACAGCTGCATCCTGGGGCAGTTAGACATCCCCGACATCTTCGAGGGACACCCCAGGGTGAAGGGGTACCTGCTGAGGACCTTTGCTGTTTGGAGGACAGTGTTAATAAGTTTGCAGATGACATAAAGGTTGGTGGAATTGTGGATAGCGATGAGGACTGTCAGAGGATACGGCAGGATATAGATCGTTTGGAGACTTGCGCAGAGAGATGGCAGATTGACTATAATCCGGCTAAATGTGAGGTTATGCTTTTTGGAAATTCTACAATATTTGGGAAATATACATTAAATGCCAGAGCCCTTGAGAATATTGATAGGCAGAGGGATCTGGGTGTACAGGTACACAGGTCAGTGGAAGTGGCAAAACAGGTGAAGGAGGTTGTCAAGAAGTCATACGGACTGCTTGCCTTCATCGGTCCGGCAATTGAGCATAAAAATTGGCACGTCATGCTCTAGTTGTATAGAACCTTAGTTAGGCCACTTGGAATACAGTGTTTAATTCTGGTCACCACACGACCAGAAGGATGTGGAGGGTTTGGAGAGGGTATAGCAGAGGTTTACCAGGATGTTGCCTGGTATGGAGGGCATTAACTATGAGGAGAGGTTGGAGAAACATGGTTTGTTCTCACGAGAGCGGCGGAGTTTGAGGGATATGCTGATAAAAGTCTCCAAAATTATGAGGGGCATGGACAGCGTAGACAGGCAAAAGCTTTGTCCCAGGGTGGGAGAGTGAATTACTGGGGGACACAGGTTTAAGGTGCAAGGGGCAAAGTTTAGAGGCGATGTGCAAGGGAAGTTTTTTTACACAGAGGGTAGCGGGTGCCTGGAACTCGCTGTCGGAGGAGATGGTGAACTCAGCTACGAAAGTGACGTTTATGGGGCACCTTGACAAATCCATAAATAGGATGGGAATAGAGGGATAAGTTCTCCGGAAGTATAGAAGGTTTTCAGTTAGATGGGCAATATGGACGGCGCAGGCATGGAGCTGAAGGAGCCGGTCCTGTGCTGTACTTTTCTTTGTTCTTAAAGCTGCGATTGAGGAGTAGTCAATGTGAGGTCATCGTTGAATTTAACCATTTATTTGTTTACAGAGAGATGGCCAATGGGATATAGTTTCTGTTTTGGAAGGTCACTGGAGTGTAGATAATTGGTGAGGGATGGTGTTTAGTCCTCGCTGGGCAGGTCATGGGATATCACATTGGGATGTTTGAAATAAGATTTGTTTTACCATAAAAGGTGCCTATTGGTCAGACTCACCACTCCTGGGGTGAAATATCCTTTCCTCACAGTTTTATGAATTGTAAATTGTTTGGGGTTTCCTGTCCGGGATCCGAACAAAAGTTGGGGTCTGGTCTGGGAACCTTCACAACTCCCCACTATCATTCATGACTGGATGTGAAAGGACAGCTGTGCTTAGATCTGACCGTCTGTCCACTCCTCCCCACACAATCCATGCTCATTTCACACACACATTCTCAGCAACGGAGCCATTTCTTTGTCTCCACAATCAAACCATCCATTCGACTGACTCCTGCTGCTCGCAATTGGGAGCCACCTCCTGCCCACTCCCAGCTCCTGATCCTGCAATCAGTCTTCACTCTCACCCACAACACTGGCACTCCACTGATCAACATCATAACTGATATCTGTGTGAATGTGATGGCCACTATCTGTCCCTCCTCAGAATCTTTCACCTCTCCACTCTGTTTAACACCACTGAGCACAGGTTCCTGTTTAAAAGTCTCCGATCCACATTCCAGCCCCTGGCACTGCTCTCTCACGGTCCCACTCCTGCTGCTCACATCATCCACATTATATCAGCACCAAAGGATTTCTCCTCCAGTGTCTGAATGATCGCCTCTGCTGTGTCCCCAGGGGACCATCCCTGGCTCCCTCCTCATCCCCATTTCACCCTCAGAAACCTGGTCAACATTCCCAACTTCACCATCACTCAGATCAGTCTCTCCACCTCCTCCATTGATCCCAATGTTCTTTCCACACTCTCCAAATGTCTGTCCAACATTCGGACTCGGCTCAGACAAAGTTTCTCTGCAGCTCAGTAAACAGCCACACGGCACTAACCTCCCCAGACACCCCCTCAGGATAAAGCCAGAGATGTGGAACTTTGGGGAATTGCTGAAGCTGAGCTCAGCTTCTTCTCCACAGTGAACCCATCAGTAAGATCACTTTACATCACCTCCTAGCTCTTCATCATCACAAACTCATCTCCAATTCACTCATCTGGAAGAGGCTATTGCTGTGGGTAATTGGAATGAAAACTCTACTTACTGGTTACATTCAGCCGGCTTCCACTCCCATAGACCCTTCCCCCCACTGAGCAGTAATTAGGTCCAGTGGTTAGGATCTGGAATGTACTGTCTGAGAGTGTGGTGGAGACAGATTCACACAGCGAGTGGTTAGGATCCGGAATGTTCTGTCTGAGAATGTGGAGGAGACAGATTCACACAGCGAGTGGTTAGGATCCGGAATGTACTGTCTGAGAATGTGGAGGAGACAGATTCACACAGCGAGTGGTTAGGATCTGGAATGTTCTGTCTTAGAGTGTGCTGAAGGCAGATTCACACAGCGAGTGGTTAGGATCTGGAATGTTCTGTCTGTGAGTGTGGTGGAGATAGATTCACACAGCGAGTGGTTAGGATCCGGAATGTTCTGTCTGAGAGTGTGGTGGAGACAGATTCACACAGCGAGTGATTAGGATCCAGAATGTTCTGTCTGAGAGTGTGGTGGAGGCAGATTCACACAGCGAGTGGTTAGGATCTGGAATGTTCTGTCTGAGAGTGTTATGTGGACAGGTTCACACAGCGAGTTCTGAGGGACAGACAGAGTCAGGTATTGAGAAGGTGCCAAGGAGTGTCGACCAAGTTGGAGGGAAGTACCAGGGGCAGTCTGTTAACCACCCATGGTGGGGACTTCAAACCTGTTCAACCACCAAAACCACCTCCTTCTTAACTAAACCCTCAGATTCTGTCTCAGTTAGAGACTGGGGGACAATGCATGTTGGCCATGTTACAGAAACAGGTAAAACTGTTGTGGCCCACGGAATGCCAAGGAGAGTGTGAGCGGAGAAGTCTCCGGCCGTGTTGGAGGACGAATCGGTTCCGGCCAACCCAGATTTTTCCAAACTGCAGAGCTGAGCAGAATCCTCTTGAATCTCTCTCCCAGAAGAGGGGGATTCTCTCTCAAATCTCAGCTTGAACCCCCTTCAGGTACACAGAGCAGTTAGTGAGTACTCAAAACCTGAATACAGAGCTGGGGAGGGGGATCTTTCCGGTTCCTCTCCCATTAAAAGTACCAGACCTCTCAAAGGCCTCAGGAAAATGCTGCTCTAATATTCTGTGTAACTGAGACAAGTTGTTGGTGAGTCTGCTGAAGCTGACCACATATCAGAAACTCAGCAGGTTTGAAGTGCATCTTCCGTGGATAACGCTCAGCTCAACACAAGTTGAAGCCTGTCCCCAGAGGGGATCCCATAGCGTGAGAATCCGGCCTGAATGGCCCAGTTTGAGGTTCCAAACCATCCGATGGTTCAACACCTCGCATTCTGAAGAGATCACGGCCTACAAAGACCTCAACCTCAGCAGCAAAGATCCTCAAATATCTCACACCCAGTTTAATCCCCATCATTTTGATCCTTTCCCTTCCCCCCTGTGTGTCTGTCTTGTGTGCATGTGGGTGGAGGGAGGGACGGTGTTTGGGGAATAGTCAGACTAGTAGATCAGTGTTACATTATTTCCATTATATGTTCATCTTTTACTCTTTTTATAAAGAAACAGTTCAAATGTTTTACTTTCAAATCTGGTGCCTGTAACTCATTGGAGAAGTCAAGGGTCAAAGATCTGAGGAAAATACACAAATTACTGGTTAATTCACTTATGTTGGGACTCTGGGATCTGTGGGGCTGGAACTGACCGTGCGCTGGCCCAGGGTGTCGTAACAACATGTATCGCCGTCCCTTCACTGTCGCTGGGTCACAATCCTGGAACTCCCTCCCTAACAGCAGTACCTACACCACATGGAGTGCAGCGGTTCAAGAAGGCAGCTCACCACCACCTTCTCCAGGGCAGTTAGGGATGGCATCTTGCCAATAAAGTATGAATATAAAACAAAACAGCTCGAGGCACCACATTGGCAAAAACCCGAGTAAACAAAGGAGACAAAGAATTTAAGTTCTGGAAGATAAGTTCAAGAAGATTCTATCTGTGAATAAAACCACAGGAGAATCATGGGAACTGTACTTACTGGTTACATTCAGCTGTGATCCATTCCCACTGATGTCTCCCCACACGGAGCAGTAATAGACGGCAGTGTCACTGGGCTGCACGTTGCTGATTGTCAGGATGAAGGTTTTATTGGACGTGTCTCGGGAAGGATGGAAACGCTCAGTGAAACCTGGACTCCATCGTGTGTTGTTCTTTATATCATGTGTTAAAACCCTCTCCATATCTTTCCCTGGCAGCTCCCGGTTCCAGTGAACATCGGTGTGTGTCACTGCGGCGTTCCGCATGGTGCACTGTAACCGTGCAGTCTGACCCTCTGGGACACGTTCCAGACTCGGAGACTGGATAAGGACTGGAGCATTCGCACCTTTGAGAGAAAAATATCAACAAGTTAAACACCAGTCTGAAGGTTCCAAAGTGTTTAAAGGGAATGTTCGGTGTTAAAAAGCGAGAACCAGGGGCGTCATTCTCATCAGCGGGTCGGAGAACGGCCGTTGGCCGCCGTGAATCCCGCCCCCGCCGGTTGCCGAAGTCTCCGAAGGAAGAAAAGTCGGCGGGGCGTTAATGTCGCCGCTGCCACGGAGAATGTCACGGGTCTGCGCAAGGCAGCCGATTTTCGGCCTGCCGATATTCTCCCTTCCGGATGGGCCGAAGTCCCGTCGACGTGATGACCGTTCACGTCGACGTAAATTAAACCTCCTTTTCATCGGCGTGACCCTGTGCTCCAGGCTCACGCCGACCAGCGTGGAGGTGAGTGACGGCCGGGGGGGTTGGCTCTGGGCAGGCGATGGCGTGGCCGCAGTCTGAATGCGTGAGGAGAGGTGTGTCTCGGCTTGTGTGTGTGTGTGTGCGGCGGGGGGGGGGGGGGTGGTTAAAGTAGGCTGGGCTCCGGGGGAGTGCCGGGAGGGGGTCCGTGCCGGGGAGGGGGATGGGGGGGGGGGGTCGGTGCTGGGGAGGGGGATGGGGGGGTCCGTGCCGGGGTGGAGGTTGGGGGGGGGTCCGTGCCGGGGAGGGGAATGGGGGGGTCCGTGCCGGGGTGGCGATTGGGGGGGGGTTCCGTGCCGGGGTGGAGGTTGGGGGGGGGTCCGTGCTGCGGAGGGGGATGGGGGGGGTCCGTGCTGGGGAGGGGGATGGGGGGGTCCGTGCCGGGGTGGAGGTTGGGGGGGGTCCGTGCCGGGGAGGGGGATGGGGGGGGTCCGTGCCGGGGTGGAGGTTGGGGGGGGGGGGTCCGTGCCGGGGAGGGGGATGGGGGGTCCGTGCCGGGGTGGAGTTTGCCGGGGTGGAGTTTGGGGGGTGCGGTCCGTGCCGGGGTGGAGGTTGGGGGGGGGTCCGTGCCGGGGAGGGGGATGGGGGGGTCCGTGCCAGGGTGGAGGTTGGGTGGGGGGGGTCCGTGCCGGGGGGGGGGGGGGGGATCCGTGCTGGGGAGGGGGATGGGGGGTTCCGTGCTGGGGAGGGGGATGGGGGGGGTCCGTGCTGGGGAGGGGGTTGGGGGGGGGGTTCCGTGCTGGGGAGGGGGTGTTGGGGGGTCCGTGCTGGGGAGGGGGTTGGGGGGGTCCGTGCCGGGGTGGCGGTTGGGGGGGGGTCCGTGCCGGGGAGGGGGATGGGGGGGTCCGTGCCGGGGTGGAGGTTGGACGGGGGTGTCCGTGCCGGGGAGGGGGATGGGGGGGGGTTCCGTGCTGGGGAGGGGGATGGGGGGGGTCCGTGCTGGGGAGGGGGATGGGGGGTCCGTGCCGGGGTGGAGGTTGGTGGGGGGGGTCCGTGCCGGGGAGGGGGATGGCGGGGTCCGTGCCGGGGTGGAGGTTGGGGGGGGTGTGCGTGCCGGGGTGGAGGTTGGGTGGGGGGTCCGTGCCGGGGAGGGGGATAGGGGGGTCCGTGCCGGGGTGGAGGTTGGGGGGGGGGTCCGTGCCGGGATGAAGGTTGGGGGGGGTCCATGCCGGGGAGGGGGATGGGGGGGGGTCCGTGCTGGGAAGGGGGATGCGTGGTGGGTCCGTGCTGGGGAGGGGTATGTGGGGGTCCGTGCCGGGATGGCGGTTGGGGGGTGGTCCGTGCCGGTGAGGGGGATGGGGGGGTCCGTGCCGGGGAGGGGGATGGGGGGGTCCGTGCCGGGGAGGGGGATGGGAGGGCAAGTGAGTTGGTCCATCTTGCCAGGTGCCAGCCTCCAACAGTTGGACCCATGCGGTCCATGCCACATGGCTGGGGGGAGGAGGGGATATGGGCAATGATGACATGTCGTCGTTCCCCTCCCCCCCACCAGGCCGTCATGTTTTCAGATCATCCAGCGATGTTGGGCGCCGTGGCGGCTGCCGCTCATGTCTATGTTGCCCTGGATGCGGAGGAGGAGGAGGAGGAGCGTGCCAGAGAGGCGGCGCAGGCTGCTGCAGAGGGGCAGGCGGCAGCCGCCCAGGCTGGAGGGACACCTGACCGACAGGACGAGGAGGGGGAGGAGGACGTCGCGGCCCCACGGCAACGGAGGCACCCGAGGGCGCCCCGTGTGTACCGGCCCCGGCAGTCATACCAGGACCTCACGGACCGGGAATGCAGGAGGAGACTCCGGATGAGCCGGGAAACCGTGGCACACATCTGCCACCAGCTGGCACACCTGTCACCGCGTGGCACTGGTGGGGGACACCCTCTCCCCGTGTCCGTCAAGGTTACGGTGGCCCTGAACTTTTATGCAACGGGGTCATTCCAGGCACCGAGTGGGGACCTGTCCGGCATATCGCAGACATCGGTGCACTGGTGCATCCGGGCAGTGACAGATGCCCTATATGCCATGGCGCACCGCTACATTCGCTTCCCTGTGGACTGGGCCAGCCAAGATGCCCGGGCCGTGGGCTTCTCTGCCGTGGCCGGGTTCCCCATGGTCCAGGGCGCGATCGATGGGATGCACGTCGCCGTGCGGCCACCTGCAGATAACAGGGCCGTGTTCACTAATAGGAAGGGGACCTATTCGATGAACGTACAGGTGGTCTGCGACCACCGCATGATGATCCTGCCCGTCTGCGCCAGTCACCCAGGCAGTGTACACGACTCATTCGTGTTGTCGCGGTCATCCATCCCCGGCATGTACGAGGGACGCCATCCCCGGCTGAGGGGCTGGTTGCTGGGTGACAGGGGCTACCCATTGCAATCGTAGCTGATGACGCCTAATCGGAGGCCACGCAATGAGGTGGAGAACCGCTACAATCATGCCCATGTAGCGACAAGGGGAGTGATCGAGAGGTGCTTTGGCGTGCTGAAGATGCGTTTCAGGTGCCTGGACCTCTCTGGGGGCGCCCTCCAGTATCGGTCAGATAGGGTCGGCCGCATCATTGTGGTGTGCTGCGTCCTGCATAACATAGCCCAGCAGAGGGGCGATGTGCCGCAGGCAGAGGAGGGCGGAGTGGAGGAGCAGCAGGAAGAGGCACAGTCCTCCCCAGATGAGGGGGATGGGGGCAATGGTCAGGGCAGACGGGGTAGACACAGGCGGGTTGCTGTCCACCGTTACCGGCTGGCCCAGCGGGCACGGGACAGACTGATAGACGCCCGCTTCACTGACTAGATGGGCGTGGGAATCGGGTAGTATGGCCACAGACCGCACACCATGGCAACAGCCGACCACCCACACCCCCCACCCATCCACCCACCCAGCACCCTCACCCCCCTCCCCAACCCCACCCACCCCACCCGCATGCACACCACCCACCCCCCCATTGCCGATCCACCTGCGGCACAACGGGCCGGGCTCACACAGTTGCAGGTGGACGCATGTCTATCGCAGGCCATTGAGGATGATGACAACCCGCCCTGCGGTGAGCTCCTGGCTCTACATCGTTGGACGATGTCTGACCCATGGCCACAGTACCACCATCCACCCGGACCATCCCTGCATGCGGCTGTGACACTGCAGCGCACAGTCCCGTCCTCTGCCCGGGGGATGTTGATGGCGGTCCAGGGGGAAGGGGGCAGACTCACCTGGGGCTGAGGTAAGACCACCCCTCACACACACACTTGCGCTCAACGTACATGACACCCCCGCACACTTTGGACAGAGCACAAAGGCAGCTTCGGTAGGTGTAACATTGACTTTAATAACCAAAGGAGTTCATGCACGTGCCCTAGCCCCGAAAACTCATCTGTGCCCTGCAACCGTGCCAACTTATTCAGTGTCTAATTGTTTGGCCTTACGGGCCCTTTGACTACGTCTACGTGGTTCCCCAGACGGTACAGCAGAACTGGAGGTGGACTCCTGTGATTCCTGCCCTCTGACACGGAATCCCTTTGGCGGCCGTTTCCTGGGGCGTCCTGGCCTAGATGGGCCAGGCTGCGGCCCGGGCGACTGGGATGGCGAGCTGCCAACCTGTCCTGCCCGTTGCCCACCCGATGCACCTGGGACGGAAGGGGGGGAGTCCGAGGTGTCGCGGTGTACCGGGACCTCCCCTACAGAGGGAGCCGGGACGGACCACACCACCTCCTCCTCCCTCGGGGTGCCCGATGGCCCCCAGGCCTCTACATGGGTGGGGGATGCGAACGGACTGGCCATCCGACGCCCCCCCGACGTCTGGCGCTGCCAGTCCTGGAGGCCCGTGCTGGTATCGACAGGGGTCTGCAGGTTTGCAGCCATGGAGCCCAGGGGGTTGGCAAACCCTGTCTGTGACAGTGCGACGCCTGCAGAGACTGGGCCATGGCCTGCTGAGACTGGGCCATGGCCTGCAGAGACTGGGCCATGGCCTGCTGAGACTGGGCCATGGCCTCCTGTGAAAGGGCAGCCATTTCCTGGGCCACAGACGCCGCCTGCACGGAAAGCCCCAGGCCTCGCAAACCGTTCCCCATTTCTGACACTGTCGCACCCATTGCCTCCACCGCGGACGCCACCCGTTCGGTGCCGGCCTGGGTGGCACGCATGACCGGCACGACTCCCAGCTCCTGGACGCGGGTGGACTCCTCCACCTGCGACCGCAGCCGCCGCAAGCCGCCCGTCATCCTCTTCGCTCGTCTCCGGGTCGGTGGTTGCATCGGATCTATGTGTGAGTGTGGTAACTCCAGGAACCCGGGATCCATCTGGGCGGCAGATGATCGGTTGGGCTGGGCTGCCCTCCGACCGCCCGGCCCCTCTGCTGCTCCTACCTCCACCTGCTGTTACTGGACGGCTGTGTTGTGCGCACCAGTGAGTGTACCAGACGCCTCATCACTAAAGTGCCCAACCGTGGTGAGTGTTTCTGCGATGGTGGAGGGTGTTGGTGACAGCAGTGGCGTTGTGTCGTGCTCTTCGTCCCATTCTGAGTCCATGGCACTTTGAGGTGGGGGTTCGTCTCCACCCATCCACTCTGAGTCACTGTCCGGTATTTCGTCTTCCTGGGTAGTGCTGTCCCGGGTACTGCTGTCCCGGGTAGTGGTGTCCCGGGTAGTGGTGTCCCGGGTAGTGGTGTCCTGGGTAGTGGTGTCCCGGATAGTGGTGTCCCGGGTAGTGGTGTCCCGGGTAGGGGTGTCCCGGGTAGTGGTGTCCCGGGTAGTGGTGTCCTGGGTAGTGGTGTCCTGGGTAGTGGTGTCCTGGGTAGTGGTGTCTTGGCTCGGATGTGACGGGGGCCTGTGGCTGCCCCCCTCGTCGCTGGGTGGTCGCTCCCGCATGTGACGGGGGTGTCGTCTCCCTGTTGCTCCAGGTCTCTCCGTCTCCCGTGGTGTGCGAGGGGCATCCTGCGGGCGTCGCATGCTGGAGGGTGCAGGTCTCTCCGTCTCCTGTGGTCTCCGAGGGGCATCCTGCGGGCGGTGTGCATCTGCGGGGATGGGTGCCTGGACGTTTGGTCCTGCGATACACAATGAAGCATGCATGGTTAGACATCAGGCAGTGATCAGGTGAAACGGGGGAGGGGGATATAGGGGAGGGGGGATATGGGGACGGGCTGCGGTGGCTCACTTGCTAGTACGCCCCCGACCTCTGCATCAGCAACCTCCCGGTCCTCAGGTCTGCCAGCCAGTTCCAGGGCCCTTTCCTGGTGTTCGGTCAGTGGCCTCTCATCAGCGGGCCCTCCTCCAGTCCTCACATGCTCCCTATTGTTGTGTGCGCGCTTCTCCTGTGGGGGGGGGGGGTGGCAGGGGTAAAAGGCAACACTGTTAGGCAGGTATATGAATGCACGCCATCGGTTGCGCGTGCATTGCAGAGGTTAAGGTTAGGGCTGGATTCACTTGGGGATATGGGGGAGGGGGGATATGGGGGAGGGGGGGATATGGGGGGGATATGGGGGAGGGGGGATATGGGGGAGGGGGGATATGGGGGTGGGGGGATATGGGGGAGGGGGGATATGGGGTGGGGATATGGGGGAGGGGGGATATGGGGAAGGGGGATATGGGGGAGGGGGGTATATGGGGGAGGGGGGATATGGGGAAGGGGAGATATGGGGGAGGGGAGATATGGGGGAGGGGGGATATGGGGGAGGGGGGATATGGGGGAGGGGGGGTATGGGGGAGGGGGGATATGGGGGAGGGGGGATATGGGGGATATGGGGGATATGGGGAGGGGGGGATATGGGGGAGGCTCACCCTGCCTGCTCTGACGAGGTTGTTCACCTTCATGTGGCACTGGGTGCCTGTCCGTGGTGTCAGGGCCACAGCGGTGACAGCCTCTGCCACTTCCCTCCACAGACGCTGGCTGTGGCGTGGGGCAACTCTGCGGCCGTGCCCGGGATACAGGGCCTCCCTCCTCTGCTCCACCGCGTCCAGGAGCACCTCCACATCGCGTGACTCGTACCTCGGGGCTGAGCGGCGGCCAGCCATCCAGTCGGGTGGTGCGGTCGGGTGTTCCGGTCGGGTGGGGGGGAGCAGCGCGGCCTTATGAGCCGTCACGCCGTGCAGCGCGTATGACGCTGCACAGCGTGAACCACTGCGCAAGCGCGGATCCCGTTACGTCGCTGCTAGCCCATATCGACCCATTTTTCCCACGTGACGCAAGTCGGATTTGCGCTGTTTTTTGCGCCGATCGGCGGACTTTCCGCCGATAACGGAGAATTTTTCCCCAGATTCTAAGACTGAAACGATGGGCTGATTCATTCAAATAAAGCAAAATATATTTGTGTGAGTAAATTAAAAATCAGTTGCTTGGTTGTTGAGGATTGAATCTTGTTTAAAAGAGACACATTGTTGAAGTTTTTCATTTTGTACTCATCGAGAAAAACACAGGAATGTTAAATTTCAAAGAATCACAATTTATTCTACAGGGGAAATGGTGCCAATGGGCGGCACTGGAGCGCAGTGGTTGGCAAGTGTAAATGAGTCACATATCAGCTCATGTTTAAAAGTATCTGAGTGAAATGTCAATTAGTTGAAACATATTGTTACAACACCCTGGGCCAGTGCGCGGTCAATTCCAGCCCCACTTGACCCAGAGTCACAACATGGTTGATGTTAACTTTTATTTTACAATACCCGAGGTCTTCAGCTGCCCAATAATTACAGTCACCAGGTTTGTAAATTTAAACATAATTAACTTCTTATTAAAAATAACTAATTAAACAAGCAACAAATACAACTGGTTAACTATTATGGAATATCTATCTAATATCTAGCACCCCCACCCTTGTGTACCTCACTTCTGCTCAAATTAAAGGTCATGGACCAAAAAAGATAGAGACAAATTAATAGAAATAGGAACTGAGGGAACAACAGGAATGCCGCTGGGAATGTGAAGAGGAATAGCTACGTCAGTGAGCAGAGTGATGTGCGTCTGGATGGACGGCAGCTCCTGATTACACCTCCCAGTCTCAGGCTCTCCCCACACCCTGTCCCCACTCATGGAGCCACACATCTCCCAATCCCTCCTCTCACATTCCATCTCCTCTGCTTCTCTGCTCTGTGCTCCGGTGCTGCAGAAATGTTGCCGGAAAATCCCTAATCCCCTCCCCATCCTGCTCACTGCTTCCCTCGGAATGATCACTTTCCCTGACAGTGAATCCTCACAATCATTCTGCTGCTGTGTACAGTCAGCCTCCCCCCCACCCGCACCTCACCCCTCCACCCTCACGCCACCCCCCCACCCCCACCTCACCCCCCCAACCGAGTGTATCCCGTTCTCCAATCACGGCCCCACGGCTGCCTCAGCTGTACGGGGCGGGGGGGGGGAGCGGGGGGGGGGGGGGGGGGGCATCGCTGGGATGCCCCAGATCCAGGGGTAATAGATCGCACACATGTTCACTTGCACACACCGGGTACCACGGAGTTCCCTTCATCATCAGAAAGGGATTCCACTCTCTGAACCTCCAACTTGTGAGCGACCACCACATGGAGATCGTGCTCGTGTGTGCACACTTCCCCGGGAGTGTGCACGACAGCTGCATCCAGGGGCAGTCAGACATCCCCGACATCTTCGAGGGACACCCCAGGGTGAAGGGGTACCTGCTGAGGACCTTTGCTGTTTGGAGGACAGTGTTAATAAGTTTGCAGATGACATAAAGGTTGGTGGAATTGTGGATAGCGGTGAGGACTGTCAGAGGATACGGCAGGATATAGATCGTTTGGAGACTTGCGCAGAGAGATGGCAGATTGACTATAATCCGGCTAAATGTGAGGTTATGCTTTTTGGAAGGTCTAAAATATTTGGGAAATATACAGTAAATGCCAGAACCCTTGAGAATATTGACAGGCAGAGGGATCTGGGTGTACAGGTACACAGGTCAGTGGAAGTGGCAAAATAGGTGGAGAAGGTTGTCAAAAGACATATGGAATGCTTGCCTTTGTCGGTCTGGCAATTGAGCATAAAAATTGGCACGTCATGCTCTAGTTGTATAGAACTTTAGTTAGGCTACTTGGAATACAATGTTTAATTCTGGTCGCCACATTACCAGAAGGATGTGGAGGGTTTGGAGAGGGTATAGCAGAGGTTTACCAGGATGTTGCCTGGTATGGAGGGCATTAACTATGAGGAGAGTTTGGAGAAACATGGTTTGTTCTCACTAGAGTGGGGGAGGTTGAGGGGCATCCTGATAAAAGTCTCCAATATTATGAGGGGCATGGACAGAGTAGACAGGCAAAAGCTTTGTCCCAGGGTGGGAGAGTCAATTACTGGGGGACACAAGTTTAAGGTGCAAGGGGCAAAGCTTAGAGGAGATGTGCAAGGGAAGTTTTATTAGACAGAGGGTAGTGGGTGACTGGAACTCGCTGTCGGAGGGGATGGTGAACGCAGCTACGAAAGTGACGTTTATGGGGCACCTTGACAAATCCATAAATTGGATGGGAATAGAGGGATAAGTACTCCGGAAGTATAGAAGGTTTTCAGGTAGATGGGCAATATGGACGGCGCAGACTTGGAGCTGAAGGAGCCGGTCCTGTGCTGTACTTTTCTTTGTTCTTAAAGCTGTGATTCAGGAGTAGTCAATGTGAGGTCATGGTTGAATTTAACCATTTATTTGTTTACAGAGCGATGGCCAATGGGATATAGTTACTGTTTTGGAAGGTCACTGGAGTGCAGATAATTGGTGAGGGATGGTGTTTAGTCCTCGCTGGGCAGGTCATGGGATATCACATTGGGATACAGATTATGTAATTAATGGGAGGAGCCAGGTCTGCCAGTGGTTTTCGCAGTTTTGTCAGAGGATTTGAGTCTGACAAGACAGAAGGATTTTCAGGTTGTTCCTGAAAGGGCCTCTCTCGCCAAAGGTCTGCACAGAGAACACGGAGTAACCCTGATTGTCAACTTTATTTATGAGTGGATTTTGAACAGTAGCGGGTTGCTTATTTGGAATATATATATTGGGAGGTGTAGAGCACGAGGTCAGTTTTTTTCCTTTTATTTATGAACTGTTTCACTGATAAATGTAAAGTTATTTCTTTGCTGTCAATGTGGTTAAAGGGGCCGGGTTAGCTCAATGGGCCAGACAGCTGGTTTGTGATGCAGAGCGAGGCCAGCAGCGTGGGTTCAATTCCCGTACAGTCTGAGGTTATTCATTAAGGCCCCGCCTTCCCAACCTTGTCTCTCGCCTGAGGTGTGGTGACCCTCAGGTTAAATCACCACCAGTCAGCTCTCCCCCTCAAACGGAAAGCAGCCTGTGGTCATCTGGGACTGTGGTAACTTTACAATTACTCACTGATGCACGATCAATGACCACTAAAGCGAGGTTGTAGTCCAACTGAAGGCTTTAATAAGCGAGATGTTTCCCCCAGCAGCTCAGGTACAGAGTGAAGGCTACTGGGGCGGCACGGGCTCTTATACCCCGCCTTGCAGGGCGGAGCTACCATACAGCTCGACCAATAGGAAACATACAATATCGACCAATGGTGTTCCAGCATTACCAGGTACCGTAATACCTCTGCACAGACTACCACACTTACAATGTGGTTAATTCTGTGTTTAAATTACCATAATGTGGTTTGTTTTACTATAAAAGATGCCTATTGGTCAGACTCACCACTCCTGGGGTGAAATATCCTTTCCTCACAGTTTTATTAATTGTAAATTGTTTGGGGTTTCCTGTCCGGGATCCTAACAAATTTGGGGTCTGGTCCGGGATCGTCACAGCTCCCCACCATCATTCATGACTGGATGTGAAAAGACAGCTGTGCTTAGATCTGACCGTCTGTCCACTCCTCCCCACACAATCCATGCTCATTTCACACACACATTCTCAGCAACGGAGCCATTTCTTTGTCTCCACAATCAAACCATCCATTCGACTGACTCTTGCTGCTCGCAATTGGGAGCCACCTCCTGCCCACTCCCAGCTCCTGATCCTGCAATCAGTCTTCACTCTCACCCACAACACTGGCACTCCACTGATCAACATCATAACTGATATCTGTGTGAATGTGATGGCCACTGTCTATCCCTCCTCAGAATCTTTCACCTCTCCACTCTGTTTAACACCACTGAGCACAGGTTCCTGTTTAAAACTCTCCGATCCACATTCCAGCCTCTGGCACTGCTCTCTCACGGTCCCACTCCTGCTGCTCACATCATCCACATTGTATCAGCACCAAAGGATTTCTCCTCCAGTGTCTGAATGAACGCCTCTGCTGTGTCCCCAGGGCACCATCCCTGGCTCCCTCCTCATCCTCATTTCACCCTCAGAAACCTGGTCAACATTCTCATCTACACCATCACTCAGATCAGTCTCTCCACCTACCCCATTGATCCCAATGTTCTTTCCACTCTCTCCAAATGTCTGTCCAACATACGGACTCGGCTCAAAGTTTCTCTGCAGCTCAGTAAACAGCCACACGGCACTAACCTCCCCAGACACCCCCTCAGGATAAAGCCAGAGATGTGGAACTTTGGGGAAATGCTGAAGCTGAGCTCAGCTTCTTCCCCACAGTGAACCCATCAGTAGGATCACTTTACATCACCTCCTAGCTCTTCATCATCACAAACCCATCTCCAATTCACTCATCTGGAAGAGGTTATTGCTGTGGGTAATTGGAATGAAAACTCTACTTACTGGTTACATTCAGCCGGCTTCCATTCCCATAGACGCTTCCCCACACTGAGCAGTAATTAGGTCCAGTGGTTAGGATCTAGAATGTACTGTCTGAGAGTGTGGTGGAGACAGATTCACACAGCGAGTGGTTAGGATCTGGAATGTTCTGTCTGAGAGTGTGGTGGAGGCAGATTCACACAGCGAGTGGTTAGGATCTGGAATATACTGTCTGAGAGTGTGGTGGAGGCAGATTCACACAGCGAGTGGTTAGGATCTGGAATGTTCTGTCTGAGAGTGTGGTGGAGACAGATTCACTCAGCGAGTGGTTAGGATCTGGAATGTTCTGTCTGTGAGTGTGGTGGAGACAGATTCACTCAGCGAGTGGTTAGGATGTGGAATGTACTGTCTGAGAGTGTGGTGGAGACAGATTCACACAGCGAGTGGTTAGGATCTGGAATGTACTGTCTGAGAGTGTGGTGGAGACAGATTCACACAGCGAGTGGTTAGGATCTAGAATGTTCTGCCTGAGAGTGTGGTGGAGACAGATTCACACAGCGAGTGGTTAGGATCTGGAATTATTTGTCTGAGAGTGTGATGTAGACAGGTTCACATGGCGAGTGGTGAGGGACAGACAGAGTCAGGTATAGAGAAGGTGTCAAGGAGTGTCGACCAAGTTGGAGGGAAGTACCAGGGGCAGTCTGTTAACCACCCATGGTGGGGACTTCAAACCTGTTCAACCACCAAAACCACCTCCTTCTCAACTAAACCCTCAGATTCTGTCTCAGTTAGAGACTGGGGGACAATGCATGTTGGCCATGTTACAGAAACACGTAAAACTGTTGTGGCCCACGGAATGCCAAGGAGAGTGTGAGCTGAGAAGTCTCCGGCCGTGTTGGAGGACGAATCGGTACCGGCCAACCCAGATTTTTCCAAACTGCAGAGCTGAGCAGAATCCTTTTGAATCTCTCCCCCAGAAGAGGGGGATTCTCTCTCAAATCTCAGTTTGAACCCCCTTCAGGAACACAGAGCAGTTAGTGAGTACTCAAAACCTGAATACAGAGCTGGGGAGGGGGTCTTTCCGGTTCCTCTCCCATTAAAAGTACCAGACCTCTCAAAGGCCTCAGGAAAATGCTGCTCTAATATTCTGTGTAACTGAGACAAGTTGTTGGTGAGTCTGCTGAAGCTGACCACATATCAGAAACTCAGCAGGTTTGAAGTGCATCTTCCGTGGATAACGCTCAGCTCAACACAAGTTGAAGCCTGTCCCCAGAGGGGATCCCATAGCGTGAGAATCCGGCCTGAATGGCCCAGTTTGAGGTTCCAAACCCTCCGATGGTTCAACACCTCGCATTCTGAAGAGATCACGGCCTACAAGGACCTCAAAATCAGCAGCAAATATCCTCAAATATCTCACACCCATTTTAATCCCCATCATTTTGATCCTTTCCCTTCTCCCCTGTGTGTCTGTCTTGTGTGCATGTGGGTGGCGGGTGGGACGGTGTTTGGGGAATAGTTAGACTAGTAGATCAGTGTTACATTATTTCCATTATCTGTTCATCTTTTACTCCTTTTATAAATAAACAGTTCGAATGTTTTAATTTCAAATCTGGTGCCTGTAACTCATTGGAGAAGTCAAGGGTCAAAGATCTCAGGAAAATACACAAATTACTGGTTAATTCACTTATGTTGGGACTCTGGGATCTGTGGGGCTGGAACTGACCGTGCGCTGGCCCAGGGTGTCGTAACAAAATGTATCGCCGTCCCTTCACTGTCGCTGGGTCACAATCCTGGAACTCCCTCCCTAACAGCAGTACCTACACCACATGGAGTGCAGCGGTTCAAGAAGGCAGCTCACCACCACCTTCTCCAGGGCAGTTAGGGATGGCATCTTGTTAATAAAGTATGAATATAAAACAAAACAGCTCGAGGCACCACATTGGCAAAAACCCGAGTAAACAAAGGAGTCAAAGAATTAAGGTTCTCGAAGATAAGTTCAAGAAGATTCTATCTGTGAGTAAAACCACATGAGACTCATGGAAACTGTACTTACTGGTTACATTCAGCTGTGATCCATTCCCACTGATATCTCCCCACACGGAGCAGTAATAGACGGCAGTGTCACTGGGCTGCATGTTGCTGATTGTCAGGATGAAGGTTTTATTGGACGTGTCTCGGGAAGGATAGAAACGCTCAGTGAAACCTGGACTCCATCGTGTGTTGTTCTTTATATCATGTGTTAAAACCCTCTCCGTATCTTTCCCTGGCAGCTCCCGGTACCAGTGAACATCGGTGTGTGTCACTGCGGCGTTCCGCATGGTGCACTGTAACCGTGCAGTCTGACCCTCTGGGACACGTTCCAGACTCGGAGACTGGATAAGGACTGGAGCATTCGAACCTTTAAGGGAAAAATATCAACAAGTTAAACATCAGTCTGAAGGTTCCAAAGTGTTTAAAGGGAATGTTCGGTGTTAAAAAGCGAGAACCAGATTCTAAGACTGAAACGATGGGCTGATTCATTCAAATAAAGCAAAATATATCTGTGTGAGTAAATTAAAAATCAGTTGCTTGGTTGTTGAGGATTGAATCTTGTCAAAAAGAGACACATTGTTGAACGTTTTCATTTTGTCCTCATCGAGAAAAACACAGGAATGTTAAATTTCAAAGATTCACAATTTATTCTACAGGGGAAATGGTGCCAATGGGCGGCACTGTAGCGCAGTGGTTGGCACTGTTGCTTCACTGCTCTCGGGTCCCAGGTTCGATTCCCGGTTTGGGTCACTGTCTGTCGGAGTCTGCACATTCTCCCCGTGTCTGCGTGGATTTCCTCCGGGCGCTCCGGTTTCCTCCCACAAGTCCCGAAAGACGAGTTGTTAGGTAATTTGAACATTCTGAATTCTCCCTCTGTGTACCCGAACAGGCGCTGGAATGTGGCGACTAGGGGCTTTTTACAGTAACTTCATGACAGTGTTAATGTAAGCCTATTTGTGACAATAAAGATTATTAAAAAAGAAAGTCAACTCTGATTGACTGAAACGTTGCCATGGAGAATTACCTCGAATTAGAGGCTCCCAAAGCTCCTGTTGAATTGAAAGAAAGGAGCACGGCTTGAACATATTCCTTTTGTTTGCAGACAGCCGGTATCTGTCTCGCTTTGAGCAAGTCACACATCAGCTCATGTTTAAAAGTATCTGAGTTAAATGTCAATTAGTTGAAACATATTGTTACAACACCCTGGGCCAGTGCGCGGTCAATTCCAGCCCCACTTGACCCGGAGTCTCAACATGGTTGATGTTAACTTTTATTTTACAATACCCGAGGTCTTCAGCTGCCCAATAATTACAGTCACCAGGTTTGTACATTTAAACATAATTAACTTCTTATTAAAAATAACTAATTAAACAAGCAACAAATACAACTGGTTAACTATTATGGAATATCTATGTAATATCTAGCACCCCCACCCTTGTGTTCCTCACTTCTGCTCAAATTAAAGGTCATGGACAAAAAGAGATAGAGACCAAATAATAGAAATAGGAACTGAGGGAACAACAGGAATGCCGCTGGGAATGTGAAGAGGAATAGCAACGTCAGTGAGCAGAGTGATGTGTGTTTGGATGGACGGCAGCTCCTGATTACACCTCCCAGCCTCAGGCTCTCCCCACACCCTGTCCCCACTCATGGAGCCACACATCTCTCAATCCCTCCTCTCACATTCCAGCTCCTCTGCTTCTCTGCTCTGTGCTCCGGTGCTGCAGAAATGTTGCCGGAAAATCCCTAATCCCCTCCCCATCCTGCTCACTGCTTCCCTCGGAATGATCACTTTCCCTGACAGTGAATCCTCACAATCATTCTGCTGCTGTGTACAGTCAACCTCCCCCCCACCCGCACCTCACCCCTCCACCCTCACGTCACCCCCCACCCCCACCTCACCCCCCCCAGCCGAGTGTATCCTGTTCTCCAATCACGGCCCCATTGCTGCCTCAGCTGTACGGGGCGGGGGGGGGGGGGGGAGGGGGGGCATCACTGGGATGCCCGAGATCCAGGGGGTAATAGATCGCACACATGATCACTTGCACACACCGGGGTACCACGGTGTTCCCTTCACCAACAAAAAGGGATTCCACTCTCTGAACCTCCAACTTGTGAGCGACCACCACATGGAGATCGTGCTCGTGTGTGCACACTTCCCCGGGAGTGTGCACGACAGCTGCATCCTGGGGCAGTCAGAGATCCCCGACATCTTCGAGGGACACCCCAGGGTGAAGGGGTACCTGCTGAGGACCTTTGCTGTTTGGTGGACAGTGTTAATAAGTTTGCAGATGACATGAAGGTTGGTGGAATTGTGGATAGCGATGAGGACTGTCAGAGGATACGGCAGGATATAGATCGTTTGGAGACTTGCGCAGAGAGATGGCAGATTGACTATAATCCGGCTAAATGTGAGGTTATGCTTTTTGGAAGGTCTAAAATCTTTGGGAAATATACAGTAAATGCCAGAACCCTTGAGAATATTGACAGGCAGAGGGATCTGGGTGTACAGGTACACAGGTCAGTGGAAGTGGCAAAACAGGTGGAGAATGTTGTCCAGAAGACATACGGAATGCTTGCCTTCGTCGGTCCGGCAATTGAGCATAAAAATTGGCAAGTCATGCTCTAGTTGTATAGAACCTTAGTTAGGCTACTTGGAATACAATGTTTAATTCTGGTCGCCACACTACCAAAAGGATGTGGAGGGTTTGGATAGGGTTTAGCAGAGGTTTACCAGCATGTTGCCTGGTATGGAGGGCATTAACTATGAGGAGAGGTTGGAGAAACATGGTTTGTTATCACTAGAGCGGCGGAGGTTGAGGGGCATCCTGATAAAAGTCTCCAAAATTATGAGGGGCATGGACAGAGTAGACAGGCAAAAGCTTTGTCCCAGGATGGGAGAGTCAATTACTGAGGGACACAGGTTTAAGATGCAAGGGGCAAAGTTTAGAGGACATGGGCAAGGGAAGTTTTATTACACAGAGGGTAGCGGGTGCCTGGAACTCGCTGTCGGAGGAGATGGTGAACTCAGCTACGAAAGTGACGTTTGTGGGGCACCTTGACAAATCCATAAATAGGATGGGAATAGAGGGATAAGTACCCCGGAAGTATAGAAGGTTTTCAGTTAGATGGGCAATATGGACGGCGCAGGCTTGGAGCTGAAGGAGCCGGTCCTGTGCTGTACTTTTCTTTGTTCTTAAAGCTGCGATTCAGGAGTCATCAATGTGAGGTCATCGTTGAATTTAACCATTTATTTGTTTACAGAGAGATGGCCAATGGGATATAGTTACTGTTTTGGAAGGTCACTGGAGTGTAGATAATTGGTGAGTGATGGTGTTTAGTCTTCGCTGGGCAGGTCATGGGATATCACATTGGGGTACAGATTATGTAATTAATGGGAGGAGCCAGGTCTGCCAGTGGTTTTCACAGGTTTGTCAGAGGATTTGAGTCTGACAAGACAGAAGGATTTTCAGGTTGTTCTTGAAAGGGCCTCTCTCGCCAAAGGTCTGCACAGAGAACATGGAGTAACCCTGATTGTCAACTTTATTTATGATTTTGAACTGGAGCGGTTTGATTATTTGGAATATATATATTGGTAGGTGTAGAGCACGAGGTAAGTTTTTTTCCTTTTATTTATGAACTGTTTCACTGATAAATGTAAAGTTATTTCTTTGCTGTCAATGTGGTTAAAGGGGCCGGGTTAGCTCAATGGGCCAGACAGCTGGTTTGTGATGCAGAGCGAGGCCAGCAGCGTGGGTTCAATTCCCGTACAGTCTGAGGTTATTCATGAAGGCCCCGCCTTCTCAACCTTGTCTCTCGCCTGAGGTGTGGTGACCCTCAGGTTAAATCACCACCAGTCAGCTCTCCCCCTCAAAGGGAAAGCAGCCTGTGGTCATCTGGGACTGTGGGGACTTTACAATTACTCACTGATGTACGATCAATGACCACTAAAGCGAGGTTGTAGTCCAACTGAAGGCTTTAATAAGCGAGATGTTTCCCCCAGCAGCTCAGGTACAGAGTGAAGGATGCAGGGGCGGCTCGGGCTCTTATACCCCGCCTTGCAGGGTGGAGCTACCATACAGCTTGACCAATAAGAAACATACAATATCTACCAATGGTGTTCCAGCATTACCAGGTACCGTAATACCGCTACACAGACTACCACACTTACAATGTGGTTCATTTTGTGTTTAAATTAAAGTTTGCTTTACAATAAAAGATGCCTATTGGTCAGACTCACCACTCCTGGGGTGAAATATCCTTTCGTCACAGTTTTATGAATTGTAAATTGTTTGGGGTTTCCTGTCCGGGATCCTAACAAAAGTTGGGGTCTGGTCCGGGACCGTCACAGCTCCCCACCATCATTCATGACAGGATGTGAAAAGACAGCTGTGCTTAGATCTGACCATCTGTCCACTCCTCCCCACACAATCCATGCTCATTTCACACACACATTCTCAGCAACGGAGCCATTTCTTTGTCTCCACAAACCATCCATTCGACTGACTCTTGCTGCTTGCAATTGGGAGCCACCTCCTGCCCACTCCCAGCTCCTGATCCTGCAATCAGTCTTCACTCTCACCCACAACACTGGCACTCCACTGATCAACATCATAACTGATATCTGTGTGAATGTGATGGCCACTGTCTATCCCTCCTCAGAATCTTTCACCCCTCCACTCTGTGTAACACCACTGAGCACAGGTTCCTGTTTAAAAGTCTCGGATCCACATTGCAGCCCCTGGCACTGCTCTCTCACGGTCCCACTCCTGCTGCTCACATCATCCACATTATATCAGCACCAAAGGATGTCTCCTCCAGTGTCTGAATGATCGCCTCTGCTGTGTCCCCAGGGCACCATCCCTGGCTCCCTCCTCATCCTCATTTCACCCTCAGAAACCTGGTCAACATTCCCAACTTCACCATCACTCAGATCAGTCTCTCCACCTCCTCCATTGATCCCAATGTTCTTTCCACTCTCTCCAAATGTCTGTCCAACATTCGGACTCGGCTCAGACAAAGTTTCTCTGCAGCTCAGTAAACAGCCACACGGCACTAACCTCCCCAGACACCCCCTCAGGATACAGCCAGAGATGTGGAACTTTGGGGAATTGCTGAAGCTGAGCTCAGCTTCTTCCCCACAGTGAACCCATCAGTAAGATCACTTTACATCACCTCCTAGCTCTTCATCATCACAAACCCATCTCCAATTCACTCATCTGGAAGAGGCTATTGCTGTGGGTAATTGGAATGAAAACTCTACTCACTGGTTACATTCAGCCGGCTTCCACTCCCATCGACCCTTCCCCACACTGAGCAGTAATAGACGGCAGTGTCACTGGGCTGCACGTTGCTGATTGTCAGGATGTATCTGTTGGAGTCGATGTGTCTGGAAGGCAGGAAACGCTCAGAGAAACCTGGAGACCGGTCTATGTCATTATATGCATAATGTGTTAAAATGCTCTCCCACTGTTTCCCTGGACGCTCCCGGTACCAATCAACCTTGTAGTCTCTCACTGCCGCGTTCCGCATGGTGCACTGCAACCGTGCAGTCTGACCCTCTGTGACACGTTCCAGACTCGGAGACTGGATAAGGACTGGATCAATCGCACCTTTAAGAGAAAAACAAAATCAGTGAGTTAAATTCTGAGCTGAAAGTTTCCTGAGAGTATTTAAGGGACAGTCCAGGCAGTAGAAGTTCTGTGTTAAAGAAAGGAAACAGCTTCTGAGACTGATCTAGTTGTGTTAGTTTGTGAATGATTTCTATCCTGGGGATTACTCTGTGCTGATCTCAGCAGTACAGATGTGTTGATATAATTGTGAAATGCAATATTGTTCTGACACTGTGGAACAGCTCTCTCAAACACACTGACCTCTCCCAGTTAGTGTCTAAATGAATTCCTGGCATGTGGGTGTCGCTGGCTCGGCCAGCTTTTATTACCCATCCCTAATTGCCCTGAAGGAGGCGGTGGTGAGCTGCCTTCTTGAACTGCTGCAGTCCATGGAGATTGGAGTTATCTTTACTGAACCAATAGTGGGAGAGTGTTTCTCACAATAGGAAGTAGGTTTGGGAATTAGAATGGGAAGTGTCTGCAACATGCGAAGAGGCAGTCAGGTATTTAAAGGGACAGGACCGCCCCACGGATCAACAGAGCCACAGCCTATTGGGTTTGTGAAAACTGAGGCCTCTCCCCAGGTTAGGGTCCGGGGGGTCAGATTGGGAGAATGGTGTCTCTGTCCCTCCATTCCTCAGGTACAGGATCTTTACCAGCTGCTACTGCCATCTTCAACACAGAGGGCATGGGAGTGGGGGTAACTGAGAGACTGGAAATAAACCTGAGGGAGCCAAACCCTGTCCCTCCAACTGACATTTTTAATATTGGTAAAGGGCACGGAGCCAGTGGTGGTCCCAGGAGAGGCAAATTGTGGGAAATACAGCTCAGGTAGTGAGTGAACCAGTGGATCGCTCTGGAAGGTGTTGGGTGGTACAGTGGTTAGCACTGCTGCTTCACAGCTCCAGGGACCCGGGATCAATTCTGGCCTCAGGTGGCTGTCTGTGAGGAGTTTGTACATTGTCCCCGTGTCTGCGTGGGTTTCCTCCGGGAGCTCCGGGTTCCTCCCACAGTCCAGAGATGTGCAGGTTAGGTGGCTTGGCCATGTGCGGGGATACCGGGATAGGACGGGGATAGGACAGGGGAGTGAGCCTGGCTGCAGTGCTCTGTCACTGCAGACTCAATGGGCCGAATGGCCTCCTTCTGCACTGTAGGGATTCTATGATCCCTCTCCCATCCCAACCGGGGAAAGTTTGGTGACGGGAGGGAGCAGAGAATCCAGCAGGAGAGGAAAAGCCGGAAACCCCCGGGTATAAAAAAGTTTGTAATTCCCCTGAAGGCGGATTATTCGTGGCTCAGTTATCCTGCTGCCTGGTGGTGTGATTGCAATTTGCATTCATTTGCATCTCATGAATATTCAATTTAACAGCAGCTCGTCAATATCCCATCAGGCCTTCCTATCGTGCATCACACCAGCGGGAAATCATGTCGGACTCGAACCCGATTGAAAAAGAGAAGCATGAACGAGATGGACCTCAGTCATCGTGTTTTCGGGATCCTTAAGTGGGAGGGGGAGCAGCCCCAAGTCGTGGTCCATATAGGTACAACGACAGAGGTAGGAAAAGGGATAGGGATGTAAGGCAGGAATTCAGGGAGCTAGGGTGGAAACTTAGATCTAGGACAAACAAAATTATTATCTCTGGGTTGTTACCCGTGCCAAGTGCTAGCGAGACGAGGAATACGGAGAGAGAGGAGTTGAACACGTGGCTACAGGGTTGGTGCAGGAGGGAGGGTTTCAGATTTCTGGATAATTGGGGCTCATTCTGGGGTCGGTGCGACCTCTTCAAACGGGATGGTCTACACCTGGACCAGAGGGGTACCAATCTACTGGGGGGGAAATTTGCTAATGCTCTTCGGGAGGGTTTAAACTAGTTCAGCTGGGGCTTGAGAACCTGAATTGTAGCTCCAGTATACAGGAGGTTGAGAGTAGTGAGGTCATGAGTAAGGTTTCAAAGTTGCAGGAGTGTACCGGCAGGCAGGAAGGTGGTTTATAGTGTGTCTACTTCAATGCCAGGAGCATCCGGAATAAGGTGGGTGAACTTGCGGCATGGGTTGGTACCTGGGACTTTGATGTTGTGGCCATTTCGGAGACATGGATAGAGCAGGGACAGGAATGGTTGTTGCAGGTGCCGGGGTTTAGATATTTCAGTAAGCTCAGGGAAGGTGGTAAAAGAGGGGAGAGGTGACGTTGTTAGTCAAGAACAGTATTACGGTGGCAGAAAGGACGTTTGATGAGGACTCGTCTACTGAGGTAGTATGGGCTGAGGTAAGAAACCGGAAAGGAGAGGTCACCCTGTTAGGGGTTTTCTATAGGCCTCCGAAAAGTTCCAGAGATATAGAGGAAAAGATTGCAAAGATGATTCTGGATAGGAGCGAAAGCAACAGGGTTGTAGTTCTGGGGGACTTTAACTTTCCAAATATTGACTGGAAACGCTATAGTTTGAATACCTTAGATGGGTCCGTTTTTGTCCAATGTGTGCAGGAGGGTTTCCTGACGCAGTATGTAGATATGCCAATGAGAGGCGAGGACATATTTGGTACTGGGTAATGAACCAGGACAGGTGTTAGATTTGGAGGTAGTGAGCACTTTGTGATAGGGACCAAAATTTGATTATGTTTACTTTAAAGATGGAAAGGGATAGGTATATACCGCAGGGCAAGAGTTATATCTGGGGGAAAGGCAATTATGATGCGATGAGGCAAGACTTAGGATGCATCGGATGGAGAGGAAAACTTCAGGGGATGGTCGCAATGGAAATGTGGAGCTTGTTCAAGGAACAGCTACTGCGTGTCCTTGATAAGTATGTACCTGTCAGGCAGGGAGGAAATGGTTGAGCGAGGGAACTGTGGTTTACTAAAGCAGTCGAATCACTTGTCAAGAGGAAGAAGGATGTTTATGTAAAGATGAGACATGAAGGTTCAGTTAGGGCGCTCGAGAGTTACAAGTTAGCTAGGAAGGATCTAAAGAGAGAGCTAAGAAGAGCCAGGAGGGGACATGAGAAGTCTTTGGCAGGTAGGATCAAGGATAACCCTGAAGCTTTCTATAGATATGTCAGGAATAAAAGAATGACTAGGGTAAGATTAGGGCCAGTCAAGGACAGTTGTGGGAAGTTGTGCGTGGAGTCTGAGGAGATAGGAGAGGTGCTAAATGAATATTTTTCGTCAGTATTTACACAGGAAAAAGACAATGTTGTCGAGAATAATACTGAGATTCAGGCTACTTGACTAGAAGGGCTTGAGGTTCATAAGGACGAGGTGTTAGCAATTCTGGAAAGTGTGAAAATAGATAAGTCCCCTGGGTCGGATGTGATTTATCCTAGGATTCTCTGGGAAGCTAGGGAGGAGATTGCTGAGCCTTTGGCTTTGATCTTTAAGTCATCTTTGTCTGCAGGTAGAGTGCCAGAAGACTGGAAGATAGCAAATGTTATCCCCTTGTTCAAGAAGGGGAGTAGCGACAACCCCGGTAATTATAGACCAGTGAACCTTACTTCTGTTGTGGGCAAAGTCTTGGAAAGATTTATAAGAGATAGGATGTATAATCATCTGGAAAGGAATAATTTGATTACAGATAGTCAACGCGGTTTTGTGAAGGGTAGGTCGTGCCTCACAAACCTTATTGAGTTCTTTGAGAAGGTGACCAAACAGGTGGATGAGGCTAAAGCAGTTGATGTGGTGTATATGGATTTCAGTAAAGCGTTTGATAAGGTTCCCCACGGTAGGTTACTGCAGAGAATACGGAGGCTGGGATTCAGGGTGATTTAGCAGTTTGGATCAGAAATTGCCCAGCTGGAAGAAGGCAAAGGGTAGTGGTTGATGGAAAATGTTCAGACTGGAGTCCAGTTACTAGTGGTGTACCCCAAGGGTCTGTTTTGGGGCCACTGCTGTTTGTCATTTTTATAAATGACCTGGAGGAATGCGTAGACGGATGGGTGAGTAAATTTGCAGATGACATTAAAGTCGGTGGAGTTGTGGACAGTGCGGAAGGATGTTACAAGTTCGAGAGGGACATAGATAAGCTACAGCGTTGGGCTGAGAGGTGGCAAATGGAGTTTAATGAAGAAAAGTGTGAGGTGATTCATTTTGGAAGGAATAACAGGAAGACTGTGCTAATGGTAAGATTCTTGGCAATGTGGATGAGCAGAGAGATCTTGGTGTCCATGTACATAGATCCCTGAAAGTTGCCACCCAGGTTGAGAGGGTTGTTAAGAAGGCGTACGGTGTGTTAGCTTTTATTGGTAGAGGGATTGAGTTTCGGAGCCACGAGGTCATGTTGCAGCTGTACAAAACTCTGGTGCGGCCGCATTTGGAGTATTGCGTGCAATTCTGGCCGCCGCATTATAGGAAGGATGTGGAAGCATTGGAAAGGGTGCAGAGGAGATTTACCAGGATGTTCCCTGGTATGGAGGGAAGATCTTATGAGGAAAGGCTGAGGGACTTGACGCTGTTTTCGTTAGAGAGAAGAAGGTTAAGAGGTGACTTTATTGAGGCATACATGAGGATCAGAGGATTAGATAGGGTGGACAGTGAGAGCCTTTTTCCTCGGATGGTGACGTCTAGCACGAGGGGACATAGCTTTAAATTGAGGGGAGATAGAAGTAGGACAGATGTCAGAGGTAGGTCCTTTACTCAGAGAGTAGTAAGGGCGTGGAATGCCCTGCCTGCAACAGTAGTGGACTCACCAACACTAAGGGCATTCAAATGGTCATTGGATAGACATATGGATGATAAGGGAAAAGTGTAGATGGGCTTCAGAGTGGTTTCAGAGGTCGGTGCAACATCGAGGGCCAAAGGGCCTGTACTGCGCTGTAATGTTCTATGTTCCATGTTCACTCGAGATGTTGAGGTGAGTAACACACAGATCCTGCCCACCATCGCGCTGCTTCACTCCTGTTACACTCAGCACCTCTCTGCTGGGGCCACTAGTTTGTGCCCTTCAGCTCCAAGCAGAGCTGGTCTTTTTGGACAGAATGTGCTGCGGGACCCATGGACCATCCACTCCAATGGTCCTACGTTCCCCCAGAGGTGTGGTGCGTGGTGAACGGGTTGCTGAGGAAGACAAGTGGGACAATGAGGAAGGAGGTTTGTGCAAGTGCGGGTGGGGAGGAGGGGATGGGGCAGGGTGGGAATGTCCATCACCATAGCAACTGGATCCACAACATCTGCTGCGATGGTTGCTGGGGGTTCAGGGCTGCCCACTTTAACATTGGCTGATGACTCTGGTGCATCACCCTCAGACTCGAGCTGAGGAGAGGTACAACGCTGCTCACACCTCCACACCCTCCCTCATAGAACAGACCATCGTACCTCTGAAGATGCGACAGGAAGGAAAATAAGAAAAGTGATAGGCAGAGAAATCAAGGCCCTTTGTCTGATAATGAAGTTGTAAAAAAGTGTAGGGATGGAACAAGGAACGTTAAAAGGACTAACCTTAAGGTTTTATACCTGAACGTGCAGATCATTTGAAATAATGGATGAATTAGTTGTGCAGATAGATGTAAAGGGATTGGACCACTGAAAAATGAGGCTGAAGAAGTAATAATAGGAAACAAAGAAATGGCCGAGGAACTGAATAGTTACTTTGCATCAGAATTCATGGTGGAAGACACCAGTGGGATGCCAGAGCTCCAGGAGAATCAGGGGGCAGAGGTGAGTGTCATGGCCATCGCTAAGGAGAAGGTTCTGGGGAAACTGGAAGGTCTGAAGGTGGATAAATCCCCTGGACCGGATGGACTACACCCCAGGATTCTGAAAGAGAAGCTGAGGAGATTGCAGAGGCATTGCTGATGATCTTTCAGGAATCATTGGAGGCAGGGAGGGCCCCAGTGAACTGGAAAGTGGCTAATGTAATACGGCTGTTTCAGAAGGGAAGGAAGCAGAAGACGGGAATTTATAGGCCGATAGCTTGACTTCGGTCATTGGTAAGCTTTTCGAGTGCATTATTAAAGATGAGATCGCGGAGTACTTGGAAGTGCATCGTGAAATTGGACTGAGTCACACGGCGTCGTCAAGGGGAGGTCATGTCTGACAAATCTGTTAGAGTTCTTTGAGGAGGTAACAAGGAAGTTAGACAAAGGAGAACCAGTGGATATGATTTATTTAGATTTCCAGAAGGCGTTTGACAAGGTGCCACATAGGGGACTGTTAAATAAGTTAAGGTGTTAAGGGTAAGATCCTGGTGTGGATAGAGGATTGGCTGACTGGCAGAAGGCAGAGAGTGGGGGTAAAGGGATCTTTTTCAGGATGGCAGCTGGTGACAAGTGGTGTGCCTCAGGGGTCTGTGCTGGGACCACAGCTTTTCACAATATACATTAATGATCTGGAAGAAGGAACTGAAGGCACTGTTACTAAGTTTGCAGATGAAACAAAGATGTGTCGAGGGACGGGTACTATTGAGGAAGCGGGGGGCTGCAGAAGGACTTGGACAGGCTGGGAGAGTGGGCAAAGAAGTGGGATACAATGTGGAAAAGTGTGAGGTTATGTACTTTGGAAGGAGGAATGGAGGCATGGACTATTTTCTAAATGGGAAAATGCTTAGGAAATCAGAAGCAGAAAGGGACTTGGAAGTCCTTGTTCACGATTCTCTGAAGGTTAACTTGCAGGTTCAGTCGGCAGTTAGGAAGGCAGGAATGTTTTTTGAAAATATTTTTTATTCTCCTCCGTTTTCACATTTTCTCCCAAATTTACAGCCACAATAAACAATAATCAGTAACGAATGTAATGTCAATCCCCATATCAATAATAACGATCCCACCCTCCCACCAAACCCCAGACATTGGCCCACATGTTAACATAAAAAAATGACAAAAAGGAATCAGGAATCACCCATAGTCAGCATTAACACGCACAGTCGCCCTCGCCCCCACCCTCCCAGCCCCCAACCCCACTAATGTTCGATGTAATTCAATTCTCGAAAGTGCATAATGCATGCAGCACGGTAACATAGTGGTTAGCACAATTGCTTCACAGATCCAGGATCCCAGGTTCGATTCCCCGCTGGGTAACTGTCTGTGCGGAGTCTACACCTTCTCCCAGTGTGTGCGTGGGTTTCCTCCGGGTGCTCCGATTTCCTACCACAGTCCAAAGATGTGCAGTTTAGGTGGATTGGCCATGCTAAATTGCCCTTAATGTCCAAAATTGCCCTTAGTGTTGGGTGGGGTTACTGTGTTATGGGGATAGGGTGGAGGTGTGGGCTTCGGTAGGGTGCTCTTTCCAAGAGCCGGTGCAGACTCGATGGGCCGAATGGCCTCCTTCTGTACTGTAACTTCTATGAATAACGCCCATGAATTGTAGAACCACTCCATCCTTCCCTTCAGTTCAAATTTGACCTTTTCAAGCGTTACGAATTCCAGCAGGTCCCCCCGCCACTCCAGGGCACAGGGTGGAGAGGTTGATCTGCACCCTAACAGGATCAACAAGACGAAGGCTACAACATCTGCCTCAGCGCCCGTTTCCATCCCCGGTTGGTCCGACATCCGGAATATGGCCTCCCGAGGGCCCGGGTCCAGTTTCACGTGCACCACTTTAGAGATTACCCGAAACACCTTCTTCCAGTAATCCTCCAGCTTTGGACAGGACCAAAACATATGAACGTGGTTTGCGGGGCCTCCCCCGCAATGTTCACACACATCTTCTACCCCCTCAAAGAGCTGGCTCATCCTCGCCCTTGTACGGTGCGCTCTATACACCACCTTCAGCTGTATCAGCCCCAACCTCGCACATGAGGTGGAGGCGTTCACCCTCCGGAGTACCTCACACCAGAACCCCTCCTCCATACCCTCTCCCAACTCTTCCTCCCACTTTGCCTTGATCCCTTCCAGTGGCGCCTTCTCCTCCTCCAAAATAGCCCCGTAAACCGCCGACACTACCCCCTTCTCCAGTCTCCGTGTCGTTAGCACCTCCTCCAGCAATGTGGAGGCCGGCTCCACTGGGAAGTTCTGTATTTCCTTTCTGGAAAAGTGTCAAACCTGCATGTATCGAAATATTTCCCCCTGCTGCAGCCCATACTTCGCCCCCAGCTCCTTCAATCCTGCAAAACAATCCCCAAGAAATTAATCTTTTAGTGTTCTAATTCCTTTCTCCTCCCATCTCCGAAAATGTCCATCCTACTTCCCTGGCTCAAATCTATGGTTCCCCCGATTTGGCATTTCACTTGCCCCTGCCCCCAACCCGAAGCGCTGTCGAAACTGCCTCCAAATTCTCAACAAAGCTATTACTACCGGACTCCCTGAGTATCCCCCTCGAGGCCGTCGGGAGCGACGCTGTCGCCCGCACCTTCAATCCCGAACCCCTATACAAACTCTCCTCCATTCTGACCCATTCTGATTCAAGCCCTCTGACCCAGCTCCGTACCTTCTCCACATTCGCCGCCCAGTAATAATCCATCAGGTTCGGAAGACCCAAACCCCCTGCCTGCCTTCCTCTCTGTAGTAGCACCTTTCTAATTCTGGCCACCTTCCCTCCCCATATGAACGAGGTAATCATCCCTTCAAACCCTTCTAGCCTGTCAAAGGCTTTCTCGGCGTCCAATGCCACAACCACCTGTTTCCTTCCCCTCTGCCGGTACCATAACCACATTCAATATCCTCCTAATGTTCGAAAAGAGCTTCCTCACACTCACAAACCCGGTCTGATCTTCACCTATCACCTTTGGGAGGCACTCCTCCAGCCGACCTGCCAGTACATTCGCCAATACCTTTGCGTCCACGTTAAAACGTGATCTGGGCCTATACGACCCACATTCTGTCGGATCCTTATCTTTCTTAAGTAACAGAGGAATCGATGCCTGCCCCAAGGTTTGTGGTAACACCCCCTTCCCTATCGCCTCCTCAAACATCCCCACCATCAGCGGTACCAGCTTATTTTTGAATTTTTTATAATATTCCACCGGAAACCCATCCGGCCCTGCCACCTTCCCCGACTGCATCCTCCCAATCGCACCTTTTATCTCCTGCTCCATTATCGCCCCCTCTAATGTAGCCCTGTCCCCCTCCCCTAACCTCGGGTACTCCAGCCCATCTAGAAATTCCTGCATCTCCCGGCCTCCCCCAGGTGGCTCTGACCTGTACAATCTCTCATAGAATTCCTTAAAGACCGGGTTAATCTGATCTGGAGCTACCACCAACTTCCCTGCCCTGCCCCGCACCTGCACAATTTCCCTTGCTACAGCCTCCCTACGGAGCTGACCCGCCATCATATGGCCCGCCTTCTCTCCATGCTCGGAAACTGCCTCCATTGGCGTACCGCCTTCCTGGTAGATAGTCGGTCAAAGCTCGCCTGGAGTTCCTTCCTCTTTTCCAACTGTGCTGGGTCCCTATCTTCTGCATCCCTCCTGTCTACCTCCAGCATCTCATCTATTACCCTCTGACGTTCCAACCTCTCCTCTTTGTCTAGCCTCGCCTTGAACGAGATCACCTCACCCCTCACCACCGCCTTTAAAGCCTCCCAGACAACTGCCTTTGACACCTCACCCATGCAGTTAAAACGTAGATATTCCTCCAATACTTTTTCAATTTTGTCACAGAACCCTCTGTCCCCAACAGTCCCACATCTAACTTCCACCCTGGTCTCTGTACCATCCCCTTCTCCGGTACCATATCCACCCAATGCGGAGCATGGTCTGATATTGCAATTGCCGAGTACTCCGACCCTTTAACCCCAGCCAGCAGCGCATTCCCCACCATGAAAAGGTCAATCCGCGAGGACACCTTATGGACCGCTGAGAAAAACGAGTACCCCGCTCCCTCGGGTGCAGTAACCTCCAAGGGTCCACCCCTCCCATTTCCACCATTAGCCCAGCCAGCGCCTTCGGCCCCCTGATGGGGTCAGCGAGCACGGCTGTGACCTGTCCAATTCTGGCTCCTGCACCAAGTTCCAGTCCCGACCCACTATCAGTTTGTGTCCAAGTCAGGGATGGCCCCACACACCTTCGCGAATCCCACACCGTCCCAATTGGGACCATATACACTTACCAGCACCACTAGCCTCCCCTCCAGCGCCCACGTCACAATCACATACCTACCCCCTGATCTGCCACCACCTTCTCCATCTGGAACCGTACCCTTTTGCTGACCATTACCGCTACCCCTCGAGCTCTTCCGTCAAATCCAGAATGAAACACCTGACTAACCCAGCCCCTTTTTGGTCTCACTTGGTCCTTCACCCTCAGGTGAGCCTCCTGCAGCTTTGCTACAACGGCCTTCAAATTTTCGAGATGCGCAAGCACCCTTGACCTCTTGACTGGGCCTCCGAACCCCCTCACGTTCCACATGACTATCCTAACTGGAGGTCTCTCACGCCCTTCTTATCCACCATCATCTTCCCACCGGGTCCTGCCCCGTGAGCCTGATCCGTCCCTTTCCATTATTAACATCGAACCCCCTCCCAGAATCCCCCCCTGCATTTCCCCTCGAGAAAATCTCCCCCAGTATCGATCCTCCCCCAGCCTGCTCGCCTCATAGGCCCATTGAAACCTGTTAACCAGGCTCCGCAGCCCTCCTCTCAACTCACCTCCATTCACTAGCCAACTTTAGTTAGCTAGTGCGGGTAGTCCCCCTCTCCCCCAAAAAGGGGTACTGTCCCCTCCCACCCAGTCCCAGAAGAAAAAGAAAAACAATCTAACCCATAAAATTCAATGAAATAACAAACAGGTGGGGGAGGAGAGTCAGCTCAGGCCAATTTAAGAAGAGCAACTTGTAACTCACTCCAGGTGAGTTCTCCCAGTGAGCCAGAGAAGACACAGCCAGAGTGAGACAGCAAAGAGTGAGTTTAGGAATTTGAATCTAGGTGAGAATTCAAAGCTGGGTGGGGAGGATGTGCTTTTTATCCCTGGGAAGTGACTGGTAAGTAGTTTTTCTTTTCATTGTCTAATTTATTTATTTTTTCTTTCATTTTTTGCAATTGTAGTTGTATAAGTTTACCTACGGTTTAAGACATGGCAGGAGACCTCAGACCTGTGTCATGCTCCTCGTGTGCGATGTGGGAGCTCAGGGACACGTCCACTGACCCTGGCTCCTTCACGTGCAAGAAGTGTGTCCAGTTGCAGCTCCTGTTAGACCGCTTGATGGCTCTGGCGCTGCGGATGGACTCACTTTGGAGCATCCGTGATGCTGAGGATAGCACGTTTAGCGAGTTGGTCACACCGCAGGTGAAAAGTACTGAGGGAGATAGAAAATGGGTGACCAAAAGACAGAGCAAGAGTAGGAAGGTGCGCCCTGCGGTCATCTCCCTGCAAAACAGATATAACGCTTTGGATACTGTTGAGGGAGATGGCTCACCAGGGGAAGGCAGCAGCAGCCAGGTTCATGGCACCGTGGCTGGCTCTGCTGCGCAGCTGGGCAGGAAGAAGAACGGCAGGGCTATAGTGATAGGGGACTCAATCGTAAGTTCTGCGGATGCAATCGAGACTCCAGGATGGTATGTTGCCTCCCTGGTGCAAGGGTCAAGGATGTAGCGGTGCGGCTGCAGGACAATCTGGGGGGAGGGGTGGGGGGAGGGGGGGAGCGGGTGGGGGTGAACAGCCAGCTGTCGTGGTGCACATAGGCACCAACGATATAGGTAGAAAATAGGACGAGGTCCTACAAGCTGAATTTAGGGAGTTAGGAATTAAACTAAAAAGTAGGACCTCAAATGTAGTAATCTCAGGATTGCGACCAGTGCCACGAGCTAGTCAGAGTAGGAATGTCCGGATAGATAGGATGAATGCGTGGATCGAGAGATGGTGCAAGAGGGAGGGATTCAAATTCCTGGGGCATTGGAACCAGTTCTGAGGGAGGTGGGACCAGTACAAATTGGACATTCTGCACCTGGGCAGGACTGGAACCGATGTCCTAGAGCTTTTGCTAGTGTTTGCTCGAGTTGTTGGGGAGGGTTTAAACTAATGTGGCAGGGGGATGGGAACTGATGCAGGAAGTTGGAAGGTAGTAAAACAGGGACAGAAACAAAAGGCAGTAAGGGGGAAAGTGTAAGGCAAAGAAGCCATAGTCAAAAATCAAAAAGGGCGACAGTACAAGGTACAGTGACTAAGGGGAGCTCAGTGAATAGGACCAGGAATACTAAAAGGAAAAAAATGGGAAGTAAAAACATTAATGGTAAGCGACACGGCAGGTTGTTACATGAAGATATGGGTTCAACGACAAGGAAAATTAGGAGAAACGTTAAGAGGAAATATAACTTAGGAGAGGTTACTGATCGAGATGTTAAGATTCAGAACAGAGGTAAAAAAGCCTCCATAAGTGTACTTTGCCTGAATGCTCGTGGTATTCGGAATAAGGTAAATGAGTTGATGGCGCAAATCATTGTGAATGACTATGATTTAGTGGCCATTACTGAAACATGGTTAAAGGATGGTCACGACTGGGAGTTAAATATCCGAGGGTATCAAACTATTCGGAGGGACAGAATGGATCGTAAGGGAGGTGGTGTAGCTCTGTTATTTAAGGATGACATCTGGGCAATAGTAAGGGATGACATCGGTGCTATGGAGGATAAGGTTGAATTCATTTAGGTGGAAATCAGGAATAGTAAGGCAGAAAAGTCACTGATAGGAGTAGTCTATAGGCCACCAAATAGTAACATTATGGTGGGGCAGGCAATAAACAAAGAAATAACAGATGCATGTAGAAATTGTACAGCAGTTATCATGGGGGATTTTAATCTACATGTCGATTGGTTTAACCAGGTCGGTCAAGGCAGCCTTGAGGAGGAGTTTATAGAATGTATCCGCAATAGTTCCCTAGAACAGTATGTAATGGAACCTACGAGGGAACAAGTGGTCCTCGATCTGGTCCTGTGTAATGAGACAGGATTGATTCATGATCTCATAGTTAGGGATCCTCTCAGAAGGAGCAATCACAATATGGTGGAATTTAAAATACAGATGGAGGGTGAGAAGGCAAAATCAAACACTAGTGTTTTGTGCTTAAACAAAGGAGATTACAATGGCATGAGAGAAGAACTAGCTAAGTAGACTAGGAGAAAAGACTTTATGGTGAAACAGTTGAGGAACAGTGGAGAACCTTCCAAGCGATTTTTCACAGTGCTCAGCAAAGGTTTATACCAACAAAAAGGAAGGACGTAGAAAGAGGGAAAATCAACCGTGGATATCGAAGGAAATAAGGGAGAGTATCAAATTGAAGGAAAAAGCATACAAAGTCGCAAAGATTAGTGGGAGACTAGAGGACTGGGAAATCTTTAGGGTGCAACAGAAAGCTACTAAAAAAGCTATAAAGAAGAGTAAGATAGATTATGAGAGTAAACTTGCTCAGAATATAAAAACAGATAGTAAAAGTGTCTCCAAATTTATAAAACAAAAAAGAGTGGCTAAGGTAAATATTGGTCCTTTAGAGAATGAGAAGGGAGATTTAATAATGTGAGATGAGGAAATGGCCGAGGAACTGAACAGATTTTTTGGGTCGGTCTTCACAGTGGAAGACACAAATAACATGCCAGTGACTGATATAAATGAGGTTATGACAGATGAGGACCTTGAGAGGATTATTATCTCTCAGGAGGTAGTGATGGGATTGGGATTGGGAACCTGAATTGTAGCTCCAGTATACAGGAGGTTGAGAGTAGTGAGGTCATGAGTAAGGTTTCAAAGTTGCAGGAGTGTACCGGCAGGCAGGAAGGTGGTTTAAAGTGTGTCTTCTTCAATGCCAGGAGCATCCGGAATAAGGTGGGTGAACTTGCGGCATGGGTTGGTACCTGGGACTTCGATGTTGTGGCCATTTCGGAGACATAGATAGAGCAGGGACAGGAATGGTTGTTGCAGGTTCCAGGGTTTAGATATTTCAGTAAGCTCAGGGAAGGTGGTAAAAGAGGGGGGGGGGGGGGGGGGGGCTGGCATTGTTAGTCAAGGACAGTATAACGGTGGCAGAAACCACGTTTGATGAGGACTCGTCTACTGAGGTCGTATGGGCTGAGGTTAGAAACCGGAAAGGAGAGGTCACCCAGTTAGGGGTTTTCTATAGGCCTCCAAAAAGTTCCAGATATGTAGAGGAAAGGATTGCAAAGATGATTCTGGATCGGAGCGAAAGCAACAGGGTAGTTGTTATGGGGGACTTTAACTTTCCAAATATTGACTGGAAACGCTATAGTCCGAGTACTTTAGATGGGTCTGTTTTTGTCCAATGTGTGCAGGAGGGTTTCCTGACACAGTATGTAGATAGGCCAACGAGAGGCGAGGCCATATTGGACAGGTGTTAGATTTGGAGGTCGGTGAGCACTTTGGTGATAGTGACCACAATTCGATTACGTTTACTTTAGTGATGGAAAGGGATAGGTATATACCGCAGGGCAAGAGTTATATCTGGGGGAAAGGCAGCAAGGTAGCATTGTGGATAGCACAATTGCTTCACAGCTCCAGGGTCCCAGGTTCGAATCCGGCTTGGGTCACTGTCTGTGCGGAGTCTGCACATCCTCCCCGTGTGTGCGTGGGATTCCTCCGGGTGCTCCGGTTTCCTCGCACAGTCCAAAGATGCGCAGTTTAGGTGGATTGGCCACGATAAATTGCCCTTAGTGTCCAAAATTGCCCTTAGTGTTGGGTGGGGTTACTGGGTTATGGGGATAGGGTGGAGGTGTTGACCTTGGGTAGGGTGCTCTTTCCAAGAGCCGGGGCAGACTCGATGGGCCGAATGGCCTCCTTCTGCACTGTAAATTCTATGATAATTATGATGCGATGAGGCAAGACTTAGGATGCATCGGATGGAGAGGAAAACTGCAGGGGATGGGCACAATGGAAATGTGGAGCTTGTTCAAGGAACAGCTACTGCGCGTCCTTGATAAGTATGTACCTGTTAGGCAGGGAGAAAGTGGTCGAGCGAGGGAACCGTGGTTTACTAAAGCAGTTGAAACACTTGTCTCGAGGAAGGAGGAGGTTTATGTAAAGATGAGACATGAAGGTTCAGTTAGGGCGCTCGAGAGTTACACCCAAGGGCTAGGGTCTGGCAGACGGAATACAATGTTGACAAATGTGAGATAATCCATTTTGGTATGAATAACAGCAAAAGGGATTATTATTTAAATGATCAAATATTAAAACATGCTGCTGTTCAGAGAGACCTGGGTGTGCTAGTGCATGAGTCGCAGAAAGTTGGTTTACAGGTGATTAAGAAGACGTGAGTTCACTTCAGCCATTATCACAGCAGTCTACATCCCACCCCAGGCAGAAGTGAGGAAGGTGCTTGACGAACTATACACAGTAATAAACAACTACGAAACAGAACACCTGGAGGCCTTGTTCCTCATGGCCGGAGACTTCAACAAAGCCAACCTCAAGAGTGTACTGCCAAAATTCCACCAGCACATCTCCTGTCCCACCAGGGGCAACAACACTCTTGACCACTGCTACTCAAGAATCAAAGGCGCCTACCGTTCCATCCCCCGATCACACGTTGGGAAATCAGACCATAAGACGGTGCTCCTTCTCCCGGCATACAAGCAGAAACTCAAGCGGGAGAATCCAGCTAAGAAGGTTGTGCAGTGCTGTTCCGAGGAGACAGAAGAGCTCTTACGTGACTGCTTAGAGACAGTGGACTGGTCCATATTTAAGAACTCAGCGACCAACTTAAATGAGTATGCCACCACCGTCACAGACTTCATCAGCAAATGTGTGGACGACTGCGTGCCAAAGAAAGCAGTACGTGCATTCCCCAACCGGAAACCATGGCTCAATCGCGAGATTGACTCCCTACTGAAGGACGGATCTTAGGCCTTCAAGGCAGACGACCCTGACCGATACAAGAAATCCAGGTACGACCTCCGCAAGGCCATCAGAGATGCCAAGAGAGAATATCAAACCAAGCTAGAGTCACAGACATACTCTCGGCGGTTGTGGCAAGGACTAAACAACATAACGGGCTAAAAAGTGAAGCCGAACAGTATCTCTGGCAGCAGCGCACCCTTCCCCGATGAACTCAATGCATTCTATGCTCGGTTCGAGCAGGTAACCAACAATCCGCTTTCGAATGCCCCAGCAGCCCATAATTCACCCATACCCACCATCACAGCTTCCGAAGTCAGATTGGCCTTCCTGAAAGTGAACCCTCGGAAGGCGACGGACCCGGACAGGATCTCTGGTCGTGCACTCAGAGCCTGCGCGGACCAGCTGGCAGAGGTATTTGCGGACATCTTTAACCTGTCCTTACTCCACGCCGAGGTCCCCACCTGCTTCAAGAAGACCACCATCATACCGGTACCAAAGAAGAACCAGGCAACGTGCCTCAATGACTACCGACCAGTGGCCCTGACTTCAGTCGTAATTAAGTGCTTCGAGAGGTTGATCATGAAGCGCATCACCTCCATACTCCCAGAACACCTTGATGCACTGCAATTCGCATACCGCTGCAACCAGTCCACATCAGACACCATTTCCCTGGCCCTACACTCATCCCTAGAGCATCTCGAAAACAAGGACTCCTACATTAGACTCCTATTTATTGACTACAGCTCCGCCTTCAACACCATAATCCCAGCCAAGCTCATATCAAAGCTCCAAAACCTAGGACATGGCGCCGCACTCTGCAACTGGATCCTCGATTTTCTGACCAACAGACCATAATCAGTAAGAATGAACAACAACACCTCCTCCACAATAGTCCTCAACACCGGCGCCCCGCAAGGCTGTGTACTTAGCCCCCTACTCTACTCCCTGTACACACACGACTGCGTGGCAAAACTTGGTTCCAACTCTATCTACAAATTTGCTGACGATACGACCATAGTGGGCCGGATCTCGAATAACGACGAGTCTGAATACAGGAGGGAGATAGAGAACCTAGTGGAGTGGTGTAGCGACAACAATCCCTCCCTGAATGCCAGCAAAACTAAAGAGCTGGTAATTGACTTCAGGAAGCAAAGTACTGTACATACCCCTGTCAGCATCAACGGGGCCGAGGCGGAGATGGTTAGCAGTTTCAAATCCCTAGGGGTGCACATCTCCAAAAACCTGTCCTGGTCCACCCACGTCGACGCTACCACCAAGAAAGCACAACAGCGCCTATACTTCCTCAGGAAACTAAGGAAATTTGGCATGTCCACATTAACCCTTACCAACTTTTACAGATGCACCATAAAAAGCATCCTATCGGGCTGCATCACAGCCTGGTATGGCAACTGCTCGGCCCAGGACCGCAAGAAACTTCAGAGAGTCGTGAACACCGCCCAGCCTATCACACGAACCTGCCTCCCATCCATTGACTCCATTTACACCTCCCGCTGCCTGAGGAAAGCGAGCAGCATAATCAAAGATCCCTCCCACCCGGCTTACTCACTCTTCCAACTTCTTCCATCGTGCAAGAGATACAGAAGTCTGAGAACACGCACGAACAGACTCAAAAACAGCTTCTTCCCCACTGTCACCAGACTCTTAAATGACCCTCTTTCTGACTGACCTCATGAACACTACACCCTGTATGCTTCATCCGATGCCAGTGCTTATGTAGTTACATTGTAAATCTTGTGTTGCCCTATTATGTATTTTCTTTTATTCCCTTTTCTTCTCATGTACTTAATGATCTGTTGAGCTGCTCGCAGAAAAATACTTTTCACTGTACCTCGGTACACGTGACAATAAACAAATCCAAGCCAATCCAATCCGAATGGACTTTTGTCCTTCATTGCTAGAGGGATGGAGTTTAAGACTAGGGAGATTATGCTGCAATTGTATAAGGTGTTAGTGTGGTGATACACCACTGTACTTCCCTGGCATTGTACATAGTTGTATAATAGTTGTGTGTAACGTGGCCCTGTAATCCTGTGTATTGTACTGTGTATTGTACTGCAGCTCTGTAGAGGTTCGGTCGCCTGTATGTCACCTGACCTGGCCACGGAGAGCTCCACCTTGGCCACTCCCCCGGGAGTTAGGTATAAGACCCCGCTTCTGAGACCTGACCCATTTTGTCTGGGGTAGTCTGTGTCGGGTAAGCTTCCTTTGTAGTGTATTAAAGCCTTGGTTAAAGTCTCACATGTCTTTGTGGTTCTTGACGCTTAGTGCATCAGTTAGTGAGGCCACACCTGGAGTATTGTGTTCAGTTTTGGTCTCCTTACTTGAGAAAGGACGTACTGGCGCTGGAGGGTGTGCAGAGGAGATTCACTAGGTTAATCCCAGAGCTGAAGGGGTTGGATTACGAGGAGAGGTTGAGTAGACTGGGACTGTACTCGTTGGAATTTAGAAGGATGAGGGGGAATCTTATAGAAACATATAATATTATGAAGGGAATAGATAGGATAGCTGCGGGCAGGTTGTTTCCACTGGCGGGTGAAAGCAGAACGAGGGGGCATAGCCTCAAAATAAGGGAAAGTAGATTAAGGACTGAGTTTAGGAGGAACTTCTTCACCGAAAGCGTTGTGAATCTATGGAATTCCTTGCCCAGTGAAGCAGTAGAGGCTCCTTCATGAAATGTTTTTAAGATAAAGATAGATAGGTAGTTTTTTGAAGAATAAAGGGATTAAAGGTTATGGTGTTCGGGCCGGAAAGTGGAGCTGAGTCCACAAAAGATCAGCCATGATCTCATTGAATGTCGGAGTAGGCTCGAAGGGGCCAGATGGCCGACTCCTGCTCCTAGGAGCAAAAATGCCAATCAAACCAAACAAAAACTTAAACTCTATAACAATGTGAAGTCAAGTCAGTGACAATACATGTCAGTGAAAAGCAAGTTATAACATTTATACATTTTCCAGCTCCCCAATCACAGTCGATGATCTCTCTTCCAGCTCCACTGCTCACTTCTGTCCCAAGCCTTCTGCCTTCATGAACGCCACAGCCGCCTCCACCGTTTCAAATTAAAGATCTTTGGCGTTGTCCGTCACCCTCAGCTTTGCCGGGTACACCATACCAAATCGCAGTCCCTTGTTGTACAGTGCCGCTTTCACTCGGCTGGACGCCGCTCGTCTCTTTACTAACTCCACCGCCAAGTCCTGGTAAATCCGAACTCTCGCACCATCCCGCTGCACCTCCCGCTTCTGCTTCACCCAGTTTAACACCTTCTCCTTCATGTGGTATTTATGGAAACAGATAATTACTGCTCTCGGCGGCTCGTTTACTTTGGGTTTCGGCCTTAACGATTGATGAGCTCGGTCCAGTTCATACCGGGAGGGGTCTTCACCATCTCCCATCAACTCCGCCAGCCTCTCAGCAAAGTACTCTGTTGGCCTTGAGCCCTCTGCCCCTTCAGGTAAGCCCACAATTCTCAGATTTTGCCGCCTCGAGCGTTTCTCCAAATCCTCGAGTTTTGCTCGGAGTCCTCTGTTGGCCTCCACCACCTTCTGTAGTTCGTGTCCCATCGAGGTGAGCTGGTCGCTGTGCTGCGACACGGCCTCCTCCACTTCCTTCATCTTCTCGCCCTGTTCTCTCACCTCGGCCGATGTCTTTGCCACATCCACCCTCACCGGGGCGATTGCCTCCTCCACCAATGATCTCAGTGCGACCGCCATCTCCTTCCTCAACGCCTCCACGTGCCTCGCACACTGCTTCTCCAGCTCCACAGCCATCACCTCGGTCATCCTTTCCACTGTAAGCAGTGCGGCCCCACCACGCGGTCCGGCATCTGCCATCTTGTCAGCGCTGTTACTGGTCCTCTCCTTTGGCGGTGAACCCCCGTTTCCTCCCTTCGTCACAGCTGTTTTTGGCGTCCCTTAACCACTTAATATTTTATTCTTCTTTCTTCAATCTCGAGATAAATAATAAAATAAATTTTAAAAATTGAAAAACTACATTTAGATTTTTTTTTTAAATTAAGAAAAAACTTTTTAATAAAAAAAATTTTAAATTCCAAAAATCAAAGTTCAAAACATCTCTTCTCCTGGGACCGGACTTCAAACTTCCCAAACATGCATTTTCAGCGGGAGGCCACCCGGTGTGCGCTGCTCCCCCTCTGCATTCGGGCTGGATTCAGGCCTCGCCTCAGGCCACGCTCCTCCCCCGCCGCTTGCTTCGGGCTCGATGCCCCTGCTCCGCCGGTCACGGGGGTCCCCACCGGCTCCAAATCTGCCCGACCCGGGACCCGTCCCTCAGGCCCCAACGGCCGAAGAAATCCCGACCGGCGAAACCCCCGGAAAACACCGAAATGCCGCCGACCAGCGGGAGACCCTCTCCAGCATGACCGCTCCGCTCGCACGCGCCACCGGGAGTCGCCAAATGCAATGTTAGCATTCATGTCAAGAGGGCGGGAATACAGGACCGGGGATGGACTTCTGAGGGGGAATCCTATTGAAACGTACAGGATACTGCGAGGCCTGGATAGAGTGGACGTGGAGAGGATGTTTCCACTTGTGGGAAAAACTAGAGCCAGAGGACACAATCTCAGACTAAAGGGACGATCCTTTAAAACAGAGATGAGGAGGAATTTCTTCAGCCAGAGGGTGGTGAATCGGTGGGACTCTTTGCCGCAGAAGGCTGTGGAGGCCAAATCACTGAGTGTCTTTAACACAGAGATAGAGAGGTTCTTGATCAATGTCGGGATCAGGGGTTATGGGGAGAAGGCAGGAGAATGGGGATGAGAAAAATATCAGCCATGATTGAATGGCGGAGCCATCTTGATGGGCCGAGTGGCCTAATTCTACTTCTATGTCTTACGGTCATCCTCCTATTTCTGTCCTCACTTTCATCTGGCACTGGGGGTAATCCAGAGATTAAGACATACAAGGTCCTGCTTGATCATTTCCTACGAGCTCCCTAAATTGTGACTGCAGGACCCCATCCCCCTTCCTGTCTAAAGTCATTGGTCCCAGTGTGGACCACAACCTCTGGCTGCTTGTCCATCCCCAGATGAATGTCCTGCAGCCGTTCTGTCACACCCTTGACCCTGGCACCAGAGGGGTAACATACCACCCCGGAATCATGTCTACGGCGACAGAAACGGCCGTCTATTCCCCTCACTATCGAGTCCCTATCACTATTGCTTTTCCTTTCTTCTTCCTCTCCTGCTGTCCAGCCGAGACCCTCACGGTGCCACAAACCTGACTCTGACTGTAATCCTCTGAGGTATCAACACCCTCACCAGTGTCTGAAACAGAAACCCATTGGTGAATGGGGCCCCAGGGGAGTCCCGTACAACCTGCTTCATGCTCCTGGACTGCCTGGTGGTTACCCATTCCCTCTCTGTTTCCAAACCCTGAAGCTGCGGTGTGACCACCTCTCTGAACGTGCGATCCACGTAGCTCTCAGCCTCGCCGATGTGCCACAGTGACTCCAGCCGGCGCTCCAGCTCTGAAATCCACAGCTCAGGTTTCTGCAGCTGGCAACACTTGCTGCACACACGCTCCTTTAGGACACTGGTAGTGTCCACATTACAGGACACACATTCCACTCCACTGAGCTGTCCTGCCATGTCATACCTTTACTGCTGGAGCATTAACTCTATTCTACGTTGGGACTGGTATTGCCTCAGTATATAGATCCTAACTTTCCCTTATTTCAGACACTGGATTTCACACACTGCTCCTCACAGTGATCTCTGACCAACCAATTAATTCATCAATTTCCTGTGTCCTTGAATTTGTCTTTTTTCCCAAATGCTGCCTCACAGAAGGTGAAATACTCATCAAATAACTCGCCTGCTCTCCTGTAGCAGAACAAGGCAACTTTCTGAAGGGTGAAAAATTTGTCTCTGCACCAAATTCCCGCTTTGATCCAGATTCCTAGAATTTACAATGCAGAGGCCACTCGGCCCATCGAGTCCGCACCAGCTCCTGGAAAGAGCACCCCACTCAAGGCCATACCTCCACCCCATCCCCGCAAACCAGCAACCCCATCCAACCTAAGGGCAATTTATCATGGCCAATCCACCTAACCTGCACATCTTTGGACTGTGGGAGGAAACCGGAGCACCCGGAGGAAACCCACGCCGACACGGGGAGAACGTGCAGACTCCACACAGACAGTGACCCAAGCGGGAATCGAACCCGGGTCCCTGGCTCTGTGAAGCCATAATGCTAACCACTATGCTACCGTGCTGCCCAAATCTCCTCACTCAGTCAGTACGCTTGAACGTGTCCCTTTCTCACACAGAGCTGTGAAGAGTCGTCACACGGAGCTCTCGATTTGTCGACACCTTTTTCAGCATTGTTATTCTTATCTGATTAATCACTTTAACAGTGTCATCCAATCAGCATTCATCTTTAAAGCCTTATTCCCTTATAAGGAATGACCTCCCCTTGTCCCCTTTGCTATTTTCATGCCTGGTGTTGGACATCTCACCCTTGTTGTATTTATATTTCAACAAGGAAACGGGTGGTCTACGTTTCTACAGAAACGTTTGCAACATGTGGTTAGAAAGGTTGACAGCTTGATCAGTGTTAGCTGCTGAAGGAAGCTCGAATCCTAAACTGACCAAATATAATGTCCCAGCAAGCCTCGCGGTTTATCATGGCCATCTTTTTATACTTCTACACCGGGAGCTTCTGCCAGGGCCGGGGGGAGGAGTGGGGGGTGGTCAGGAGGTGGGCTGTGGGGTCGGGGTGGACGGGCACGGAACACCATTGCCGCAGGTGGCAAGGCAGCCATGCAGCTAACAGCCCACTGTGAACTTAGGGCCATGGGGATGTAGAGGTCCCTCCCCCAGAGAACCGCCTAGGTGCCCTCTGGCCCCAGCCAACCCATCAGCTGTGTGGGCGCACTCCAGCACAATCAGTGCCATCTTGTTGTCTGGGATGAGTGTGTGTGGGTAGTGTAATGTGTGTGTGCGGCTGGGATGAGTGTGTGTGGGGAGTGTAATGTGTGTGTGCGGCTGGGATGAGTGTGTGTGGGGAGTGTAATGTGTGTGTGCGGCTGGGATGAGTGTGTGTGGGGAGTGTAATGTGTGTGTGCGGCTGGGATGAGTGTGTGTGGGGAGTGTAATGTGTGTGTGCAGCTGGGGTGAGTGTTTGTGGGGAGTGTAATGTGTGTGTGCGGCTGGGATGAGTGTGTGTGGGGAGTGTAATGTGTATGTGAGGCTGGGTTGAGTGTGTGTGGGGAGTGTAATGTGTGTGTGCGGCTGGGATGAGTGTGTGTGGGGAGTGAAATGTGTGTGTGCGGCTGGGATGTGTGTGTGTGGGGAGTGTAATGTGTATGTGAGGCTGGGTTGAGTGTGTGTGGGGAGTGTAATGTGTGTGTGCGGCTGAAATGAGTGTGTGTGGGGAGTGTAATGTGTGTGTGCGGGTGGGATGAGTGGTGTGGGGAGTGTAATGTGTGTGTGCAGCTGGGATGAGTGTGGGTGGGGAGTGTAATGTGTGTGTGCAGCTGGGATGAGTATGTGTGGGGAGTGTAATGTGTGTGCGGCTGGGATGAGTGTGTGAGGGGAGTGAAATGTGTACATGCGGCTGGGATGAGTGTATGTTGGGAGTGTAATGTGTATGTGCGGCTGGGATGAGTGTGTGTGGGGAGTGTAATGTGTGTGCGGCTGGAATGAGTGTGTGTGGGGAGTGTAATGTGTGTGTGCGGCTGGGGTGAGTGTGTGTGGGGAGTGTAATGTGTGTGTGCGGCTGGGATGAGTGTGTGAGGGGAGTGTAATGTGTGCATGCGGCTGGGATGAGTGTATGTGGTGAGTGTAATGTGTTTGTGCGGCTGGGATGAGTGTGTGTGGGGAGTGTAATGTGCGTGCGGCTGGGATGAGTGTGTGTGGGGAGTGTAATGTGTGTGTGCGGCTGGGATGAGTGTGTGTGGGGAGTGTAATGTGTGTGTGCGGCTGGGATGAGTGTGTGTGGGGAGTGTAATGTGTGTGTGCGGCTGGGATGAGTGAGTGTGGGGAGTTTAATGTGTGTGTGCGGCTGGGATGAGTGTGTGTGGGGAGTGTAATGTGTGCGTGCGGCTGGGATGAGTGTGTGTGGGGTGTGCAATGTGTGTGTGCGGCTGGGGTGAGTGTGTGTGGTGAGTGTAATGTGTGCGTGCAGCTGGGATGAGTGTGTGTGGAGAATGTGATGTGTGTGTGCGGCTGGGATGAGTGCGTGTGGGGAGTGTAATGTGTGTGTGCGGCTGGGATTTGTGTGTGCGGGGAGTGTAATGTGTGTGAGCAGCTGGGATGAGTGTGTGTGGGGAGTGTAATGTGTGTGTGCGGCTGGGATGAGTGTGTGTGGGGAGTGTAATGTGTGTGTGCGTCTGGGATGAGTGTGGGTGGGGAGTGTAATGTGTGTGTGCGGCTGGGGGGAGTGTGTGTGGGGAGTGTAATGTGTGTGTGCGGCTGGGATGAGTGTGTGTGGGGAGTGTAATGTGTGTGTGCGGCTGGGTTGAGTGTGTGTGGGGAGTGTAATGTGTGTGTGCGGCTCAGATGAGTGTGTGTGGGGAGTGTAATGTGTGTGTGCGTCTGGGATGAGTGTATGTGGGGAGTGTAATGTGTGTGTGCAGCTGGGATGACTGTGTGTGGGGAGTGTAATGTGTGTGTGCGGCAGGGATGAGTGGTGTGGGGAGTGTAATGTGTGTGTGCAGCTGGAATGAGTGTGTGAGGGGCGTGTAATGTGTTTGTGCAGCTGGGATGAGTTTGTGTGGGGAGTGTAATGTGTGTGTGCGGCTGGGATGAGTGTGTGAGGGGAGTGTAATGTGTGCGTGCGGCTGGGATGAGTGTGTGTGGGGAGTGTAATGTGTGTGCGCGGCTGGGATGAGTGTATGTGGGGAGTGTAATGTGTATGTGCGGCTGGGATGAGTGTGTGTGGGGAGTGTAATGTGTGCGTGCGGCTGGGATGAGTGTATGTGGGGAGTGTAATGTGTATGTGCGGCTGGGATGAGTGTATGTGGAGAGTGTAATGTGTATGTGCGGCTGGGATGAGTGTGTGTGGGGAGTGTAATGTGTGTGCGGCTGGGATGAGTGCATGTAGGGAGTGTAATGTGTATGTGCGGCTGGGATGTGTGTGTGTGGGGAGTGTAATGTGTGTGTGCGGCTGGGGTGAGTGTGTGTGGGGAGTGTAATGTGTGCGTGCGGCCGGGATGAGTGTATGTGGTGAGTGTAATATGTTTGTGCGGCTGGGATGAGTGTGTGTGGGGAGTGTAATGTGTGTGCGGCTGGGATGAGTGTGTGTGGGGAGTGTAATGTGTGTGTGTGGCTGGGAGGAGTGTGTGTGGGGAGTGTAATGTGTGTGTGCGGCTGGGATGAGTGTGTGTGGGGAGTGTAATGTGTGTGTGCGGCTGGGATGAGTGTGTGTGGGGAGTGTAATGTGTGTGTGCGTCTGGAATGAGTGTGTGTGGGGAGTGTAATGTGTGTGTGCGGCTGGGGGGAGTGTGTGTGGGGAGTGTAATGTGTGTGTGCGGCTGGGATGAGTGTGTGTGGGGAATGTAATGTGTGTGTGCAGCTGGGATGAGTGTGTGTGGGGAATGTAATGTGTGTGTGCGGCTGGGATGAGTGGTGTGGGTAGTGTAATGTGTGTGTGCAGCTGGGATGAGTGTGTGTGGGGAGTGTAATGCGTGTGTGCAGCTGGGATGAGTGTGTGTGGGGAGTGTAATGTGTGTGTGCGGCTGGGATGAGTTTGTGAGGGGAGTGTAATGTGTGCGTGCGGCTGGGATGAGTGTATGTGGGGAGTGTAATGTGTATGTGCGGCTGGGATGAGTGTGTTTGGGGAGTGTAATGTGTGTGTGCGGCTGGGATGAGTTTGTGAGGGGAGTGTAATGTGTGCGTGCGGCTGGGATGAGTGTATGTGGGGAGTGTAATGTGTATGTGCGGCTGGGATGAGTGTGTTTGGGGAGTGTAATGTGTGTGCGGCTGGGATCAGTGTGTGTGGGGAGTGTAATGTGTGTGTGCGGCTGGGGTGAGTGTGTGTGGGGAGTGTAATGTGTGTGTGCGGCTGGGATGAGTGTGTGAGGGGAGTGTAATATGTGCGTGCGGCTGGGATGAGTTTATGTGGTGAGTGTAATGTGTTTGTGCGGCTGGGATGAGTGTTTGTGGGGAGTGTGATGCGTGTGCGGCTGGGATGAGTGTGTGTGGGGAATGTAATGTGTGTGTGCGGCTGGGATGAGTGTGTGTGGGGAGTGTAATGTGTGTGTGCGGCTGGGATGAGTGTGTGTGGTGAGTGTAATGTGTGTGTGCAGCTGAGATGAGTGTGTGTGGGGAGTGTAATGTGAGTGTGCGGCTGGGATGAGTGTATGTGGGGAGTGTAATGTGTGTGTGCAGCTGGGATGAGTGTGTGTGGGGAGTGTAATGTGTGTGTGCGGCTGGGATGAGTGGTGTGGGGAGTGTAATGTGTGTGTGCAGCTGGAATGAGTGTGTGTGGGGAGTGTAATGTGTGTGTGCAGCTGGGATGAGTGTGTGTGGGGAGTGTAATGTGTGTGTGCGGCTGGGATGAGTGTGTGTGGGGAGTGTAATGTGTGTGCGGCTGGGATGAGTGTGTGTGGCGAGTGTAATGTGTGTGTGCGGCTGGGGTGAGTGTGTGCGGGGAGTGTAATGTGTGTGTGTGGCTGGGATGAATGTGTGAGGGGAGTGTAATGTGTGCGTGCGGCTGGGATGAGTGTATGTGGTGAGTGTAATGTATTTGTGCGGCTGGGATGAGTGTGTGTGGGGAGTGTAATGTGTGCGGCTGGGATGAGTGTGTGTGGGGAGTGTAATGTGTGTGTGCGGCTGGGATGAGTGTGTGTGGGGAGTGTAATGTGTGTGTGCGGCTGGGATGAGTGTGTGTGGGGAGTGTAATGTTTGTGTGCGGCTGGGATGAGTGTGTGTGGGGAGCGTAATGTGTGTGTGCGTCTGGGATGAGTGTGTGTGGGGAGTGTAATGTGTGTGTGCGGCTGGGGGGAGTGTGTGTGGGGAGTGTAATGTGTGTGTGCGGCTGGGATGAGTGTGTGTGGGGAGTGTAATGTGTGTGCGGCTGGGATGAGTGTGTGTGGGGAGTGTAATGTGTGTGTGCGGCTGGGATGAGTATGTGTGGGGAGTGTAATGTGTGTGCGGCTGGGATGAGTGTGTGAGGGGAGTGTAATGTGTGCATGCGGCTGGGATGAGTGTATGTTGGGAGTGTAATGTGTATGTGCGGCTGGGATGAGTGTGTGTGGGGAGTGTAATGTGTGTGCGGCTGGAATGAGTGTGTGTGGGGAGTGTAATGTGTGTGTGCGGCTGGGGTGAGTGTGTGTGGGGAGTGTAATGTGTGTGTGCGGCTGGGATGAGTGTGTGAGGGGAGTGTAATGTGTGCATGCGGCTGGGATGAGTGTATGTGGTGAGTGTAATGTGTTTGTGCGGCTGGGATGAGTGTGTGTGGGGAGTGTAATGTGCGTGCGGCTGGGATGAGTGTGTGTGGGGAGTGTAATGTGTGTGTGCGTCTGCGATGAGTGTGTGTGGGGAGTGTAATGTGTGTGTGCGGCTGGGAGGAGTGTGTGTGGGGAGTGCAATGTGTGTGTGCGGCTGGGGTGAGTGTGTGTGGGGAGTGTAATGTGTGTGTGCGGCTGGGGTGAGTGTGTGTGGGGAGTGTAATGTGTGTGTGCGGCTGGGATGAGTGTGTGTGGGGAGTGTAATGTGTGTGTGCGGCTGGGATGAGTGTGTGTGGGGACTGTAATGTGTGTGTGCGGCTGGGATGAGTGTGCGTGGGGAGTGTAATGTGTGTTTTGCGGCTGGGATGAGTGTGTTGGGGAGTGTAATGTGTGTGTGCGGCTGGGATGAGTGTGTGTGGGGAGTGTAATGTGTGTTTTGCGGCTGGGATGAGTGTGTTGGGGAGTGTAATGTGTGTTTTGCGGCTGGGATGAGTGTGTTGGGGAGTGTAATGTGTGTGTGCGGCTGGGATGAGTGTGTGTGGGGAGTGTAATGTGTGTGTGCGGCTGGGATGAGTGTGCGTGGGGAGTGTAATGTGTGTTTTGCGGCTGGGATGAGTGTGTTGGGGAGTGTAATGTGTGTGTGCGGCTGGGATGAGTGTGTGTGGGGAGTGTAATGTGTGTGTGCAGCTGGGATGAGTGTGTGTGGGGAGTGTAATGTGTGTGTGCGGCTGGGGTGAGTGTGTGTGGGGAGTGTAATGTGTGTGTGCAGCTGGGATGAGTGTGTGTGGGGAGTGTAATGTGTGTGTGCAGCTGCGATGGGTGTGTGTGGGGAGTGTAATGTGTGTGTGCGGCTGGGATGAGTGTGTTTGGGGAGTGTAATGTGTGTGCGGCTGGGATCAGTGTGTGTGGGGAGTGTAATGTGTGTGTGCGGCTGGGGTGAGTGTGTGTGGGGAGTGTAATGTGTGTGTGCGGCTGGGATGAGTGTGTGAGGGGAGTGTAATGTGTGCGTGCGGCTGGGATGAGTTTATGTGGTGAGTGTAATGTGTTTGTGCAGCTGGGATGAGTGTGTGTGGGGAGTGTAATGTGTGTGCGGCTGGGATGAGTGTGTGTGGGGAGTGTAATGTGTGTGTGCGGCTGGGATGAGTGTGTGTGGGGAGTGTAATGTGTGTGTGCGGCTGGGATGAGTGTGTGTGGGGAGTGTAATGTGTGTGTGCGGCTGGGATGAGTGTGTGTGAGGAGTGTAATGTGTGTGTGCGGCTGGGATGAGTGTGTGTGGGGAGTGTAATGTGTGCGTGCGGCTGGGATGAGTGTGTGTGGGGAGTGTAATGTGTGTGTGCGGCTGGGGTGAGTGTGTGTGGTGAGTGTAATGTGTGCGTGCAGCTGGGATGAGTGTGTGTGGGGAATGTAATGTGTGTGTGCGGCTGGGATGAGTGTGTGTGGGGAGTGTAATGTGTCTCTGCGGCTGGAATGAGTGTGTGCGGGGAGTGTAATGTGTGTGAGCAGCTGGGATGAGTGTGTGTGGGGAGTGTAATGTGTGTGTGCGGCTGGGATGAGTGTGTGTGGGGAGTGTAATGTGTGTGTGCGTCTGGGATGAGTGTGTGTGGAGAGTGTAATGTGTGTGTGCGGCTGGGGGGAGTGTGTGTGGGGAGTGTAATGTGTGTGTGCGGATGGGATGAGTGTGTGTGGCGAGTGTAATGTGTGTGTGAGGCTGGGTTGAGTGTGTGTGGGGAGTGTAATGTGTGTGTGCGGCTGAGATGAGTGTGTGTGGGGAGTGTAATGTGTGTGTGCGGCTGGGATGAGTGTATGTGGGGAGTGTAATGTGTGTGTGCAGCTGGGATGAGCGTGTGTGGGGAGTGTAATGTGTGTGTGCGGCTGGGATGAGTGGTGTGGGGAGTGTAATGTGTTTGTGCAGCTGGAATGAGTGTGTGTGGGGAGTGTAATGTGTGTGTGCAGCTGGGATGAGTGTGTGTGGGGAGTGTAATGTGTGTGTGCAGCTGGGATGAGTGTGTGAGGGGAGTGTAATGTGTGCGTGCGGCTGGGATGAGTGTATGTTGGGAGTGTAATGTGTATGTGCGGCTGGGATGAGTGTGTGTGGGGAGTGTAATGTGTGTGCGGCTGGGATGAGCGTGTGTGGGGAGTGTAATGTGTGTGTGCGGCTGGGGTGAGTGTGTGTGGGGAATGTAATGTGTGTGTGTGGCTGGGATGAGTGTGTGAGGGGAGTGTAATGTGTGCGTGCGGCTGGGATGAGTGTATGTGGTGAGTGTAATGTGTTTGTGCGGCTGGGATGAGTGTGTGTGGGGAGTGTAATGTGTGCGGCTGGGATGAGTGTGTGTGGGGAGTGTAATGTGTGTGTGCGGCTGGGATGAGTGTGTGTGGGGAGTGTAATGTGTGTGTGCGGCTGGGAGGAGTGTGTGTGGGGAGTGTAATGTGTGTGTGCGGCTGGGATGAGTGTGTGTGGGGAGTGTAATGTGTGTGTGCGGCTGGGGGGAGTGTGTGTGGGGAGTGTAATGTGTGTGTGCGGCCTGGGGGAGTGTGTGTGGGGAGTGCAATGTGTGTGTGCGGCTGGGGTGAGTGTGTGTGGGGTGTGTAATGTGTGTGTGCGGCTGGGGTGAGTGTGTGTGGGGAGTGTAATGTGTGTGTGCGGCTGGGATGAGTGTGTGTGGGGAGTGTAATGTGTGTGTGCGGCTGGGATGAGTGTGTGTGGGGACTGTAATGTGTGTGTGCGGCTGGGATGAGTGTGCGTGGGGAGTGTAATGTGTGTGCTGCTGGGTTGAGTGTGTGTGGGGAGCGTAATGTGTGTGTGCAGCTGGGATGAGTGTGTGTGGGGAGTGTAATGTGTGTGTGCAGCTGGGATGAGTGTGTGGGGGGAGTTTAATGTGTGTGCGCGGCTGGGATGAGTGTGTGTGGGGAGTGTAATGTGTGTGTGCGACTGGGATGAGTGTGTGTGGGGAGTGTAATGTGTGTGTGCGGCTGGGATGAGTGTGTGTGGGGAGTGTAATGTGTGTGTGCTGCTGGGATGAGTGTGTGTGGGGAGTGTAATGTGTGTGTGCGACTGGGATGAGTGTGTGTGGGGAGTGTAATGTGTGTGTGCGGCTGGGATGAGTGTGTGTGGGGAGTGTAATGTGTGTGTGCTGCTGGGATGAGTGTGTGTGGGGTGTGTAATGTGTGTGTGCGGCTGGGATGAGTGTGTGTGGGGAGTGTAATGTGTGGGTGCGGCTGGGATGAGTGTATGTGGGGAGTGTAATGTGTGTGTGCTGCTGGGATGAGTGTGTGTGGGGAGTGTAATGTGTGTGTGCGGCTGGGATGAGTGTGTGTGGGGAGTGTAATGTGTGTAGGAGGCTGGGATGAGTGTGTGTGGGGAGTGTAATGTGTGTGTGCGGCTGGGATGAGTGTGTGGGGAGTGTAATGTGTGTGTGCGGCTGGGATGAGTGTGTGTGGGGAGAGTAATGTGTGTGTGCGGCTGGGATGAGTGTGTGGGGAGTGTAATGTGTGTGTGCGGCTGGGATGAGTGTGTGGGGAGTGTAATGTGTCTGTGTGGCTGGGATGAGTGTGTGGGGAGTGTAGTGTGTGTGCTGCTGGGATGAGTGTGTGTGGGGAGTGTAATGTGTGTGTGCGGCTGGGATGAGTGTGTGGGGAGTGTAATGTGTCTGTGTGGCTGGGATGAGTGTGTGGGGAGTGTAATGTGTGTGTGCGGCTGGGATGAGTGTGTGTGGGGAGTGTAATGTGTGTGTGCTGCTGGGATGAGTGTGTGTGGGGAGTGTAATGTGTGTGTGCGGCTGGGATGAGTGTGTGTGGGGAGTGTAATGTGTGTGTGCGGCTGGGATGAGTGTGTGTGGGGAGTGTAATGTGTCTGTGTGGCTGGGATGAGTGTGTGGGGAGTGTAGTGTGTGTGTGCGGCTGGGATGAGTGTGTGTGGGGAGTGTAATGTGTGTGTGCTGCTGGGATGAGTGTGTGTGGGGAGTGTAATGTGTGTGTGCAGCTGGGATGGGTGTGTGTGGGGAGTGTAATGTGTGTGTGCGGCTGGGATGAGTGTGTGTGGGGAGAGTAATGTGTGTGTGCGGCTGGGATGAGTGTGTGTGGGGAGTGTAATGTGTGTGTGCAGCTGGGATGAGTGTGTGTGGGGAGAGTAATGTGTGTGTGCGGCTGGGATGAGTGTGTGGGGAGTGTAATGTGTGTGTGCTGCTGGGATGAGTGTGTGTGGGGAGTGTAGTGTGTGTGCTGCTGGGATGAGTGTGTGTGGGGAGTGTAATGTGTGTGTGCAGCTGGGATGGGTGTGTGTGGGGAGTGTAATGTGTGTGTGCGGCTGGGATGAGTGTGTGGGGAGTGTAATGTGTGTGTGCAGCTGGGATGAGTGTGTGTGGGGAGTGTAATGTGTGTGTGCGGCTGGGATGAGTGTGTGGGGAGTGTAATGTGTGTGTGCAGCTGGGATGAGTGTGTGTGGGGAGTGTAATGTGTGTGTGCGGCTGGGATGAGTGTGTGGGGAGTGTAATGTGTGTGTGCGGCTGGGATGAGTGTGTGTGGTGAGTGTAATGTGTGTGTGCGGCAGGGATGAGTGTGTGTGGGGAGTGTAATGTGAGTGTGCGTCTGGGATGAGTGTGTGGGGAGTGTAATGTGTGTGTGCGGCTGGGATGAGTGTGTGTGGGGAGTGTAATGTGTGTGTGCGTCTGGGATAAGTGTGTGTGGGGAGTGGAATGTGTGTGTGCGTCTGGGATGAGTGTGTGTGGGGAGTGTAATGTGTGTGTGCGGCTGGGATGAGTGTGTGTGGGGAGTGTAATGTGTGTGTGCGGCTGGGATGAGTGTGTGTGGGGAGTGTAATGTGTGTGCGGCTGGGATCAGTGTGTGTGGGGAGTGTAATGTGTGTCTGCGGCTGGGGTGAGTGTGTGTGGGGAGTGTAATGTGTGTGCGGCTGGGATGAGTGTGTGAGGGGAGTGTAATATGTGCGTGCGGCTGGGATGAGTTTATGTGGTGAGTGTAATGTGTTTGTGCGGCTGGGATGAGTGTTTGTGGGGAGTGTGATGTGTGTGCGGCTGGGATGAGTGTGTGTGGGGAATGTAATGTGTGTGTGCGGCTGGGATGAGTGTGTGTGGGGAGTGTAATGTGTGTGTGCGGCTGGGATGAGTGTGTGTGGTGAGTGTAATGTGTGTGTGCAGCTGAGATGAGTGTGTGTGGGGAGTGTAATGTGAGTGTGCGGCTGGGATGAGTGTATGTGGGGAGTGTAATGTGTGTGTGCAGCTGGGATGAGTGTGTGTGGGGAGTGTAATATGTGTGTGCGGCTGGGATGAGTGGTGTGGGGAGTGTAATGTGTGTGTGCAGCTGGAATGAGTGTGTGTGGGGAGTGTAATGTGTGTGTGCAGCTGGGATGAGTGTGTGTGGGGAGTGTAATGTGTGTGTGCAGCTGGGATGAGTGTGTGAGGGGAGTGTAATGTGTGCGTGCGGCTGGGATGAGTGTTCGTGGGGAGTGTAATGTGTGTGTGCGGCTGGGATGAGTGTGTGTGGGGAGTGTAATGTGTGTGCGGCTGGGATGAGTGTGTGTGGGGAGTGTAATGTGTGTGTGCGGCTGGGGTGAGTGTGTGTGGGGAGTGTAATGTGTGTGTGTGGCTGGGATGAGTGTGTGAGGGGAGTGTAATGTGTGCGTGCGGCTGGGATGAGTGTATGTGGTGAGTGTAATGTATTTGTGCGGCTGGGATGAGTGTGTGTGGGGAGTGTAATGTGTGCGGCTGGGATGTGTGTGTGTGGGGAGTGTAATGTGTGTGTGCGGCTGGGATGAGTGTGTGTGGGGAGTGTAATGTGTGTGTGCGGCTGGGATGAGTGTGTGTGGGGAGTGTAATGTGTGTGTGCGGCTGGGATGAGTGTGTGTGGGGAGCGTAATGTGTGTGTGCGTCTGGGATGAGTGTGTGTGGGGAGTGTAATGTGTGTGTGCGGCTGGGGGGAGTGTGTGTGGGGAGTGTAATGTGTGTGTGCGGCTGGGATGAGTGTGTGTGGGGAGTGCAATGTGTGTGTGCGGCTGGGGTGAGTGTGTGTGGGGAGTTTAATGTGTGTGTGCGGCTGGGGTGAGTGTGTGTGGGGAGTGTAATGTGTGTGTGCGGCTGGGATGAGTGTGTGTGGGGAGTGTAATGTGTGTGCGGCTGGGATGAGTGTGTGTGGGGAGTGTAATGTGTGTGTGCGGCTGGGATGAGTGTGTGTGGGGAGTGTAATGTGTGTGTGCGCTTGGGATGAGTGTGTGTGGGGCATGTAATGTGTGTGTGCGGCTGGGATGAGTGTGTGTGGGGAGTGTAATGTGTGTGTGCGTCTGCGATGAGTGTGTGTGGGGAGTGAAATGTGTGTGTGCAGCTGGGAGGAGTGTGTGTGGGGAGTGCAATGTGTGTGTGCGGCTGGGGTGAGTGTGTGTGGGGAGTGTAATGTGTGTGTGCGGCTGGGGTGAGTGTGTGTGGGGAGTGTAATGTGTGTGTGCGGCTGGGATGAGTGTTTTGGGGACTGTAATGTGTGTGTGCGGCTGGGATGAGTGTGCGTGGGGAGTTTAATGTGTGTGTGCAGCTGGGATGAGTGTGTGTGGGGAGTGTAATGTGTGTGTGCGGCTGGGATGAGTGTGTGCGGGGAGTGTAATGTGTGTGAGCAGCTGGGATGAGTGTGTGTGGGGAGTGTAATGTGTGTGTGCGGCTGGGATGAGTGTGTGTGGGGAGTGTAATGTGTGTGTGCGTCTGGGATGAGTGTGTGTGGAGAGTGTAATGTGTGTGTGCGGATGGGATGAGTGTGTGTGGGGAGTGTAATGTGTGTGTGCGGCTGGGATGAGTGTGTGTGGGGAGTGTAATGTGTGTGTGCGGCTGGGATGAGTGTGTGTGGGGACTGTAATGTGTGTGTGCGGCTGGGATGAGTGTGCGTGGGGAGTGTAATGTGTGTGTGTGGCTGGGATGAGTGTGTGTGGGGAGTGTAATGTGTGTGTGCGGCTGGGATGGTGTGTGTGGGGAGTGTAATGTGTGTGTGTGGCTGGGGTGAGTGTGTGTGGGGAGTGTAATGTGTGTGTGCGGCTGGGATGAGTGTGTGTGGGGAGTGTAATGTGTGTGTGTGGCTGGGATGAGTGTGTGTGAGGAGTGTAATGTGTGTGTGCGGCTGGGATGAGTGTGTGTGGGGAGTGTAATGTGTGTGTGCGGCTGGGATGAGTGTGTGTGGGGAGTGTAATGTGTGTGTGTGGCTGGGATGAGTGTGTGTGGGGAGTGTAATGTGTGTGTGCAGCTGGGATGAGTGTGTGTGGGGAGTGTAATGTGTGTGTGCGGCTGGGATGAGTGTGTGGGGAGTGTAATGTGTGTGTGCTGCTGGGATGAGTGTGTGTGGAGAGTGTAATGTGTGTGTGCAGCTGGGATGGGTGTGTGTGGGGAGTGTAATATGTCAGTGTGGCTGGGATGAGTGTGTGTGGGGAGTGTAATGTGTGTGTGCAGCTGGGATGGGTGTGTGTGGGGAGTGTAATATGTCAGTGTGGCTGGGATGAGTGTGTGTGGGGAGTGTAATGTGTGTGTGCAGCTGGGATGGGTGTGTGTGGGGAGTGTAATATGTCAGTGTGGCTGGGATGAGTGTGTGTGGGGAGTGTAATGTGTGTGTGCAGCTGGGATGGGTGTGTGTGGGGAGTGTAATGTGTGTGTGCGGCTGGGATGAGTGTGTTTGGGGAGTGTAATGTGTGTGCGGCTGGGGTGAGTGTGTGTGGGGAGTGTAATGTGTGTGTGCGGCTGGGGTGAGTGTGTGTGGGGAGTGTAATGTGTGTGTGCGGCTGGGATGAGTGTGTGAGGGGAGTGTAATGTGTGCGTGCGGCTGGGGTGAGTTTATGTGGTGAGTGTAATGTGTTTGTGCGGCTGGGATGAGTGTGTGTGGGGAGTGTAATGTGTGTGCGGCTGGGATGAGTGTGTGTGGGGAGTGTAATGTGTGTGTGCGGCTGGGATGAGTGTGTGTGGGGACTGTAATGTGTGTGTGCGGCTGGGATGAGTGTGCGTGGGGAGTGTAATGTGTGTGCGGCTGGGATGAGTGTGTGTGGGGAGTGTAGTGTGTGTGCGGCTGGGATGAGTGTGTGTGGGGAGTGTAATGTGTGTGTGCGGCTGGGATGAGTGTGTGTGGGGTGTGTAATGTGTGTGTGCGGCTGGGATGAGTGTGTGTGGGGAGTGTAATGTGTGTGTGCGGCTGGGATGAGTGTGTGTGGGGTGTGTAATGTGTGTGTGCGGCTGGGATGAGTGTGTGTGGGGAGTGTAATGTGTGTAGGAGGCTGGGATGAGTGTGTGTGGGGAGTGTAATGTGTGTGTGCAGCTGGGATGAGTGTGTGTGGGGAGAGTAATGTGTGTGTGCGGCTGGGATGAGTGTGTGGGGGGTGTAATGTGTGTGTGCTGCTGGGATGAGTGTGTGTGGGGAGTGTAATGTGTATGTGCGGCTGGGATGAGTGTGTGTGGGGAGTGTAATGTGTGTGTGCTGCTGGGATGAGTGTGTGTGGGGAGTGTAATGTGTGTGTGCGGCTGGGGTGAGTGTGTGTGGGGAGTGTAATGTGTGTGTGCGGCTGGGATGAGTGTGTGAGGGGAGTGTAATGTGTGCGTGCGGCTGGGATGAGTGTGTGTGGGGAGTGTAATGTGTGTGCGCGGCTGGGATGAGTGTGTGTGGGGAGTGTAATGTGTGTGTGCGGCTGGGGTGAATGTGTTTGGGGAGTGTAATGTGTGTGTGCGGCTGGGGTGAGTGTGTGTGGGGAGTGTAATGTGTGTGTGTGGCTGGGATGAGTGTGTGTGGGGAGTGTAATGTGTGTGTGCAGCTGGGATGGGTGTGTGTGGGGAGTGTAATGTGTGTGTGCGGCTGGGATGAGTGTGTTTGGGGAGTGTAATGTGTGTGCGGCTGGGATCAGTGTGTGTGGGGAGTGTAATGTGTGTGTGCGGCTGGGGTGAGTGTGTGTGGGGAGTGTAATGTGTGTGTGCGGCTGGGATGAGTGTGTGAGGGGAGTGTAATGTGTGCGTGCGGCTGGGGTGAGTTTATGTGGTGAGTGTAATGTGTTTGTGCGGCTGGGATGAGTGTGTGTGGGGAGTGTAATGTGTGTGCGGCTGGGATGAGTGTGTGTGGGGAGTGTAATGTGTGTGTGCGGCTGGGATGAGTGTGTGTGGGGACTGTAATGTGTGTGTGCGGCTGGGATGAGTGTGCGTGGGGAGTGTAATGTGTGTGCGGCTGGGATGAGTGTGTGTGGGGAGTGTAATGTGTGTGTGTGGCTGGGATGAGTGTGTGTGGGGAGTGTAATGTGTGTGTGCGGCTGGGATGAGTGTGTGTGGGGAGTGTAATGTGTGTGTGCGGCTGGGATGAGTGTGTGTGGGGTGTGTAATGTGTGTGTGCGGCTGGGATGAGTGTGTGTGGGGTGTGTAATGTGTGTGTGCGGCTGGGATGAGTGTGTGTGGGGAGTGTAATGTGTGTGTGCGGCTGGGATGAGTGTGTGTGGGGAGTGTAATGTGTGTGTGCGGCTGGGATGAGTGTGTGTGGGGTGTGTAATGTGTGTGTGCGGCTGGGATGAGTGTGTGTGGGGAGTGTAATGTGTGTAGGAGGCTGGGATGAGTGTGTGTGGGGAGTGTAATGTGTGTGTGCAGCTGGGATGAGTGTGTGTGGGGAGAGTAATGTGTGTGTGCGGCTGGGATGAGTGTGTGTGGGGAGTGTAATGTGTGTGTGCGGCTGGGATGAGTGTGTGTGGGGTGTGTAATGTGTGTGTGCGGCTGGGATGAGTGTGTGTGGGGAGTGTAATGTGTGTGTGCGGCTGGGATGAGTGTGTGTGGGGAGTGTAATGTGTGTGTGCGGCTGGGATGAGTGTGTGTGGGGTGTGTAATGTGTGTGTGCGGCTGGGATGAGTGTGTGTGGAGAGTGTAATGTGTGTGTGCGGCTGGGATGAGTGTGTGTGGAGAGTGTAATGTGTGTGTGCGGCTGGGATGAGTGTGTGTGGGGAGTGTAATGTGTGTGTGCGGCTGGGATGAGTGTGTGTGGGGTGTGTAATGTGTGTGTGCGGCTGGGATGAGTGTGTGTGGGGAGTGTAATGTGTGTGTGCGGCTGGGATGAGTGTGTGTGGGGTGTGTAATGTGTGTGTGCGGCTGGGATGAGTGTGTGTGGGGAGTGTAATGTGTGTAGGAGGCTGGGATGAGTGTGTGTGGGGAGTGTAATGTGTGTGTGCAGCTGGGATGAGTGTGTGTGGGGAGAGTAATGTGTGTGTGCGGCTGGGATGAGTGTGTGGGGAGTGTAATGTGTGTGTGCGGCTGGGATGAGTGTGTGTGGGGAGTGTAGTGTGTGTGCTGCTGGGATGAGTGTGTGTGGAGAGTGTAATGTGTGTGTGCAGCTGGGATGGGTGTGTGTGGGGAGTGTAATGTGTCTGTGTGGCTGGGATGAGTGTGTGTGGGGAGTGTAATGTGTGTGTGCGGCTGGGATGAGTGTGTGTGGGGAGTGTAATGTGTGTGTGCAGCTGGGATGGGTGTGTGTGGGGAGTGTAATGTGTGTGTGCGGCTGGGATGAGTGTGTGGGGAGTGTAATGTGTGTGTGCAGCTGGGATGAGTGTGTGTGGGGAGTGTAATGTGTGTGTGCGGCTGGGATGAGTGTGTGGCGAGTGTAATGTGTGTGTGCAGCTGGGATGAGTGTGTGTAGGGAGTGCAATGTGTGTGCGGCTGGGATGAGTGTGTGGGGAGTGTAATGTGTGTGTGCGGCTGGGATGAGTGTGTGTGGTGAGTGTAATGTGTTTGTGTGGCTGGGATGAGTGTGTGTGGGGAGTGTAATGTGAGTGTGCGTCTGGGATGAGTGTGTGGGGAGTGTAATGTGTGTGTGCGTCTGGGATGAGTGTGTGTGGGGAGTGGAATGTGTGTGTGCGTCTGGGATGAGTGTGTGTGGGGAGTGTAATGTGTGTGTGCGGCTGGGATGAGTGTGTGTGGGGAGTGTAATGTGTGTGTGCGTCTGGGATGAGTGTGTGTGGGGAGTGGAATGTGTGTGTGCGTCTGGGATGAGTGTGTGTGGGGAGTGTAATGTGTGTGTGCTTCTGGGATGAGTGTGTGTGGGGAGTGTAATGTGTGTGTGCGGCTGGGATGAGTGTGTGTGGGGAGTGTAATGTGTGTGTGTGGCTGGGATGAGTGTGTGTGGGGAGTGTAATGTGTGTGTGCAGCTGGGATGAGTGTGTGTGGGGAGTGTAATGTGTGTGTGCAGCTGGGATGAGTGTGTGTGTGGAGTGTAATGTGTGTGTGTGGCTGGGATGAGTGTGTGTGGGGAGTGTAATGTGTCTGTGCAGCTGCAGCTTGTCAGCCTCCTGAGTGTCAATCACGGACCCGGCCAATCCCGCACCATTTCCCGTTGGAATTGATTGTGTTCCACGTGGTGTCCGTGCTGCCCCTCCACATCTCTGTTCTAAAGTGACTCCCTTTCATTCTAAGGCTGTGCCCCCGGGTCCTAGTCTCCCCTGCTAATGGAAACAACTTCCCTTCATCCACCCTATCTAAGCCATTCATTATCTTGTAAGTTTTTATTAGATCTCCCCTCAACCTCCTAAACTCCAATGAATATAATCCCAGGATCCTCAGACGTTCATCGTATGTTAGGCCTACCATTCCTGGGATCATCCGTGTGAATCTCCGCTGGACCCGCTCCAGTGCCAGTATGTCCTTCCTGAGGTGTGGGGCCCAAAATTGCTCACAGTATTCTAAATGTGGCCTAACTAAAGCTTCAGAAGTACATCCCTGCTTTTATATTCCAAGCCTCTTGAGATGAATGACAACATTGCATTTGCTTTCTTAATTACGGACTCAACCTGCAAGTTTACCTTTAGAGAATCCTGGACTAGGACTCCCAAGTCCCTTTGCACTTCAGCATTATTAATTTTGTCACCATTTAGAAAATAGTCCACGCATCTATTCTTTTTTCCAAAGTGCAAGACCTCGCACTTGCCCACGTTGAATTTCATCAGCCATTTCTTGGACACACTCTCCTAATCTGTCTAAATCTTTCTGCAGCCTCCCCACCTCCTCCATACTACCTGCCCCTCCACCTATCTTTGTATCATCGGCAAACTTAGCCAGAATGCCCTCAGTCCCGTCATCTGGATCGTTAATATATAAAGAGAACAGCTGTGGCCCCAACACTGAACCCTGCGGGACACCACTCGTCACCGGTTGCCATTCCGAAAAAGAACCTTTTATCCCAACTCTCTGCCTTCTGCCTGACAGCCAATCGTCAATCCATGTTAGTACCTTGCCTCGAATACCATGGGCCCTTACTTTACTCAGCAGTCTCCCGTGAGGCACCTTATCAAAGGCCTTTTGGAAGTCAAGATAGAGAACATCCATTGGCTCTCCTTGGTCTAACCTATTTGTTATCTCTTCAAAGAACTCTAACAGGTTTGTCAGGCACGACCTCCCCTTACTAAATCCATGCTGACTTGTCTTAATCCGACCCTGCACTTCCAAGAATTTAGAAATCTCATCCTTAACAATGGATTCTAGAATCTTGCCAACAACCGAGGTCAGGCTAATTGGCCTATAATTTTCCATCTTTTTCCTTGTTCCCTTCTTGAACAGGGGGGTTACAACAGCGATTTTCCAATCCTCTGGTACTTTCCTGACTCCAGTGACTGTTGAAACAGCATCACCAACGCCTCCACTATTTCTTCAGCTATCTCCTTTAGAACTCTAGGATGTAGCCCATCTGGGCCCGGAGATTTGTCAATTTTTAGACCTCTTAGTTTCTCTAGCACTTTCTCCTTTGTGATGGCTACCATATTCAACTCTGTCCCCTGACTCTCCGGAATTGTTGGGATTTTACTCATGTCTTCTACTGTGAAGACTGATGCAAAGTACTTATTCAGTTCCTCGGCTATTTCCATGTCTCCCATCACAAAATTACCAGCGTCATTTGGGAGCGGCCCAATGTCAACTTTTGCCTCCCGTTTGTTTTTAATTTATTTAAAGAAACTTTTACTGTCATTCCTAATGTTACTGGCTAGCCTACCTTCAAATTTGATCCTCTCTTTCCTTATCTCTCTCTTTGTTATCCTCTGTTTGTTTTTGTAGCCTTCACAATCTTCTGACTTCCCACAACTCTTTGCCACATTATAGGCTTTCTCTTTTGCTTTGATGCATTCCCTAACTTCCTTTGTCAGCCATGGCTGCCTAATGTTACTGCTGAACACACTGCTCATTACTGAGACTGTATTTCAGGGGGAAATACAACAGGACAGACTGATGTTACTGCAGAATACACTGCTCATTACTGAGACTGTATATCAGGGGGAAATACAACAGGACAGACTGATGTTACTGCAGAATACACTGCTCATTACTGAGACTGTATTTCAGGGGGAAATACAACAGGACAGACTGATGTTACTGCTGAACGCACTGCTCATTACTGAGACTGTATTTCAGGGGGAAATACAACAGACAAAAGTTCAACTGGTTTCCATATTTTCTTCACTGAAACTAATCTAACCTTCGGTATCCCTGATCTCCCCGTCTGATTGTTTCAAACTGGATTCGGCAATCCAGGATTTCAAGATGAACGGGGTATAATTTCAATCTGATATTTCTCCTGAGAATATGCAAAATATTTGTGCTAAATCCCTCGTGTGCTTTTCTCACACAAAACTGACCTTGTTAAATCAGGCAGAAAAGAACTCCCAATAAGATGAAGATATATTTTTCCCACCCCCATCTCTACAGGACACTGTGGAGGGTCCACACTCTGCAATCACCCTTGGATCATCACAATATCACAAGGACAGTGAGGCTCCACTTTGATGCAGAAAATGGTGCTTCCCCTTTCTGGCCCGGTTTGCACTTCTTGTTCTGAGAAGGCAGGACTGAACTCTGGAAGATTAACCAATCACATTCCCGGCAGAGAGCCTGTCCCTTTGATCGGCAGGTTGGGAGATGATGAGGATGTTCCTCACTGTATTCTGTCTGTGAAACAGATCTGGTGAGAGCACAGGCTGACATTCTACAGCAGCAGTGGAGCTAAGCCCAGAATCACAGATTCACACAGTGCAGAAGAGGCCCTTCGGCCCATCGAGTCTGCACCCACACATGGAAAACACCTGACCTGCCGACCTAATCCCATTGGCCAGCACTTGGCCCATTACCTTGAATGTTAAGACGGCTAAGTCCCCATCCAGGTACTTTTTAAAGGATGTGAGGCAACCCGCCTCTCCCACCCTCCCAGGCAGCGCGTTCCAGACCCTCACCACCCTCCCAGGCAGCGCGTTCCAGACCCTCACAACCCTCCCAGGCAGCGCGTTCCAGACCCTCACCACCCTCCCAGGCAGTGCGTTCCAGACCCTCACCACCCTTCCAGGCAGTGCGTTCCAGACCCACACCACCCTCCCAGGCAGTGCGTTCCAGACCCTCACCACCCTCCCAGGCCGTGCGTTCCAGACCCTCACCACCCTCCCAGGCCGTGCGTTCCAGACCCTCACCGTCCTCCCAGGCAGTGCGTTCCAGACCCTCACCACCCTCCCAGGCAGTGCGTTCCAGACCCTCACCACCCTCCCAGGCCGTGCGTTCCAGTCCCTCACCACCCTCCCAGGCAGTGCGTTCCAGACCCTCACCACCCTCCCAGGCAGTGCATTCCAGACCCTCACCACCCTCCCAGGCAGTGCGTTCCAGACCCTCACAACCCTCCCAGGCAGCGCGTTCCAGACCCTCACCACCCTCCCAGGCAGTGTGTTCCAGACCCTCACCACCCTCCCAGGCAGCGCATCCCAGACCCTCACCACCCTCCCAGGCAGTGCGTTCCAGACCCTCACCACCCTCCCAGGCCGTGCGTTCCAGACCCTCACCACCCTCCCAGGCAGTGCGTTCTAGACCCTCTACCACCCTCCCAGGCAGCGCGGTCCAGACCCTCACCACCCTCTGGGTAAACAGGTTTTTCCTCAAACCCCCCCTAAACCTCCTGCCCCTCACCTTGAACTTATCTCTCCTCATAACTCACCCTTCAACGAAGGGGTACAGCAGCTCCCTGTCCACACTGTCCATGCCCCTCATAGTCCTGTGCACCTCGATCAGGTCACCCTCAGTCTTATATGCTTTAGCGAAAACAACCCAATCCTATCCAACCTCTCTCCATAACTTAAACGTTCCACCCCAGGCGATATCCTGGTGAATCTCCTCTGCAGCCCCTCCAGTTCAATCATCATTCCTGCAATGTGGCGATCAGAATTACACACAGTACTCCAGCTGTGGCCTCACCAAAGTTCGATACAACTCCAACACGACCTCCCTGCCTTTGTAATCTATGCCTCGATTGATAAAGGCAAGTGTCCCATATGCATTTTTTACCACCCGATTAGCCTGCGCGTCTGCCTTCAGAGATCTATGGACAAACACGGCCAGGTCCCTTTGTTCCTCGGAACGTCCCAGTGTCAGGCCATTCATTTAATACTTCTTTGTCACATTACTCCTTCCAAAGTGGATCACCTCACACTTTTCAGGGTGAATTCCATCTGCTGCTTTTTTGCCCATTTGACCATCCCGTATATATCTTCCTGTAACCCAAGTAGCTCAAACTCACTGTTAAACACCCGACCAATCTTTGTGTCATCCACTTAATGTGAAGGTTAATTCAACCACCCCAAATACATCCACTTAATGTGAAAGTTAATTCAACCACCCCAAATACACCCACTTAATGTGCAGATTAATTCAATCCACCCTAAATACACCCACTTAATGTGCAGATTAATTCAATCCTTCCTAAATACACCCACTTAATGTGAAGGTTAATTCAACCACCCCAAATACACCCACTTAATGTGCAGATTAATTCAATCCATCCTAAATACATCCACTTAATGTGCAGATTAATTCAACCACCCCAAATACACCCACTTAATGTGCAGATTAATTCAATCCATCCTAAATACATCCACTTAATGTGCAGATTAATTCAACCACCCCAAATACACCCACTTAATGTGCAGATTAATTCAATCCATCCTAAATACACCCACTTAATGTGAAGGTTAATTCAACCACCCCAAATACATCCACTTAATGTGCAGATTAATTCAATCCTTCCTAAATACACCCACTTAATGTGAAGGTTAATTCAATCCTTCCTAAATACACCCACTTAATGTGCAGATTAATTCAATCCTTTTAAATACACCCACTTAATGTGAAGGTTAATTCAATCCTTCCTAAATACACCCACTTAATGTGCAGATTAATTCAATCCTTCCTAAATACACCCACTTAATGTGAAGGTTAATTCAATCCTTCCTAAATACACCCACTTAATGTGAAGGTTAATTCAATCCTTCCTAAATACACCCACTTAATGTGCAGATTAATTCAATCCTTCCTAAATACACCCACTTAATGTGCAGATTGATTCAATCCTTCCCAAATACACCCACTTAATGTGAAGGTTAATTCAACCACCCCAAATACATCCACTTAATGTGCGGATTAATTCAATCCTTCCTAAATACACCCACTTAATGTCCAGACTGTCACTCAAACCCATTGTCACATTAAATGAGTAACAGAGAGGAATGGGAAAACCGAGTTTTCTGACCCGTGTTCCCAGTCTGTGTAACTCTGTGTCAGGTGCACTGAACATTCTCAATGTGGTGATAAATTCTGCTGAAACTCTCATGTCCAGTTTGAATGTTCTAACTCTAGAATTCACACAAGTTACAGGTGCAGAGACACCGCAGCACAAACCAGGGAGAGTTCTTTTAGAACAAGTTAAACTTCTCCAAACCAAACTAAAACTTGTACTTACCCCCAGAAACACAGAGTGACAGAGTCACAGCAAAAAGAGTTTTACTGATCATCTCAACAGAATAACAATCCTCTTTATCCACACCGTTTATTGCAGGTCCAGTAAATACATTGAAACACAAAGTGTCCCAGCCGACAGAAGCTGCTTTAATCTCCTTTTTCACAGGAGGTAATGAAGTTAAAGAGGAAGCAGCGACAATGAGCCAATAGCTGCTCCCCTTCTGGGTGGATTTTGATAAGTGACGTTTATGATTCACTGAGTGCAAGTTGCCCACATTAAGTTGGTTTAACATGAAGAGTTCACACAGCGAGGGACACATTTGCTGCAAAAATGTAAATGAACATAGAACATGGAACATAGAACAATACAGCGCAGTACAGGCCCTTCGGCCCACGATGTTGCATCGAAACAAAAGCCATCTAACCTACACTATGCCATTATCATCCATATGTTTATCCAATAAACTTTTAAATGCCCTCAATGTTGGCGAGTTCACTACTGTAGCAGGTAGGGCATTCCACGGCCTCACTACTCTTTGCGTAAAGAACCTACCTCTGACCTCTGTCCTATATCTATTACCCCTCAGTTTAAAGTTATGTCCCCTCGTGCCAGCCATATCCATCCGCGGGAGAAGGCTCTCACTGTCCACCCTATCCAACCCCCTGATCATTTTGTATGCCTCTATTAAGTCTCCTCTTAACCTTCTTCTCTCCAACGAAAACAACCTCAAGTCCATCAGTCTTTCCTCATAACATTTTCCCTCCATACCAGGCAACATCCTGGTAAATCTCCTCTGCACCCGCTCCAAAGCCTCCACGTCCTTCCTATAATGCGGTGACCAGAACTGTACGCAATACTCCAAATGCGGCCGTACCAGAGTTCTGTACAGCTGCAACATGACCTCCCGACTCCGGAACTCAATCCCTCTACGAATAAAGGCCAACACTCCATAGGCCTTCTTCACAACCCTATCAACCTGGGTGGCAACTTTCAGGGATCTATGTACATGGACACCTAGATCCCTCTGCTCATCCACACTTTCAAGAACTTTACCTTCGCCAAATATTCCGCATTCCTGTTATTCCTTCCAATGTGAATCACCTCACACTTCTCTACATTAAACTCCATTTGCCACCTCTCAGCCCAGCTCTGCAGCTTATCTATATCCCTCTGTAACCTGCTACATCCTTCCACACTATCGACAACACCACCGACTTTAGTATCGTCTGCAAATTTACTCACCCACCCTTCTGCGCCTTCCTCTAGGTCATTGATAAAGATGACAAACAGCAACAGCCCCAGAACAGATCCTTGTGGTACTCCACTTGTGACTGTACTCCATTTTGAACATTTCCCATCAACCACCACCCTCTGTCTTCTTTCAGCTAGCCAATTTCTGATCCACATCTCTAAATCACCCTCAATCCCCAGCCTCCATATTTTTGCAATAGCCTACCGTGGGGAACCTTATCAAACGCTTTGCTGAAATCCATATACACCACATCAACTGCTCTACCCTCGTCTACCTGTTCAGTCACCTTCTCAAAGAACTCAATAAGGTTTGTGAGGCATGACCTACCCTTCACAAAGCCATGCTGACTATCCCTGATCATATTATTCCTATCTAGATGATGATAAATCTTGTCTCTTATAATCCCCTCCAAGACTTTACCCACTACAGACGTGAGGCTCACCGGCCTATAGTTGCCGGGGTTGTCTCTGCTCCCCTTTTTGAACAAAGCGACCACATTTGCTGTCCTCCAGTTCTCTGGCACTATTCCTGTAGCCAATGATGACATAAAAATCAAAGCCAAAGGTCCAGCAATCTCTTCCCTGGCCTCCCAGAGAATCCTAGGATAAATCCCATCAGGTCCCGGGGACTTATCTATTTTCAGCCTGTCCAGAATTGCCAACACCTCTTCCCTACGTACCTCAATGCCATCTATTCTATTAGCCTGGGGCTCAGCATTCTCCTCCATAACATTATCTTTTTCCTGAGTGAATACTGACGAAAAATATTCATTTAGTATCTTGCCTATCTCTTCAGACTCCACACACAATTTCCCATCCCTGTCCTTGACTGGTCCTACTCTTTCCCTAGTCATTCGCTTATTCCTGACATACCTATAGAAAGCTTTTGGGTTTTCCTTGATCCTTCCTGCCAAATACTTCTCATGTCCCCTCCTTGCTCGTCTTAGCTCTCTCTTTAGATCCTTCCTCGCTACCTTGTAACTATCCATCGCCCCAACCGAAACTTCACACTTCATCTTCACATAGGCCTCCTTCTTCCTCTTAACAAGAGATTCCACTTCCTTGGTAAACCACGGTTCCCTCGCTCGACGCCTTCCTCCCTGTCTGACCGGTACATACTTATCAAGAACACGCAGTAGCTGATCCTTGAACAAGCCCCACTTATCCAGTGTGCCCAACACTTGCAGCCTACTTCTCCACCTTATCCCCCCAAGTCACGTCTAATGGCATCATAATTGCCCTTCCCCCAGCTATAACTCTTGCCCTGCGGTGTATACTTATCCCTTTCCATCATTAACGTAAACGTCACCGAATTGTGGTCACTGTCCCCAAAGTGCTCTCCTACCTCCAAATCCAACACCTGGCCTGGTTCATTACCCAAAACCAAATCCAACGTGGCCTCGCCTCTTGTTGGCCTGTCAACATATTGTTTCAGGAAACCCTCCTGCACACACTGTACAAAAAAACGACCCATCTATTGTACTCGAACTATATCTTTTCCAGTCAATATTTGGAAAGTTAAAGTCTCCCATAATAACTACCCTGTTACTTTCGCTCATATCCAGAATCATCTTCGCCATCCTTTCCTCTACATCCCTAGAACTATTAGGAGGCCTATAAAAAACTCCCAACAGGGTGACCTCTCCTTTCCTGTTTCTAACTTCAGCCCATACTACCTCGGAAGAAGAGTCCCCATCTAGCATCCTCTCCGCCACCGTAATACTGCTCTTGACTAGCAGCGCCACACCTCCCCCTCTTTTGCCTCCTTCTCTGAGCTTACTAAAACACCTAAACCCCGGAACCTGCAACATCCATTCCTGTCCCTGCTCTATCCATGTCTCCGAAATGGCCACAACATCGATGTCCCAGGTACCAACCCATGCTGCCAGTTCCCCTACCTTGTTTCGTATACTCCTGGCATTGAAGTAGACACACTTCAAACCACCTACCTGAACACTGGCCCCCTCCTGCGACGTCAAATCTGAGCTCCTGACCTCTATACTCTCATTCTCCCTTACCCTAAAACTACAATCCAGGTTCCCATGCCCCTGCTGCATTAGTTTAAACCCCCCCAAAGAGCACTAACAAATCTCCCCCCCAGGATATTTGTGCCCCTCAGGTTCAGATGTAGACCATCCTGTCTGTAGAGGTCCCACCTTCCCCAGAAAGAGCCCCAGTTATCCAAAAATCTGAATCCCTCCCGCCTGCACCATCCCTGTAGCCACGTGTTTAAATGCTCTCTCTCCCTATTCCTCATCTCACTATCACGTGGCACGGGCAACAACCCAGAGATAACAACTCTGTTTGTTCTAGTTTTGAGTTTCCATCCTAGCTCCCTGAAAGTCTGCCTGACATCCTTGTCCTCTTTCCTACCTATGCCGTTAAATGGTGGAAACATTTATTGAAAATCATTGAAACCAAATTCTCCTCCCTTTGGGAACAACAAGAGCTAGAATGGACCGCCGCGATGCTGCGGAACTGAGTTATAGAGACCCTGAGCCACTCTGCACACCCTGTCCAGATCCGAGAGGTACCAACTCCTCCCCCGGCGAGGAGTGTGGATGTCAGGGTCTCTGAGGCCACCAAGGCCGCCGAGGCTGCCGGCAGCGTGATGGACAACGCCCTGACCGCCCGGGATGAGTTAGGTGCAGCCCCGTATTGAAGAAGCTGGAGACAAGTTGGAAGTGTAGCTGAAGTGTGTGGCTGCACCAAGGGTGGCACCTATTCACATCCCTGTGCCGATCAATGGACATTGAATCCAAATGGAGTTGGATACAGGTGCTGCTGTCTCAGTGGTGCCGCGTGTTTTCGGGCTGGGCCTTGGGAGAACGAAGGGGGACGTGGTGAAAATCCAAGTGGATCCGCAGGCCCAGCCCTGTTTTTTCAGGGTTTGGCCAGTCCCTCATGCTATTGTTGGGAAGGTCGAGGGTGAACTGCAGCGATTGGAGAGCCTACGTATAATTCAGCCACTTCGTTTCAGCAACTGGGCGGGGCCGGTGGTTCCGGTGATGAAACCGGATCGGATGTCAGGGTCGCTGAGGCCTACAAGGCTGCCAAGACTTGTCCATTCTAGTTGTTGAAGGGTGGAGCTCTCTCACACAGATCCTCTTCTTACATCTTATATAACCACTTATCTCTTAAAACTTCATTCTCCCACTACATTGTGTACCTTGTGTTTACCTGTTACGTATTCTCTTTTCATGGACTAAATGATATCGAGGCTTTGAAGAAGGTGCAAAGAGGATTTACAAGGTTCACACCGGGACTGGAAACTATTCCAATTGGGAAAAGATAATTAGGCTGGGGCCCTTTCTCTTCAAAAGAGAAGACAAATGAGTGATCAACATCTTTAAAATGATGGCAGGTGTTGAAAGAGTAAACAGAGAATGTCTCCATTTGTGGTGAAGAGTGAATATAGAGGCCATCGATATCAGGCTGTCACTAATAAATCCAATGGGTAATTCAGAGGGCAGCCTTTACCCAGAGAGTGATGGGAATGTGGAACTCGCTCCCACGTGGAGTGGTTCCAATGTTACGATGCCAGCTGATGTTAGTGCATCTAATCAGACGCTAGAGTGGAACCCAGCTTGAGAGATACTGGGCGGGATTCTCCGTTTCAGAGACTAAGTGCTGACGCCGGGATAGAACCGATGGAATTCTAAGACAGCAAGACTGGCGCCGCTCCCGGAGAAATTCATCGACCGTTAATCTGAGAATCATAGAATTTCAAGTGCAGAAGGAGACCATTCGGCCCATCGAGTCTGCACAGCCCCTTTGCCAGAGGACCCTACCTAAGCCCGCACCTCCACCCTATCCCCGTAACCCAGAAACCACACTTATTATTTTTGGACACGAAGGGCAATTTACCACGAGCAACCACCTAACCTGCACATCTTTGGTCTGTGGGAGGAAACCAGAGCACCCGGAGGAAATTTGCGCACACACGGGGAGGATGTGCCGACTCCGCACAGACAGTGACCCAAGCCGGAATCGAACCTGGGACCCTGGAGCTGTGAAGCAAGTGTGCTAACCACTGTGCTACCGTGCTGGTATCAGAGTGGTTACCTTCTTTCACCTGAACTGACTGTGCTCCGGGGCTAGCGCGGCACCCTGTGGAACACGAGCGATTCCAATGGGAAACGGTGTTGGATATGCCGGAGTCGGGATTGACACTCGAGAGGCTGACAAGCTGTAGCTGCATATTCGCACTCCACTCCCCACACATTCTTATCCCAGCCAATAGGATGGCACCGGTTGCGCTGGAGCGAGCCCATCCCACTGATGGGCCAGCTGAGGCCAGAGGATACCTGGGGGGGGCGGGGGGGGTGGCCTGGTGGGTCCCTGTGGCACTAAGTTCACAGTGAGCAGTCGGCAGCGTGCACAGCCGCGTGGCTGCCTTGCCGGCTGCGGCAATGGTGTTCCGTGCCCGTCCAGCCCGGCCCCACCTCTTGGCTGCCCCCCGCTACTCCTCCGAGACCCTGGCAGAAGTTCCCCGGCCGGCGGCACAACTATCAGCACACTATAGCGATATTGGACACTTTTCGTGCCCCCTCTCTCTCCCTCAGCAGCCACGGAGCCTGTTTCCCGATTGTTGAAACCACAAGTGAAACACGCCGTCGGTAATTCCTCCAGGTGGAGGCGGAGCATCGCGGAAGCCCCGGTGAATACCGGCTCAGGCCAGCTAATGATATGTGAACGGCGTTTACTGTACGTGCAGAGTAGAACGCATTGACACCGCGGTTGAGGCACCGGAGCACGGCATTCTGTCGGGCAGCCAGCAACGGCCACCATTTTGGCCTCACGACCGTTTCTCCGCCCAATCGCCTTTCCTGATTCCAGCGTCGGCCGACAGAGAATCCCGCTATTTCTGTTTCGATACTTAATTGGCAGATTACAGAACAGAGTCACAGGACTGCCCATGAACTTTTAACTAAAGAATAAAACATTGATTAATCTCTGCCAACTCCACCAACCCACCGAGATCATTTTGGTGCTGACAGCTATCCGCTACACCATCGACTGCGTGGACAATTTGTGTGTTGTCTGCAAATTTCCCAATCGTGCCCCCATCACCCCATGTTCAAGTCCAAATTGTTAATATATAAAACAAACAGCAGGGGTGCCAACACCAAGCCCTGCGGAACAACAATTGAAACAGCTTCCCATTCGCAAGGGCAGCCATTGGCCATTCCCCTTTGTTTCCTGGTCCTGAGCCAACTTTGGATCTGTGTTCTCACCAAGGATTCACCTCCAGGGTTCCAAACTCTCCTTCAGGTATTCCCCTGCCCTGGATTGTCATGTGCCTTCAAGCTTTCACACAATTCCCCAGGTTCCCAGCTGTGCCAACAGAATGCCACTTTTTCACAGGCTGTATAAGTTGTTACCAACCATCTCGCAAGCCGCCATGCCCCAGGTCTGTACCTTAACTGGGAGCCTTTCTCTCTGCTCCTGACTTCACTGAACAGAACCTTTTTCCAGATTCCTCTTCATCTTTCCTTTGCCTTCACAGTTTTCCTGGAACTCTGTTCTTTCCCAATCCCTGGTTTCTAGGACTTGCTGTTCTTTATCTTGGGAGTGTCTTTCTGTCCCTGTGTATGGTGCTGTCTGTTCCAGCAGTTTCTGTGAAATCTGCTTACTCCCCGTTTACCTTCTTTCTCCTGAACTAACTGCTCTCACTGTCTTTGTCTGGGCTCCTGGTTACTAAGCAACAGCCTAGTTTTTGTTCACTGTTTTGTAAAACCATCATTACAATGCAGGCATCGAAACCAACCGACAGATTTTCAGGCAACTTTTAAGAAATGAGATTAAAATTGAAGTTTTATTTCATTTTTAGCACACAAAAACAGAAACACCAAATTCAGCTTATTTGAAACTATAACTTACTTTGTATCCCCACAAATACAAATAACTTGGAACCCTCTCTATTTCCGAATTGAAGCAAGTGGCAGAGAAACAGTTTTGGGGAAGTGAAGTAAACAAATAAGGATGAGGCAGGATATGTTGATGGTTTGATGGGAAAGGATTGCAGGAGGTTCAAATCGAGCATAAATACCGGCATGGACTGTTATTTAAATACTTTCACACCATGTGGGTGTTGCTGACTAGGCCAGCATTTATTGCCCATCCCTAACTGCCCCTTGTGAAGGTGGGGGTGAGCTGCCTTCTCAAACGCTGCAATCCATGTGGAGTAGATACACCCACCGTGCTGTTAGGGAGGGAGTTCCAGGATTTTGACCCAGCGACAGTGAAGGAACAGCGATATATTTCCAAGTCAGGGTGGTGAGTGACTTGGAGGGGAATTTGCAGATGGTGGTGATCCCAGGTATCTGCTGCTCTTGTCATTCTAGATTGCAGAGGTCACAGGTTTGAAACATGCTGTCAAAGGAGCCTTGGTGAGTTGCTGCTGTGCATCTTGTGGATGGTACAGACGGCTGCGACTGTGTGTCCGTGCTGGGGAAAGGATATGTTGAGGCTGCTGGCTGGGGTGTAAATCAAGCGTGCTGCTTTGTCTTGGAAGGTCTTCGGTTTGCTCAGTGTTGTTGGAGCTGCTCTCATCCAGGAAAGTGGAAAGTATTCCATCACACTCCTGACTTGTACCTTGTGGATGAAAGACAAGGTTTGGGGAGACAGGAGGTGGGTTTCTCGCTGCTGAATTCAGTCTCTGACCTGCTCTGGTAGCCACAGTATTTATATGGCTGATCCAGTTCAGTTTCTGGTCAATGGTAACCCCCAGGATGTTGATAGTGGGGATCAGTGATGGTGATGCCATTGACTGTAAAGGGGCGATGGTTAGATTCTCTCTTGTTGGAGATGTTGATTGACTGGCACTTGTGTGGTATAAATGTAACTTGCCACTTGTCAGTCCAAGCCTGGATATTGTCCAGGTCTTGCTGCATTTGGACATGGACTGCATGGGCTCATTGTGCTGAATGATCTGTTTCTGGGCCGTATATTCCACACAACATGATTTAATCAGACGTACACTGCACACTTGGATCTTCCACTCACAATCTGGTACAAACTGACTGAAAAATCTAAAATAAACTGAAAAACTATGGGCTGAGAATGAGGCCTAAACACTGAACTTTACTGTAATAAACACCACCTAGAATTTCTTAAATTTCCACACAAACCTCCGCAATCCTATTGACCATCTGAACACACTTCTGGGGTGGGATTCTCCGCTAGCCGGCGGGGTGGGCCGTACCGGGACCGAGGAGTGGTGTGAACCCCTCCGGCGTTGGGCCCCCCCGGAAGGTGCGGAATCCTCAGCACGTACAGGGGCTAGGCCGGCGCCGGCGGGGTTGGCACCATGCCAGCCGGCATGGAAGGGCTTGGTGCCGCGCCAACCGGCGCCAAAGGGCCTCCGCCGGCCGGCGCGAGTTGGCGCATGCGTGGGAGTGCCAGCGTTTGCTGGCGGCATCCCAGCGCATGCGCAGGGGGGTTCTTCAACGTGCCGACCATGGCGGAGGTTGACAGCAGCCGGCACGGAGGGAAAGAGTGCCCCCACGACACAGGCCCGCCCGCGGATCAGTGGGCCTTGATCGCGGGCCAGGGCACCGTGGGGGCACCTCCTGGGGCCAGACCCCCCCGCGCCCCCCCCCCCCGAAGACTCTGCTGGCCACCCGTAGAGCCAGGTCCCGCCGGTACGGACCTGGTTTGATTTACGCCGGCGGGACCGGCCGAAAACCGCGGCCACTCATCCCATCGCGGGCCGGAGAATCACCGGGGGGGCCGCTGCGAGCGGCTGCCGACCGGCGTGGCACGATTCCCGCCCCCGCCAAATCCGCGGGGCTGGAGAATTCGGCAGCCGGCGTCAGGGCGGTGGGGGGGCGACTCATGCCGCGCCCCGGCGATTCTCCGACCCAGCGGGGGGGGGTCAGAGAATCCCGCACCTGGTGTCAGTAATCCCACACCCTCCCGTTCTCATGTCCGATCTCTTCCCACTCAATGAATCATTTGGATGTAGTCATGCCAGGTCACTCAGTTACTCTGAGCCACAACTGGCAGTGCTCAAGGAGTCAGAATTAGGAGCAAGAAAGGATCGCCTGGCAGATTATTTTTGAGCTAAAGCAGAATAGAAAGTGGAATGAAGTGTAGAGAGTGTGGGGGACAGGCACGAGCTGGGGTTAATGGGCAGAAATCATTGAAAGTGGCAGGACAGGTGGAGAGAGCAGTTACTGAAGCACAGGAGAAACCTTTTCAAACAGCGAGTGGTTAGGATCCGGAATGTTCTGTCTGAGAGTGTGGTGGAGGCAGATTCACACAGCGAGTGGTTAGGATCTGGAATGTACTGTCTGAGAGTGTGGTGGAGACAAATTCACACAGCGAGTGGTTAGGATCCGGAATGTTCTGTCTGAGAGTGTGGTGGAGGCAGATTCACACAGTGAGTGGTTAGGATCCGGAATGTTCTGTCTGAGAGTGTGTTGGAGGCAGATTCACACAGCGAGTGGTTAGGATCCGGAATGTTCTGTCTGAGAGTGTGGTGGAGGCAGATTCACACAGCGAGTGGTTAGGATCCGGAATGTTCTGTCTGAGAGTGTGGTGGAGGCAGATTCACACAGCGAGTGGTTAGGATCCGGAATGTTCTGTCTGAGAGTGTGGTGGAGGCAGATTCACACAGCGAGTGGTTAGGATCCGGAATGTTCTGTCTGAGAGTGTGGTGGAGGCAGATTCACACAGCGAGTGGTTAGGATCCGGAATGTTCTATCTGACAGTGTGGTGGAGACAGATTCACACAGCGAGTGGTTAGGATCCGGAATGTACTGTCTGAGAGTGTGGTGGAGGCAGATTCACACAGTGAGTGGTTAGGATCCGGAATGTACTGTCTGAGTGTGTGGTGGAGACAGATTCACACAGCGAGTGGTTAGGATCCGGAATGTTCTGCCTGAGAGTGTGGTGGAGACAGATTCACACAGCGAGTGGTTAGGGTCTGGAATGTTCTGTTTGAGAGTGTGGTGGAGGCAGATTCACACAGCGAGTGGTTAGGATCCGGAATGTTCTGTCTGAGAGTGTGGTGGAGGCAGGTTCACACAGCGAGTGGTTAGGATCTGGAATGTTCTATCTGAGAGTGTGGTGGAGACAGATTCGCACAGCGAGTGGTTAGGATCCGGAATGTACTGTCTGTGAGTGTGGTGGAGACAGATTCACACAGCGAGTGGTTAGGATCTGGAATGTTCTGTCTGAGAGTGTGGTGGAGACAGATTCGCACAGCGAATGGTTAGGATCCGGAATGTTCTGTCTGAGAGTGTGGTGGAGACAGATTCACACAGCGAGTGGTTAGGATCCGGAATGTTCTGTCTGTGAGTGTGGTGGAGACAGATTCACACAGCGAGTGGTTAGGATCTGGAATGTTCTGTCTGAGAGTGTGGTGGAGGCAGATTCACACAGCGAGTGGTTAGGATCCGGAATGTTCTCTCTGAGAGTGAAGGGGGGGGGGGTTCAGCGATGAAACCTCTTAAAGCTAAATAGTTAGCATGCCACTAGATTAGTTTTACGTAAGTTACTTTATTAAAGATAAATATCAGTGCATTAAACATGTATTTTTAGGACATAGCAGTAATAAATAATCGATAGTGAAACAATCCAGGCTGCTGGTTCTGTTGTTCTGCTTCTCACAAACAAACAGCACAGGATGTTGCGATTGTACACAGCTGTCAGGATAAGGCTCCTGGCATCAATCATGGGCTGCTATTCGGTGAAGTTCAAACATTGCTTGCAATTCTATTGGGTGAAGTTTAAACATTGCTTGCAATTCTATTGGGTGAGTTTAAACATATCAGCTTCAGGGATTGGATCACATCCAACTGGGGAGGGCTATTGATTGTTGAATGTTGTGTATGTGAAGAGTTTGTGTCTTTGTTCTGTAGAATGACCTTGGCAGCTTTCCAGGTCTTATCTCTCATGTACATGAAAGCAAGCGTGTAGAATATTAAACCATCTTCAGATTGTTGTTGTGTCTCCTGCTCTTTGTACGGAGTTGAGCCACAGGTGAAAAGCCCACGTGTAAACCGACACAATACACAGGCCTTGAAACCGCTCCTACAGAGAGTGTGGTGGAGACAGTTTCACACAGCGAGTGGTTAGAACATAAGAACATAAGAACTTGGAGCAGGAGTAGGCCATCTGGCCCCTCGAGCCTGCTCCGCCATTCAATGAGATCATGGCTGATCTTTTGTGGACTCAGCTCCACTTTCCGGCCCGAACACCATAACCCTTAATCCCTTTATTCTTCAAAAAACTATCTATCTTTATCTTAAAAACATTTAATGAAGGAGCCTCTACTGCTTCACTGGGCAAGGAATTCCATAGATTCACAGCCCTTTGGGTGAAGAAGTTCCTCCTAAACTCAGTCCTAAATCTACTTCCCCTTATTTTGAGGCTATGCCCCCTAGTTCTGCTTTCACCCGCCAGTGGAAACAACCTGCCCGCATCTATCCTATCTATTCCCTTCATAATCTTATATGTTTCTATAAGATCCCCCCTCATCCTTCTAAATTCCAACGAGTACAGTCCCAGTCTACTCAACCTCTCCTCGTAATCCAACCCCTTCAGCTCTGGGATTAACCTAGTGAATCTCCTCTGCACACCCTCCAGTGCCAGTACGTCCTTTCTCAAGTAAGGAGACCAAAACTGAACACAATACTCCAGGCGTGGCCTCACTAACACCTTATACAATTGCAGCATAACCTCCCTAGTCTTAAACTCCATCCCTCTAGCAATGAAGGACAAAATTCCATTTGCCTTCTTAATCACCTGTTGCACCTGAAAACCAACTTTCTGCGACTCATGCACTAGCACACCCAGGTCTCTCTGCACAGCAGCATGTTTTAATATTTTATCATTTAAATAATAATCCCTTTTGCCGTTATTCTTACCAAAATGGATAACCTCACATTTGTCAACATTGTATTCCATCTGCCAGACCCTAGCCCATTCACTTAGCCTGTCCAAATCCCTCTGCAGACTTCCAGTATCCTCTGTACTTTTTGCTTTACCACTTATCTTAGTGTCGTCTGCAAACTTGGACACATTGCCCTTGGTCCCCAACTCCAAATCATCTATGTAAATTGTGAACAGTTGTGGGCCCAACACTGATCCCTGAGGGACACCACTAGCTACTGATTGCCAACCAGAGAAACACCCATTAATCCCCACTCTTTGCTTTCTATTAATTAACCAATCCTCTATCCATGCTCCTACTTTCCCCTTAATGCCATGCATCTTTATCTTATGCAACAACCTTTTGTGTGGCACCTTGTCAAAGGCTTTCTGGAAATCCAGAGATACCACATCCATTGGCTCCCCGTTATCTACCGCACTGTTAATGTCCTCAAAAAATTCCACTAAATTAGTTAGGCACGACCTGCCCTTTATGAACCCATGCTGCGTCTGCCCAATGGGACAATTTCCATCCAGATGCCTCGCTAGTTCTTCCTTGATGATAGATTCCAGCATCTTCCCTACTACCGAAGTTAAGCTCACTGGCCTATAATTACCCGCTTTCTGCCTACCTCCTTTTTTAAACAGTGGTGTCACGTTTGCTAATTTCCAATCCGCCGGGACCACCCCAGAGTCTAGTGAATTTTTGTAAATTATCACTAGTGCATTTGCAATTTCCCTAGCCATCTCTTTCAGCACTCTGGGATGCATTCCATCAGGGCCAGGAGACTTGTCTACCTTTAGCCCCATTAGCTTGCCCATCACTACCTCCTTGGTGATATCAATCCTCTCAAGGTCCTCACCTGTCATAGCCTCATTTCCATCAGTCACTGGCCTGTTATTTGTGTCTTCCACTGTGAAGACCGACCCAAAAAACCTGTTCAGTTCCTCAGCCATTTCCTCATCTCCCATTATTAAATCTCCCTTCTCATCCTCTAAAGGACCAATATTTACCCACTCTTTTTTGTTTTATGTTAGGATCTGGAATGTTCTATCTGAGAGTGTGGTGGAGACAGATTCACACAGCGAGTGGTTTGGATCCGGAATGTTCTGTCTGAGAGTGTGGTGGAGGCAGATTCACACAGTGAGTCGTTAGGATCCGGAATGTTCTGTCTGAGAGTGTGGTGCAGACAGATTCACACAGCGAGTGGTTAGGATCCGGAATGTTCTGTCTGAGAGACGGTTGGAGACAGATTCACACAGCGAGTTGTTAGGATCCGGAATGTTCTGTCTAAGAGACTGTTGGAGACAGATTCACACAGCGAGTGGTTAGTATCCGGAATGTTCTTTCTGTGAGTGTTGTGGAGACCGATTCACATGGCGAGTGGTTAGGATCCAGAATATTCCGTCTGAGAGCGTGATGGTGGAAGGATTCATTGAGGCTTTCAAAAGGGAATTTGATCATTATCTGAACAGGAGAAATGTGCAGAGCTGCAGGGAGTGACACGGGAGTGACATTTGGTGAATTGCTCCGTCAGAGGTTCAGCACCAATAAGACAGGCCGAATGGCCTCCTTCTGGGCTGTCACTATTCTACGGTTCTCTGAACCTGAGGCCATTGAATCAGGCAGAATTAATGGCTAAGAGAGGAGTGTTTATGGAGAGACTAGGAATTGAACACTTCAATGAGGGTGTGGGTAGTTGTGGGGTGTGCGGGGAGGAGGTGGCTGAATAGGGTTGTGCTGGAGATTTGTCTGAAAGGTGGGGAGTGAGGATTGTGTACAGGAGAGAAGGTGGAGAGATTGCAGTGAAGATAAGAATGGAGAATGGGGACAAAGGGAGATAGATTGGGGAGAAGCTGACAGTTCAGCCTGGGGAAATGGAAAAAGATGGTGGGTAGAATTGGGGATGTGGGAAGAATGTGAGTATAAGGAGTTGATCTCTGAAATAAGGACACTGTTTTGATCATGTTCCTAATCGTCCTTATGCTCCTGGCCTCGGAATGGTGTCATATCGAAGGATATTTTCTGTAGTTCAGGAGCCGGGAGCTTGTCTATTGCCTGTTCAAAGAAAATTAAAAATAGATTAGTTTCCAAAACTCAAGCTGCAGCCAACGTGAGAATAAAGGATAATTTCAGCTCCTCTGAGGAGTTTGTCCAGATTGTAACTCTGTTCTTAATGAAGAGAAACTCCCAGACTCCATCTCCAGCCTGCACACAGTGAGCTGATCCCAGATGGAATGACAGTCGGGGCTACAGTTGGGCTGAACACCGAGTGGTTATGAATGGAAAATTGTTCAGTATTCCCACTCCATACACTGGGAATCATGGCTGGAAATGTGTGTGTCCACGTTATTGAATATCTGTGTGTAAGTATATGTGAACGTGGACACGTGTCTGTATGTCTATGTGTCGATGTACATTTGGGAATGTGTGTCTGTTTGTAGACATTTAGGTCTTTCTTTGTATCTGTGAATATGTGTGTATCGATTGGTGAGATATGACGGATAAATGTGAGGTAATGCATTTTGGAAGGTCTGATCCAGGTGGGAATAACACAGTAAATGGCAGAGCCCTTCAGAGTATTGCCAGGCAGAGGGATCTGGGCGTACAGGTCCACAGGTCACTGAAAGTGGCAACACAGGGGGATAGGGTAGTCAAGAAGGCACACGGCATGCTTGCCTTTATCCATCGGGGCATTGAGTATAAGAAATGGCAAGTCATGCTGCAGCTGTACAGAACCTCAGTTAGGCCGCATTTGGAATATTGCGTACAATTCTGGTCACCACACTACCAGAAGGATGTGGATGCTTTGGAGAGAGGACAGGTTTACCAGGTTGTTGCCTGGTCTGGAGGATATTGAACTTGATGATCAGCAATGATCAGAATGAATGAGGGAGCAGGCTCGAAGGGCCGAATGGCCTCCTCCTGCTTCTATTTTCTCTGTTTCTATGTATTCGTTATGAGGGGAGGTTGGATAAACTCGGATTGTTTTCATTGGAATGACGGAGGCGGAGGGGCGACCTGACAGAGATTTGTAAAATTATGAGGAGCGTGGAGAGAGTGAAACGTCAGACGCTTTTGCCCAGGGTGGGAAAGTCACTTACCCAGGGTCACAGGTGCGAGGGGCAAAGTTCAGAGGAGATGTGCGAGGCAGGTTTTTGACACAGAAGGTGGTGAGTGTCTGGAACGCGCTGCGGGAGGAGGTGGTGGAAGCAGATACGATAGTGATGTTTAAGAGGCATCTTGACAAATACATGAATAGGATGGGAATAGAGGGATACGGACCCCGGAATTGCAGAAGGTTTTAGTTCAGACAGGCATCACGATCGATGCAGGCTCGGAGGGCCGAAGGGCCTGTCCCTGTGCTGTACTGCTCTTTGTTCTTTATACACACAACATTACATATATTACCACACGGGGCTAATCATGGTCCATTCCACGCTGGACTCACTGCTCTCTATCCATTCTCTGCAGTGTTGCTGATATGGGTCCATTTTGAGTCAGGCTTTCCCACAGTTTCACCATTTATACAGAAAGTGACAGAATCCACCTGCTTTTCCTGAACCCCTGTTCAGTGCGATAGAAACATACCTTTAATCTCACTGTATACAGATGAAGTTGGTTGCTGTAATGCCTGAGGGAAAATAGAGACATGTTAGAAATTGTGATTGTGTAACACGTGCACAATGAGAGGCTTATTTGGAAATGTTCTATATTCTAATGATAGCGGCTTCTGGGAAAAAGGGATTTATTTTACTCTATGTCGAAAGAGGAAACTTTGATCCTGTGGTGAATGTTGATCACCAGACATATCCCAGTTTGTTGTAGTGAGAGATATTTACCGTGTACGTTGGGTCAGAATCTGCTGGAGAAGCTTCCAAATTCTGTAACAAAATGTAAACAGTGAAGATTGGGTTTAGTAGCTGTTGTGAAAATGAGAATTTACTAAAACCTGATTCTAAAGTGTCAGGAGTTATAGTCTGGGAAGGTTTATATTTCGGTGCCCGATTTCTGAAACAGTTTAATTCAGCAGGAGGTAAAGTACATTCCACTCAGAATCTTTCACACAATCTTCCCAGTGCAGAAAGAGGCCCCTTGGCCCATCAGGTCTGCACTGGCCCTCTGGAAGAACATTAGACCGAGACCCACACCCCTGCCTTATCCCCGGAACCTTGCACAGTCTCACTTTCCAGATAACAATCCAATTCCCTTTTGAACACCTCGATTTCACCTCCCTCCACCACCCTCACAGGAAGTTCATTCAACCTCTGGCTCACTTCTCCTTTTGCTCATTATTGTGAATGTGTGCCCTCTAGTTCTTGATGTACGTTCGAGTTGGAACAGTTTCTCCTGTACCTCCATATTTACAGACAATACAAAGTTGGGTGGGAGGCTGAGCTGTGAGGAGGATGCAGAGATGTTTCAGCAGGATTTGGACAGGCTGAGTCCGTGGGCACATGCATGGCAGATGCAGTATAACGTGGATAAATGTGAGGTTATCCACTTCAGCAGCAAAAATAGGAAGGGAATTATTATTTGAGTGGGTGTAAATTGAGAGAGGTGAATACTCAGTGAGACCTTGGTGTCCTCGTGCGTCAGTCGCTGAAAGTAAGCACGCAGGAACAACAGGCAGGAAAGACGGCAAATGGTAGGTTGGCCTTCATAGCGAGAGGTTTTGACTATAGGAATAGAGATGTTTCACTACAATTGTATGGGGAATTGGTGAGGCTACACCTGGAGTATTGTGTGCAGTTTTGATGTCCTTATCTGAGGAATGATGTTCTTGTGGGTATAGAAATCAGGGAGAAGGACTGTAATAAAATTTAAGAGATTAACACAGACAGAGAGGAGGTTCTGAGTGGTCTGGCAGGCTTAAAGGTAGATAAATCTCCAGGGAGAAGGACTTTGATAAATGTAGAAGGACTTACAAGAGAGGGTTCTTGGTAAATGGCAGGACCCTGGGAAGCACCGAGTTTCCGAGGAATTTTGGTGTGCATGTACACCCATCCCTTAATGTAGCAGAGCAGGTGGATACAGTGGTTAAGAAGGCCTCTGGTATACTTGCCTTTATTAACTGAGGCATAGAGTTTAGAGCAGGAAGGTTCAGTTGGAACTGTGTAAAACATTTGTTTGGCCACAGCTTTACGAGGGATGTGATAGCTCTGGAAAGGGTGCAGAGGAGGTTTACCAGGATGTTGCCTGGGCTGGAGAGTTTTAGTTATGAAGAGAGATTGGATCGACTGGGATTGTTTTCCTTTGAGTAGAGGAGACTGAGGGGCACATGATTGAGATTTGTAAAATTATGAGGGGCATGGATAAAGCAGACAGGAAGAAACTTTTCCCCTTGGTGGAGGGATCAATGACCAGGGGGCATAGGTTCAATTTTAAAAAAAAATATTTATTAATGTCACAAGTAGGCTTCCATTAACACTGCAATGAAGTTACTGTGAAAAGCCCCAGTCGCCACATTCCGGCACCTGTTCAGGTACAGAGACAGAGAATTCAGAATGTCCAATTTACCGAAGAAGGATGTCTTTCGGGACTTGTGGGAGGAAACCGGAGCACCCGGAGGAAACCCACGCAGACACGGGGAGAATATGTAGACTCCACACAGTGACCCAAGCTGGGAATCGAACCCGGGACCCTGGTGCTGTGAAGCAACAGTGCGAACCACTGTGCTGCCGTCCTGTCCAGGTTAGGGGCAGAAGGTTCAGAGGGGATGTGAGGAAAACCCTTTTCACCCAGAGGGGGGTGGGAGTCTGGAACTCGCTGCCTGAAAGGGAGGTGGAGGCAGAGACCCTCAGAATATTTAAGAAGTATTTAGATGTGCCTTCCCGATCCCAGGGCAGACAAGGCTCTGGGCCAAATGCTGGGGAATGGGATTGGAATAGTCCAGTGGTTGTTTTTGACTAGCAGAGATGCGATGGACCGAAGGGCATTTTCTCTGCTGTGTGAGCCTATAACTCTAACAGCACTGTGGGTGTACCTACACCTCATTAACTGCAGCGGTTCAAGAATGCAGTTCACCACCACCTTACCAAAGGCAATTAGGGATGGGCAACAATTCCTGATGGAGCCAGCGACACACACATCCCAAGAAAGATTCGAATAAATCTGGGGCTGGATTCTCCGCTTCCCCAGCCGTGTGTTTCCCGGCGGAGCGCCGTTCGCTGGCAGCCGGATTCTCTACTCTCGCCAATTGTTAATGGGAATTTCCATCGAAGCCACCCCACACCGCCGGGAAACCGTGGCGATGGCACACAGCCAGCGGGAACTGGGAATCCCGTCAGCCGGAGAATTCCCACCCTCATTTCCCTTTCACACATTCCCAATTCCCGCTGGGATACAATGGGAGGGAGAGAGCCTTCCCTACACTGAGGAGGCATTGTGGGTGGCAGTAGAGTTCCCTGAGAGACAGAAATGGTTGTAGCAACATTCACAAAGCAAATAATGTCTTATTCGGCAAATTACAGACTTCATTCCATGAACAATGTTCTCAACACAGTGTCACATTTGGGCAATTTCAGTCTCTCCAGTAATATCAGGGTGTGAGTGTCCAGTAATATCAGGGTGTGAGTGTCCAGTAATATCAGGGTGTGAGTGTCCAGTAATATCAGGGTGTGAGTGTCCAGTAATATCAGGGTCTGAGTGTCCAGTAATATCAGGGTCTGAGTGTCCAGTAATATCAGGGTGTGAGTGTCCTGTAATATCAGGGTCTGAGTGTCCAGTAATATCAGGGTGTGAGTGTCCAGTAATATCAGGGTGTGAGTGTCCAGTAATATCAGGGTCTGAGTGTCCAGTAATACCAGGGTCTGAGTGTCCAGTAATACCAGGGTCTGGGAGGGTCTGAGTGTCCAGTAATATCAGGGTCTGGGAGGGTCTGAGTGTCAAGTTATATCAGGGTCTGAGTGTCCAGTAAAATCAGGGTCTGAGTGTCCAGTAATATCAGGGTCTGAGTGTCCAGTAATACCAGGGTCTGAGTGCCCAGTAATATCAGGGTCTGAGTGTCCAGTAATATCAGGGTGTGAGTGTCCAGTAATATCAGGGTCTGAGTGTCCAGTAATATCAGGGTGTGAGTGTCCAGTAATATCAGGGTCTGAGTGTCCAGTAATACCAGGGTCTGAGTGCCCAGTAATATCAGGGTCTGAGTGTCCAGTAATATCAGGGTGTGAGTGTCCAGTAATATCAGGGTGTGAGTGTCCAGTAATATCAGGGTCTGAGTGTCCAGTAATATCAGGGTGTGAGTGTCCAGTAATATCAGGGTCTGGGAGGGCCTGAGTGTCCAGTAATATCAGGGTCTGAGTGTCCAGTAATATCAGGGTCTGAGTGTCCAGTAATATTAGGGTCTGAGTGTCCAGTAATATCAGGGTCTTGGAGGGTCTGAGTGTCCAGTAATATCAGGGTGTGAGTGTCCAGTAATATCAGGGTGTGAGTGTCCAGTAATATCAGGGTCTGAGTGTCCAGTAATATCAGGGTCTGAATGTCCAGTAATATCAGTGTCTGGGAGGGCCTGAGTGTCCAGTAATATCAGGGTCTGAGTGTCCAGTAATATCAGGGTCTTGGAGGCTCTGAGTGTCCAGTAATATCAGGGTCTGAGTGTCCAGTAATATCAGGGTCTGGGAGGGTCTGAGTGTCCAGTTATATCAGGGTCTGAGTGTCCAGTAATATCAGGGTCTGAGTGTCCAGTAATATCAGGGTCTGAGTGTCCAGTAATATCAGGGTCTGGGAGGGTCTGAGTGTCCAGTAATATCAGGGTCTGAGTGTCCAGTAATATCAGGGTCTGGGATTTACGATCTCGCTCTGATATTGTTGAGAGATTGAAGCCGTTGAAATGTGCAGGAAAGGCAGAGATGATTGTGATTGGGTGAGGTTTTGGTGACTGCTGCTTGTCCCACTGGTTAATTGTTGCTGGTTTTGAGGTTTAAGAATGTTGAACAACAGCATACTCCGCTGTGCTTTCAGTCAGTGATACTGCCGGCTGCCTGGTGCCTGGGCAATGGAATCGAAGCTCAGCATATTTGCATTCCTTTTCACCTGACTGTAATCCAATAGAAATATTGATCAGTATTTATTTCCACACAGAATGAAAGAATGTCTGTCAACAGATCAAACGGTATTATTATTAATAACTGAATGATTTCTTCTTCTTTGCCTTTCTCACTGGAAGATGCTGACAGGCCGCTGGGATGTGCTTTTTATTGACTCTGGTCGCTCTGCTACAGCTGTGAATTTGTACACAGCAAGATCCCACAAATAACAATGTGACAATGACCAATCAGTTGTCATGTTTTTTCGGGATAAATATCACCCAGGACATTAAAGGATGATTCCTCTGCCCATCTTCCAAATAGTCCCAGGGAATATTTTACATTTCATGTCCTCATACCTGAGGGACTGCAGCGGTTCAAGAAGGCAGCTCACCCCCACCTCGTCAATGATAGAATCCCGCTGCCAGCGAACAGCGCGCGGCCGAGGAACACGTGTCTGGGGGGCCCGAGAATCCAGCCCCCAGTGTTGGAATGTCAGTTATTGTTTTTAATGGCATGGTCTGTCTTAATGACTGCCAAAGAACCCCCCTGGAATTGACAATTAACTCCGACATGTCTCATTCATTCAGCTTTTCATTATTGTTGGAGATTTGGAAAAAATTATTTTCAGAAATTTCTTTTTCACTTTTTCTCTCAGTCTCTTTGTCCCTCCTCTCTCTCTTTCTTTTCTCCTTCACTTTATTTGGAATCCTGCACCTGACTTGTTGTGGAATTAAATATTCTTCACAGGCTCTTCTAGATTCCGAGCCTCCAAAGTGGTCAGTCTCAACGGGAAAAACGGTGTGAATCCTCATGGAATCTTGTGCCTCTCAGAAATAAAAGTGATTGGTGTAGTTACCGGCGTCACTCTGGTGAGGTGGAGACTCTGAGACTGCCTCACGCCCGGCCAGCCTTGGTGGAAATGATGCTGGCGGGACGTCACGCTGAGTCAAGATTCCGTGAGGGAGGGGGTAAGGTCTGGAGAGAGTGCTGGGTAATGGTGTGCTGATGTATTACAGTGAGGTTCCTGATCTCACACCGTGTGATTCTCACTCCTCCCCCGGCGCGGGGCAGGGGGGGGGGGGGGGAAACGGAGATTCCAAACACCAATCACGCCGGAGGGAATCACATTTTTCACTTCACTCCAGAGTTTGGGTCCACGGTGACTTTCTCACGGACGGAGAGGCTCAAAAAATCACCCCTCAAAAGATGACAGCTCAAGTTTCAGGTTGGAAACCCACAGAAACTGTCTCCAACTTTAACCTGGTCACATAGAAGGTGCTAGAAACTTTTCAAAAAATGTCTGAAAATATAAATAAGCCGTGATGATGCAAGTCAGTGTTTGAGAGAGAGAGAGAGAGAGAGGAAGAAAGAGAAATAAAGAGCTTGCGACAGAATGAAGGAGAGAGGGTGGTGGCACGCGTGAGGGAGAGAGCAGTGATGCAAGAGTGTGTGTGTGTGAGAGGGTTTGTGTGTGTGAGGGTGTGTGTGTGTGAGGCGGTGTGTGTGTGTGTGGGATAGAGGGTGTGTTGTGAGAGACGGTGTGTGTGTGAGATAGAGGGTGCGTGTGTGAGATAGAGGGTGTGTGTGTGTGGGATAGAGGGTGTGTGTGTGAGACGGTGTGTGTGTGAGATAGAGTGTGTGTGTGAGAGACGGTGTGTGTGTGTGAGATAGAGGGTGTGTGTGTGAGATAGAGGGTGTGTGTGTGAGATAGAGGGTGTGTGTGTGAGATAGAGGGTTTGTGTGTGAGATAGAGGGTGTGTGTGTGAGATAGAGGGTGTGTGTGTGAGATAGAGGGTTTGTGTGTGAGATAGAGGGTGTGTGTGTGGGATAGAGGGTGTGTGTGTGGGATAGAGGGTGTGTGTGTGAGATAGAGGGTGTGTGTGAGTGTGTGTGTGTGTGAGATAGAGGCTGTGTGTGTGAGAGACGGTGTGTGTGTGAGATAGAGGGTGTGTGTGAGTGTGTGTGTGTGTGAGATAGAGGGTGTGTGTGTGAGATAGAGGGTGTGTGTGTGAGATAGAGGGTGTGTGTGAGTGTGTGTGTGTGAGATAGAGGCTGTGTGTGTGAGATAGAGGGTGTGTGTGTGAGATAGAGGGTGTGTGTGTGAGATAGAGGGTGTGTGTGTGAGATAGAGGGTGTGTGTGAGATAGAGTGTGTGTGAGAGACGGTGTGTGTGAGATAGAGGGTGTGTGTGTGGGATAGAGGGTGTGTGTGTGAGAGATAGAGGGTGTGTGTGTGAGATAGAGGCTGTGTGTGTGAGATAGAGGGTGTGTGTGTGAGATAGAGGGTGTGTGTGAGATAGAGTGTGTGTGAGAGACGGTGTGTGTGAGAGACGGTGTGTGTGTGTGGGATAGAGGGTGTGTGTGTGAGATAGAGGGTGTGTGTGTGAGAGACGGTGTGTGTCTGAGATAGAGGGTGTGTGTGTGTGGGATAGAGGGTGTGTGTGTGAGACGGTGTGTGTGTGAGAGACGGTGTGTGTGTGTGTGGGATAGAGGGTGTGTGTTGTGAGATAGAGGGTGTGTGTGTGAGATAGAGGGTGTGTGTGTGAGATAGAGGGTGTGTGTGAGAGACGGTGTGTGTGAGAGACGGTGTGTGTGTGTGGGATAGAGGGTGTGTGTGTGAGATAGAGGGTGTGTGTGTGGGATAGAGGGTGTGTGTGTGAGATAGAGGGTGTGTGTGTGAGACGGTGTGTGTGTGAGAGACGGTGTGTGTGTGTGTGTGGGATAGAGGGTGTGTGTGTGAGATAGAGGGTGTGTGTGTGAGATAGAGGGTGTGTGTGTGAGATAGAGGGTGTGTGTGTGAGATGGAGGGTGTGTGTGTGTGATAGAGGGTGTGTGTGAGTGTGTGTGTGTGAGATAGAGGGTGTGTGTGTGGGATAGAGGGTGTGTGTGTGAGATAGAGGGTGTGTGTGTGTCGGGATTGGATTGGATTTGTTTATTGTCACGTGGACCGAGGAACAGTGAAAAGTATTTTTCTGCGAGCAGCACAAACAGATCATTTAGTACAAGAAACAAAAATACATAATAGGGCAACACAAGGCCCACAATGTGAAGACATAGACACCGGCATCGAGTGAACCATACAGCAGTATTAATCAGATCAGTACATAAGAGGGTCGTTAGGCGTCTGATAACAGTGGAGAAGAAGCTGTTTGTGTTCTCAGACTTTTGTATCTTCTGCCCGATGCCCGATGTGTGTGTGTGTGTGTGTGTGTATGGGAGAGAGAGAGAGTGTGTATGGATTTGGATTTTGTTTATTGTCACGTGTACTGAGGCAGGGTGAAAAGTATTTTTCTGCGAGCAGCTCAGCAGATCATTAAGTACATGAAAATAAAATAAAAGAAAATACGTATTGGGCAACACAAGGTACGCAATGTAACGACATAAACACCGGCATTGGGTGAAGCATACAGGGATGTAGTGTTAATCAGGTCAGTGTGTGCGTGCGCATGCACGTGTGCATGTGCGTGTGTTTGGAGTGGGAAGTTGTGAAACTTCCTCCCCAGGTTTAAACTAACCTTCTGAGTTATTGTTAACTCCAGATTTCTGCAGTTTATTAGTGTGCGGCTGTTTGAGGGTGCATGAGGGTGTATGAGAGGGTTGTGCATGAGGGTGTGTGCGATGTAGTGGGAAGTTATGAAACTGCCTCCCCAGATTTGAACTAACCTTCTGAGTTACTGTTAACTCCAGTTTGCTGCAGTTTATCAGTAAATTGGTTCACAGAACCCATGGATTTGAAAAATATGCCACCACCAACTTTAAAAATAATTGAAAACACGTTGTGCAGACAGACAGGTGGAGCGGGGAAATCAGAGCAGGTTGTCTATCACTCTCCTGTCTGGAACAGAAGGATTGATTTGTAAACTTACAGTAACATTCAAACTCCTCCTCTTTAATTGATGTGGTGCCTATTTTGGGAAACGGCAGCAAATCTAAAATGCAGCAAAGAACAGCAGTTAAGCCCCATTTCCATTTCCTTACCAAAGGAGCAGAAGGAGCTTCTTCAACCTCTTGATTGCTGCTCCATGTTTTATCTGAAAGAAAAGACAAAGATGTTTCTTCAGAATAAATCCATGTAAAGGTCGAGCTCTGGAAACTTGGAATGACAGCAAATGAAAATTCCGGAGTGACTTGGGCAGTTTTCCCAGGAGACATGAGGCCTCCTCTCCGTTATAAAGTTCATCAGAGAAATCAGCAACTCACAGAACAGGAGGAGGCCATTCGGCCCATTGAACCTGTGCTGGTTCTTTAAAGGGCCATTGTGCCCAATCCCACATTCCTGCTTTTCATCCGGAATCCTGTAAATTCCTGAGGCATACACAGAAACATGGAAAATAGAAGCAGGAGGAGGCCATTCGGCCCTTCGAGCCTGCTCCCCCATTCATTATGATCATGGCTGATCATCAAGTTCAATACCCTGATCCCACCTTCCCCCCATATCCCTGGATTCCTTTAGCCCCAAGAGCAAAATCTAATTCCTTCTTTAAATTACACAATGTTTTGACCTCAACTATGTTAGCCGGTTAGCTGCTGTTGTATAAAGAGTCAAAAGTTCTGCTCCTTTTCCACAAACACCTTTAATTTACTTCAACAGACTCTGCTCAAAACTCTAACATCACATCACCTGACACAAAGGCCACCTGAAGCCTCTTTACATATCAGTGTCAATTATTGGATACTTAACTTAAGACAACTAATAGGAATGTCTCTTAACCCATTACTTAACAAACGACTTTCTGTGGTAGCGAATTCCACAGATTCACCACTCTCTGGGTGAAGAAATTTCTCCTCACCTCAGTCCTAAAAGGTTTACTCCTTATCCTCAAACTATGACCCCTAGTTCTGGACTCTCCCACCATCGGGAACATTCTTTCTGAATCTACCCTGTCTAATCCTGTTAGAATTTTGTAAGTTTCTATGAGATTCCCTCTCACTCTTCTAAACTCCAATGAATATAATCCTAACCCACTTAGTCTCTCCTCATAGGACAGTCCCACCATCCAGGATTCAGCCTGGTAAACCTTCGCTGCTCTTCCTCCACAGCAAGTACCTGCCCAACTCTCTTTTAAGATGATTTCTGGAATCAGCTTCCTCCACATTTTCAGGGCGAGCGTTTCAGATCCCGACAATTCTCTGAGTGAAAAACATTTCTCTCCATCTCTCCTCTCGATCTTTACCCAACGATTTTAAATCTCTGATCTCTAGTTGTTAACCCACTCGCCAGAGCAAATAGTTTTTCTCTCTCGATTCAATCAAAAACTCTCATATCAAACTAATCGGTCAACTCTTAACCATCTCTATTGCCAGGAATTGCTCTGAGAACTGACAATGTGATCACTCTACAAGGATATTCCAGACGCTGGTGAAATATAGGAGGCCGTTCCGTGGACTTTCTATGTCTGAAAGTTTATCTTTTTGGGGTCACTCTCTGTAACATTGCCACCCTGAGGGTATGTCTCACACTCTGCAGCTACAGGGCTGGGGACAGCCTCCAACCATCTTCATTCTGTCCGATGTAGCTTTACAGCATTTAATAGTAAACTTTGCAAATCAGACAAATAAATTGGTCAAATTATTAGCATGTTAATTACATCCCAAAACTAACAGCATCAAAGGGGTATCTGGGATCGAGAGTAATTCCCGGTGAGCGTTGCAACAATGGTTGAATTAGTTTACTCACCGTCCACTGTTGCATACACAGGGTTCTGGTCTTCATCAGGGATCCTAAAGAAATGCCACACATTAGCTTCATTGCAGCGTTACTGCAAGGTCACACTCTTGGCGGAGACGGAGTTTAGATTTTCCAACATGGGCCTTTGATTCCAGTTTTTAAGGACAATGACACGGATGAGCCAGATATCCGGAATCATTTCCTAAATAAGCAGAATTGGCTCCACAATGTGACCCAAATCAGAAGGCATGCTGGGAAGTTTGATCAAGCTCATGCATCTTATTCTAATTTCAGACTTTGGAAGTGAAAGAGTTGTTTGAGAAACTTCTCATTTTGCAATGATTTCACATCCGGGACAAGAAGCAGCTGTAACATCAGAGAAATGAACGATTCACCTTTGGTCTCCCGGAGGGAGCGAAGACCCTTGTTTCCAATTTCCACGCCTGGATAAGTTTAGAAACATCTTGGGTGGGATTCTCCGAGCCTCCACGCTTAAATCGCGATTGGCGCGGGGGCGAAGAATGCCCGCGATCGGGTCCGACGCCGAGACGTGATTCTCCGCCGACCGGAGAATCAGCGCCAGTCACGCGCAGTCGATGCGGCGCCAGCTGGGGGCCGTTGAAAGAGGCCCCACGGCGATTCTCTGCGGTCGACCGGCCGAGTTCCGTCGACGTGGTTCCCGTATGGTTTCACCCGGCGGGCGCTCGGTGTCGCGGCTGCAGTAGCCGTCCTGGTTGGGGGGGGTGGGGTTGTGGGGGATCAGACTCCGGGGGGGCATTTCTTCTTCAGCGCCGGGCCACTAAAGGGCTCCGCCATGTTGCGCAGGGGCCGGCGTGAATACGGCAGCCGCGCGCGTGCGCGGATCCGCGGCCTGCCGCCGTATGCATGCGCGGATCCGCAGTCGGAAGTGCTGCGGCCCGTATCGGAAGCCGGAGCTGCGTTAAGCACTCCAGCGCCGTGCTGGGCCCCTGTGGGGTGCAGAATTGCTGGGCCAAGAGGCCCATTGACGCCAGCGTGAAACACTCTGGTGTTTACTCCGGCGGCAACACTTTGCCGCGATTTGGGGGAATCCCTGCCCTTGTGTCTTAATATCAATAAACCGATCATTTAGAAAATATTTCAGCCCTGATTGATTTATTTTGCCTCCCGTATCCCAAAGAGTGAGAGAGAAAGGCCAGAGCGAGGAGCAGTGGACACAGGGAGTTTGGGATGGGAACAAGGTGACAGCACCTGTCTCAGTCTCTTCCCTTTCTCCTGGGAGCTCAGGATTGGTGACGTTAATCTTTATATCACCGAATCACACAGATTCTGCAGAAGAGGCCCTTCGGCCCATCGAGTCTGCACCGATGCATGACAAACACCTGACCCGCCGACCTACTCCCATTGACCAGCACTTGGTCCATAACCTTGAATGTTATGACGGCTAAATGCTCATCCAGGTACGTTTTAAAGGATGTGAGGCAACCCGCCTCTCCCACCCTCCCAGGCAGTGCGTTCCAGACCCTCACAACCCTCCCAGGCAGTGCGTTCCAGACCCTCACCACCCTCCCAGGCAGTGCGTTCCAGACCCTCACCACCCTCCCAGGCAGTGCGTTCCAGACCCTCACCACCCTCCCAGGCAGTGCGTTCCAGACCCTCACCACCCTCCCAGGCAGTGCGTTCCAGACCCTCACCCCCCTCCCAGGCAGTGCGCTCCAGACCCTCACCATCCTCCCAGGCAGCGCGTTCCAGACCCTCACCATCCTCCCAGGTAGTGGGTTTCAGACCCTCACCACCCTCTGGGTAAAAAGGATTTTCCTCTAATCCCCTCGAAACTGCCTGCCCCTCACCTTGAACTTGTGACCCCTTGTAACCGACCTTTCATCTCAGGGGTACAGCTGCTCCCTATCCACCCAGTCCATGCCCCTCATAATCTTGTCCACCTCGATCAGGTCACCCCTCAGTCTTCTCTGCTCCAGAGTAAACAACCCAAATCCATTCAACCTTTCTCCATAACTTCAACGTTCCATCCCAGGCAACATCCTGGTGAATCTCCTCTGCACCCCCTCCAGTGCGATCACACCCTTCCTATAATGTGGTTACCAGGGGCAAAATTCTCCAGAAACGGCGCAATGTCCGCTGACTGGCGCCCAAAACGGCACAAATCAGACGGGCATCGCGCCGCCCCAAAGGTGCGGAATGCTCCACATCTTTGGGGGCCGAGCCCCAACATTGAGGGGCTAGGCCGACGCCGGAGGAATTTCCAACCCGCCAGCTGGCGGAAAAGGCCTTTGGTGCCCCGCCAGCTGGCGCGGAATGACATCTCCGGGTGGCGCATGCGCGGGAGCGTCAGCGGCCGCTGACAGCATTCCCGCGCATGCGCAGTGGAGTGAGTCACTTCCGCTTCCGCCATGGTGGAGACCCTGGCGGAGGCGGAAGGGAAAGGGTGCCCCCACGGCACAGGCCCCCCTGCGGATCAGTGGGCGCCGATCGCGAGCCAGGCCACCGTGGGGGCACCCCCTGGGGCCAGATCGCCCCGCGCCCCCCCCAGGACCCCGGAGCCCGCCCGCGCCACCTTGTCCCGCCGGTAAGGTAGGTGAATTAATTTACGCGGCGGGACAGGCATTTTAGCGGCGGGACTTCAGCCCATCCGGGCCGGAGAATCGAACGGGGGGCCCGCCAACTGTCGCGTCGCGATTCCCGCCCCCGCTGAATCTCCGGTGCCAGAGACTTCGGCAACCAGCGGGGGCGGGATTCACGCCAGCCCCCGGCGATTCTCCGACCCGGCGGGGGGTCGGAGAATTTCGCCCCAGAACTGCACACAGTGCTCCAGCTGTGGCCTCACCAAAGTTCTATAAAACTCCAACATGACCTCCCTGCTTTTGTAATTGATGCCCCGATTGATAAAGGCAAGTGTCCCATCTGCCTTTTTCACCCCCCTATTAACCTCCCAACTCAGTAAACACAAAGCATGTCACACTTTGAGAAAGGGCTGGAAACAGTGCGGACTTCTCCTGGGAAATCTGATCCATCTCATTTCTATCAAAGCAATGCAAACTGTGCAGATGTCCATGGTCACACCACCCAAACCAGACTGGTCAGGATTCCCCTGGGCTCCCAGTGAATCCACAATGAATACTGGGATTTTCCGCTATCTGGGCCATGCACTCACTGCTGTCTCGTTACAACCTGGAAATTCCAGCGCCCATTTTGCACAATATTCCCTGGAACATTTTAATGTTTTGAATGTTAGTTACGAAACACCGAGACATCTGTCATTCACTGACAGTGAAAGTTATATCAGTTTTTGAAGACATGCTAGAGAGCTCTCCACTGCAAGCTGATTAAGCTGTCAGGCGTTAGTGAGGAAACAGGAGAGATTCACTGGGATTGGGTCTGGTGTCAGCAAAACAAATACAAAGAAAGACGGGAGACATTTTTTATCATTAGCAGAACCCAGATTGCAGAGCAATATGATCAAAGGTCTTCAGAATTCTTTAAACTTGGGATAGAAGAGATGGAAGCAGACTTTTACAGGGAGGGTGAAGATTGAGGAGCTCTGGATACAAGGGGACACGGGCACTGAACCAGCACACAGGGCGAGGGGGGCAATTATCCAGCACTAATGTCCGAAGGGCGAGGTTTAGTGCGTCAACTGTTAAAACCATCCTGGCTCTCAGCAGCAGCAGTTAGGTGCCTGTTGGTCAATACTGGGGTGGTTGTGATGCCAGGGCAGTTGGAGATGACTGGCACCAGTCAAGCACTGGCACGTGTTGGTCTCAACAGTAGCAGGTCACACACTTGAACGATAGGCTGCAAGGGGAATGTGGCTCCTCACTAAACGCAGCAAGTTATAAAATAATCACCCTGTGCAGTAACAGTATCAGACACAAGATGAATCATATTTACCCTTGTGTGGACTTCTTTGCAGAGTGCGACCTCTTTTTTACAAGATAACGTGTGAGCAGAGCGAAGCAGAACAAGACAACAAAGGCCAGGATTATACCCGTGCTTAAAACAATCGCATCTGCTGTCCCGGGATTCTGGTCGGATGATTGTTCTGTAAAGTATCAGAATGTTACACACACGGCAGCTTCAGTATATTCAGCTTCAGATATTAGTTCAGCCTCAATCAGAATATTACATCCAGTTCTGGGTATCGCACATTAGGAAGGATGTGAAGGTATCGGAGAGAGAGCAGCAAAGATTCAAGACAATGGATCCAGGGATGAGGGACTTCAGTTCCGGGGATATATTGGAGAAGTTGGACCATTCTCCTGGGAGAGAAGAAGGATCAGAGGATGTTTGATAGAGATGTTCAAAATCACTGGAGTTCTGACCAGAGCAGACAGGGAGAAACTGTTCCCCTTTCTGAAAAGATTGAGACAGAGGGCAAAAAAATAATTTGCAAAGAAGGCAAATGCGAAATGAAGAAAAAACCTCTTCCACACAGCGAGTGGTTAGGATCCGGAATGTACTGTCTGAGAGTGTGGTGGAGACAGATTCAAATAGCGAGTGATTAGGATCCGTAATGTTCTGTCTGAGAGTGTGGTGGAGACAGATTCACACAGCGAGTGGTTAGGATCTGGAATGTTCTGTCTGAGAGTGTGGTGGAGACAGATTCACACAGCGAGTGGTTAGGATCTGTAATGTACTGTCTGAGAGTGTGGTGGAGGCAGATTCACACAACGAGTGGTTAGGATCCGGAATGTACTTTCTGAGAGTGTGGTGGAGACAGATTCACACAGCGAGTGGTTAGGATCCGGGATGTACTGTCTGAGAGTGCGGTGGAGGCAGATTCACACAACGAGTGGTTATGATCTGGAATGTACTGTCTGAGAGTGTGGTGGAGACAGATTCACACAGCAAGTGGTTAGGATCCGTAATGTTCTGTCTGAGAGTGAGGTGGAGACAGATTCACACAGCGAGTGGTTAGGATCCGGAATGTACTGTCTGAGAGTGTGGTGGAGACAGATTCACACAGCGAGTGGTTAGGATCCGGGATGTACTGTCTGAGAGTGTGGTGGAGACAGATTCACACAGCGAGTGGTTAGGATCCGGAATGCACTGTCTGAGAGTGTGGTGGAGACAGATTCACACAGCGAGTGGTTAGGATCCGGAATGTTCTGTCTGAGAGTGAGGTGGAGACAGATTCACACAGCGAGTGGTTAGGATCCGGAATGTACTGTCTGAGAGTGTGGTGGAGACAGATTCACACAGCGAGTGGTTAGGATCCGGAATGTACTGTCTGAGAGTGTGGTGGAGACAGATTCACACAGCGAGTGGTTAGGATCTGGAATATTCTGTCTGAGAGTGTGGTGGAGACAGATTCACACAGCGAGTGGTTAGGATCTGTAATGTACTGTCTGAGAGTGTGGTGGAGGCAGATTCACACAACGAGTGGTTAGGATCCGGAATGTACTTTCTGAGAGTGTGGTGGAGACAGATTCACACAGCGAGTGGTTAGGATCCGGGATGTACTGTCTGAGAGTGCGGTGGAGGCAGATTCACACAACGAGTGGTTATGATCTGGAATGTACTGTCTGAGAGTGTGGTGGAGACAGATTCACACAGCGAGTGGTTAGGATCCGTAATGTTCTGTCTGAGAGTGAGGTGGAGACAGATTCACACAGCGAGTGGTTAGGATCCGGAATGTACTGTCTGAGAGTGTGGTGGAGACAGATTCACACAGCGAGTGGTTAGGATCCGGGATGTACTGTCTGAGAGTGTGGTGGAGACAGATTCACACAACGAGTGGTTAGGATCCGGGATGTACTGTCTGAGAGTGTGGTGGAGACAGATTCACACAGCGAGTGGTTAGGATCCGGAATGCACTGTCTGAGAGTGTGGTGGAGACAGATTCACACAGCGAGTGGTTAGGATCCGGAATGTTCTGTCTGAGAGTGAGGTGGAGACAGATTCACACAGCGAGTGGTTAGGATCCGGAATGTACTGTCTGAGAGTGTGGTGGAGACAGATTCACACAGCGAGTGGTTAGGATCCGGAATGTACTGTCTGAGAGTGTGGTGGAGACAGATTCACACAGCGAGTGGTTAGGATCCGGAATGTTCGGTCTGAGAGTGAGGTGGAGACAGATTCACACAGCGAGTGATTAGGATCCGGAATGTTCTGTCTGAGAGTGTGGTGGAGAGAGATTCACACAGCGAGTGGTTAGGATCCGGAATGTACTGTCTGAGAGTGTGGTGGAGACAGATTCACACAGCGAGTGGTTAGGATCCGGAATGTACTGTCTGAGAGTGAGGTGGAGACAGATTCACACAGCGAGTGGTTAGGATCCGGAATGTACTGTCTGAGAGTGTGGTGGAGACAGATTCACACAGCGAGTGGTTAGGATCCGGAATGTACTGTCTGAGAGTGTGGTGGAGACAGATTCACACAGCGAGTGGTTAGGATCGGAATGTTCTGTCTGAGAGTGAGGTGGAGACAGATTCACACAGCGAGTGATTAGGATCCGGAATGTTCTGTCTGAGAGTGTGGTGGAGAGAGATTTACACAGCGAGTGGTTAGGATCCGGAATGTACTGTCTGAGAGTGTGGTGGAGACAGATTCACACAGCGAGTGGTTAGGATCCGGAATGTACTGTCTGAGAGTGTGGTGGAGACAGATTCACACAGCGAGTAGTTAGGATCCGGAATGTTCTGTCTGAGAGTGAGGTGGAGACAGATTCAAACAACGAGTGGTTAGGATCCGTAATGTTCTGTCTGAGAGTGTGGTGGAGACAGATTCACACAACGAGTGGTTAAGATCCAGAATGTTCTGTCTGTGAGTGTGGTGAAGGGAGATTCACACAGCGAGTGGTTAGGATCTGGAATGTTCTGTTTGTGAGTGTGGTGGAGACAGATTCACACAGCGAGTGGTCAGTATCCGGAATGTTCTGTCTGAGAGTGTGGTGGAGACAGATTCACACAGCGAGTGGTTAGGATCCGGAATGTTCTGTCTGAGAGTGTGGTGGAGATAGATTCACACAGCGAGTGGTTAGGATCTGGAATGTTCTCTCTGAGAGTGTGGTGGAGGCAGATTCACACAGCGAGAGGTTAGAATCGGGAATGTTCTGTCTGAGAGTGTGGTGGAGACAGATTCACACAGCGAGTGGTTAGGATCCGGAATGCTCTGTCTGAGAGTGTGGTGGAGGGAGATTCACACAGCGAGTGGTTAGGATCCGTAATGTTCTGTCTGAGAGTGTGGTGGAGACAGATTCACACAGCGAGCGGTTAGGATCCGGAATGTTCTGTCTGTGAGTGTGGTGGAGACAGATTCAAATAGCGAGTGGTTAGGATCCGTAATGTTCTGTCTGAGAGTGTGGTGGAGACAGATTCACACAGCGAGTGGTTAGGATCCGGAATGGTCTGTCTGAGAGTGTGGTGGAGGCAGATTCACACAGCGAGTGGTTAGGATCCGGAATGTTCTGTCTGAGAGTGTGGTGGAGACAGATTCAAATAGCGAGTGGTTAGGATCCGTAATGTTCTGTCTGAGAGTGTGGTGGAGACAGATTCACACAGCGAGTGGTTAGGATTTAGAATGTTCTGCCTGAGTGTTATAGAGACAGATTTACACAGGGAGTGTTTACGAACTGGAATGTACTGTCTGAGAGTGTGGTGGAGGCAGATTCACACAGCGAGTGGTTAGGTTCCGGAATGTTCTGTCTGAGAGTGTGGTGGAGGCAGATTCACACAGCGAGTGGTTAGGATCTGTAATGTACTGTCTGTGAGTGAGGTGGAGATAGATTCACGCAGCGAGTGGTTAGGATCCGGAATGTTCTGTCTGAGAGTGTGGTGGAGACAGATTCACACAGCGAGTGGTTAGGATCCGGGATGTACTGTCTGAGAGTGCGGTGGAGGCAGATTCACACAACGAGTGGTTATGATCTGGAATGTACTGTCTGAGAGTGTGGTGGAGACAGATTCACACAGCAAGTGGTTAGGATCCGTAATGTTCTGTCTGAGAGTGAGGTGGAGACAGATTCACACAGCGAGTGGTTAGGATCCGGAATGTACTGTCTGAGAGTGTGGTGGAGACAGATTCACACAGCGAGTGGTTAGGATCCGGGATGTACTGTCTGAGAGTGTGGTGGAGACAGATTCACACAGCGAGTGGTTAGGATCCGGAATGCACTGTCTGAGAGTGTGGTGGAGACAGATTCACACAGCGAGTGGTTAGGATCCGGAATGTTCTGTCTGAGAGTGAGGTGGAGACAGATTCACACAGCGAGTAGTTAGGATCCGGAATGTACTGTCTGAGAGTGTGGTGGAGACAGATTCACACAGCGAGTGGTTAGGATCCGGAATGTACTGTCTGAGAGTGTGGTGGAGACAGATTCACACAGCGAGTGGTTAGGATCTGGAACGTTCTGTCTGAGAGTGTGGTGGAGACAGATTCACACAGCGAGTGGTTAGGATCTGTAATGTACTGTCTGAGAGTGTGGTGGAGGCAGATTCACACAACGAGTGGTTAGGATCCGGAATGTACTTTCTGAGAGTGTGGTGGAGACAGATTCACACAGCGAGTGGTTAGGATCCGGGATGTACTGTCTGAGAGTGCGGTGGAGGCAGATTCACACAACGAGTGGTTATGATCTGGAATGTACTGTCTGAGAGTGTGGTGGAGACAGATTCACACAGCGAGTGGTTAGGATCCGTAATGTTCTGTCTGAGAGTGAGGTGGAGACAGATTCACACAGCGAGTGGTTAGGATCCGGAATGTACTGTCTGAGAGTGAGGTGGAGACAGATTCACACAGCGAGTGGTTAGGATCCGGAATGTACTGTCTGAGAGTGTGGTGGAGACAGATTCACACAGCGAGTGGTTAGGATCCGGAATGTACTGTCTGAGAGTGTGGTGGAGACAGATTCACACAGCGAGTGGTTAGGATCCGGAATGTTCTGTCTGAGAGTGAGGTGGAGACAGATTCACACAGCGAGTGATTAGGATCCGGAATGTTCTGTCTGAGAGTGTGGTGGAGAGAGATTTACACAGCGAGTGGTTAGGATCCGGAATGTACTGTCTGAGAGTGTGGTGGAGACAGATTCACACAGCGAGTGGTTAGGATCCGGAATGTACTGTCTGAGAGTGTGGTGGAGACAGATTCACACAGCGAGTAGTTAGGATCCGGAATGTTCTGTCTGAGAGTGAGGTGGAGACAGATTCAAACAACGAGTGGTTAGGATCCCTAATGTTCTGTCTGAGAGTGTGGTGGAGACAGATTCACACAACGAGTGGTTAAGATCCAGAATGTTCTGTCTGTGAGTGTGGTGAAGGGAGATTCACACAGCGAGTGGTTAGGATCTGGAATGTTCTGTCTGTGAGTGTGGTGGAGACAGATTCACACAGCGAGTGGTCAGTATCCGGAATGTTCTGTCTGAGAGTGTGGTGGAGACAGATTCACACAGCGAGTGGTTAGGATCCGGAATGTTCTGTCTGAGAGTGTGGTGGAGATAGATTCACACAGCGAGTGGTTAGGATCTGGAATGTTCTCTCTGAGAGTGTGGTGGAGGCAGATTCACACAGCGAGAGGTTAGAATCGGGAATGTTCTGTCTGAGAGTGTGGTGGAGACAGATTCACACAGCGAGTGGTTAGGATCCGGAATGTTCTGTCTGAGAGTGTGGTGGAGGGAGATTCACACAGCGAGTGGTTAGGATCCGTAATGTTCTGTCTGAGAGTGTGGTGGAGACAGATTCACACAGCGAGCGGTTAGGATCCGGAATGTTCTGTCTGTGAGTGTGGTGGAGACAGATTCAAATAGCGAGTGGTTAGGATCCGTAATGTTCTGTCTGAGAGTGTGGTGGAGACAGATTCACACAGCGAGTGGTTAGGATCCGGAATGGTCTGTCTGAGAGTGTGGTGGAGGCAGATTCACACAGCGAGTGGTTAGGATCCGGAATGTTCTGTCTGAGAGTGTGGTGGAGACAGATTCAAATAGCGAGTGGTTAGGATCCGTAATGTTCTGTCTGAGAGTGTGGTGGAGACAGATTCACACAGCGAGTGGTTAGGATTTAGAATGTTCTGCCTGAGTGTTATAGAGACAGATTTAAACAGGGAGTGTTTACGAACTGGAATGTACTGTCTGAGAGTGTGGTGGAGGCAGATTCACACAGCGAGTGGTTAGGATCTGTAATGTACTGTCTGTGAGTGAGGTGGAGACAGATTCACGCAGCGAGTGGTTAGGATCCGGAATGTTCTGTCTGAGAGTGTGGTGGAGACAGATTCACACAGCGAGTGGTTAGGATCCGGGATGTACTGTCTGAGAGTGCGGTGGAGGCAGATTCACACAACGAGTGGTTATGATCTGGAATGTACTGTCTGAGAGTGTGGTGGAGACAGATTCACACAGCAAGTGGTTAGGATCCGTAATGTTCTGTCTGAGAGTGAGGTGGAGACAGATTCACACAGCGAGTGGTTAGGATCCGGAATGTACTGTCTGAGAGTGTGGTGGAGACAGATTCACACAGCGAGTGGTTAGGATCCGGGATGTACTGTCTGAGAGTGTGGTGGAGACAGATTCACACAGCGAGTGGTTAGGATCCGGAATGCACTGTCTGAGAGTGTGGTGGAGACAGATTCACACAGCGAGTGGTTAGGATCCGGAATGGTCTGTCTGAGAGTGAGGTGGAGACAGATTCACACAGCGAGTGGTTAGGATCCGGAATGTACTGTCTGAGAGTGTGGTGGAGACAGATTCACACAGCGAGTGGTTAGGATCCGGAATGTACTGTCTGAGAGTGTGGTGGAGACAGATTCACACAGCGAGTGGTTAGGATCTGGAATGTTCTGTCTGAGAGTGTGGTGGAGACAGATTCACACAGCGAGTGGTTAGGATCTGTAATGTACTGTCTGAGAGTGTGGTGGAGGCAGATTCACACAACGAGTGGTTAGGATCCGGAATGTACTTTCTGAGAGTGTGGTGGAGACAGATTCACACAGCGAGTGGTTAGGATCCGGGATGTACTGTCTGAGAGTGCGGTGGAGGCAGATTCACACAACGAGTGGTTATGATCTGGAATGTACTGTCTGAGAGTGTGGTGGAGACAGATTCACACAGCGAGTGGTTAGGATCCGTAATGTTCTGTCTGAGAGTGAGGTGGAGACAGATTCACACAGCGAGTGGTTAGGATCCGGAATGTACTGTCTGAGAGTGTGGTGGAAACAGATTCACACAGCGAGTGGTTAGGATCCGGGATGTACTGTCTGAGAGTGTGGTGGAGACAGATTCACACAGCGAGTGGTTAGGATCCGGAATGCACTGTCTGACAGTGTGGTGGAGACAGATTCACACAGCGAGTGGTTAGGATCCGTAAAGTTCTGTCTGAGAGTGAGGTGGAGACAGATTCACACAGCGAGTGGTTAGGATCCGGAATGTACTGTCTGAGAGTGTGGTGGAGACAGATTCACACAGCGAGTGGTTAGGATCCGGGATGTACTGTCTGAGAGTGTGGTGGAGACAGATTCACACAGCGAGTGGTTAGGATCCGGAATGCACTGTCTGAGAGTGTGGTGGAGACAGATTCACACAGCGAGTGGTTAGGATCCGGAATGTTCTGTCTGAGAGTGAGGTGGAGACAGATTCACACAGCGAGTGGTTAGGATCCGGAATGTACTGTCTGAGAGTGTGGTGGAGACAGATTCACACAGCGAGTGGTTAGGATCCGGAATGTACTGTCTGAGAGTGTGGTGGAGACAGATTCACACAGCGAGTGGTTAGGATCCGGAATGTTCTGTCTGAGAGTGAGGTGGAGACAGATTCACACAGCGAGTGATTAGGATCCGGAATGTTCTGTCTGAGAGTGTGGTGGAGAGAGATTCACACAGCGAGTGGTTAGGATCCGGAATGTACTGTCTGAGAGTGTGGTGGAGACAGATTCACACAGCGAGTGGTTAGGATCCGGAATGTACTGTCTGAGCGTGTGGTGGAGACAGATTCACACAGCGAGTAGTTAGGATCCGGAATGTTCTGTCTGAGAGTGAGGTGGAGACAGATTCAAACAACGAGTGGTTAGGATCCGTAATGTTCTGTCTGAGAGTGTGGTGGAGACAGATTCACACAACGAGTGGTTAAGATCCAGAATGTTCTGTCTGTGAGTGTGGTGAAGGGAGATTCACACAGCGAGTGGTTAGGATCTGGAATGTTCTGTCTGTGAGTGTGGTGGAGACAGATTCACACAGCGAGTGGTCAGTATCCGGAATGTTCTGTCTGAGAGTGTGGTGGAGACAGATTCACACAGCGAGTGGTTAGGATCCGGAATGTTCTGTCTGAGAGTGTGGTGGAGATAGATTCACACAGCGAGTGGTTAGGATCTGGAATGTTCTCTCTGAGAGTGTGGTGGAGGCAGATTCACACAGCGAGAGGTTAGAATCGGGAATGTTCTGTCTGAGAGTGTGGTGGAGACAGATTCACACAGCGAGTGGTTAGGATCCGGAATGTTCTGTCTGAGAGTGTGGTGGAGACAGATTCACACAGCGAGTGGTTAGGATCTGTAATGTACTGTCTGAGAGTGTGGTGGAGGCAGATTCACACAACGAGTGGTTAGGATCCGGAATGTACTTTCTGAGAGTGTAGTGGAGACAGATTCACACAGCGAGTGGTTAGGATCCGGGCTGTACTGTCTGAGAGTGCGGTGGAGGCAGATTCACACAACGAGTGGTTATGATCTGGAATGTACTGTCTGAGAGTGTGGTGGAGACAGATTCACACAGAGAGTGGTTAGGATCCGTAATGTTCTGTCTGAGAGTGAGGTGGAGACAGATTCACACAGCGAGTGGTTAGGATCCGGAATGTACTGTCTGAGAGTGTGGTGGAGACAGATTCACACAGCGAGTGGTTAGGATCCGGGATGTACTGTCTGAGAGTGTGGTGGAGACAGATTCACACAGCGAGTGGTTAGGATCCGGAATGCACTGTCTGAGAGTGTGGTGGAGACAGATTCACACAGCGAGTGGTTAGGATCCTTAAAGTTCTGTCTGAGAGTGAGGTGGAGACAGATTCACACAGCGAGTGGTTAGGATCCGGAATGTACTGTCTGAGAGTGTGGTGGAGACAGATTCACACAGCGAGTGGTTAGGATCCGTAATGTTCTGTCTGAGAGTGTGGTGGAGACAGATTCACACAACGAGTGGTTAAGATCCAGAATGTTCTGTCTGTGAGTGTGGTGAAGGGAGAATCACACAGCGAGTGGTTAGGATCTGGAATGTTCTGTCTGTGAGTGTGGTGGAGACAGATTCACACAGCGAGTGGTCAGTATCCGGAATGTTCTGTCTGAGAGTGTGGTGGAGACAGATTCACACAGCGAGTGGTTAGGATCCGGAATGTTCTGTCTGAGAGTGTGGTGGAGATAGATTCACACAGCGAGTGGTTAGGATCTGGAATGTTCTCTCTGAGAGTGTGGTGGAGGCAGATTCACACAGCGAGAGGTTAGAATCGGGAATGTTCTGTCTGAGAGTGTGGTGGAGACAGATTCACACAGCGAGTGGTTAGGATCCGGAATGTTCTGTCTGAGAGTGTGGTGGAGACAGATTCACACAGCGAGTGGTTAGGATCTGTAATGTACTGTCTGAGAGTGTGGTGGAGGCAGATTCACACAACGAGTGGTTAGGATCCGGAATGTACTTTCTGAGAGTGTGGTGGAGACAGATTCACACAGCGAGTGGTTAGGAGCCGGGATGTACTGTCTGAGAGTGCGGTGGAGGCAGATTCACACAACGAGTGGTTATGATCTGGAATGTACTGTCTGAGAGTGTGGTGGAGACAGATTCACACAGCGAGTGGTTAGGATCCGTAATGTTCTGTCTGAGAGTGAGGTGGAGACAGATTCACACAGCGAGTGGTTAGGATCCGGAATGTACTGTCTGAGAGTGTGGTGGAGACAGATTCACACAGCGAGTGGTTAGGATCCGGGATGTACTGTCTGAGAGTGTGGTGGAGACAGATTCACACAGCGAGTGGTTAGGATCCGGAATGCACTGTCTGAGAGTGTGGTGGAGACAGATTCACACAGCGAGTGGTTAGGATCCGTTAAGTTCTGTCTGAGAGTGAGGTGGAGACAGATTCACACAGCGAGTGGTTAGGATCCGGAATGTGCTGTCTGAGAGTGTGGTGGAGACAGATACACACAGCGAGTGGTTAGGATCCGGGATGTACTGTCTGAGAGTGTGGTGGAGACAGATTCACACAGCGAGTGGTTAGGATCCGGAATGCACTGTCTGAGAGTGTGGTGGAGACAGATTCACACAGCGAGTGGTTAGGATCCGGAATGTACTGTCTGAGAGTGTGGTGGAGACAGATTCACACAGCGAGTGGTTAGGATCTGGAATGTTCTGTCTGAGAGTGAGGTGGAGACAGATTCACACAGCGAGTGATTAGGATCCGGAATGTTCTGTCTGTGAGTGTGGTGAAGGGAGATTCACACAGCGAGTGGTTAGGATCCGGGATGTACTGTCTGAGAGTGTGGAGGAGACAGATTCACACAGCGAGTGGTTAGGATCCGGAATGCACTGTCTGAGAGTGTGGTGGAGACAGATTCACACAGCGAGTGGTTAGGATCCGGAATGTTCTGTCTGAGAGTGAGGTGGAGACAGATTCACACAGCGAGTGGTTAGGATCCGGAATGTACTGTCTGAGAGTGTGGTGGAGACAGATTCACACAGCGAGTGGTTAGGATCCGGAATGTACTGTCTGAGAGTGTGGTGGAGACAGATTCACACAGCGAGTGGTTAGGATCCGGAATGTTCTGTCTGAGAGTGAGGTGGAGACAGATTCACACAGCGAGTGATTAGGATCCGGAATGTTCTGTCTGAGAGTGTGGTGGAGAGAGATTCACACAGCGAGTGGTCAGGATCCGGAATGTACTGTCTGAGAGTGTGGTGGAGACAGATTCACACAGCGAGTGGTTAGGATCCGGAATGTACTGTTTGAGCGTGTGGTGGAGACAGATTCACACAGCGAGTAGTTAGGATCCGGAATGTTCTGTCTGAGAGTGAGGTGGAGACAGATTCAAACAACGAGTGG